>NC_138785.1:57993268-58593268 GCF_965178545.1 Coloeus monedula | reverse complement strand
ATTTGTTAATCTTTTTTAATTTGTTCATTTTTAATTTTGTATAATGAGATAAATTTTAGTGATGGATTCAGAGAGCATAAGAGGAAGTGTGGAAGAAAGGCCAAAGGATTCTGTTAGTATTTTCAAACGTAAATGAGTGAGATTTGAATTCTAACTGGCCAGATAAATGAATGTGTTGAGAAACCTCAGATTCCACTGACCTTAACAGAAATTTGCATCATTTAGTGCCTTGGAACATCAAGCATTGAATTGAGTATCTAAACCCCCAGATTTTAACAAGCATACTTGATTCTTCTAGTCATCATTCCTAAATTCAAGATAATTAATTTTGTTGTGCCTAGAATAAAAGAGAAGACAAGACTTCCTTTATACCATTTGATCACTTACAGTTATCCATTTTGTCCTTTTCTTCAAGTTTGCTGATCTTTTCAGGAGTTCATGATGAGTTTTAGGGGATGCTATTTGTCCATTTTCATGTATTCTGTATGGCTCTGAAAATGTGAGTCTGTATGAAAAGCATGTAGTGTTTGCCTTGTTCTTACATCAGAAGAATTTTTCCTTTTGTCCATTTTATGCTTGTTTCCAAAGGCTTAAAATGCAAGCTTTGTTTCTGCAATAATGGCTTAGTGTAGGCTTACATTGTTGATCCCCTCAGTAGATGCAATGTAATCCACTTTGGTAATGTGAATTTTTAAACAATCATCAGCCTTTGCTATTAACCCTTCTATACTAATGGTAATACCCGAGAAGAACTACAAAGGAATTTGGTGCTCAAGCTTAACATAAGACTTGAAGGACACTTAATGGCATTTACATTCCTTAGTCTACTCACAGTGAATTGCAGAGCTGATGTTGAACTTGATTGGTACTGTATTCAATATAAAATAGTTGATTGTGAAGTTGATGCTGAAATACAACTTTGCAAAGTATTTCTTTGGGAAAATATAAAAAAATCCTTGAAATGTCCTTTGCAATTAAATGGTACTTGAGGATTCTTCCATCCCTTGCTTTTGTTTACTATTTAAATAGGTCAGTAGTATACTTTTCTCAAAATGCTTGGGTTTTTTTTTCTTTAAACTAGATAACATTACCTGCTGAAAAAGGATATGTTAGAATTATTCAGTCATGTTTTTATTCATTAAGCTGTTTAAGAATTTTTTTTGTCTAAAGTAGAACAAGTATTTATGGCATTCTTCTTCCTTTTAATTAGTCCTGTTACATCTTAGCAGCAGATCAAAAAAAATTTTTTTGCGACTCTTTTAAAATGTCATTTTGCTTCAAACCTATTGACTGTTCTCCTTATCTACCTCTGTTCTTTTTTGAGAAAATAAAAATTGACTTGATTGCAGTGTGTATGACCTTTATTACAAAAAGAACATGGATGATTGAATTTTGTGTCTTAACAATTGGAATTACTCCACTGTGTTTCAATAGTCCCACTGCAAAGATCTATCAAAGTTAATCTGTGTTTACTGTCTCCCCTTGGAGTATTTTGGATATCTCTTGCGTGGCAGTAAGATGAAGAGCTCTCTTCTGTTTCAATCCACTGTGTGGAAACTATTCCATGTTTAATGAGACCAAGGTTTTATGAAGAATCACTGAAGGATTATTAACAATGTCAGTAACTTAGCCAACATCGTCTCTGCAAAATTAGTAACTCAGTTTTGTGAGTTGATATCACAATTAAAAAAAACCCTACCTGGTTTTGTTCAACATTGCAGTTTAGTATGTTTTTTTGTGTTTTGAAAGGTAAATGCAAGAGATTAGGACCAGTGCAAGAGGGAGACTAATTAATCAATAAACATAAACTTACATAGTGCAGACTTTTACTGTGGTCTTACAGCATAGCAGCTCAAAACAACATGCACCTTCAAAAAATTTTAAGAAAAAGCATTATTGTAGTGTTTTTAGAAATGAGTATAAAATCTTACCATGGACAATGCCAACCCGAGCAGCTCTGGTCTTACAATACCTGAAACAAGCTGGACAATTGAGAAGACACATAGGATATGCTAGGAATAAGGCTTCTTGTCCCACCAGACTGCTCCAAAAAGGACAGTCATTATAAAAAAACCCAATCAATCAAGGAACCTGCAATAGAGTTAACTAATAGGTTTTATTTTACAGTGATGGGAATGGAACAGCTGAAGGTGGAAAATGGGAGGTTTGTAAAATTTTTTCCATAAAACAGGATTATTCACTAGTTGGAGATTACTGCCTGGGTGAGCAACAAATTTTTGTCCTTTCATAACTATGTCTGCATGAAGTGACTTGACTATTTGCTACTTGCAGTCATAGAAAACTCAAATTCCATTACAGAACTGGGTAGGATTAGTTGTTTAGAAGTTCTGGTATTGTTAGTTGCTTTACAGATATTTTTGAGAACCAGTGTAAAATGTTTCTTTTCAAAGGAAGTATTTTCTACCTAAGCGTACTGAATGGTTTTTGGGCAGGTTGAGCCTTGCTTGAATAATTCAAAATTTTTCATAGTGATAAATTAAGCATTACAAATGCATTTTGCCTCCTAAATCCAATGGACTGTTTAGGTTTTAGATCCTGTGAAATTGTTTATATAATTTTTAATAATATTCTGTCGCTCATTTTAAGGAAATAACAAAACGTGAAACTGGCAAATTGTCAAAACAAAAACCCAAAATTAAGTGTGGGTCCCAAAGCATAGGTATTTTGAAAATGTTTTCCTTAGAACAAAAAATACTTTTTTTAAAGGCATGAATCAGAATAGAAGAAATTCCATTTAGAGATTGTAAAGTTCTTTACAATAGGATAAGGGGGATAAGCACTGGAACAGGTCACCTGTGGAGACACTAAGGTCTCCATCCTTGGGGCTATTCGATACCTGACTGGACCCAGTCCTAAGCCATGTGCTCTAGTTAACTCAGTTTTGAGGTGGGTTGACTAGATGATCTCGAGAGGTCCCTTCTAACTTCAGCTTCAGTGCTGTGATCATAAACACATATGCTTAACTCTGTAATGAACCAAAGCAAGGAAAGTTTATTTCAGCTCTAAGAAAAGTGATTTCATGTGCTGATTGCAGGCTCTTATGTGTGAATTGGTTTGAAGCAATCATTGAACTGTGTAATGAACAGTATTATGCTGTCTTTTTCTGAAATGCGTTCATTTTGTCTGTTATAGTAGAAACCACTTAGGTTTTTATTATTACATTTAAAGTAAAAATAACTTTTACAAAAAATGGTAAACATTTTAGAATAAGGTACTAAAAGATCTGGTTTTACTGAGACTGCAAAAGATTAATGGAGCCAAGGGATCTTGGAGGAAATGTGCAATAATCGGCCGAGAACACAATTAGCAATAATTGTATGCTAACACATATAATTTTTGACTTCTCACTGCAGTGAATAGGTATTCAAAAAACAGAGAATTATTTTTCAAAAAGAAGCAACTGTGGCCCATCACTTCAAAGCGGCATTTTCAGAATCCAAGCTGGAAAGCAAAAACTGTCTGATAGATATATGCATTACATTTAAACAGCTTTTAAAACTACTTCCACAACATACTAGAAACATGTCAAGATAGAATTCATTTCTCAAATACCTGGGCAGGATAATTTTGCAGCTACTGTCTTACACTGGAGAAGCTGAAAAGTTATTTTAAAAGCTTCTATGTTTTCTGTTTAATGAAGTTCTGCTGCATTAGACAGTTGTGTTAGGTGGTTATGCCCATGGCAAGTGAATTTTTAAAAATTAAATGTAATGGAAACCAATTAGGATTTAATGAAATATTCCACACACACACTCCCCCCAAAGACAGTTCTGTTTAGGACCATGTATACTTGCACACTTGGATGAAACTTGAGCATTCTAATGATTATGGGAAAGAAAGAAATTACAGAAAAAATTACCTCATTAAAGTGAAACTATCAGTAATGTGTAGAGATGGAGAAAAATACTATTGAGAAATATATTTAATAAAAAATGCCATGTTTAAGGGGGAAATGTCAAATACACTGAAAATAAGAGATACTTAAATAAGAGATATGCAGCAAAAATTTCCAGGATATTTGCTTCGTATTCAGCCAGGATGTTATTCAGAAGTGCAATGTATTTTCCTAAATTGCATTTTAAGTACAGTATGTGCATTTCAGACATATAGCAGACTCAGTAGTCTGTTTATTCTAGGCAAGTTGATATTGGGGGGCTGTCAGTCAGAATGCTGTAGCTAGTTTCAATGGACTCAAGCAGAAGGATGTGGACAAATTAAAGGACATGTTTGGTGGAGGACAAAATAAGCTGGAGTTTTAGTAAAGGCAGTGAATGAGATTAATTTGAAAGAAGTAGTTTTGTTTAGTTCAGAAAAGAGAAGATTCAATGGTAATATACCAGCTTTCAACATGAATGTCTGAGGGAAGACTCATGTTTTGAATCAGGAGGGGAAGCTGAGCTAAGCTGCTCGTGAGGAGTGCCTACTCAAGACTACTGAAAGTGGACTCTTCTCAGTAGAGCTGAGCTTGTGAGAGAAGTTAGGAGAACTCATGGTCTGTAGAATGGGTAAGATATATTGGGATGCTCTTGAGTTCCTTCCAAATCCTTTATTTGCATGTTGTATGTATTGTATTATAACTTAGGAGTTGTGCCATAGGATGCTGTTGTGGTAAGGATTTCATACTAGGAATTTTAATTATATGACTATTTATTATGTGCCAGTGCAGGAAAGAATGAATTTTAAAGATATTACACAGGAAGAATATGAAAGGTTTCAAAGAAAATTGGAAAGAGGCCTTCTTAACTACCACTGAAGAAGAATTATGGCATTAGAAACATTTGCAAAGCTTTCTGTTACAGAACATATGGATTCAACATGCCTGGTGTTTTTCCAGCTGGGAGCTTGGCATACTTATTTTGAACTGTTCCTAGCTGCATGATCTAGAGGTCCACAGACTGGTTGAAAGTGACTGCTGATCTACAGTGCCCTTCCTTTTTTTCCAAATGAAGCACTAGAAAAAAAGGACCAGAGGAATAGAATCAAAGAATCATTTAGGTTGGAAAAGGCCTTTGAGATCCCTGAGTCTGTTTACCTAGTGCAGAGGCTAAGAAGGCATTCAGTACCTCAGCCTTTTTCTCTTTCTTTGTCGCTATGTTTCCCCCCACATGCAATAAAGGATGAAATTTTGCTTAGCCCTCCTTTTGTTGCTGATGTATTAATAGAAGGAGTTTTTATTATCTTTTGCAGCAGTAGACAGATTAAGTTTTGGTTGTGCTCTGGCCCGTGTAATTTCCTCCCTGCACAGTCTCACAACATCCTTGTGGCCTGCCCCTTCTTCTAAAGGTCATAAACTCTCCTTTTGTCTTTAAGTTTCTGCCAGACCATTCTTTCCCACTAGCTTTTCTTTTAGAACAGGAGTGCAACCTGGTCCTGTGCCTTTAAGATTTCCTTCTTGAAGAATACAAATATTGTCATCTTAAAGAATAGATGTAGTTTCAAAGATTATGTGTGTACCCATGTGATGATGTTGAACCCATTTGAGGGAATAGGAATCATTAGGACAAATAATGGGCTGGATGTTTCATCCTTAGATTTTATAACTTTTTTTTTCTTTTTCCTCTTAAATTGTATTTTTAAAATTTTTCTTCTCTTCCTGTTGTTGCTTCAGTCTGTTTGGCTACCATGAGATCCTGTCTGCTATCACTCTCCTTTTTAACAAGCTTTCTTTGAGTACAGATGCTGGAAAATTTATATAAATCCTGTGTATTCTGTGGCACTACTGTTCATTAACTGCATATAGATTTTTTTTTCACATGCTGTAGAGATCAATATTCCAGTAGAAAGGACAGAGAATGTTAGCAGTTCAAAATAGGTTCCCATCCATAGTATGCCATTGATAGAAGCTTGGTTGGAAGTATTGATGTGCTGTTGGTATAGCATAGTATATCCAACATCTTCATACAAAGTTAAATAACAAATGGACCACATAAAATTGGGTTAGTTAAATATAGATGTATAAATAGGAGTATCTATATATATATATAAATAAATAAACAACCTGCATAGCTTCTTCAGTACTATGTGTTCTGTGTCAGAAGCTGGCAAGTTGCTGGTTGGTTTCACTTGCCATTGTTTATCTTGGGATAGGCATGAATGGCATGGAATGGATCTGTGGGAGGTTGTTGATTTTGGTAAGGCATTATAGTGAGAACTCTTGTTTATGGTTGTCCTTAGCTCAGATTGGAGAAGGTGTTAATACATTGACATGTCTTGTCTCTGTTTTTATTATACATCATACAGATTGTCAAAGCTAAAAAAAAAAAAAAAGCCTTCCTGTGCTGAAGTATTGTATGTTAGCAATATTAATACATTGAAACATAATAAATGTAATTAAATTTATAAAATGGGCTTTCCATACCTGTCCACCAGAAGCCCAGTAGGAAGTCTGATCATTATTTCAATTCATAGTTTCTGAATGAAAAGTAGTTCAGCAAACTTCTGCTAAAGTTGGAAAGCCTACTCAACACTTCTTGTTTATTAGAAATTGAACAATTTTGGACAAGTCCCAAATCATTTAGTCTCCATTTTTCATCCAACAGGAACAGTTCTTGGTCACTTCTTTAATCTCTGTCCAAACCAAACCAGCTAAGTTTAGACAAAGCATCAGTGCAGCTGATGAAGCAATGACCTAATACAACAGAAAGAGTGTGAGGAATGACCATATGAACACATAGAAGAGAGTTAAATCTTCACTAAGAAATACATACTAAGGTAAATTCGAAGTCAGATGATATATGCTATGATTTTTCTTAAGAAGTAAATACTCGTAAAATGGCAGTGTTCATACAGTTTCTCCTAGCATTCCGTATTAATGATTCATTTTTACGTCAGAAGTGTCAAGCAGATTTTCTGGGCACACAAATAGGGAAAAGCCTTATCAGATGGATGGCATACATACCTGATGTTTCAGAAAAACAGAAGAGATTTAATCTCTTAAATGTGCATGAGTTCTTGTATCTGCCAGGGATGAGAGTTCATTTATAGGGTTAATTGTATATGAGGGCTTGAAAAAGAACAGTAACTTATTTAGGGCATTTTGCTCATTTATAAATCTTAAAACCCACTTGACACTCGCTACATTGTGACTGTTTATTAGGAAGTATAGACCTGTAAGACAATAACCTATTTAGTGAGCCTTATTCCTCTGATCCCCTTGTCTGGTCTACGTTTATTAGTAAACATGAATCTGAGGTGAAAAAATTACTAAATACAAAATTTTTATCATTCATTTTCAAAACAGTGTTGTGATGTTATTTTGATAAAATAAGTTTTGTAGGAGATTATTTCATGTTAATATGAGGTGCAGGAGAGTTTCAGCAGTGTGTAGACAGTGTGCTAGACAGTGTGTATAATCTTCATCTTTATGGTCTCAAAAAGTAGGGGTGAAACGGTAGAGCTGGTGACTTCTCACCTTAGCCAGTAGATTTTCCGGAGAAAGTCTGTGACACCCCCACAGCTTTAATAGCTGGATGATTTGGACATGATCCAAAAATTTTTCTGTCTTGGTCGCATACCAGAAGAGACTATGTGTTGGTGACTTGTATATGCGTGAGCGCTGCTTTGTCAGATATAATTTATCTGGAGATACTGGGAATAAATCTCTTCTTGCATTGCAAGAATGCAACCCAGCTTTTCCCCCTTTTTTAAGCACAACTCATTACTATATTATTTGCATTATTCTTTAGACTCCAGTAGGTTTTTAGAGAAATCCACTTTTCTGAGCACTTGGCAGCCATACAGTGGGACAGTCCCTGGTCTCAAGAGCATGCATAGACAATATGGGAAGTAGACCACAGGGAAACATTGTTTTGTTCAGTGTCATGCAGCTCATTCATGCTGGTCAGAAGTACTCAGGTTCTTCACGGTTTACTACCCTCACAGTCTACTGTGGAGTCAGATTTTCAGGCTGAAAACAGTTTATTTGAACTTAAATAATGCAGCTTTGCTGAGATGATGACATTTCAGTGTCTGAAAAATAAAAAAAGGTAAATCTATATAGTTTAAATGTGCACATTTTTAAAAGTTGAGGAGCTATATTCCCTTCAAGGAGAAGGGGATTTGGGGGTGGGAATTCATAGTTTTTCAAGACACCTGGATGATAGTTCTACTAGTTGAAAAGTTCTTCTCAGTCCTTGTTTCTTACTCTTCATAGAAACTGAGATCCTTTGTTTGATTTTGTCATAGTAATAATTTTAGTCTTTCTTTTGAAATGCATCTTAGGATATGGCTGTGTTCTGAGATTTTAATCTTTCTTTTTGCATGCTTCTCGTTTTGACATGTTTTGTAAACCAGTAGTGGCAGCAACATTAGTTGGAAGTGGTCTTTATTGCATCTTGAAGAAAAGTCATTGAATTGAAGCAGATTGGTCAAGTTGGCCTGACATTTGTCAAAAATATATTTAGGCCCATGTCTTGAGTTAAAGTGATAAAAATCTGCATGTAGCAAGTATGTAGGTTAAGTAAAAATAAATAAACCCATCCAACCCAAACTACTCACTTGGAGGGATTTCCTAGGTGTTTGGTCTGCTTGAAATATTGTGTTCTAATCACATAATTTTACAGGGGCCTTATTTTAGTTTCCCACCAATGATAAAATCTCAGTGACTGAGTTTGTGGAATGTGGATATTATTAACAGTAAGTACCCCTAATGAATTTATTTTTCTTCCCTTTTCTTTATGATTTCAGTTTCTGGTTTTTTTTCTTTTTCTTTTATACTAACTGTATGGGTTAGGGACATGGGTCTGAACCCTTAACTCCATTATTATTTTTTTTATTCTCATTCACTGATCTCTTTTTTTCATCATTTTTTCTTTTATGATACATGCTGGCCATCTCATTTTCTTCTCTCTGTTACTATGTCTTTTCTTGTATGGAGGAAGGAAGCTCTGATTTTTTCCTGATTATCTTCTCGGATCTAGCTTTTAGCAAATTATTTAGGAAATAAGTTAACCTAATCTCCCATTCTGCTTACATTTGAGACAAAAAAAAAAATTGAAGGATCCTAGTGCTCTCATCGATACAAGATGGGAAAAAGCTAATATCAAACATTACTGATTATTAGAATTACTGTAATTTAATGTGTCATTGAAATAGTAATATTTTCTTTTCTGTCAATTATGTTAGTCTTTAATAACCAATTAAGGCTGATGTTCATATTACAGCAATCTGAGGAACTTTGGATTTGCTTAGGTCAAATATGCTTTCAGTGCTACAGGTGGACTATATTATTGCCTTAGATTTGTTTTTATAGATATTGTTTTTGATGAGTATGTCAAAATTCCCTCAATTTAAAATCAGTGAAGCAGCCAGGGCACAAAAAACCTGGCCTCTGTAAAACAATGTTTTGGTTCTTAGAGGAGGAAGCTTTTCATCTGGTACAAACAAGAATACTTTTGTATAATATTCAGTAGTCTATTAATTCTGAAAGTGAAGACATTTCCTAAGTATCTTTCTTTCTGTTTTGAAAGACAATTCATGAAAAGTTCAATATAGTAAACAACCAAAGCGTGAGAGTTACAACTGTGGTATGGTATCTAATTTTGAAATTTTGATTAAAGCATTTGTGTATTTAGGTGAAGTTTTTTATAGCAGATCCTTCTTCTTGACAAATTATACCTGATCAGTGTACCGCTTTGCTAAGGGCTTTACATTTGATTTGTTTGCTGTAAAGTTTCATGAAAAAATGTTTGTGATCAGTCTTTATTACATGAAGAAAAGAAATACTAGAATTTTTGTTTTCTTTTTTTTTCTTCAGTAAAGAAGTCCTAAAGAAGCAGACCTTGATTGAAAGGCACTTTGTGGCATAATTTACCCTCTTTTAAATGATCAGATTAAAGAAAATTTGTAATTGCTTTTTAAGTTTATATTCATCTCTGCAATTAGCAATGCAGTGCTTAACAGGTAAGTTTGCCCTTCTTAATGGATTTAAACGCTTGCATTTTTTGAAGGATGAACAATGGATAGGAGATGGAAGTAATGGACTATCTCAGGGTCTGGGTTATATTTTTAAGGTAGCCTTTTGAAGCTGATGTCTAGAGACAAACATCATACCGCTGCTGTTTAAATTGAGTAAGTGCTAGTAGTGGCATTACTGCTTCCTGATTGCATTTATTTAGGGATGCTAGTAGCAGGTGCTAAGTTTATAATTTTCCCTATGGTCTTCTTAGTCCTAGACAAACTATGTCAATTTTGTACCCAGCTGTTTTTACGTTTTCTTTTAAGAGCCTTCATTTGCACTCTTACTTTATAAAATCACCTGACTTGAAAGGAAGGTAAGGTTCTCCCAGGGACATTAATATTTCCCTTGTTTTGGTTGGAACTATGTTAGTTTCTTCCTCTTTGATCAAGTGTTCATTATTGAGTCATGGGATAGATCATCTTCTGACAACAAAACATTCAAGCCTAGCTTTTTCAGTAAATCAGCGGTTTTGCTTTTTTTAGCAAAATAAATGTGTTCTGGAAATTGGCTTGGAGCATTTATATGACAGATCACAGAGGTGGTGCAAAAGTATCCATGGTGTTGGCTATGGAGCAAGGAATTAAAAGGAGCTTTCAATCTGTCAGTGCTGGTGGTTATCCTCACGTTCCCCATCATCATAGCCTATTGTTTGGAAAAGATGGAATTGAAAGTGGGCAAAATTCTTAGCTGAGTCAACAGTCTCTTTTTATGTGTTGATAAGACACTTATGCTTTCAAACATTCATCAGCTTGCAGTATGGCTGCCTAGTAGCACAATTGAGAGCAGAGCTATTTCTGCAAGATGAGCTTTTTAGGAATTGCATGGGGGAATTCCCCATGTAAAGCAGATCTGTGCCTTCAAAATGCAATTAAATCTGTAATAAATAAACAGGATAAATAAATTTTAGGCAATTGCATGTAGTGATTTGGCAGTGTACCTAGGACGAAAAGAGCTTATTTTAGCATCTACTTCTATCCCATTAATTCTGGAAGTTTTTAGTTGATTGCTTTCAAAAGTTTCTGTTCCCCAAACACTGGTTTAAACAACTTATGGATACCTGCTGAAACGGTGCCAATCAACTTTTTCTCTTTACTTCCCATGGAAACTATTGACTTTGATAACTTAATACTGCTGTGTTTTGATTTTTTTCATGTAGATGAAATTCAATGCTCTATCTCACAGAATATTTGAAAGACTGCTTTCAGTGAAGGGGTTCACTGTCTGACATTTGTACTTGCATGTGTTCTAGGATTATTGGTCTCAGAACTGTTTTACTTTCATAGTAATTACTATAGAGAAGTAGATGCATACAATCAGTCTAGAGTGCCAGGTATAAATACTTTAATATTATAAATTTATATAGATATATACAAAGAGTAAGGACATATCCATCTCAACCCTTCTTACCATCTGCCTTCAAATAACATTTTATTGAAATTAATTTTAATGCCATATTTATAGCTTATGCTTCTAAAGCAGCACATTCAAAATCTGACTAGAAAATCATAGAGTGGCTTGCTATGGAAGTGAATTATGATCTAGGTTTATCCCTCCTGCCACAGGAAGGGATGTCTTTCATTAGATCAGGTTGTTCAAAGCCCCATCCAACCAGGCCTTGAACACTTCCAGGGATAGGGTACCCACAACTTCTCTGAGCACCCTGTTCCAGTGCCTCACTACTCTCACAGTAAACTATTTTCTCCTATTATCTAATCTAAATCCCTCCTCTCCCTCCTTTTCCTAGCACTATGTTCCCATGTAAAATGTCAGTCTCCCTCTCTTTTATAAGCTCTCTTCAAGTACTGAAAAGGCTGCAATGAGGTCTTTATTCTCTCCTCCAGCCTGAAAAGCCCCAACTCTCTCAGCCCATCTTCAAAGGAGGTATGCTCCATCCCTCTGATTTTCTTCATGCCCTTCTCTGGACTTGCTCCAATAGATCCGTGTGCTTTCTGTGCTGAGGACCCCAGAACTGGATGCAGTACTCCAGGTGGGAGTGGAGAATCCCCTCTCTTGACTTTCTGGCCACACTGCTTTTGATCCAGTCCAAGATGCAGTTGGCCTTCTGGGCTGCAAGCACACACACAAGCTGATCCATGTCCAGTTTTTCATCTACCAGAACCCCCAAGCCCATCTCCACAGGGCTTCTCCCAATGACTTCTTCTCTCAGTCTATAACCTTGTCTGGGAGTGCCCTGACCCGAGTGCAGCACATTGTACTTGCACTTGTTGAACTTTATAAGATTCTTATAGACCCATTCTCAAGTTTTCCCAGGTCCCTCTGCGTGGCATCCTGTCCTTCAGTTGTATCAACTGCACTGCTCAGCTTCAGGTCATCTGCAAACTTTCTGATGGTGCTTCTTCCAAGACAGAACACGGAGGGATGCCACTCATCACTGGTCTTTTTATCTATTTTGCATCTTTTTTCCTACTTTCAAATCCAACACTATATTACCAATTATAATTTATTATTTACCTTCAGATTTATCATTGTAAGCTTTTCTCCAATTAATTATTACCTCCCTTGTTTGAATTTCTTTGTCTTTTGATAGAATTCTTTGCACAAGTTTGGAAAATAAGTGGTCTCAGTATTTGTCATTCTTTATTTAGACAGGAATTAACTTCAGTAGAATAGCAAGTGGATAGAATGAGCTGTTTTCATCCAGCTGAAAGTTTAATCTAGCGGAACACTACTGATCGTATTAATTTGACAAGGTTAGTAATTATATTTAGAGAAGTCATATTGTTTCTTTCTATCACGCTGCCATAAAATAAAGGTTTGCTGATTGTTGTTGCAAAAATTGGGCCCTCTTTGTATTAGAATAGTCTAAAAATAAAAGTGAAGTTCCTAGTGGAATCTGATACTCTCTGGGCAACAATTATGGTTTATAGCAACTGATGTCACATAGATTTCTGAAATTATGCCCGTGTGTTGAACACCCAGAGTTTTCAGGCTTTTTTCCATTTTAATCAAAACCAACTGTGTCATTATTCTGTTCCTTCTCCCTTTTCCAACCAATATTTGGTTTCTGTTGCATGATTTATGAGTACCTGTTGTAGTCTTTTGTGTTGATAGTGTTTACCCATCTGGGCTGTCTTAATTTTAGTCCAGCATAATGTGTCTTTTGGCTGGTTTGCTCTGTGCTGTCGGTCTCCCTTTCCTGAAATCAAAATGTGCAAGGAATTTAACACCTGTGAAGTGATTCCAGAAGGAGGTAACATCAGTGAATCCATAACTTGCTCTTGTTGTTGCAATAAAGTAATGGTTAAGATCGGGGAAAAAGCCAAAACATAATGATTTAACAGTCAGTAGAAGTAATTTGAAGGAATCAGAATTCACTTCTTGTTTAACATAACTAAAAAGGCAAAGCTCCTTTCTTTTCATGAAGCTAAACCCATTTTCTCTGTACATTTTTGTATTTTACTTTATGAAGAGTGCCTTTCTGTTCTGTGAAAGTTCTATTTTGCTAGAAGATAGATGGAATTTTATATAAAGATGGAATGCACGCTACATTACAAAAGAAGCTTTGCACAGAGACATGAATTAATTTTGAAACAGACATTTAAACATATATGTATATACCTATATATCACTTAATTCACACACCACAGGCTCAAAAATGATAAGATAAAACACCCCTTCTTCTGTTTGCTTCCCATTGCACATCAGAAGCAATTCCTGCTGATCTGGTGATGGATAGATGTCGTTTGGAATTGCTGGATGGCAGCTTTGTCTGCATGAGGTTTGTGTGGCCAGGTTTTGGTAGTGAGGAGTATGGGGGGGCTACTGTTCTGTTAGAAGCTGCCAGAAGCTTCTGCTATGTCTGATAGAGCCAGTGCCAGACTGCCCCGAGAGGGACCTGCCACTGACCAGGGCCAAGCCCATCAGTGACCTGGGAGATGCCTCTGCAGGAGCAGGCTCCTGGCAGGACCTGTGACCTGTGGAGAAAGAAACCTACTCTGGAGGAGGTTTGGTGGCAGAACTTGAGACACCCATGGGGGGCCCACACTGTTCCTGAAGGACTGCACTTGGTGGAAAGGAACTCGACTGGAGCAGTTCACAGAGAATTGCAGCCCCTGCAAAGGACTCATGTTGGAGAAGTTAATGAAGGACTGTTTCCATGAGAGGGACCCTGTGCTGGAACAGGGGAAGGAGTCCTCTGAATGAGGAGAAAAGCAGCAGCAGAGACAACATATGATGAACTGACCACAGCCCCCACACCCTGTCCCCCTGTGCTGTTGAGGGAGAGGAGGAACTAGAATTTCAGAGTGGAATTCAGCCCATGAAGAATGGAGGGATGGGAGGAAAGTGTTTTGATTTAGTTTGTCATTATCTTCCTCTGATTCGATTGGTAATAAATTAACTTCCCCATGTTGAGTCTGCTTTGCCCATGACAGTAATGGTGATTGATCGCCCCCTACCCTTACCCTGAGCCATGAGCCTGTTGTATTTTCTCTCCCCTGTCCAATTGAGGAGGGGAGTGATAAAATGGCTTTGGTGAGCACCTGGTATCTAGCCAGGGTCAAACCACCACATGGTCTTACCTAGACCATAAGGTTTTTCTTCCCTACATTTGAAATCTTTGATAAATGAAAACATACATATAAGTAATATGAATTAACTTAAACTAAGAAGCTGTAGGAATAAGGAAAACTTATGTAAGCTGTTCCTATATTCCTCAGCTGTCTTTCAGTTTAAATAGGTAGAGATGACTGACAGTGCAGGCTAACACTTTATGATGAGCAGACAACTCTTTCCGGGAGAAACTTAGCATGGAATGTTTTTTTTTTTTTTTTTCCAAAGTACCCCCAGGTGACATCTCTCCAATGGCTGGACAAGGAGTCTTGAATCTCTTTACTTGGTGTTCGTGGACTTTTTTTTTAAATAACCAACCTCTTTTCGTAAGAATTTTAATCTTTGTTTTTTAAAAAAATCCTGTAGGAGCTTTACACATTCTACACATTTATTTTACATATAAGTGGGATGGAAATAGGAGATATCTATAGAACCTATTGTGAGAGGACTCTCAGTAAATTTTCATTTTGTCAGAGAAACAGTAAGTCTGTACTAGTGACTTCCTTTTTTTCATTGTAGTGTGGAAAAGATATAAGAATTTTAGAACCCTAAATTGCTTTCTTTGAGCAGTTGATTATAGTACATAGTACTTGGTGTGTTGGTATATTTGCTCACTATGTTTGTTTTATTTCTGCATTATATAGATCCATAAGTATGCTTATCTTTTTTGCCTTAATTGTCTAAATTTTTGCATCTTCTAATAGGCGTGTAGAAATACCTTTGTGCTGATATATTGTTTGGGGTTTTTATTTAAAATGCCATCTTATTTATCAAAGGTTAGACACCTGGGGGAGCACTGCATATTACTGGGGCTAACATGATTAAAGTTTTTGTTGTACACCTGAAGAAGCAGCAAGGCTGTATGATGAATCTGGTGGTGAAACAGAGTTAAAAGTATTCATGCTGTAGTGAGCTGAGTCTGATTGATGATGTGACCATGACTGTTGATCTGAGTCTTATCAAGAGGCTAATACAAATTTCTAACTATGCCCTTCATATGAAAATATTACCTTTAAGATGACTTAATTTATATCAGATGTGCATTACCAAAAGATAAACATCTGGGATTATTTCTTTTTCGAAGTTAACAGGATGCATTAGTAAAATGTTTGAACATTTCTGTCATGAAATATTTTTTAAGAATATACTTAAATATTGTAAATTTCTTTAAGTCCAAAAGACAACTGATGAAGTTAAGAAATGCAGGAAATTTGCAGTAGGAACATGTTGGTAAATGCAATGACTGGGACTTATTTTGAAAGTTGAATTATATTAACATAAAGTGTGGTAGGAACAGTGCATGCCTTCTAGTCAACTGTTCAAGGAAATATTATAAATCTTTTTAAACTGTAGCGAGAAATTAAATTCAGTCCTCTCTTCCTGCACCCAGCAGTGTTTCTTGAGGATCTAGCACGTCTTTAAATTTCTTGGTAGTTTTCTCTTTTTCTGTTCAGGCCGTGGAGCTTGTGAGCTTGATCCTCCCTCCTGTTGTTGATACATTTGTGGAGTGCACATTCTTTATCAATGCAGCACATAGAATAAACCTTCTGTCATGGGTTAACAAGCATAGCCCTGCAAGTGATTTTCTTGCAAAGAGGTGCTTACAGCTTCCTCTATGACAGAACCTATCAGCTGGCTAGTTTGATTATGGACAATTTTTTAAGCCACTTAGAATTTTGACCGCCTCTGTGGTCCACATTTAAGAATGGACAAACCCCAGGAAGCTCTCTCTCTTGCTTCTGGCCAGAGGACTGGTAACTGGGGCCCTGCCAGGACCTGCTCTGCCTGGGCCGGGCCAGGCCACAGCCATCCTGGAGCCGTGCAGCCCTGTTCCACCCACAGCCTCCCCACATCCCTGCTACGTGCAGACAGAGCGGTCCGGTTTCTCCCCTCCTCTCCAGTACAGCCGAAAATGAAGATTCAGATGAGACTGCCCACTGCCCAGCAAAGATCATGTAACCAACAGCGATAAGCGAAATTCCAGCCGCAAGGCCCAGGTGAAATTAACCCTTTTAGTGCTGTGAAGAGCTGAAAACCTGAGGGAGGAGAAAGAGGAGATGCTTAAAGCTGAAATTCTGTTGTAAAGCTATGGTGGTGATAGACTGATATATCAGAGTACCCGTTGTAATTTCATGAAAGCATGGAGAGTGGAGCGTTCAACTTGTACTTGTGAGCAAAAGTACCTGTGCTGGAATAAGCAAATGCTGAAGCAGCTGTAATTTGATGAGAAGTTTGAACAGGGAGAGATGGAACTGATAGGACTCTTGCTCCAAATTGGAAGGAGAAGATCTTAGTTCCTAGAGATGCTCCCAGAGATCATCCTAGAGATGAAGATGATGAGGACCCTTTTTCTCCCGGGGGAGGGCCTCTGTTCTCAGAGATGAAAATGCTCCCAGAGATGGGTGAAGAGAACTTTTGTTTCTGAGCAGCTCAGCCTTAAAATTGTACCCCAGTAGCTCAAGATTGGACCCTTGAAAGCAGTTGTGGGAAAAGCTGCGAGTCGGGGGAAGGGACTCACACATGATGCGAGCAGAGAACCAGCCTGGGCATTGTGATAGTATCTCCATAGTATGAGCAAGAGAGACTCCTCTTCCTAAATGAACTGAACAAGGTTATTATGGAAGTGGTAAACAGACTGAACGTCTCAAGGGTTGTCTTTTTACATTGTCAGTGGGAGAAGGGAGAAAGGTGGGGGAAGGAGAAGTGTTCTGAAGGTGTGGTATGATTTTATTTTTTTCCCCTTCTTTTAGGTCTATTAATAAACTTTATATTCTTTCAAGTTTTGTGCCTGCTTTGCTTTTCTCCTAATTCTTATCTCACAGAAGGTAAACAGTAGTGAGTATTTTGGACCAAACTACTACACCTTCATTAGGGGTGGCCATTAGCGTTATTTGTGCTTTAAAGCATCCTATCGTTTCATTTATTATGACTGGTTATTTCCAAATGGAGACCTGTTGAAAAGCATATCCTTAATCTTATTGGATTGTATTAATAGCTCCTCAGCAGTGTTAGACAAGGTCAGTCTGTTTCATCTGTCCCATCTCTCTGTTTTGAAATGTTAAGTTTGCTTTAAGGCAGAACACAATGTCATTTATCCTGTGAAAAATAACTGTAATATTTGTTGTTTGTAGTTTTCTTTTTAGTGAGTGCAAACACAACCTTATCTTTCAACATGATCCTTCTGCCAAGCCCCTGAGTTGGTATTGAAACATCAATATTTGGACATGATGTAGGATGGGATATTTGTTTTCTAATTGCCTGTTTGTGGGCTGAGTGCATAAATGAATGAGGGATTAGAAGTCTCTGTGATGAGGCTTCACTGTCACCTGAACCCTGTCACACAGAATAGCCCAAAGCCTTGCCTGGTTCTGGTAAAGCATAAGTGAAGCAGATACTGACTTTGCCCTAACTGAGATCTCTGTAATCAATATTTGTATTATATATGCAAAGTGCCTTACTACAAAAATCACTTTTGATGTAAATTCTGTCTGTACTGTTTGGATCATAGCACATCTTAATAGTGACATTAATCTCAATAGACTTTGGAGAAAAGATGATTAACTTTCTATGTTGACATATCCAGTCAAGAAGTTTTTGGACTTTATTCATTACAGAGAACATGTTACTTCAAGAACATGACAGTAATATCTGTCATTATGTTGTGCTATCACTTATATATTGCTCATATCTTTAATTTTTGTACAAAACTTAAAGGATATAACATCTGCTCATATTTGCTGACTGGTCTCCCCACTGCTGCTGGCATAATATAGGTGTCTATGAATGATAACTGTGTGAGATTTTTATTTGCTTGTTCTCTATCAATTTCCTTCCAGCTTTTGGTGCTTGACTGAATTAGTGTGTCATAGTGATTGGTACTTATTGTGAGTTCACAGATCTGAAAAATACATTACTGTAGATTGTTTTGTTCTTGCTCTGCTGAACCTCTCTGGTTCCTGCTCAGAATGTAGGAGAAAGATTTGTCCGTTCCCCCCCCCCCCCCCCCCCCCCAATTGCATTTACTTGTTCAATGGATTGAGGATTATTTATTGCATATTTCTTCTCTGATGACATTTTTTACCATTCCTAGAGATAGTCACAACTGTACTAGGTAAAAGTTTAAAAGGGGTATGTGATTTTGTTAGTAAGTAAAATGAGTTGTAGCTATTGGGCCTAAAGATTTTGTGCTATACAAATATGCCAAATTAGAAAGAGAGAATTTACTGTTTTTTAAATAAATAGTTCCCACAAACTGTAGGCTTATACCATTCGGCTTAAAACCATTTCCGTGTTTTAATGCTATTTAGAAGCTTACTGGTAACATCTAATATCTTTATTGAATTCTGAGAACTGCATTATCTTTTCACAATACTTTCTCTATATTAGAAAGTAAATTTGTTTGAGAGCAGAGGTAACTCTCAATTAGTTCTCATCATTTGACTCTGGCTTTTGACTGGCTTTGAGTACCTTCTGTCAACCAATGACAACATATTGTCGCGTACAAGACGCACCGTAGCAGGAAAGAAAGCAGTTTTTCACAAGAAAAGCTGTTTTCTCTTTTATAAACAGTTCAGAGTAAGTGTATTTTATGCATTTGTAGAGCTTTAGATTTCTGAATTGTTTTGATAACCTAGCCCCTCTTACTCCTTAGGTTGAGTTGGCTGCCTGATGCTTGGTAGGAGGATATAAGGCGAGGAAGTAGAGACCGCAGTTCTCTCCTGGGAAATTTTAAGGAATATAAATAAAACTGATATTTGCAAGATAGGATTTAAAACTCAACGTAAACCTCTGCTCTATTTATTTTGAAGGATCTAAGGATAGAATTGTCATCTTCCGAAATTCAGCTCAAAGCAAAGCACTGAAGACATTAGGCTTGTTTTCTTTATGTTTTGAATTCAGCTGACATTTTTATGTTTCTTGTAACAAAACATTTTTTGGCTTTAATGATTAATTCAAATACAGTGCTGAAGGTAGTACTTCCTTATGAGTAAATAAAGTAGTAGACTATGGACAAAAATGAAAATGTCATGTTTTCTTTTATAATGAGAACTGAACATATCTTGTATCTGCAAGAAAAGGAATAGAACTTTCTGCCCTGCACACAACATAAGGACTGTTCATCATGAAGTATCAGAAATTAATTTCAAGTGGAGTCTACAGCTTGCAAAGCAAAGGCAGATTCAGAAGTGGTACAACTCAGTTGGCAGTATTTCTGAAATGAGTGATTTTTCCTCCAGCTTTCACTGAGGTATTTACAAGCTTATGAATGCAAATATTGGACATCAAGGGTTCACTGAAGAGAATAAAACTGTAGATGAATGTATTTGAAGTAGGTATAAAATTTGGCTGAAATTTTGCCAACTAGATATCTTAATAGGCAACAAGGGCACTTCATTGCAATTGCAAGTCATCCAGTGACACTTTGAGTAATCAACCCTAATATTTAGCTAGTCAGTTCTGAATATAAAACAATACCATGGCATCTAT
The DNA here is from genome assembly GCF_965178545.1 of Coloeus monedula. Classification (NCBI taxonomy): domain Eukaryota; kingdom Metazoa; phylum Chordata; class Aves; order Passeriformes; family Corvidae; genus Coloeus; species Coloeus monedula. The sequence continues at coordinate 58,573,230 of NC_138785.1, read as the reverse complement.
ATGATCAAACATGAAAGTGAGCAAACATGAAAGTGAGCTTGCATAAAACCACTGGTCAAAGATGCTGTTGATATACCCTATGCAAGCAATAAAGCATTTACTTCTGATTTTTAATTTGTTTTTTAAAGTAACTTATTAGGGTGATCAGGCTAAATCTGGACAGTGCCTTGTTAACTGAAAAAAAGCTCTTTCTGTTTAGATGGTGGCTATGGGAAGCTCCACACTTCTGTTATGTGTTTTCACACCATTTTTACTTTTTAGCTGTGAAATACTGTGCAGAGAAGAAGCAGAAAGTAAGGACAGGAATGCCATTTTGACAAGTATAGAAGATGTGAAGCTAAATTACCTACAATACCTATTTCTTTCCTTGTTTCTCTTATTTTTTAAATGGAAAACTAACAGTAAACACACGTAAACTCTTTGAGGTGGTGCATGGAAAGTAAATACAGTGGCAAATGGAGCTATTTAAAGAATGGGTTGCAGCTGCCTTTGTAGTATTGTCCATTCTAGATTAGGAAGTGGGTTTCCTCTGAGAAGAGGATTAGGAATGTATCTTCTCAAAATGAAAACTAGACACAGACTTCTTTCTTACAAGAAGCAGAAGCTGCATTGGGCATACAACCTCCTCCTCATTGCTCTGAAGTAAAAGCTTTGAGCAAAGCTATAATACCATATATTTCTTATGCCAGATTTTTAATAAAAACTGTTGTAAAGCTGCCATTATATTTCTGTAATTTGATTAAGGCAATATGATTTTCTCACTACTTAACATATATTTATGCAATTTTAAGTTTGTCACAGGAATTTTATGAGTATCTCTGAGTTAGGAAGAAATAAAAAATCTGGAGTAAAGAATCTAAATTTTTTCAAATTTGGAATGTAACTAGTCTGTTTGACAAAGAATGTAATATAATGGAACTCTAGTCTGAACAACATGTCTATATATTGTAAAATTGATTACAAACTCATAGGAAAATTTCTCATTGACATATTCTCATTATATTGTGTTATTTGCTCTTCTGGGCCTCTGATAACAAAATGACCGTAGGCATCTAATAAGTTTTAGTAATTAAAGTGTAGTTGTGAGGTTGTTCCTGATTTTGCTCATGATGTCAAAAGTAGTTCTGCAAGTGTGTTTGACAGGGAGGGGAGAAAACACTTAGCATTTTGCTTTCTATTGTCTGTTTTTTCTCTTTACAAATAATTTGTGGTCAGCGGGACCCAGCAAGGAGTCGCCTTTTCCTCCAGATGGTTGTGACATTTGAGTAAACCTTGGAGGATTAAAGGCACTCTAGTGAGCACTCACTGTAAACTCCTGATGCAACATGACAGTCCTAATCTGGGTTCTGGGCTGATTAGATGGTAAGAACGCAAAGCAGGGGAAAAAATCCAACTGTAAAATAACCATTTGCACTGATGAAAGACCCTAAAAAAACCCCTGTATCCTAAGTTTAGACTATAGATTCAGTACATGTACAAACTTATGCAAGTTAAGTTTTCAAGTATAATAACTTAATAACTGTAAAACAACTTCAGTTGGTGTAAAGCTTTTCTGTGTGTGACTCAATGAGCACAGCTTGATGCAAAAGTCTTTTCTGTACATTAAAGAGAGCTTGCAAACAATCCAAATGGTTAAATGATGGTAGATAATACAGAAATTGATCTGAATGAGATTCCGAAATCTGATTATGCATCATCACCATCTGTTGTAATAGGATAATAGAAAGGTAGAGAAAGATATATTCTACCTGTATTTGGAAAAATGGAAAAACTTCACTATATTACATTTGTTATTCAAGGAGAACTTGTTTGCATAATGGGAAACTTAATCAGAAATTATACTCTTTATTGATATAATTCTAAAGATCTAAGACATATTTGATGCATTATTATTTTGATTTTATTAAAATAAGGAAACAACTGCTAAAATTACTTGATTTTTTTTCGTGTCCTGATTTTTAAAAGCAGAATATTGAACTTCCAAAAACTGGTATGGCAACAGGTGTTGTATTCAGCATTACAAATCTTAATTTATTTGTTTTGGCTGAATGAATGTTAAATTTTACTGCTCACCAACTTCTGGTACAAGAACAATGCTTTGAGGATGGCTTGTAAATTTACCTAGTTATCTATAGATAATTTTTACTTCACAGCATCTGAGTAATTTGTTCCTTTTCCAAGTCTATCAATCCAGTGTTTTATTTTCAAAGGCGAATATGTGTTCGCTTTAGTTTTGCAATCTCTACCTTCACAATGTTTTTTTTTCCCCCCCAAGGTATTTTAGTGCTGTAGTTAGAGGTATCAGAAGAGTATCTACTGAATATGGGGCATGTACTTGGTGATTTATTCTTGGAAATGTAATTCTATTGACATTCTAGGAAATAAACTAGGGTGTTTAGTGCCAAATGGCATGTACCAAACATATTGTGAGTTTTCAGTTATTTGTTTGGTATTACAAGGTTGTGTGTTTCTGCAAAGCTCAAAAACCTCTTAATTATGTTTGCTTATTTGCTGAAAAAAAAAATCAGTTGCACAGAAGCTGTGGGAGTTCAAAGGAATTCCAGTCAGATTAATTTATTTAATGAAATCTTCTAGATTATTTCTGTACATACTGAATTTCCTTTACAAACACTTTAATTAAAACATCAGGCTTCTTTTTAAAGAGAAAGAGACAAGCTGTAAGGCTTATGCAAATGGATCATAAATGCTAATGGCAGAAAAGTGTACAATTTGATTTCTGGTCGCCCTACATAGCACAAATCATTTGGATGCAGGGTTCAAAAGGAAATGCTTTTTAGCAGTTTCATTAAAAACATGGCTGTGAGAAATAATAGTAAAAAACATTTCACCATATTCTTTTTTTTTTCTACCTATCTTGCAATTTGAAGTCTAAAACCACTGTGTAGCTGTCTGGCATCCAAGTTGTGTCTCTTCAGAACCACCACCAATTCACTCAGATGTGTGGGCTGGCATTCTTAGATTTTGAGAAAATCCTCTGTAAGCATGAGATAAGAATGCGAAAAAGACCAAGCTTGACCTACCTTAAACTATCCCAGCAAGGATCTAAATTACAGCTTTAAGGGGTTGAACTGGTTACGAGTTGTGCGTGACTAGCAATCTCACAACACCTTGTTATCTTTGCTGTATGTGAGGACTGTGCCTAGACCAGAACGACAAATGTATTAGAAATATCCCAGTACAAAGTTCAGTGCTTTAAGCAAAGGTTCTTAATCTTTTTACTATATTGTGCAAAATTGGAGTTAAAGCGATGCCAAAATTAGTCAGTCTGCCCAGCTCTCTGCTCACCGCATTTCTGGGTTTGTTTTTATTTTATTTCTTATCCTATTTAATGTAGCCTGTATTTATAGCCAGTGGTGGTGGGAATACAATGGTATTGCTGCAGGCTTCCCTTTAATGGATCCTTGCCAAAGATAGCCATTGTTCCTATTGCTTGAGGTTGCTCAACTGTGCAAGGTTGCTTGGAAACCTTCTACTGAGTAAAACCTTCCAGTCATTTTCCTTCACCTCCCAAGTCATACCAGTTGAGTGCTTAGGGATTCAGAGGAGGATCACAGTCAGTGTGGTTGCTTTTTGTGACCTTTTTGATGCTAAACCAATGACCTCTTAAATGCAGCATTGTAGCATGCACGATTATCTGGCTAAAAAACAAACTCGGCACCAGCCAAGAGGCAATGTCATCGGATGTCCACAAAAGCAGTTACCTGATGATTTAAAAAATCCTGGACTAAGGAAAAGGCCTAACTAGTTCTTAGGTTCTGCTTTAGGTTAAACCATTGAGAAACACGTTACCTTTAAATTATGCTGTGCTGGTTCATCTCACGTGCCATGTGATGAATTCTAAACAAACCTGATGCTCTATATGCCTAGGTTAAGTTTTCCCTAACGTGCATTTCCTTTTATCATGCTGTTTCCTTTTCTCACATTGCAGAAATCAATTGTATTTGATACAGCATTTCAGAGTGAATCAGTCATTATTAGCTTGAGCAAGCTGGTGAACAGGATAAATCGAATCCCATGCTTATTTATATAATTTAGTTTAATTCACAAATAAGTGACCTGAACAATCTTGCTTCTTTGTCTGTTATGTTAAACCAATTACTCTTTTGAGCAGCTACTATGCAAAATCTTCTCAGCTGGTTTATAAACCATGTTATTTATGTATATGAGAAATGCTGAGGCATGGATACCTTCTCGGTAATAGATTTTCCTTAATACAAAGAATACAAATAATCTGCTGTAATATTATGTGAAACATTGGCTGGTATTGTATTTTCTGGCTAAGGAATTGAATATTGCCATCACTGTTCTCCAAGTAGCATGAGCTAAAGATCTGTGGGGGAAAAAAAGGGTTGCTACATGATGATTTAATCTGCTTTCTATTCTGATAGTTTTCAGTTCTCTCTCTGCTACTATTTTGAGATAATAATTTAAGTATTACTTTATACATTGACCTGTGTATTGGGATGTCTCTACTGACTTGGCTCCATGTGGTTTCATGAGTAATGTCACACTGGCACAGACCCCAAGATATTTGGTTTCTTTGGAATTTATTTGACCTGTGCCTTTCTCTTTTTCCTGACACCCAGCCTTCTCCATTCCCCTTAAGGCTAAACTTTTACTGCTGTAACTGACAAGTGTGCATTTGTTATACGTCCCTTGATACTTTACAAACACTGCATTATGCTGTTCATTGAGTTCTGAAGTTATAAAAAAATGAGTGAATAATACTAGAAGGATTGTCACTAAAGGACAAATTGCATGTCCCATCTCTTTTCATCTGCACCCAAATTTTTTTAATTAGTTCACAGAACCAGAGCGTTTGTGTCTTTTCCCAAAAGGTTTTAGGCCAGTTATAAACTTAAAGATAGCAAGTTGGACTGAAATAATAAGAGTTCTCTAGGGTATGAAGGAGAGCAGAGTGGCTCTGAGACTTCCTAGTCTGGTTATAAGTGCTGTGTGAAATGAAAGAGATAACTAGATTTAGGATGTGATTGTTTCTTTCTATCTTACTTGATAGAATAAGGGTTGTGTGTTCGGGTTCTTAACCTCCAAGTTTACATAGTCACATGGAAAACCTAATCATACTTAAGCCAATAACTATATGATAGAAACAAAAATGTTAAAAAAAATGGTAGAATAATTTAAAAAAAGATACATCACAGCTACCTATCCCTCTATCAGCATGCTGGAAACTGTTTGGCAATTCCTCATTGATGCAATTCAATAAGATTTGTCAGGGTCCTTAAGCAGAGCAAATTCAGTCTTGCTACAAAATGAGATTCATGGTTCTTGTACCAAAGACTTCTAAGTTCTCAAATCAAAAGCCTGTTTTATAAGAACATCTTTTGTGTCAGTAGGAATCCCAAAGTGATTTTGTTATCTACTGCCTGCGATATTACCCAGAGCTTGGCTTCAGGTTACTGGATGAACCAACAATTTCTGTAAATGTGTATGGATAAAATGCCATTCTCTGGTTTTTTTGGGGTCGTCTTCTTTTTTTTTCATAGTGTAATTCTGCTAACTTTGAGTGTAGATTTTAGTGTTTTCAGTCTATAACTGTAGTAGCAGCATAGTATTTTGTTTTACTAGAGATAAAACTACACTTACAAAATCTTTATTCAAGTCTTTTAACTGGTCTTTTAGGCACTGTGAAACTGATAACTTAATCAGTGTAGTATAGAAGACTATTTGTCAGTATAGCAAGTTGTGCTCAGCTGGAAAGAGTAATATTATAAAATTTGAGACCTCTGTTCTTGAGTGGTGCCTGTTAGAATCTTAAAATATTACCATTTTCTTTCCGTTTTTTCTGTATATTTATAAGATATAGCCATATTTACTTCTGTATCTAAATTAACTTCTTAATACCTTTTTCCTGCTTTAGTTGGACAAGAGTTTCAGTGTTGGAAAACACAGTTTCAGTGTGAGCAAACTTGGAAGGATTCTATCACTACTGCTGCAAGAACCCACAGGTGCTAAATGCAGTCTAATACAGAAAATATTCAACAGTGGTTCTAGCCCATGAGCCATCATGGAGCAGCTGAGCTAAATGGGCGGAAATGCACTCCATACTGGGAACTGGGGACTTAGTCTTGAAGGGAAAGAAGAAATCTACACGTGAAATACAGACCTGGCAGGGCTTATTGGGAATGGGAAGCACAGCTACAGGCACCACATGGAAGCTCCGTTTACTGCTCCTACGGCTGCTTTGGAGGCTGTGCAGAGAAGAACTGCAGTGACTGTAGTAAAGTGCAAAGACTGTAGTATAATCCTATCAGTCCAATAGGATTAGTTGTTCAGCAGAGGGACAGAGATTGGACCTTGAAAATAGAAAATTTAGTGGAGAATGGGCAAGAAATTTTGAAAGATGCTCAAGGAGCAGTGTACTGTTCCCACTTATCAAGGGGGATAATGCTGTAATGTAAAACTACACAGAAGAGGTGAAACTAAGAAAGGAAAAATAATTGATGCAGAGGATTATGTGACTCAACAAGGAAACTTTTGAATAATTCTTGATCACAAAGCATAGCTAAATATGCCTTTAGATTTGAGGGAGTTCAGAGATATTTTTGGAAAATCAGAAAAAACAAACATGTCTAGCAGAAGATACTAAAGGAGATAGAGATTATTGTTTTGAAAAACAGTTTAATATTAGTTTTTTGTTTTTTGTTTTTTTGAAGAATATCCAGTAGATTTATTTTGTATTAGAGCTACTGCTGTTAAAATGAAAATTTTTAAGAAACATTTGTTGTCTTAATACCATTTCGTTTAAGAGTCTTTGGAAAGCTCAGCATAAGAATACAGTTAAAATTTTTTTCCAGTAATTTTTTCTATTTTAATGTTTGCTTTGCTTTTTAGCTTTTCTTAGGGTTTGTTGAGGGCTTTTTCCCCAAAAAGTAGTAGTACACCTGATTCTTCACAAAGCCACCTTGCTTTGAGAATAAATACAGTTTAGGAAACTATTCATATTTGAACTTTTGTATAAACCCAGCTAAAGTGATATTCCATATCAAAATGGCATATCTCTCCTCCAGGGTCACTGAAAGTACTGTAGACTATATACATAAAAATATAAAGTATTTTTGCTTAGAAAAATTCACTCTTGAGTAAGCAAGCAAGAACTCAGGGAGGGGGAGAAGATCTCAAGACCTTTAATCAGTTTGACCCATTGTACATTTTGTCATTCTTGAACTAATTGTCAGGATCCATCTTTATTATTAATTATTAAAATAATATCTGGGAGAACTTGATAGTATAAGTAGCTAAGACTAAGACATTCAGTACTGACGACTTCACCCCAGAGTTTATTGATGCCCCAGGTGAGCAGAGAACATTCCTTGTGCATCTACAAGAGGTGTGAGATGGTGCACTGAGAATAAGGTACACTTGATAGGAATGATGCAGGAGGAGAGGTGACAAAGGCATTTATATATTAGAGTGTAGGAGAACACAGTGAAAGAGTATGAGAGAGTATGAGAATGACATGCTTTAATTTATAAAGAATGACAGTATGGATAGGAGGAAGGATATTAATGAACTAGGGATTAGAAAAAGGAGGTAATATAGCAAACGCCACGAATGCTAGGGGTAGAAGAACCATTTTGTATTGGGAATTGAGTCACTTACTGAGATTTCTCAAAAGGACTCTGCAGTCGTGAGTGCCCAGATTCACACTTTGAACACTGAATATTATTTCTTGTCATTGCTTTGTATGCATACATGTAAACACATGGGAATCAAAGCAGAACACTGTTAAAATGCAGAAAAATCTCTTTTTTTTTTGTGCTGATTCATGGCAAATCAAGTGCATTTGTGGCAATCGAGTCCTGTTTGTGAGATAAAACGGTATTTTAAGGTGCTGTTTTTTCAGTCACAACTTAGTCATTACCCTAAAAATGTCTTGGCATTGGATGATTGTTTTCAGCCATGATCTCATACACCTTAGGATTTTTATTTTAGAAACTTCTAGAACTCTCATGGTAATGTGTAGTATATTATATGGTTATATATATGTATGTTCCTGGGTTTCCTTAAGAATTTCCTGTCATAAAGGTTCTTTAGCTCTCTGGCATTAGGTCTTAAGTGACATACAGTCCCTAGATGAATTTACTTTTATTGTCAAATACAACGTTTGAGCAGTACTGTATATATTTATACAAGCCAGCTTTGTTTCCGATCATCTATCAAGGAAAGTTTTAACATATGCACAGAGGCTTCAATGCCACTTTATTAACACTTCTGAAATTCTCATGTGGTATGAGCTTCATGGCATCCATAGACAAGTTCAGAGTCCAGCAGGAGTTTGTATGTAATGCTCTTAGCTTGAGGAAGTACAAGTAGATACTAGCAGGTTTAAGTCATGAACTTCTGCAAGGATTGGAACAAGCATCAGGGTCAGTAGGAATCTGTCATTTTAGTAAATGTCCTGTTGCACTGATGCCTCGTAAGATCTTATTCCATTTATTCCAGCAATATTACCTAAGAAAGATTGCCTAAGCATGCCAAGGTATCACACAGAGCAACAACAACAACAAAAAGTAAAAAAATTATCAAGAATAAATACAGCAATACTTTGAACAAAGCATTTAATAATTTTCTTATGTAGCAGAAAAACATCTGCTCAAAACAAATTCAGTATACTTTTGTAAATGAGTAATCAGTGATTTCACTTCCATTTATCAAAAAAACCCCAAGTTAATTTTTCTGCCTATTGGAAAGGAAAACCTGGAATATTTTATTCACTGAAAATAGGGGATTGCAGTTACTGCTTTTTTTTTTTCCTTCCCATACATATATATCCTTGAAAATACTTTGTTGTCAAGGGAAGGAGAATTTACCTCTGCTGTTCTTTGCTATTGAATTTATTAGTGGACTTGACCTACACTACTGGTTTGAATTCTAAATAGATTCATCTCACATCCTTGCAAGATAGAATCGGATTAGTAGGAACACTGTGGGGGAAAAAATGACATATAAAAGTATCAAACTATCACAAAAAAAAAGGAAAAAGTATGGATTTTATTTCAGAAGTAAAATCTTGTAAATCATAGACTACTCATTACTAATTTGAAAGAAAAATGAGTCACTCTGCACCCAAAAGCATATAGATTCTGAATTGTTACAGGAGAAGAGGAGTTTAAAGGAAGGTGGTAATAACTGCACAGTTATGAATGCATTAATGTTCTGTTTTTAAAATACAACTGCAGTTAAAGATTCATTGTGTGCCAAATTAAAAGGTTCTTTTTTAACTGGAGTAATAGATGTTGAAGGCCAGATCAAAGAATTGTCATTAAGTATAACTGTATTCAGAGACCAGAATTTTATGAAGTGATTCCTGCGTTAAGCTGTATTTTGTACTTAACTGAGATAAAGCAGTAGAAATGGGCCAAGATAAGAGTTTTCAATTAGCCTCCTTGTCTTTTTGTCCAAACGAAGTGAAAAGCCAGTGTGTGCTTTTAGGGCTGAAAAGTGGTAGTTAAATGTGCACCACCCCTTGAAACTGTTTCTGCTCTCTAAGCCTCCATTGTCTGAAACAGTGGGAAGCAAAATTCTCAGTAATCAAAAGATGTAAGGAGGAAAAAATCTGCATTAATATAGATTCCAAAAGCAGTGAATAAAAACCGAGACACAGATTTTGCTCTTGGATTTGGCCTCCATTAGTTGGAGCCTATTTGAATTTTTTAATGTCATACTTCTGTTTTTATTGTAAGCTTTGGTACAGTGAGGAAGCTTTCTGATGTAGAGTACTGCAAGTACTGCACATTTTTTGGGAAAAATATGTGCATATGAATGTAAAACAACTAGAAAAATGGTTATTATGGACAGTAAAATGAAGTGAAACTTTGTGTATAGCTCTTGCTCAGATGTCATATACAATTTTGAAATGTCCTGCTTAAAAATAAAAGGAAATCTTTGGGATTAAGTTTTTTATTGAGTGAGAGAGAAATATTAGAGAACTATTAGCTGTACAGACTAAACAATGAGGAGGCTATAAAACAAAATCCAATATGTGTGGTAATTTTTTTATAATGTAAAACACTTGCATAATGTATAGCATACTCTGTAGGTTTAAAAAATGGAAGAAATATTTAGCTTACCAGTCTGTACACAGAAAATGCAGGAAGAATTGGGGGTCATATATATATCATCATCGCTTCAGATTTTACACTAGAAAAGAAAGTAAGCTTGGAAGAATTTGTATCTGCTTTTCTTAATTTTGTGCTGTTTTGAGTTTTAGTTATGTCCCAGAGTGATGAGTAAAATTGGGGCCACCTGTTTTCCACTGGGCCTTTTTTAGTTTCTGTAACTTAGTTATACAACATGCAAGTATTCCTAGCAGAGTTATTTGGGAAAGCTGTTGTGAGTTAATAAATATTCAATAAATTAAATAAAAAACCACTATTCTTTTAGGTGGCAAGGAAAGCCCTCCAAAAATGGCTGTTTTATGGTGGAAAACAGGGATGGTTTGTGAAGAAACTTGTTCAGTGGCATGTAAAAGATGCAGAGTGTTTTAAAAATTAGGTTAAACTATGTTGTCTTACTGACCTAATTCTTTTGCCTTTATGTTGCCAAGGCTGTAATGTGAAGCTTCTCAGGCTCCATAACTTACCAAAGGCATATTCCATTCCATAGAATGTCATGTCCAGAGTAAAAAGTGGGGGAGTTACCAGGAAGGGAGCCAATCACTGCTTGGGAGCAAGCTGGGCATCAGTCAGTGGGTGGTGAGCAGTTGTAGTTTGCAGCAGTTATTTTGCTTCAGTTTTATTCCTCCCTCTCTCTACTTTCCATTACATTTAATAATATTGCTATTACTATCATTAGTATAGTTTACTTCATTTCAATTATTAAGCTGAATTGAATATTATCAATTATTCTTATGTCGACCCACGAGTTTTCCTTCCCTGTTCTCCCCATGGGGGAGAGCTGAGGGGGAATGAACAAGCAGCTGTGTGGTACTTACTTGCCAGCTGGGGTTAAACCTCAACACTTTTGACTTGTTCTTGGATGATATTGGGTAGAAAAAGCTGGCTGTTTGTGAATGCTGTTGGACCAGACAGTTAACACTCAAAGGATTCCTGGTATGTCACGTGACAGTCTGTGTTTCCTGGCTACATGAGCTTCAAAAGCAGGAAAAGGCTTTCCTTGGCACTCTGTGGGGTGGGTTGTAGGCTTCTCCTGCCCAACACAGTGAGGAAATGTCTTTCTCATCTCCCAAAGTGTCCATGGAAAAGGCAGTCTACTACGAATACACACAAGAAAAGGAAGAACTTGGTCTACTTCCAGGAAGTTTAAATGACCTATGTAAGAATTCATATAGGATCACATGTTTATTGGAAAGTTAAGTTTATGAAAATAAAAATTTTTGAAAATATTTTTTGGTAGTCTGAAACACAAACATTTTTCTTGAGGAAAAAGAAAGGAGGAGTCACGTGCATTTATGTTGTATGTGAAGAGCAATAAGTCAATTGCATGAATGTCTTTTGCTGTACCTTTTTTGCAGGGTAGTTCTATACCCTGGGCATCATTTTCAAATGAAAGAAAGAAGCTCAAGGAGTTAGATAGTGTTACTCCATCACAAAAATGGAGAGGAGGAAGTGAGGAAGAGTCAAAGGTACAAAAAAAGACAATAACACACTGCTATCTTTTATTAGGCACTATGTATTTATTTGTATGGAAAGTTTTGCATTACAGGGGATGTTGTATCTCCTGTGAAGGTTATGAGGGAAGTATCACTGATAAGGAGTTAAGTGTAAGCAAAAAATTATGTAGGACTGCCTCCCTCTATTCTTGAAATCTTTCAAGGTTTTATATTTTTATATTTCAGTAGTTGTAGGTTGTTTTTATTTTCATATAGGATACAACAGCAACCACCTCTTTATAGATTTCTAGTTTATTTTAAAAATTTTCCATCTCCTTCTAGGATTTGACTACTGGTAAAACAGCTATGAAAACTGGTTGCATTAAGACATAAACTTTTTTACTGATTATAAATTATAGCAGTAAATATCCATGAGCCTAAATGGGTTAAACATGTTAGAATTCAGTAGGATTAGTGCAATGAGAATTTGAATATTTAAGGAACTTCTCTATCTGCAGGTTATAAACAAGAACTTCTTGTCATTAATGCCCTCTACATGTATATCCTTTCATGTACCCTTTAAAGTATATACAAAACTTTAGCCCGTATAAGTGGTAGGTAACACCTGATATATAGATTGTGGTTCAGTTTTTTGGTTCTTAACACTCTTCTATGGCTGAATATTATTCACTTTGTTTCTGTATGTGCAGGACCCTGAGCAGATCTAGGAGCTGATAAAGTTAGTGGTCCTGAAGTGTGATTGCTGTTTTAAGACCCGTAGATGTCAAAGTCCTATTGAAATCAAATAAAAATTTCCATAACTAAGTGTTGTTGTACACTGAAACTGAATTTAATTGCTGGACTGGAAAGACAAGCTCCCATGAAGCCTAAGGACCAGAGCTGTTCTCTGCAACAAAGACATCTGAATTAGAGCTATTCATCTCCCTTTAAATCAGTTGGGAGAAAAAGGAGTCAAAGGTATACATGAATAATGGGTATAATTTCTCTGATGCTGATAAAATCTGAAATTGCTTTGATCATTTGCATCCCATAAATTTTTGTTGCTCTCTGACTATAAAAGAAGCATAGATTAGTTTCCCTGTAGAAGTGTACGTATTCACTGGAAGCTCGGTGGGCTACCTTTGCTGCTCCCTTGATTTCATAACTAAATATTATTTTGAACTCCGATGTCCTATTACCCTCTATAAATATTTGTGGTTAGTTTTGTTGGGTTTTTGGGGTTTTTTTTTTCCTGATCTAAAGTGCAAGTCTTCAGTTTTTCTTAGTTTTAATATAAACTTGATTTTTTTAAAAAAAATTTTTCTTTGAAATGTATAAAAAGTACATGCTCTTACATATTCCTTGTTTTGCTTCCTGAAGAGAATGAAAGCAGTTTTAGAAAAGGCAGGTTTACAGATCAATCTGTATTGAGTGCAGAAAATTAGAGTCCACCTAAGACGAGAAAAAGAGGGATGATATATAGTTGTTGATGTCATGGTAAAAATGCCATCTAGTATAGCAAACACAAAGAGTTCACTGGAGCATTCAGGTATAAAGAGCTAGTCTGAATGGCTGTTGGAGGACTAAGTACTGCTGCCTCTGGGATATTTAATACATGCCTTACATTTTCTCATTTCAGCAGTTCATGTGAGCTATATCTAACCCCCAGGGTTTAAAGAGGGGAGGTTCATTCTAACTAGCAAGTTTGAAGATTAACAGTCTTTTGAATTAGTGGATATCCTGAATGCTTTTGCCCTTTATATGAGGTGTTTTTATTGCTCCATAGTTAAAGTTCCACTTGGTTGCATAAGTGATTAATTTACTTAATCAGCTCTTCGTTCTCTGCTCTGTACATTGTGCCAACAAAATCCAGTTTTCTTTAACAGTGGAGTTGTTTGTGTTCCATTTCATGGCCATTGTATGTTGATTTTTCTTATTAACATTTTCAATTTTTTTTTTTTTTTAATTGTTAAGGGGTTTGTACATGTTAGCTAGCAAAATCTTTTACCAGCAATTCTGGAGAGGGAGGAATGTTTAGGAATGGTGACTTTTTGTTATATCTTTGCCTAGTCATCATCGACCTGCTCAGCAGTGAACAGGTCAATGCTGGTGATAAAGAGATTACAGAGACTAGACACATTCATTTCATCCTTTTACTCTTAACACTGTAATGGGGCCAGGAGGCTCTTTCATGGGAGCTTGCTCTGCAAGAGGTTTTCGCTGTTTTTGGTTTTGAAGACTGCTTTGGGGAGAAAACAAAGAGAGATGACGACTTTCCTTGCATCCCTGCACCTTTGTAAGTGAGCTTTCTGTCCGGGCAAAAGTTAATGCTCATGATTCACAGAGAAATCACATGTCGGTGAACAGAGTCAACAAAAGAGAGAGTAAGTGGCCTTCTGAACCTAAAATGACACCATATGTTTATTAGTCATGACAATTCAGAAGCAAAAAATCTTAAAAGTGTAAGAATCTGTGCTTTAAATGGTTACATGTGATATTAGACAATGGTCAATGGCTGGTGCTACCTACAAAATCCCAACTGAGAATGGCCTAACCTTGTTCATTTAACATCAAAAAATCAGTGATGATTTTCAACCTACTTTTCATTTCATTGATAACTGAGAATCATGGTAAACCACAGCTGCTAAGAAAGGTATTTTTAATCTGCAAATACAGATTACTTGTATCTAAGTTTTTTAGTACTTTGCTGAGGAGCTCTGTAACTGTTGGGTACATCATGAAACACTTGGAAGTTGTAGCAAGCAAGCTAATTTTTAAAAGATAATTGGATTTTAACTTAAAATCAGGATTGTCAGTGGCACTTCTTAGCATTAGGCATGTGGCAAGCAAATCTGAAGGACTGTGTTGGAAATGAGTGTGAGATGAAAAGAGTGGTCCTTTTGGCTTTATAGTGTGTGAGGCTGTCTTTTAGGATCACATAAAGAACATGGAAGACTTGTTTTTTTTTAATAAAGGCACTTAAACTACTTATTAACTTCTTTCATTCTGATGAAGAGTGAGCAGGAGAAATAGAAAGAGACTGATACCTGAAACTTTCCTGCTATTAATTTGTGGTTTTTGTCCTATAGTTTTCTGAAAGTCAATTTAAGTTAATTTATTTAATGGTATTTCAAAGAATGCTTAATTGTCTGAGAGTTGTCTGATCTTCATTTCGGTGTGGATCTGGCAGGCTTACAAAAAATTATAACAATGTGATTAAATGTTTGGCAGAAGAGATAAGGTCTACCCCAAAAATATAATTTGAGGCTAAAAGCAATTTTTTTATCTGGAAAATCTTTCACCATAGAAAAAAAAAAAAAAAAAAAAAGCCCCCAGATCATTGTTGTATGAACTGACATAGCTCCAACAAAATCTATGAGGTGAAGGTAAGTCTTCCTACAGGACTTGAGTTTTTTGCCTGACCTGAGGGGAAAAAACCCAACACATTTTCACCAGTGAAAATTCATTTTTTTGCAATATTCATAGAGCAATATTAGTTAAATTGTTTAAAACATAAATGCTTTCACCAAGCCTTTGTTATCTGCAAACTCTATTGACAAAATGTCCTCAAATTTAATAATGTGCAAAGTGCCTCAGATAACCAAGAGGCCTCTTCAGCATCACAGTAACATGAGATGCAGTTTTTTTCCTGCTTTATGCTTTGTTTTGGCTTTCTCAGATCATCTACTCAGACCTTAAATACATTGTTTATGTATTCATAAATGCTGTGGAGCATTGGGAGACACCGGTAAACTCCTTTATGGGTGTGCGAGGGAAATCTGACAAAGAAATGAAAAAAAAAAAAGGCATAGCAATTTTTTCTACAGTATTCTCCATTACATAAGTCTTCTTTCAAAACCCATGATGTCATTATTGCAGGAAAGATGACAGAAGGAAAATAGAAATGCGTAACCAAAAGACCTTGCAGGTATATAATTTTAGATGAGTTATCTGTCTTTTCTCCTGGAGGCATTCACATGTGCTGTATAAACAGATACATCTCTCCTTGACAAAGGTTCTTAAAACTTGTAGTAACTTCTCTATGAAAATGATACTTTTTTTGCTCAAGAGAGCAATCTCCTTTTGATCTCTAAAAAGAGTTCTTTTATGTACAATCATTCATGTGTCAACCAGGAGCATTTTACTCACAGTCTATCTATAGCAATTCAGTTTGCAAATTGGAAACTTGATTCAAATGCATGCTTCTAAATAGAATAATGAAATTTTTCAATATGACTGTTATTTCCGACTCGAAATTCAGATATCTTTTAGTTATTAATTTTTTAAGCACTCAATACTTGCTGCTGACAGAAGAATTTGATAGTAGTATGAAAAAAAGCCATCAAGCTGCTTATATTTAGGCACCTATAAATATGCTGATGGAAATGCATAAAAAAAAAATTCACTGCTATAAGCTATATTTCCATATTAATAAAGATAAAAGGTTACGATTTTTGTGTATCTTTTGAATTTAAATCAGAGTCAGTCAATATTATCATAGTTAAGACAAGATGAAACATTTTTAATGTATGGTAACACATATTAACAAAAACAAGATTGTAATTATTAGTTGCTTTTGCATATTTACAGGAAGTGATATTTTTTCTGGCATTTTATGTCAAGTGGGTTATTTCACTACTTGCATCTTATTTCTCATGTCGTGTCTTGTATCACTTCATTCATTGCATGCACATACTCAACACAACTTGGAATCAAGTGGTATAGATGCAAGAATTTATGTTTACCAATACGCCCATTCTAGCTGGCTGTGAATGTACTACAAATGCATTTATATGATTGCTTAATACCCCACCTCTTGTCATTCCATATAAAAATGACTCAGATTGCCAAATGTATGGGTTTTTCTGTGGATGTTCCATTTTTCAAGGTATCAGCTTGCAGGGAGAACACTTAACTCTTTAAAAATCAGGAAAAACTGACTGCTTTTTCCATTACACTTTTTGCTTTAAAAAGCAGTCAGGCAGAGCTTCTGTGCATGCTGTTGTGTCATCTGGTCTCTGAAAGTGCGTAGAAGGCAGAATCCCATGCTTCTGCTGCCTGTTGTTCTCCAGCATAATAATGTTTAAGTACAAGTTGCTTCTAAATTGCTGTTGACAATGATGAAACCTGTTGTACATTTGTTCAACAGTGATCTCCTAATTTGAATGGAGATCTTGGAAGTATCTTTTAATTTAAATTTCAAAAAAATAAAAAATGCAATGTCTAGTGTAATTAGTGAGCATATTTATCTTTGTATTTTGCCTCCAGCTTTCAAGTGGAGTCTTGAAAAAAACATTTCCACTTGGATTAAATAAACAAAGAAATAAAAAATTATTTGTAGAGTATTCCTGTTCTCTGTAGACTGAGCATTTGAACTCAGCTACCATTGTTATGATAGCTGTGTCCCTCATCTGATTTCTAAAGGTCAGTTTGTGTTATCTTTATCTCTGTAGAGATTTCCTAGGAAGGATCATGACATGGTTCAATGATCACAGCGGGGTTTATCCTTCTACAATTTGTAATATTAAAAAATACCAGAAGATTACTGTATAGACTTTATCTATGTCCCTTAGTATGTACAAAGAATAGCACAATTGTAGTTGTGCATTGGTGTGCAATGATATGAAACATGAGCAGGATTTGAAAAGGTAGCACTGCCACAAGGAATCTGTGAAAAAAAACTATGCATATGCATCAGATATAGTATTCTGGTAATGTCCTGTGGCACTAATTTTCATCTCTGAATACAATGATTAATTAACAAATAACTGTGAAAAACTCCGTTAATAATTTCATTTTGTTTGTTCATTGTAGTGGGACCTCAAATCATTGAAATACAGTTTGTTAAATCCGTACTTGAGTGATGATTACATTTGAGTACTGGATATTTCCATTGTACCTCCTCAGGAGTTTAGATCTTTAAATGACAAAAATTGGTAATGATTGTTTAAACATATGGCCAAAACCAGAAAAGTAAGTCCTATGTTTTTTTCTAACTCACCCGTCTTGTGTAGGTGTTGCATGCATTGAAAGCTTAACTCTGGAGAAATTATGTTGAAGTATACATAGACTGCAATGTCTTGATTTTGTGTTTATTTTTAAAGTTGGGTTCTCCTTTAATAATTTATGGTGTATCTTTAAGTCCTGATTTTAATATTTAAGTAAGACTTAAATTTTTTTAAAAATTCACAAGCAGATTATCATTACATGCCACAGAAAAATGTTTTGATCTTTTTGAAGACTTCTGAGAGAGTGCAGCTTGAAAAATAGACATATTTACACAGAAAATGTTCCTGAAAAATGGATTACTGTAAAGAGACGGGCTTCAGGGGTTAGTGGACACCAGTTTTTTTTGCTTCAAGCAAAGCATCTGAGTTCTGGTTTGGGTCAATGGTGACAGAAACTCCAACAGAGATCCCACCCTGAGCCCATTAAAATCGATGTTGCTGTGTCACAATTTAATTGGAGTAAGGATGAGGCCTCTGATGCAGCACTCTCATGCCTGTGTGCTGTTAGGTTCTGACAGCTCATCATGACCTTCCTTTTTTCAGCTCTGCAAGTACAAAACAAACTGAGGTCACTACAATATGTGTTAACAAATCTAACATTTTTGAAGTCTGTTATTTCATTCAGTGTCATCCTCCTCTCTATATTTAGAAGTCTTTGATGATTATAACCATCCTTCTGTATTTCTGTAATCAGAGTAGTTTTATAAGCTTCTGTGTCATTTCACAGATCTGTTTTGTGTGGGTGTTCCAGGAGTAATTTCCTGACTCTTCCATTTTTGAGAGGAGGACAGTAGCAGCACTGTGGTTTTGTGTGCACTTTGTTAGTGCCTAGGTAGTGAGCAGAGATTGGAGCTGGGAAAAACTCTGATAAGAATAACATGATGTGCAAGAGAGAAAGCTTAAGGGTTTCTGTGTACTTTGTTAAGAGGGGAATAAGCCTGCACTTAGAGGATAACCTGCCTAGATTGGGAGTAGGACTTGCTGGTTATTCCTGCAGCAGAACAGACCAGTACCTTATTATATTGCAGATCACTGGATACTTGGTTACTTATCACTGGTCTATGCAGGATTAATTTGAACAGCTATATATGTTTGTTCTGTACCTATCTGATGCAGAGCACTGAGTGCTTACAGAGAGCTTGCTACTGCATCTCAGCTGGATACCAAAAATTAGATTTTATGGATTTGTCTTCTACTCTGCTGGGAGCTCTGTTGAGAGGATGTGTTTTGGGTTTCCTTTTCCACTTTAGTTTTTCCTTTCTTGTTATTGGCATGGTTTTTAAATTGCTGTATGCCCTCTGTTCTCTCCTTTAGAGAAGATGCTGTGCTTTTTTACTTCTTTATTGATTATTCCATAAAGCCTCTCCCATGAGTATACTGACTCAAATCCAGACAGGCAGGGGTTGAAGATAATATGGTATTTTGTTCTCGTTTATTGATATTAACAGTTCACAACATACATTTTAGGTACTCATGCTAAAAAACCAAAATCTGTTACAAGTTCTGGCAGTAAGGCATAAGCAGGACAAAAGCTGGATCAAGTTAGGCACTCATGGGAGAATTAGGTCCAGCTAGTATTACCTGAATAACGTGGTTTACACTTGATTTCAGAAAGGAAAGGCTGCAAGTCTGTGTGGTCCTGAAGCACAGGGATGGCGTTGTTCTATGGTTTTATAAATCGCACTTCAGTGGATATCGCTGTGAGCACAGGGTGCATTAGCACATCATTGCCGTTGATCCCGTGTTTGTGTGATTTACTGCCACGTATTTCTGCAGCCACGTTTGCTGCTAGGGATATAATTTCCCATGGCAGTGGATCCAAAATAAAGGCATTTTGCTTCTAAATGCTGCTGTTCTGCTTGCTTCTTGAGCCTGTGGCTGAGTTCCACTCACAGAGAAGATGGCGTAGACTGAGCTGGACCCACAGACAATCCGAAAGAAAACATGGTTAGATTTTCTGTGGATCTGTCTGATGGGACCATCTATTTGTTACACCTGATGCAGGGGAGGTGGCTGTACATTTGTGGATGGACACTGCAGGGAATAGTCCACTATGAGGTGGATTAAGCATGGCGTGAAAATTTGCTCTCCATTTGTTATTAAAGCTGCCAACAATTAGACCCCAGTGTAACAGTATCTTTATTAGTATTCTGTTAACATGCAGATATATTTGTGCATCCTCATGCCTGTTTCTTCAGTTTTGTGTTACTGATGTAAAACCTGAGCTGATGTTGATTGTGGATATCTATATGCACAACTGTACATACACATCGCATATCTATACATTTCAAATGACCTAGATAAGAATAAAGCTTCAACACTGATAGTTGAAAATATTGCATAGCTATGAAATTCATCTAGTGAAGGGAGTTCAAGTAAGCATGATTTTTTTTTTTTTTTAATATTCTGCTATATAAATAAGACTGAAATGTATCTTAGGACCATTTGTGCTCTCTGAAAAGGGGTTAATATAATTCAGTATTATTTTGCATTCTCCTATTTTTACTGTAGATGTATGTGTATTTTTACAGTTTTTTGTGGTGTAATAGTGAAACATAAATATTGAAAGATTGCTTTTCAGCAGCTTGTTTTTATACTGAGAATTCTTAATGTGTGCATGGTTCATTCTTCAGAATGCCTAGAGAGCAAGGTAAAGAATATTAAGGAGATGATCTGTAACCACTTCTAAATGGCTCTGAATTGTATGTTGATTAGTGTTGCATATTAATAGGTATTTTGGAAAGTGGGATACCTAATTTTCACGTCTTTTTACAAAGTCTTTCAAGTATGTATATATGTGCTGCCTTTTGTGTTATTAATTTAAAATTTTTGGGTTGGTTTCAGAACACCTGTTACACAGTATGCTATAATATTTTAACTAAATCATTCCTAGAATCATAGAATATCCTGAGTTGGAAGGGACCCATAGGGATCATAGAATCGTAGAATGGCCTGGGTCAGAAAAGACCTTAAAGATCATCTAGATCCAACCACCCTGCCATGGACAGGGACACCTTTCACTATACCTGGTTGCTGAGAGCTCCATCCAGCCTGGCACTGAACAGTTCCAGGGATGGGTCATCCACAACTTCCCTGTGCAAACAGATTCAGTGCCTCACCACCCTCACACTAAAGACTTTTTTTCCACCAGAGTCCAAGTCCTGGCCGTACACAAGGCACTCCAAGAATTGCACGATGTGCCTGAGAGTGTTGTCCAAACACTTTCTGAGCTCTGTCAGGTTTGTTGCTCTGACCACCTCCCTGGGAAACTTGTTCCAGTGCCCAATCTCCCTCTGGGTGAAGAACATTTTCCCAATATTCAACCTGAACCTACCCTGACACAACTTCAGGCCATTCCCTCTGGTCCTGTCATTGGTTACCACAGAGAAGAGATCAGTGTCTGCCTCTCCTCTTCCCCTCATGAGGAAGTTGGAACTGCAATGAGATTTCCCCTCACTCTCCTCTTCTCTAGGCTGAACAGACCAAACAACCTCAGCTACTCCTCACGCAGCTTCTCAAAGCCCTTCACCTCATGGCCCTCCTTGAGTTTCTTTATATCCTTCTTTTATTGTGGCAGCCAACTGCATGCAGCACTCGGAGTGAGCAGAGTGCAGAGTAAAGCAGGACAGTCACAGTCACCTCCTTCAACTGGCTGGTGATTCTTTGTGGAAGCACTCATCAGGATTGGTGCTAAGCTAGGGGGAACTGTAAGCTGAACTGGCTATGCTTCTGTCCCACTCTAAACTGAACTTAACCACTGAAATTGCTAACTAAACCCTACTTGAGCTTTTTTTTTTTTTTTGCTAGGCTAATGTGCTATTATGCTTTAAGATATTCAGTTGTCCAGACAGCCTTGAACACAAGTTTCATTTTTTTATTTCTGCCTACACTTCCTTATAAGCTTGCAGGATACTTTCTGCTAGCCATAATTAGGTTTTTCTTTCTTAAGAATTGCATCAGTCATGGTTTGTATCAGATTTTCCCATATTCCTGTTCCATGCTGCTTTGTAAGCAACAGTGATGGCACACAGATAAGAGTACTGGGAGGAGCCTTAACAATGGTTGTTTTTTGGTTCTAATTATTCATCCTGGCTCTGGAGCCACCCTCATAGATCTGAAATTATTATCTATTGAGAAATCATTACTCATACACTAAGTAGAGGCATTTAAACTACCTTTTGCAGCTCTTAAGAGCTGACTTTAGGCAGAAAAACATGTTCATAGTGAGGAGTGGATTTCTCTATGTGCTAGAATTGATTTCCCTAAGTCTGCCACAGATACCTGCGCTTTCAGCCAGATACATGCAGATTTTGTCATTAGTGTGAAAGTACAATGTATCTTACAGTGGTGGAAAAAAGTTACTTAGAGACAAATAGGGAACTTCGGCAAGAGGTAGAACTCATGAAGACAATTGCCCAAAAAAGCCCACATGGTTGGGAGGTGAATGTCAATGAGCAGTGTTATTTGCAGTTATAGGTAAAGGCTTTATTCTCTAGTGTCTGGTGTGTGTCTTTCTCCCCTGAGAATACTTGATAGTAATAGTTCAAACCTGTTATGAAATGTAGTATACAATTTAATCTTTACAATGTTTTCACATGTTGCCAAAAATGATGCATTAACTCTGCACACATTAAGTAGTAGATATACCTGAATGTACTACACTTGCTAAAATTGTGTGTATTAAAATGCAGAGGACTAGCTTTTAAAAATTGTTTATTAGTAGAAACTTTATACTCATTCTACAAAAGAATATAAGCATGAAGTGGGGGAAGGGGGAAGGTGTCTTATTCATAGAGCTTTGGATACTGAGTACTCTTCTGTCAGCTTTTAGAGGTATTAAGTGCTATCCTCTAGCATCTCAAATATATGCAGCTTTGGAAGGGAAGAAGCGCTTTCTGGTTGTCCAGCTTTAGGTGAGCTGATCATTAAACAAAATTACTTGAATAAATTCAAATGAAAGATTTTTATATTAACTGATGAAAGTGCAAAGATAGAGTTGGTATAGAGCAATACATGGGTGCTGCAGTAAATTTTGATCCCAGATGCTTAGCCATAGTTGTCAGCAGTCAAAATTTCAAGAGCAAACACCCAGGTATTATAGTGTAGCTTTGCTGCGAACAATTTTTGAGGTAATTCAAGGAGCTGAATTTACCCTTTCTGGAAAAAAGACTTTCCAGAAAGCTGCCTGGTCTAGTTGCTGCTACTCGTAGAGCTGCTGTATTCAGTACCAGAGGTATCACTATTAAAGAATTTACCCAGTATTTGCAGAGTGAGCAGCAAGAAGCTTCTCACAACATGCACTCCCCTTGATGTGGCATCATGGAGCTCTCCTTAATCCCCATTCCTGTTCAGATTCAAGTCAAGGAGTTAGATACTTGTTGTATGAGAGTTGATTTTTTGGCTGTGACTAGATACTAGAACCAATTAAAAGGAAGTTGTAATAATTACTTTCTGTAACATGATCGGTATCCAGTGATAAAGTATAAAGACCAAGGTTTCCTTTAATGTTTCATGGCTCTCATTTTTAATAGCTGTATATACATTTATTGGAAGCTCAGGTAACTACAAGAGCTGAAGAACAGAATACTAGACTACTCGATGCTCTTCTTTTAATAATTTAAATAAAGATACACTGTATATATATATACATACATATATATATATCTATATTTAAACTGGTGGGAGTTACCTGGAAGTGGTGCTGATCTGGGTTCAGGAAAGGAGGGGTCTGGCATCGCTCAGTGGGTAGTGAGCAATTGCGTTGTGCATCACTGTTTTTTCCCTTTTTACTAACATTAATGTTATCATTCACCATTATTATTGTATCTTACTTTATTTTCAAATGTTAAACTGTTCTTATCTCAACATACAAGTTTTACTTTTATTCTCATCCCCATTCTACTGGGCCAGGGAGAGAGGGAGGGTTGAGTGAGCAGCTGCATGGTGCTTAACTTCCAGCTGGGCTTAAACCGTGGCAATATTTAACCTAGTCAGATCTCCCATGGTGTGGAGGTAGAAACCTGAGAGAATTAATCTGTTTTAGCACTAAACCAAACTTTACATCTCTTTTGGAAAAAAACCCAAACCATTATTATTAAACCATTAGAAATGAAAAGCCTGCTTTTCAAACCATTCTGGTGAAGTCAGTTAATGGTTGCTTGAAAAGCCTCTGTTGGTGAGACTGCTATGTACATAGCTGTAGTAAAACACTACACCATTCCATGTTCAATGTCACAAGATTTGGACCACAAATATGGGAATACACATACATATACTCACAAATATAGAAACAGACTGATCACACAGCAAGAACATTAGGATGCATGCCACACATTCTTTGATAACTGCTGGCACAGGGCTTCAGCACAAGAATTTGAGTTCCTAAAACCACCTGGTAGGTTGAGTTGAAAACCTTTTGAAAAATACATCAAGAAGTTCCTATGGCACTGCAGGGGATACTTATGCACAGAATAAAAGAACTGGTGTAGTGTTGTTCAGCAATTCTTAGCCCACAAACATTTCTGAATTCTAAAAGTATTTTGACAATTCTTTGTTAAAATACTACTTAGTACTTAGCATTTTGTTCTAACTCTTTTAAAGTAAAATCAAAGTCAAAAACTTAGATTTCTTTCCTTTTACTTCTGCGTCTTTAAAAATAGCTTGTAAAAAGTTTTGGGTAAAAGCACTGGTTCCTTTCCTGAAAACAGTGTGGGTGCCTCTGAAAAGTAGTAATCTCCTGCATTCTTTTAATAGAATTCTGATTATATTCTGAGGGAAATAAAAATGCAAGCGTGTATATGAAAACCAAGGAAAAGACAGGTTTTACCAATCCATATGAAATGGGGAATAATATATGGTATATTCCATAAAGCTATCTGAAGATTGCATGGCACCAAATTACATGGCTCCTATCATTGACTGCATTAGACTGAATAAATCCGGTTTGAGGTGGCTGTGGGGAAGACCTATGAATTTTTCTTGCGGCATATCCAGTGGCTCAGATTATTCACATTGAAATCATAAAAAGTTATTACTCCACTTCATTGCTAGTTGAAGAAAGTGTAATG
Organism: Coloeus monedula; assembly: GCF_965178545.1. Classification (NCBI taxonomy): domain Eukaryota; kingdom Metazoa; phylum Chordata; class Aves; order Passeriformes; family Corvidae; genus Coloeus; species Coloeus monedula. The sequence goes on along the minus strand of NC_138785.1, from coordinate 58,548,559 downwards.
ATATTGGGTTTTGCTTCTTTTCACTTCTACTATGACACACCTAATTTTGTGGAGGTACTTTGGGCTCAAGATTTAAAATCGCAATATAAATTAAAAAAAAAAAATTTAATTCTGGTTCCTTTGTTGAAGTTTATTTTGCAAATATAAGTAGCATGATCATCATATAACAAAGGCAGATATTTTCTTTATTCTATTGTGAAATCATCTCTATATTCCAAGCTGTCATTTATATCAGTGTTTCAGTCTTTTCTTAAAGTAAATTGGTATAATTTATTGACTCATCCAAGAACCATCACAATATTGTTGACACTTGAAATGACTTGTGTGAACACTAAGAGCTGTGTGATGTGGACATGTAGGCAGACAGGAAAACAGAGAGGAGCTTAGAGCACCAAGTGAAATCCCACTTGTCTCATTGCTCCAAAATTTATAAACATGACAAATAATACATTTTGGCATAATTATTTTTTAAATTTTTTTTTAAGAAATTGATTGAAATTTTTCATTGTATGTCTGCTGCTGGTTAGTTATACAAGGCAATTTTACTGGATGTTTTAGGTAAGGAGCATAAAATTTCAGAATTTGCTAGTATGTTGTTCTCAAGTACCTAAGTGGTTCTCAGCATACTTTCAAAAGGGATGTTAAAAATAAAATTTTATTTAAAATGCTTTTTTTTCATGTAAATACATCATGAAAAGCTGAATTTTCCCCAGTAGGTTTTCCAATTTTTTTTTGTTGTTTACTGTTAAAAATGTTCCTTGCTTCCTATAGGTTATCTATCTTCATGTTCTAAGTATAGGATCTTCTTTTAAATTTTTTGCAGTGTCAGTGCTCAATTAACCTTCAAAATGTCTGCTGAGTATGCAATATGAGCATCTGAAGTACCGTCATTAAAGAGCCTGCTTTCTCATTTCATTTAGTTTTCTCCTTTCCATTTTTCCAACACGCTATTTAAAAATACTGGAACTAGAAATAATGTATTTTCAGAAGAGTTTCTTTTATGCTCCAGATCAAAGTAATATCACTGCCTGCGTTACAGAGTTTATAGAAGTCACTTCCATTAATGATGTTGCCTTTGTCAATTGATCTGATGAGTCCATCAGACATCGTGTTTTAACAAGAACTTTTTTCCTGAGAAGTCCACTTTCCTGAGAGCATTCTTCATATTTGTGTTCTTTTTATAGAATTTATCTGTCTGCTAGACTGAATTTGAAGTCCATAATCAGGTGAAACTGTGGTCATTACTAAGCAGCAGAGAATCTAGGACCCGGAGCAGTTTCTAATTAAGTACCCAACATCTTATGATTACCTTGTTATTTGGAGCAAGTTTCCACTTGCATGGTTTAGTTGTCATTTAAAATGATGCCAAATGCAATTGAATGGTGGCCTGACATTTATGAGAGATGTTTTCAAACAGTTGTTTGAGTGGTTCTCAGATGAAGCTTTGGTGTGCAGGATCTATTGTAGATAGAAATAAAGCAATCATCCGAAGTCCGGTGAGCTAATAATTGTTAATAGGCACACAAATGTGAAGACCATAGGGCATTAATTAGTGCTCCTGGAAGCTGTCATATGGAAGTATCATCAGTTGAAAAGGTCACTTGAATGTTCTTACAGTGAGGACAGCAGCCTTTTCAAAGTGTCTGGAATCTCTCCTCCTCTTCCTTGTAAGAAAACGCAAGAGAATTAGTAGAGAACTTGTGGTCTTGTGTACTGATATTGTTTTACTTGAAGAAAAGATCTGGACCTAAGGTTACTAATTCCACTTTTCATCCTTTCTACTGTGGTATGTGAAAATGGATTAGATATAAATATTTACAATGCCATCATCTGATATAAACTAACAGCATAACCTGTTATTAGCAAGATTTTTCTCACAAGTTACTGTGTCATTTCTGCTTCTTTGCTGCAATCTGGAAGACTACAGGATTGTGATAATGATGTTTGTATTATATTTACATACTCTCTGTTGATTCACATGAGGTGCTCCATGCCTGTTTTCTCAGTCACAAGTAACACAGACTCTTAGAGCTGACAGTTGAGCATGGTGCCTAGAAATGAGAAAGCAATTGTGACATTGTATAAGTTTAGGAGCTAAACTTGTAGGTCAGGTTTACTTTACACTTACCAACTCATGTACACTGTCACACCAGTTCTCCTGCCAGAAAATTTTAAAAGGGATTGAAGTCAGCATAATTCCCTCTTGAAAAGGTACGCTTTGTTCAAAACAGCAGTCTTCACAGAGATCATGTTTTCATAGAACATGATCACTAGCAATTGCTCCCGTAAAGTTACCATATTTTCTAGTTTCAGTTTTATGTCAGAACACCTGGATAATTGATCAGATCTAGTGGTAGTCTATGTTTGCATCAAAATGCAGATTTCCAGTGTAAAATAAAATAATCATGTTCAGAGGTGCTTCTTTGATATCTTTTATAATATGATCTTACTGGCAACAGCATTACCATTAAAACTAACTGCTAGGACTGGCTTTACGATGGATCATTGGCTGTGAATTTCTTTCAGCCACCACTTATATTTACTATGTAGAAGCACTCAAATTATTTCAAGACACTGCAAGTAAAAACATTTTTTTTAAATTATAAAAAGTTAATTAAGTAAAACAAGTTTTACAACCTCTACAGGACTTACAAAGTGTTATTTTTAGATAGACAAGCTAAAGAGTCTTGACCTAAATGTTTTAGTGCATGATTTTAAATTTAACTGAAATTAACCTATTCTTAAGAAAATAAAATTAAACATAACAATCTAAGCATAGTTTTCTGTGAATATATATTGTAGCTTTAATATTTTTTTTGAAAGAAAAGAGGATGCATTCTTTCATAAATAGCCTGTATTATTGTTCTGCCGTATTTCAACCCACATGGCCAGAGGAGAAAGAGAGTGCATGATCAGAGTTTCATGAAAAGGTAAAGCTTAAATTTTCTCCACTCTTTCTTTTTAATGCTTTTCAGGACTGAATCCATTAGGAGCCAAACAAAGCACATCTGTGTTGCTGTCCCTACTGATTGTCAGCATACAGTACATTCAAATACTGCAGCCAGAAGGCGTTTTACAAAAACAGCTTTCAAGATGTGTTCTTGAAATGCATTTGTCTACTCATTATACAGTGCTATTTTTTGTCAGTGGGGAGTTCTGTAAATAAAGCATCAAGGTCTAATATTGCAGTAGCTGATAGCAATAAAGTAAACTAGAACCAAATAACCCATTTTTCGTTACACATCTTTGTTTACAACTGTGACCAGTAAAGGAAAAAAAAAAGAGTATTTATTTTTTGTTATTTCTGCAAAAACTTGGACTATCTAGAGTGGCTTTGCAGCAGAAAATGCAGTAATTGTTTATAAACATAACAGGATTGACAACAATTTGCAGATTCAGCTGCCTCATGTTTGACTATTCAAGTAAGACAACTATATTGCAGCAATATATGCAGATGTAAGGAGTACAGATGCCTGAAATTTATAGTCCTTTCTGTTCCCAAACTGAGAAGAATTGTTAATCCCAGAGTCCTGCTGCGAGGTTGGTAAAAATGAGTTCTGTAATTCAGATCCCATAGGTTACAGCAACAAAATGGGTGCTTGGATATTTTGGGACATTCACAGGACTAAAGGTGAAAGTTGGGAGTTTCAACAGTCTGTTAGACCACCTTTTCTTTTGAAGCCTGTCCTTGTGGCACCAGAAACAGTGCTTGCAATTTATAAAATTACCACTGAAGTATCAAGTTCTTATTCAAAATATCAAGGGTAAAAACTTGGCACAGGTTGATACATTTGCTTGAAGTGGGGCTTTAAAAATACTTAAATGCTGTCAATTGCATTACAGTGTTGTTGGGTGGTATAGTAAGAATAATGTCCTGTTAATTTTTTTTGCCACAGATTTGTAAAACAATACTATGCAATAAGAATATAATATGAAATAATACTGAGTTTACAGAATATCAAAACACTTTAAAAGAAAAAAAAACAACAGGTGCAGCAGTGCACTTCGACTTTTCAGAGAAAGGCTTGCTTAAAGGTACTTATCTCTTCAATAACTAATTTAAGAAGGAAACATTTTGTTGAGATGAACTTCTTTTTTCAGGAACGTTCAGTAGAGATCTTACAAAGGTGGGCTGCATCTGTTGCATTCAAAATAATGAATCTGGCAGGACAGGCATATCCCCCTGGCTTTTGAGTACTGCTGCCCTGGTTTTATACTCAATAAATGTGCTTTTGCCAAACCTAACAATAATATCTACTGGATACTGCCTTACAACTGGGCCTTGAACTTCACTTTTTCAAACCTTTGTTGGTGGGACACTGGTTTCTGGATTTGCACTCTGTTAGCCTGATGAACTAATTGACCTAGCAGGACTCCCCATGGAATTGCAGCTTCTGCTTAGATCATCAGGAGCACAATTTGTTGTTTCATTTCCTCTTCGAGTCCCATCAGGGAAATTGAATTGTGAAAAGACTACCTACTGGGAGCATTCAGCCCTCATGACTGAATAAGTAAGTTTATTTCTTTGGTACTGTCTTAATTAACAACAAAAAGGAGACTTTGTTATGAGGGAGTCTGCTGTGATTTTGATACAGCTGACTGACCCCCGTGGCAGGAGCACTTGATCCCACACAGCCTCTCGAAGCCGGGGGCCCTGCGCAGGTGCAAAGTTAACACAAAGCTCCAGCCAGCTTTGAGTGCTGCGTTTGGGGTAACTCATGAAGCGTTACCAGCCCGTCACCCAGCCTGAAGTCTGCAGGTATTAAATGCTTGGCAAAAACATTCCAGGGGAAGAGATCTAGCTTGTCTAGACTTAATTAGTAACGATAATTAATGCTATTTGCTCGGAGGAGTTTGTACTTATCTGTGAAAAGATACAAACCTTAAGAGTTTTCTGGGCTCTGCCATCATAAGACGGTGTAATGGTTTTATTATTAAGGCTGCCTGTTTTTTTAACAGGACACACACATTTGCACATCTTGTTTTTTCTGTCCCTGAACTATATTCCATCAAAACATGCTGAAATTAAATGTTTAAATTTTTATCCTTGCAGTATTGGACTTATTTTTCACCAGTCTTTTTGAGTTCACTTTTGCGTACAGGTGAACAGGAATGATTTTATTTACTCAAAGGAAAAACTCCTTTTTTAAAGTTTAATGCTGACAAGTATTTTCAGAATAACAAGTTCCAAAGCAAAAAGCATAGGAGAAATAAAACTACAGAAAGCTGCCTTAGTGTGGAGGTGGTTTTTTCAGCATAAACATTCCCTGTTTTCAGATGTGAAATTTAACATTCTGAAGTAATAAGAATAAATTTGAAATAGTAATAGCTGTAGGTTTATTGTAGGAAGCTAAAGGCAAGGAAGGATGGCATTAGATAGAAAGACCATATCAATGATTTGCAAATCTGTATTCACAGTAAAAAGAAATTCACAGGGAGGAATCAAATTTTGTTTGTTTTACGCAAGTTCATATTTCTAAGCTTATGAAGCAAAAGTAATCTATTATGTTATGCAATTTTGATTTCTGTTGATTTTTGGAGGTTATGGGACTGAGACTGGTATGGACACCAATATATTCTCTGCAGCTCAAAGAGGGAAGGTTTTGCCATCATGGAAAAGGGCAAAGCCATCAGTTAAAAGTTAGTGGTAAACACCTTAATTTTGTTTGTTCTGGTACCTGAGTTCAGTTTTTGGTAATGTGATGTTGAAGTCAAAAGTGAAATAATGCTTTCATTTTACTCAGAAAGCATATAAAGCACAGAAAATGTCTCTACTTTCCCCTTTATTTTCCTGTTTATTCGGTTTTGTTTTGGTTTTTTAACAATCTTTCCACATAGTTTATGAAAGTTAGATGTGAACATGCACAGAAAATACTGAAATGCATCCAGAGAGCACTTAACTTACTTGTTCATCGCCATAAAGGTGATATGAAGAATGCCAACTGCTGTGCTGGAGGAAGTGGGGAGAGGGAATAGGGCTATGCAGTAGTATTGGTCTAGGAAAGGGAAAGCAGGGGTAGGATGATCACCAAGGCCAGCCTCATCTTTGTCTCTAAAAGAATTAATATTCCTGGAGAAGACAGAACATACCTTTCTTCAAAGGCAAAGACTAAAGATACGGGTTAGCTTCTGGAACACAGCATTATTTTGCCATGCTTATTGGCCATAGCTCAAAAGAAAATATGCTTATTTGGACAACAATTTTCAGAAATTGTAGATAGCCATTCTATGGGTTTCTTGTTCATTCTCTTCCCCTTGGATTCATGGATTTCTTCCATGAATTATAAAGATACTTCAAAAGAGGAGTATATCTGAAAAATTTCTTTGGTTGAAAAGGTTGGAAAACTGCTGGTAGAGCAGAAGACAAGATTAGAATTTAGTGATGGCTGTGGTCTGTGGTGTTTGGTTTCTTTTTATTTTTTTACTTGTTTATTATTCCAAAGACATGTCTGCTGTTGAGTTTCAATGTCTTTCAAAACAGTGTGGTGGGCAGGTTTCTGTTAGTGTTAACACCAACTCCTCTGTATTTGAACCTTTTAGCTAAACAGATTTTCATTCCAATTTGTGGTATTTACAAAGATCCATGAATACAACACACAGGGAAACCTTCTTTTCAAAGGAGACTAACATCTGAAGAACCTAATTGTTGGCCGTAATCAAAAAGTTTTTCCTATCTGAGTTACACAGAACTATATGGGGAACACTAATCATGTTTTTGCTTACAAAAATGTTCCAATAATTTTCTTTTGACTTGAATGGAAATTACATAAAATATGACAATTCGTTGTCTTCCACATGAGCAATCAGTGCTGCAGAAATAACTCATATAGAATAATGATGTTCTATTTGTATAGAATAATGATATTCTATTCATATCTTATGGAAACCAGTGGATCTCTTGTATGAGAAAATTCACTTCAACTTTGGAAATATTAATGGGGGTTTTCACTCTCATAAACTGGTTAAACCTTGTTATCATCCCCTTCAAATGCAGCTTCAAGACTAAGCAAGTCTATTGTTTGATCAAGTCATTGAATGTCTTTTAAGATTTTAATTGTAGGAAAGTTGATAAAAAATGTCTAGAAACTTATTAAACAAATCACCCATAGTCTGAGAATGCATTTATATCAGAGAATCCTTTTTTCACTTGGGGAAGGTTGGTAATCTAGACTTTTTGTGGAGAAGGAGAATGTATATGTGTGTTTGCGTGTCTGTTTACACGTATATCTATATATGTATAAAATTCACCTATATAGGCACACCATTTTTAACAAGCGAAGCAAGAATTTTTGCCTATATCAAGTTATTTATCAGTTTTGTAAAAAATTTCATTATCTCTAGGGTTTGCGTGGGTAAACAAAACAAATGATCCCAATTTCTAGGTAAATAGTTAGCAATCCAAAATACCCCTTTGGGATCTGCAACTCCTCAGGCTCAGTCTGTGGGTAAACTGTTGCATCTTTGAATGAGGAATGATGTGTTTGAAATATATTTAACTGTGGTGGTGGATACTCAGGGGCATGACTGGTCTTGGTGAAAGTTGTGTTCCTCAGAGTTATGTTGTCTGTGTTTCTGTCCCAGGTAGTTGTGTTCCTGATATATCTGTCTCTGAATGCTGGAAAATCTTAAATGAGATTGAGAAACTGGCTAGCAGTACCACAATCTTTCTAATAAAAGTTTTGTACGTGACTTCTACAGTTCCCTGATGAAGCCACAGAGACCTCTTCCTCTTTGATAATTTGTATGCTGCATTCAGCATGGCTGGATTATAGAGCTGCAAAGTAAACATATAGTAAACTACAAGAAACCTCTACATATGTGATGGAATTTCCCAAACTGTCTCTTTTTTCTGCTTGGAAGAAATCTGCATGTAATTATGTTTTAATTTATGCCAGTAATTTTGAGGCACCAGGATAAGAGGTGATTAAAAAATTACAAAGGAAAAGTAAAGGCAAATACTTGCTTTGTATAAAAACAGACATTAATATAAATAATGCTATTAAGAAATCCAGTATGTTTGTGCACACAGAAATTTTTGTTCCCATAGTTTTTAATGTTCAATTTTCATTTTGTTTTGCTCTTAAATCAGATACTTTGATCAAAGCAGGCAGGTTGCCAAATAGCTTTTTATCTTATAACAGAAGTAATAATGTAAAATATGAAGTAATTAAATTTGAAGCACCTCATAATGAGATGAAAAACTGTATTCAGAAGGTGCTGTGAAATGAATTAATTATTGGTGTTTGTGGGACACTTGCAGTGCCTTCTGTGATAGGTATTTGTTCCTATAAGGTCAACGTCAGTTATGGTAAAACTTTTTGTTTCAGGTATTTAATGTTGGGTTGTTTGTTTTTTTTTCCTGTGTTGTAAGAGACTGGTATGTTGTTGGTTTGATAAAGGGAAGTCGAAGAGAAGAGAATCTTTTATGATGTGTATAAATACATATTAAAATTGCAACTTCTTTTTGTAAAGTATTTTTAATGTAATTTTACATTCCTCACCAACTCATCCTTAAAACAGGATCACATTTCTGCTAAAATAAAGGTGTGATGTATTTTTAATAAAATTACAATTGTGTGAATGGTAGTGGGTCTGAGAGGACTTTTAAAGTGTTACAAAGTCATTTGTACAATGTTTCGTTGAACCTTCCCTCCTGCCTGACTGGACAGTGTAAGTTAATATAATTATGATTAGTTTATATATAACCTTACTGTTAAATTACACTACTCTTGAGATTTGTGATGAACAGTCTTTTGAGACTGTTCAAAATAACTCTACCGCAAGCATGTTGTCTCCATTTAGATGTAACCTTTCTGTAGTGTGACAGATTTTTTTTTTCCTTGGGGCACTGTCATTGGCTCTCCTTGGAAGGCTTTGGTCACACAGAAGCAGCCCCACATCAGACTGGGCAATGTTCATAATCTATGTTTTGTATAGAGGCTTCTTGAATGAAGAATATAGGTGTTCAGTCAAATTTCATATATCAAGCCCCAAAGATATTTTATTGTTTTGCATTAGCACCTAACTTCTAAGGTTTAGAAGTTTTGACGATTTTTAAACAAGTGAAAACAAAGAATCTAAATGACATTATTGACATAAAGATGATGAGGCAGGAGTTTCTTAGAGTACTTATTCTTGAATATTTATTTCTTTATCTTAAAAGTTGTTTATTGATTTTTAGCAGGGTTGAAGAAGAATAGGTTTAGAATTGGAAGAGAGAGATGTGAAGGCAAAAGGAGTTTAAATCTGTGTTTTGCTAAATTAGCAGCAGGTGTTGGTTTAAACTGCATTGTTGTAAGTACAAATAGATTTTACTGCTGTCACTACTTAGAGTTTGCAGTGTGTAAGAAGGCATAGAGCTTAAGAAGGAAATATTCCTAAATTCATGAAAAGTAGTATGGTCAGAAAAAACTGCTCAGAAGTTTTTTCAATGTTTTTAAATTGTAGGAAAGAAATTTGTGACTCAGTGTTTGCGTTCTTTTTTTTTGAGATGTTGTGACTTTCTTGTATGTTTTGACTTGAACTGAACACATTTCTTTGCTGTATCTTTTCTTTGGCGTCCCTTTAACAACTCCTGTTTTCCTTCTGTTCAGTCTCACAACTTTTCAGTACTGAGAAGATCCTTTTTGGTTTTCTGGAGGATTATATTGCATATCACGTGTCCTATCCCCTGTAGCAAGATGAGGTTCCTGCAGATTTGTAAAGTGTTCATACTGAAATAGGTAGTACTCACAGATTGTTTTATCTTGTATTTTCTTTAGTTTTGGTAGGTGGTTCTGTACTTATACAACACTGCTATCACTATTTCATCGATTAACTGATGTTTCAAGCTGATTGGATAAATCTCTCAGATAAGCATTTTAACAAGCTTTAATTTAAACTCCAAATTACATTTTGATACAACATTAAGTACCAGTTGCTATGTGAAATAATTCTGTGTTGGGGTTTAATTTGTTTTAAGAATGCATTCGAGGGAAATATTGCCAGCATAATGCAGTGAAGTATTTTTAATCCTAGACATAGTAAACTGTGCTACAGCTTTCTGCGCTGATAGAATTTTGTTGGCTCTTTTGCCCAGATTTGCATTTTTTTTAGTTGTTGATAAAGTTATTTTTCTGCCTAATTTTTGTTATACATATGTTAAACTGTACACAGACTTTGGGCCAGCACTAGAAAGTTATCCAGGCACAGCTTTGACAATGAGAACTGCATTTTGAACTTTTCCATGCTACCCTGTGGAGGGGGTCATCCTGGGATTGAAAGGAAAATTTGGTAACTGGACCTTCAGAGGAGAAGCATGCATGTCAGATGAGGGGCAAAGCTGTCTTTTTAGCAACAGTAACAGCAATGAAAGTAGGGTTGAATTCCTGACCATCTTTGAGACTTCTGGAATGAACAACTTCAATTTGCTTTGCTTCCTCTTTACTTTTTTTACTCTTATCTACCTGAGTTTCCTTTCTTGCTGTGCATTTGTTAAGTGCTGCTAGGCAATTCTGACTTCCTTTCAGTTTTGGTCTCCTGATACTACTGGATTCACATGAAAAAAATACCCTAACATTATTTATAAATAGGAATATTGACTAAGCAGAAGTAAGGTAAGTTATTTGAAATACATGTATATGGATAGCTGGGTTAGGAATGAAGACCACCCAGTGCAGCAGTTTTTAAATGCCAGCGATTGTTACTGATTGTCATTCAAGTAAGGGGGGAGGAGCTTTAAGGGAAGGCAGATGATTAGCAGAGTATTAATTTGGCCTAAAATTGTAATTGTAAAGCTGTAATGAAGTAGCTAAATGAGTATTTTTATCCATCTACCAACTCACCTAATAGCAAAGGACTGTAAACCTTTAACTCATATTTGTACTAATCCAATTCCAGGTGCACACTGCATATTTTTATAGTAATAAATATTAAGTAGTATATGTTTTAAAGAGCAGTGTGTGTCTTAGCATTCTTGGTAGGAAAAAGGAACTCATAAATTTTAGTCCTGGCACTGACGTTGATTCACGGCATTGCTATGGGCAAGTCACTTAACTTCTGTCTGTGTTTCTTTAGCCATAAAATAGAAATAACAGTGCTTATTTTCCTTCTTCCCACAGGAGTTGAAAGAAATTTTAAATTTGTGTAACTCTTCAGAGAATGTTAATTTAATGTCCTTTTAAGCTTTTGGCTGTCTCCAAGATAAATATACCCAGTGTTATTTTTAGGAAAATTATTTACAACACTTTTACAAATCTATTCTGTTTGATATTTTATCCAAGTAATAATCTTTTCATGGTAATAAAACATGGTGTTTCCTTGTAAATAGGAAAGCTAATTAACTTGAGGAAAAAAATGAGCTTATTCCTATTACATGGAAAAAAAATTTAAAAAATCAATTTTTTGACTATTCCATATTTATAGACATCTACTTCTTTAGATGACAGTACTGTGAAATCACAAGAGTATGACCATACAGATCATTTTGTGTACAAGAAAGAGGAATACTATCAATGCATTTTATGAATGAAATTTCTTTTCAGTTGTTCAGCTGTAAATGGATGAAAATAACATTATTGTTATTCCTGCAGATTTTCAAAGGATTGCTTACTGCTTACTTCTTTCCTGAAACATACATAAATAGTGAAGGTTAATTTATCCTGCAGCTGGATATGGAGACAGGATTGGGAAGAAAATTATAGAAAGTTCATGTGGGTTTTGGCACATGTGAGTAGAGTAGTACTTTAGGGTCCACATATATATGTAGAGGGTAAAGGAAGGGATCAGTAAGATGTTGCAGATGGTTGCTTTAGCAGAGAAGAATTTGCCCTCTAAATGGTATTGGCTAGAGAATGAGAGCTGCAGACGCTTGAGGGGACATGAAAGAACAGGTGGAGCAAGCAAAGTTGCATCTTGAGTGGAAAGTCTACCAGATACACCAAATGAGATTACCACAAATGTTGGCCGAAAAAGAGCCCACCTCTGCCAAAATTAATAGCTTTATAATTCAAATGCAGTCTCTATTCTGCAAGTCACAAAGTTCCATAGTGTTATCCACTGACAGGTTGATTTAAGCATAAATAAACTTGGTGAGATGATCCACAGCAATTAAAAGTGAGATTTTAATTCTCCATGCGACTAAAACTTAAGAATGTGAGAATAGAAAAATGTGGATCCAGTAGCTGAAAACTGGCATTCCACAGAATTGGCTAGAAGAATACTAACATGGTAAGCTTATTGAATTTCAGGAAATAAATTTTTTTCAAATCTTGATTTATACACTGAACAGCAGTCACTGGAGAGAGTGAAAATCACCTTTGTAGAAGAAATACATACATTTTAAGATTTACTAAGCTGAGTGTGTCAGGAAATATACTAATTTCTATAATATACTAACAAGATACTAATTTCATTGTGGGGGTAAAAAAGGGAGGAAGAGATAGTCAGCATGGCTTGATGAAAAGAGCTTTGTTGACTGGAAAGGCAAGCTACTCCATTAGTTTTTTAAAGAAAAGGAGGAGTGAAGGTAAAGTAAGAGTAATGTGTGCTTATGATTTTTGTTTAGACCTGTTTATAAAAACATCAGGATTAGGATATTTAAATTAGGTTTCAAAAGAGATGTTGCAATATTTTTTCCTCATAATTTCCTGTAACAGAAGTTTGTTAAATTGTGTCTGGTTACACCAGCAGAAATCTAGTCAAAAACTATTGCTGAAAACAGTTTGTTTCTGTGACAGAAACTAAAACAGGAACAGATTGAGAATGCAAGAGAGTGGATGTTTTTGTTTTTTTCTCATTCTGTTGCTGTTTAAAAAAAGGTATTTGAACAATATTGTAGAAAAGATTGCATTAATAAATACTAAGAAGTGTGGTGTTCTTGCAAGGTTATGTGTAGGAGCCTAAAATTAGCTGCTGTGATTAATCCAGTATAGGTGCTGTGAATCAGAGGGTGAAATCTTGGTTCTGTTGAATTCAGTAATAGAAGTCCTATTGAGTGCATACATTTAAAGGCTTCCCAGATTAGGACACTGAAAAAATACTTTAAAAATTTGAACATCTATCTGTAAGTTATCATTTGATGACACACTTGCAGAATGTCAAAATTGGCATGTATTTGAATGTTTTACTGTACCAAGGTCTGCATCATCTGCTGTAGGTTAAATTCATAATTGTACAACAATTTTCTGTAGCTCTGAGAATTGCACATTGAAATCATTGCAAACAGGAAACATTTTAATCCAGTGTCAGTCACCACTGAAAGTAGAAGGAGCGAAATGTTTGTGATTTATCCTTGTCTGGCCTAACTGAAGTGTGAAACTATAACAACCCTGAACGTTAAATCTCGGTAAAGTTCCAGGTGCATGGGAGAAATGCATCATTTGGGGTAAAAGACATCTTAAAATCTGCAAAATTTGACAATTCTTGCTGAAAGTTTTTGGCGTAAAGTCATATAATACTGGCAAAGGTCAGTCTTAATTTTCTAGAGGGGAGCCCTAAGCAAGAGTAAGAATGAACTGAAGGGCCTTGTAAGTCCTACATGCATTCAGGTTTTCTGTCTAGTTTCATGACTATAGGTAGTTCTGAGAAGTTACTTCTAATTAAATTGACCCGTGATGAGAAGAAATAGTTTAAAAACAAATCCCAAAATGTTCAAATAATGGGGCTTCAACATTACTTTGTTCTTCTTTTAACTTGTAATTTAAGAATTTTAATTTATTTTCTGTTAATATATAAGCTGACTTCCAAGGAAAAGGCAGTTCAAATGTGTTGCTTTCATTATTTGCCTTAAAGTCGATTAATCAGTCATGAAACTGGCTATACAAAGAAAAAAAAAAAAAAAGACAGAATAATTCAAATTGCAGACCTGATTCTGCAATTTTTGTTCCTAGGCAAAATACCAAATTGCATCGAGGGAAGTTTTCTATGTACCAAGATTAAAGATTATGTCCTAAGTCTGAGTGGAAATAAAAGATCATAGGAATGCTCTATCAGTCCTTTCCAGCAAACCTTTAATGTCTATCAGAGTTAACATTGTAAAATCAAAAGACAAATGAAAGTTTATCTGAAGAGAATTTTTGTACTGTCATGAAAAGATGGAAAACAATTGCTCATACATCTGTAATGGAATTTGGTTGTTCATGGTAACAGGAACACATACAAAAGATCCATGCAGCACATAATTTAAACTTAATTTTATGGATGCAGGAAAATGTCCTTTGAAGTGATCTCCATAGAGATTCTGTTTGGCATTCATAATATCTTATAGTCATCTTGATGTCTTGCTTATCTAGTGCCTAAAAGATGTCTCATTGGGATTTATTAAAATTCTGATGGCATATTACTGTCCATAGCATTGGTTGGAATTATATTTTTTACGACCACACGTAATACTTCATTCAAAACTTCTAACCAGTATTTTAAGTTTCTTTAGAATAATTTTGAATCTTTGAAATATTTAACGATGAAAATACAAACTGAAAGAGGATACAGATTTTGAAAATTTTTTTTATGATACTAATGCTGTCTTCCTTTAAGGGCACTATTTAAAGCTTTATTTCAGGCAGCACTCTTTTCAAATGTGTATTCTCAAGTAATTCGATAACTGTGACCAGGTTTGGGCTCTTCATTAGAAGAAGATCACACCACAGTGTTTGGAGGCTGAGGCGCATGAGGCGGAGGGATCTGGGTCTGGTTAGCATGAATAAGAGCAGGTGGAGGCAGACCTTGCTGCTGTGTGCAACACCGTCATCAGAGGATGCAGAGAAGACAGAGCCATGCTCCTCTTAGAGCTGCACAGCAGTAGAACAATAGGCAATATAGAAGATGAATATATATAATTCTGATTATGTAACAGAGGGCAAAAATTCACCATGAAGGATGGCTGAACACTGGAGCAGGTGCCCAGACTGATTAGGGGATCTCTTTCCTTGGAGGTGTTCCAAAACCTAACTGGATGTGGTCCTGAACCACCTGATCCCTGTTTGAGCAGAGAGTTGGAGTAGAGATCTCTGAATGTCCCTTCCTGACCAAATAATTCTATTTCTATAAGCTGAAATAATAGAAAACAGCACTGGAGAATGTGTTAAGTCATCTAACTCATTTTACTTTGAGGTGAGGACTTCTCTTTGCTGAAACTAATTAAAAATAACAAATTTTAGGGTGAAATACATTTATATTATGTCAAAACTGTATCTGTGTATGTCTCACAAGACACTTAGGTCATTATAATTTCCAAAACTCCTCTCTTCCTGTGTATGATTTCCAGAAACCCATATGGTTGCAACCTTGCCTGTGCTATTCCTTCTAAAATGGACATTTTTCAGTATATTCAGAATGTACAGTTTCTGCATTTGTTATGACTGGTTGCTAATTCTTCTCCAGGATGAAACTGACAAGCTACAGACTGAAGAAATCATTATCTTTGTATTGCTTGCCCATTCTTCCCCACACTTAAGCATCTTACCTATGTACATTAAATAGCATTCTAAAGATTGGAGATGCAGTCATAGTATTTTCTGCAGAGAAACAAATTCTGGCTTTTAATTTAACTCTTTGAGAGGATTCTTTAACTCTTCTTTCACAGAAATTGATTTTGTAAACAGTTTTTCTTTATTCCTAGCACATTTAATTTGTGGGCAGTTGCAGAGGCTTTACTGAACTCCCTCCTTGCAACTGTTTATAAGTAAGCTGTTTTATGGATTACATCAATTGTTATGTTACACCTGAAGTCAAGAATGAGTTTGAAGAAAATTGTAACAAATGGATTCATGGCTGAAGACTGACTTAGCAAGGACTGTAGAATACTCATTTGGGTAAATAATTTTTTAAGTACAATTCTGTCTGGGTAGATCTGAAATTTATTTAGAATAAGAATTTTAAATTTACAAGTGCATTTTCATGAGGTCTTGGAGCAAGATGTTTTGAGCTATTGTAAATGTACGCATTTGCTGCAACATGCTGAATACAAACATACAGCTGCATCTGCATTTATAGCAAAAAAAATCTGTATGACTACGTGATGTAGTTGGTTATGGTTCTAATTCTGGGGTCAACGAGTGCAGCATTTCAGTCTTCATTCTTTCTCATTAACTTAGAAAGCCTATGTCCTGTCATGTGAAAAACAAGAATTCACAGTCTGTGAACTGTTTCTGGTGTGGGCTATTGGGTATCATATAATTGTATTGAACTTCAGAACTATTTTACGGTGCAGAAAAATGATTCTTAAATACTGAGTTTCTGTGTTGTTTTGTCCTGGGGTTTTGACAAGTCACTTCCTTGTCTTGTGATACCACTTACTCGTTTTATGACAAGTGTTGCGTGCTCTGAGCTTACAACAATGCTGTTCCCTACAGTAAATCACAATAACTACGTATTCAGTGTCTTGGCGAGGAAGGACCTTTGGAATCTCATTGAATGATGACAATTTGAGAAATGCAACACCTCAATTTGTATCTTAGAAACCTATGGATCTTATAGAAATAGGAATATAATCTGGTTTAAATATCTGTGAAATTATGTACTACTGAAATTGATACAGGTAGGCTATGAAATTATTTCTAGACTGGAAAATGGGAAAGAAACTTTGAAACCAAAAGTGCAGGTCTCTTTCATTCAATGCAGTAATTGATACAGAAGCACAAAGAATACACAGCCTGGGCATTTTTACCTAATCTTAATAAGATGGATATGATATTCCTTATTTCCAGTAAATATTCATGTGCCCATTACAAATTTAAATGGCCTAATGAGCACTATTTCCGTTAATTCACATATGTGTATAAGCAATATAAGTTTTCTGAGCCAGAGAAATAGCTCCACTGTAGCTTCCAGGGATTGGCAATAAAGTGCTCACTTTAAATATTTGGCATAAAACTCTTTCCTGCTCTTTGAAGGCACAGCAATACTCAATGGAATCCACTGGGATTCTCAGCCTTCTAGTTTTTGGCATCTGGATTCAGGTGATGAACACTCTGACTCTGGACATGAAGGATATGAAGGCTTATGTCACAAAGCCTGACCAGAGCTGCTGCTCGACCAAAGCCTTCCAAGCACTGCTGGTAATCATTTATGTCCAGTTTCCAAGAGGAACACTGAGAGCCAGATGTAAGATAACCTCCTGGAGACTGACATTTGGGGGATGATAAGAGAGCTGTTTATCCTCTTTTGGCATATACACTGGTAGAGATAAAGATGGGAACATATTGTACAAAACAACTTCAAATATAAAGTGAAATAAAATCATGTGTGACATTTTTTCCCAGACAGTTAAAGGACTGAGGTCTTTATAGCTTCTTGGAAATCTGTTTCTAGAACTAATTCATGAAATATTTCACTAAGGGTGTCTACTGAGGTGGGAATTCTATTTAACCTATAGAAAAGAACTATAAATAGCATCCTAAAAGTGAATTTTTATTTATTTAAATCTCAAAGCATGTAAATTAGTGAGGGGGGAGATAGCTCTTTTCTGAGTTCACCAGCATATACATCATAGACAAAATCTTGTTCAGTCTAAGAGGGGCATGAATCCTCTCTCAGTTGGTATTTTAACTTCTGATGTTCACATTTTCTTAAGAAATACTACTTTTTGTTTATCAAATCCATCTTTTCCAGTGTCTTTTGCCTACATAGATATCCTATGAGGAATAATGTGAATTTTCAATATACTAGGGATTTAGAGAAAAGTCTTATTTATATGCTGAGAAACAGTCATGCCTTTAATATTTAAAATCTTTTTCTTGTCTATATAAACCTCAGTTAAATAGACCATATATAATTAAACAATTTCTATAATTCAAAGGCATGGGTTTTTTCTGTCAAAAAGCGTGGGTTTTATTATCCTGTTAAGATCCCCTTTGTTAGTCAGCCATTTGGGTCAAGTTAAGTGGCTTTCACACATAAGTGATTTTTGCAAGCAGGGTAGAAGAGAACTTGCCAGTGTCTTAATAATTAGCTTTAATTATAGATACCACTAACCTGTGGCTTTACAATCACATTATGTTTTGTCTTTTTTCCCTTGCCTAGTCTTTCTGCTTTAAGTTTAGATATAAATTCTCTGAAGTAGTAGAATTTTCTTTTCATGGTAGATTTGTGCAGTGTGTAACACAGTAGAAACAGCTCTGATTTAGAGTTATGAAGGGTTAGAAGCAGAAGTAGGAATATGGTATGGTTGTATGATAGTTGGGGCATATAAATAATTTCCACAGTGCACAATCTCACTGTTCCATGGTGACTTCTTAATTATCGTGAATTTGCTAATGAGGTTTTCTCCATGGTATTGATAGGCACTCTCCAAACAGGTACAACATAGTATTGCATGCCCAGAGAGCTCACACGAGGGGAATGAAATCAACAGGAAAATGCTTCCAACATAGTAGAGCTTCTGTGAGGATAAAGTCATTAATGTTTTAAACACATCTGAGGATTATCAGATAAGGGACATGATGTAAGTGTGAAGTAATAACATATGTATGTGTATTCATAATGTAAAATACATTAGCACAGTTCTGTTTCCATTAACTGTCTTATGTGTGTTAAGTATTTTCCACGGGGAAATTAATCCTCGTTTCCATTCTGCACAGGCATTAATTTTTCAAATTTTATTTAAGGTAGGATCTGAGGACTATTCTCCTCCTGAATTAAAACTTTGATTTTAAATAGTTAAATAAGTACATGTGGAATATTATTTTTGGAGAATAACGGTGAAGACTCTTAACAATGGCCAGGAGAAGATGTTACAAATCTCACAGTTATTTTTAGGGGCAGCTCTTTGTAATAGGAAAAATAATACTAAAGATGTTGTGTAATTTAGTATGGAAATACATAGTTTGACTCAGTAGGAATTTGTCAGTGATTTTCCTGCTACCACCTTTCATTCCTACTTTGATATATGAGAAGGCATTCCAACAGCTTGAAGGGCCAGCTACACTGAAGTTATTTCCATGGACAGTTTTGCAAGGGGATGATGCATGTGCTTTTCCCAATTTTTCCTTCCTCCTCATTCATCCTTGAAAAAAGGAGAAGAGACATCTCAATGGCACAGTGAAATCTGAAGTTGTGGCTTGTTTTAGGGAACAATGTGAATTTTGCAAAATGTCTCAAATTTATAAGATCATCGCCCTTTTGAAGAGAGTGCTGAGGGCTTGCAAGCATCTTCCAAAGAGCTGTTCCTTCTGAAAGCCTGGTATCCATGGTCCTGTCATTTTCCATCTCTTGCCTGAGAAGTTCCCTGGGAGCTTAGAAACCACAACCCTGCTCACAGCCTCCTTTTTGTGTGTTTTGTGGTCCACAGCAGCCTCTCAGCAGCTGTTTCAGTCTAAGTTTATGCCTCTCTCTTGGACAAATTTGTTTATGTATTTGTTTCCCATGCTTTCCTTTTTAATTCCTTTAAACAAATACAGGAAACTTGAATTTATTTTCAGTCAGGCACTTCCAGGAGATGTAATCTAGGCTTCAAGGAGAAAATACTGAAATGTGGTATACTTGCCTCTTCCTAATAACCTTTGAGCTGCCGGAGAAAATGTCAATGGAGGCCTAATTCTCTGCTGAAATGGTGTTTTGATGAATGACTTTGATTACATCCTCATAAAAATACTGGAGTTGGATTGTTTCTCAAAGTTTTATTGTGACAATGGTTTGGACAGGTCTCTCTTGTTTGGTTGATGCAAATAATATGTTTAAGGTCCCTGCTGATTACACATGTGAGCAGTTTAACTACGGTCACATGTTGACACGCGATCATAATTTTGTCAGTGTTTTTCTCAGGTTCTTCAAGCTGGTGAATATTTGTCTAATCTCTGCCATTTTGTAGGGCCAGATTGAAGCACAGCTTGGTTTCAGTTCAACACCAAGAGCTCATATGATTCTGATTTAGGTACTCAGTGCTTTTAAGAGTTGTATGGTGGCTTGTAAGTCAGATGTTTTTCATTCAAGATCATTTCCCAGGCAGAAGAGACTACCCATTAGACTAGTAGACTCAAAGATGGTAGGACAGATCTGCTTACAAATTTTTAAGTGTAGATGCAGACTTTCATTAACCATACATGCCAAAAAGGTACTTCCTTTCAGTCTTCTGCTTTTCCTTCCAAGGTTTTAATTCAGCCCTTTCTACAGCCTGTGAGAGGCAGGGGATCTCCCCTATATGAAACTTTATACAAGTTGCTAAAACACTAAAAACTATTGAAAATAGTATTTAAATCTGGGTGCTGCATCTTAATTGTTAGAGCTGGTGGACTATCTTGTATCGATTTGAAATATGTACTTTTAATTTCTGTTTCTGAGCCAATTTTTATGAAACTATGGAAAATAGGTCAGTCAATATTAAGTAAATCTATATACTGGCATAAGATACAATTCTTTTTTAACTAAGATTTTCATGTAAGTAATTAGGCTAATTGTCAATGACTTCACATGCAGTAGAGCTTTTAGTTGGTTTTGGTAGGTTTTTTTAAGTTGTTCAGTAAAATTTTTTTAAGTTGTTCAGTAGAAATGATTTCTAGAAATCAAGCACAAAATTCTATGATGGAAAATTCTGATTCATATTCCCACCATCTCACACTTCACAGTCATTAATTAGTTAATTAATTTAATTCCCAAGTGTGAAAAATCCTTTTTCAGAGACTCAGATTCATGTTATTCATTCTTCTTTACCCTCAAATACAACTTAAAAACCTCTGTGTTCTTGGTGTTATAGTGCTCTTTAAAATAGATTAGAGTTACAGAGTGAATTTTAAAATTTCCTAAACTTGTGAAGTAGAGAAGCCTATCACAATCAATTAGAGTATATTTCCTTGGAATTTTTGAATAATGTATCATTTCCTATAAACTAAGTTTAAATAAGAATAGTGCTGAGAGACCAGTAGCTGAAATCTTCTGTAGTTTGCTAGATTGCACATGTTTAAAGAGTTTGATATTAATGTTTAGAAACTACTTTTATTTCATATTTCAAAAGCTTTTCTCTTTATGTATGATGATGTCCTTGGAATCACTAGCATACCCCAAACCTAACTTAAAGGGTTTTTTTCCTTCGTGTCTATCCGTTCAAACTTATTTAGCTGTATTTACTTGATTAAAATGTATGTAATTTATTACAGATTGAATCCTTTAGGTCAGTGCTTGCTAGGCTGGCTGCTGATGTTTGACACTGAACTAAATTTGAAGTTCAAAATGTTTTAGCAGGAATACTGGGGTTGAATTACGTGAGAGACAGGGTTGTAACTGAGCAGACAGAAAGGTGAGAACTTGTACTGATTGCAGTTTGTCTCTAGGTCCCTGCATGTGAAAAGGTTATAATTAAGTTAATCCAAAGGAATGTTTGTGACTCTCTATTCTCTTTGTTGGAAAGATGCTAGGTGCAGAAATAAAAATTATTGATTTTCACTCTTTCGTTTAGCTTTCCAGTTGTTCAAGTTGTGTATTTTTTTCTAAAGATTGTAAAAATAAAAATTATAAATAGATTAGTTTTATTCTATTGTAGACAGGAACAAAAAAGCCTGATAAGCATCTTGTAATTCAGTAATGCAGTATATCAAATCTGCCACAGGCAAAAATTGATGTGAAGTGATCTGAAATTCCCCTTGGTGTAGTTTCCTATTTCTTTTGCTGTTTTTTAGAACTTGCACATGCCCTCGTGGCATATATGACACATCTTTGCTCTCATTTCAAAACTCACCATTGCTTTCCTTTTCAGATGCTGGGCAGATGACTCTTATCAGAATCCAGAAGAAATTGCTTTTAATGTTTTGTTATTGGTATCCCATCAAAGCTTCTGGCTGTCAAAGAAATATGTTAAAGGATAAATTCAGGATTTGGAGTTTGGTTACTGTCATTTGTGCATATTTGTCATTTGTATTTCTCTGATAACTTCAGAAGCATCACTTCTTTAAAAATTCTTTTGTTTTCTTTAGAAATAACTGTGTCAAAATTAGATTTGATTTCTTATGAAGCAGAATATGCTTTACAGTTGTTGAAGGTGCTAACACAACTCTGGTTGTTATTTTCTTTTCCTTCTCTCTTAGTATTAAAGAGTCAGTGTGCTTCAGGATGGAAAGCAAGTTGCAAGGAACAAGATGTTTGCACTCTGTTGCCAGCCTGATGGGTAGAGCTCTGCTCACAAGGCAGAGCTCAGTTTAAACCATCACGTGGCTTCTGACGTTGCTTGGGAAATGTGAGGGCAATTAGTTTAATATTGTGTAGATACAAGGGATAATTATGCTTTTGGTACTGCTGAAATCTCCAAAGAGCTTTCATACCAGGATCCTGAAAAGTTGATTGCTAATATGTAATAAGTAACAAAAGAATTTATATATAGGAAAACAATAATTATTGAAAAAAACCCTCATAAATTTTCTTAATGATATTTACTCATCACGTCTCTGTGAAATAACTTCCTATTGCTTGTTGGAACAGGTAATTGGGCTGCATTTACTCTAAAAAGTGCTTGGCTACCCATAAAGTATAGTTGCACGATTGTTATAATAGGTGCAGCGTGAAATATAACACTTGTGCAAGTGACCATGAAGACATGATTGTTGAATAGAGAATTTTCAATCTTTGCTTAGTCAGTTGTGTGACACTGTATGATGCTATTGACGTCCAGATAAATAGTCTAAGCCTGCCTGGTGTTTAGCTGCATGAGATGGAATTAGTATCCCCCCAGGAATGGAGGTCCCTGCTGTAATAGATGCCCTGATTTAAATCTAAACCCAGGAAGCAACACAGAGGAATAATCCATTAAAGAATGCCTGTTCTTTAAAGAACTCTGTTTTCTCTTCTCATTCAAGAATTGCTCGTATTGGCAGATTTGTACTGATGCTAAATCATTCATGAATTAAAATATTTTTCAGATGTTCATTAGAAATGGTACTAGTACTGCAAAATCCGAATGGAAATGTAGAAGTTCACAGGTTGCCCTATGTTTACAATCCTATTGTTCTGAGAACATTTTGTTCATTGTCTTTTAAAAAATGCAAATCGGGACTGATGCTTTCCAGGAGTTGGTGAATTGTGAACCAGATTATGAAAGCTAGTAGATATAGCTAAAACAACTTCATAAAATATAACATGCTTCTGTAAAAAATACCATATGTTAAGGTAATGGAATGGGTTCACTAAATTAATTAAATTTTCAATAACCAAACTTCAACTTCTTGTGGCTTTCACTGATAAAAACAGCTGTATCTAAGCCATGGGGTCTTTATTAAATTTAGATAAAACAAATGTTCCTCCTAAATCACAAATTTCTCCTATATTTAGCTCTGTTACTGTTAAAATATCCATTTTACCATAATATATAGGAAATATGTCGTATTTCACATTGCAATAAAAAAGGTCTGTTCTGTAAAGAAGTCGACTATTTGCTTATTACATCTTGAATTTGATGTTTCCTGTAATTATCAAATTCTTAGCTTCGTGCCTGCAAGTAGGTTTAAGACCTAGTATACTTTTATAATTGAAACTTCCTTTAGAGAGTTAAAACCTACATTTATTTAAAATATAAAAATATTATGAAACTACTCAAGACTTTTTGCTCTTCTGTGACACTCTTCTTAACAGTGGCAAAATTAATAAAGAATTGTGGCCTATTTTTACCAAGCTTAATTAAAATCCCTAAATTACTTATACTGAATAAATTGTAAGGAACTTACTGTAAATGGTGACAACTTTTTAGAGTAAAACAATTGTGAGTCACTCAATAGTCTCACATAGAAAAGCATAGAAAAGCAGTAGTCTAGAAAGGAATTTTTATTTTCTTTTTATTATTTTATTTTCTTTTTCTTTAGTTAAAAGGTCCTCATTCCAAAAGCAGTAAACTTTTTATACTAATGATGTGTTTAAGAAATATAAAAGGAGATAGTTTATGCATGGACTACTGGTTAAATCCTCATAGTATATGGGGAGGAACACCAATCAGAATATCCATGCTGTTTTTACTGCCTACGTCAGTATGGGAGGGTAGGTACATTTTAATTGGTTTCTTTAGCCGGCTGATACTGCTGTTGGAAAATTATGTGAGATTTATTGAAAGGTTTTAAAATAATCTGGTTTTTTCTGTTAGTCACCTATACATGTTGATACATTTTTGAAAATGTATCTTTTTCTGTCTTTATCATGTGGGTTTAGTTTTTGAATGATCAGATGGTGCATAGAGCCAAAACAGGGGGAGAAGTGTTTTAAAGTATTATTCAGTAAGTGGACTTGTACACTAATGGATTTTCCTGCATTTCATATTCTGAAAGATTTTTATATTTTCATATTTTTTCACAATGACAAAAATTAGGCTAGAGGTTTTTTTATCGCTTCCTAGGGTCCACCCTGAACATTTTTCCAAACTGAAAAAATTCAAACTTCTGTGTTTGACTTTTTGCGGGAAAGTAGAGGCTCCCGTGGCTGCCCTGCTCCAGTAGGTTTCCTGGGCTGAGGCTGTCAGGCTCCTGGCTGTGTGCCAGGGAATGCGTGCAGAGATGAAGCACTTCCATGAACCTCCTGTGTTATGTCTTTGTGCTGTTAGTGGAGAATGGGGATCCCTCCCTTAGGGGTGCCTGTGTGGTAAAGCTGTGCAATCCTGGAAGTCATGGTCTA
Organism: Coloeus monedula; assembly: GCF_965178545.1. NCBI lineage: Eukaryota > Metazoa > Chordata > Aves > Passeriformes > Corvidae > Coloeus > Coloeus monedula. The sequence goes on along the minus strand of NC_138785.1, from coordinate 58,524,004 downwards.
AGAATTTGTCCAAAAGCCAAATTAAAAAAATCTTCACAACTAAACAAGCTCACAAAATCAACTTCATGCACACACTCCATCCATCCCCTCCCCACCTTAATATTTTAGTGCAACTTCATTAGAAGGCAATGTGTCCATTCGTTGACAATGCTGCCATATAAGTAATATCTAACAGGTTCTCTTTATTAAGATGATCAGCTTTAGGTGAAAGTTTATGTGGCTATTCAATAGCATTGTATTTTCTAAGTCTCAGCAATTTCTCATCACATTTTTATATGGGTAGAATTTAACTAAGGTTTTTGAGCCTGAAGTGGTAAGCAGATTTGCATGTTTAAGAGCTAACTGTTGATCCAGCTAATAATTTAAATGAAAAAATTGACTCTACTTGTGACTGAAGAGTGGGTCTGAGTGGTAAATTATTTTGAAAGTCTCTGGGTTGCCATTCTGGTCACCTCTTGGAAAATAGGTTGTGTTTCTTGTAATTAACATCAAAATATATAGAACTTGTTGAGGTTTAAAAGTTGTCAATTAAATCCCTTAGAGGAAGAGGCAGTGAGACTGGGATAGTTGACTCCAGCTTTGAGCAGTTGTAAGTCTTCTAATACAGGATGTCTGTCATACTTCAGAGCAGACTGTGGAGCTCAGGAGATGCCCATAGATACTCTACTAGATGCTCTAGTTTGGCTAGAGAACAAAGTCTGGATTGTTTCCTCTACTCAGAAAAATCCAGCATTTTTAGAGTATGCCATATCCTAATGTACAAATGCTTAGGGAACCATCCTGGTATTTGGGAGACATCAGTTCAGTACGCAACTAATGTGAACTGTTCTCTGACCTTGGCTAGGCAGCATGCCAGGGTCAGTCTGTGTGGATTTCTGTCTTGGCTTCCTTGAAACTGAGGTGCTAAATCCAAGCTGCCTTTCAAAACTTCTTGTATTCTCAAATGCGGCGACAGAGATAAAGCTACTCTTCTTCTAAAGGTGTCATCACCTTTCTGTAGACAATTGAGACTAGACTATATGTTTTTTATCTGGCTGAAGATGGGTGAGATGACTCCCACTGCTAGTCCCTTGGTACTGATCCCTTTTTTCCCCTATCTTAAAATGAAATTATAATACTGTATTTATATACTTTGCAGGATGAATTTTTATTTTACTGTAAAAGTATTAAATAGGTATAGTTATATGTATATGTATAAATATGTATATTTATGCAACATGGTAATGAAATTCTGTAAGTACTTATGATAGACAGAAAATCTTTCCTTAGTGACTGCATTTCTTCTAGATCTACAGTTTCCTGCCCATTTATCTAGATATAATTCTTGGTAGTTTTAATATTCCCAGTGATTATTCTGTTCTCTGACTAAAAAAACATATTTGGCACATGGAATATTCCTGGATTTTGGGAAAACTGGCCTGGATTAAAATACATGAAGTTAAAACTTATTATGGTAGAAGGGAAAGTAAGTCTCCTTGGGTTTTCTCATCATCTCATAGAGCAGTAGCTTGGATTTGTAAACATAACTCCAATTTATTGTTGATTACTGCTTGGGATATTTGGCTACACTGTGAATGGCAGAACTTTCTTGTATAAGGCGATTCATTTCATGGTAGTATTTTTTTTTTTTTTCATCTAACAGTCTGAGTAGGCACTTTAACCCCCTGATAAATTAAAATTAAAAAATAAACTCCTGTTGATACTCAGTGGGGATCCTCCAGTAAGTAAGGAAAATCTGTACAGTACCTGTAGAATCTGAAATCTTCAAACCCAGATCTGATGTATGCTGAAGTGAGGCTCACTAACCTCTTCACTAAACGCTGTTAAGGTGTTTTTAGAGAATGAAATGGGAGTCTGTGGAACAGAGACATAAGAGTTCAGTAATTAACTGTTTTGGGGTGTTTATTTCAGCAAAGTCAAAAATACTGAATATCCATTTCAGGCTATGTATGGTACAAGTACTGGTACCTTTCTTCCTTAGTGAGTAAGAAAAGTTCTCTGGTCTCATGATGAGACTGTCCTTGTCCAGAGAGTTATACCTTTCAGTAAACCAGTGGATCTGTCTGGAAAAAAGGAACAAGGAGTTGAGCATACAGCTCCTCCTTCAGATCTGAACTAGATCACAAAAAAAGAAAACTAACATGAGGTATACACACATGAGGCTAAAGGTGTAATAAACAGTGCTAGCTTTAGCTTTCATCGAGGAGAGAATGCTTTTCTCTGCAGTAGACATTTTCTCATGACGCAGATTTTTATTGTTATTTAATGTTGGTTTTAAGTGTGTGGTGGCTTTTAATTTGTGTCCAGTAATGAAGCCCATTGAGATCTTTGTACCTATAACCAGTTGTTCCTTTCATTGAAATCAGCTCTTGCCTTTTGGAACACTGCAGTACCCTTTTAAAAATGACATACATATTTCATAACTGTAAGGCAGTAGAAGATAGAAGTGTCGGCTTATGTGTAAATTGATTTGTATTTTTAAAGTACTGAAAGGGTTTGTTTGGGGTTGGGTTTTTTTGGGGTTTTTTTGAGCCTTTACATTGTAGGTTAAAAAAGCTGAAAGCATATGGTAGCAATTTTTTAACCTCTCTACATGAGGTGCTTGTCAACGGAGGTCCATACGTCCAAAGCTAGTTAATAACAGCTGCAGGCCAAAGTTCTTTTAAGAGCTATTACTCTGTTCCAAGATTCTCAAAGACTTTGAACAAGTGAAGTTGGCCACCAGGGAAAGCAGCAGGTCTGCATTCTGCTTGTTAAGTGAACTCTGTTTGAACGGAAAAAAATGTGGCTGAAAGTCAGAATTTTCATGCTATAAAACCTGACCATAAAATATCAGATAGGATTGGCTAGTAGGCTGCTGCAGTTTAGCCTAAATGAACCATTTGTGCCAATGTAAAACTTTATTTTGCTGATTGCTTCACTGAAAATATTTAGGAGTTTTTTGTTGAAAATTTGGAAGGCTAATGATACCATTTTTTTTTTTTTAATAATTCACAGAATCCCAAAATGTAGGAATAGTTATGTTTGCATTTACGTTTTGTATATAAAAAATATAATGTACAAAGGAAGAATGCATGTGAAGAAGAAAAAAATTGCGATTCTCTTGACCTTATGGTGCTTTCTCAGTTTTATATTCCTGTCCATTTTTGCCACGTCCTTTTCAAAGCAGTAGTGAATTATAATTAAGTGAACTCCCTCTAGACAGCTTTCCATGCAGTTTGGAAGTTTCTTGGCAGTTTGGAAGAAGTCCAGCCTTAAATTCTGAAATCACTTTCTCAAAAGATATGGTCTGTATATTTTTGCCTATTGATTGAAAATCTTCATGGTATATTAAAGCCTTTATCAAAAAAGCTCTTTAGAAGCATTTAGAGGGAACAAGGCTGTCTGGCTGGTTATCTGCCAGTAATAAAGTATCAATAAACAATACTCATCATTGTTGTTCAAGTTGAATATAAGGCAGGATGCTTGACAGAAAATATGTTTTGTGCTCTACACCGGAATGGGGCTGGATCAAAAGCTGAGATTTGCAATGGATTTGTAGGACGCTGAGTGCCCCTAGGTGGTCACAGCTAAAAGTACAGCAAGAAGAGCCTCCTCTGTGCATCTGCCTCCTGCTGAGGGCCAGCTCACGTCTGCTGGGCACTTGGGTGCACATCCCACCCACGGTGGCATGTTTTTGGGATGCGTTACAGTTAAAGAAGCTCTTCTTTCCCTTTGATAGGTCTCTGCTTTACAGGAGGACGTTTGCGTGGTATTCATTTTAGTTGGGCAATTGCTGACGTACTGAAGTGGCAGTCAATCATTACTCCCACTTATGGCTCCAATTTAGCCCTTGTCATTGCAGTTGTCAGTATCAATTGGGGATTAGAGTAGGTTATGGCATGCACAGTGGATGGTCAGTGGATCAGTACCACTTTTCATTCCTTTCTAGCACAATCTTTTTATTATCAAGCTTATCAATGCAATTTTGTTACTGCTTTTCAGGTTTGCTATATACATAAAATGTTTTAGAGATAAATTGCTCCTGGAATTGTTTTTGGGTTCTTTACATTCCATTTTGCTACAGGATTTGAAATATGTGAGTAATTAAATGACACAGAAATGTTACCACTTCAGAAATACACATTTCTAAAGTTACACCGTCAGTTGTTTTGAAAACGCTTATTTATATAGCAGTAATCCTTAGAGAAGATGTGCACTGTGAAATATGCACAAAAATGTCATTGATTTGCCATTGTGAGGAAAGCAAGCATTAATAATGGAATTTTAGAGCCAATTCCAAATAGCGAGGTTTTAAAACCCAGTAATAGAATGCTATGAAATAATACAACTTACTATAATTTTCACCAGATAAATGATGTCTCAAATTTCCAAGTACGGCTTGTGAGAAAAGAAACTTCGTATTTTATCCTAGAGTTAGGTTTTCACTGTCAGACATTTCTGTAGGGAAGGGGGGTCAAAAAATAAAAGGTAAATCTCTTACTCTCTTATTCTCTGAGAATTCTGGTGAATTTGCTTCTATGGTAACCAATTAGCCAGAGCTTATTACTCATGTAAAACAGGAACTGTTTGAATTTTTAAAACCTTCATTTGCAAAACAGCATGTCTAAATGATAAAGTTAAATTTCTTTCCCAAGACCACAAGTCTTCTTTGTAGGTGGAAACAACTAAATGTACAGTTTAAAAAGCAAGGGGAAAGGCGCTCCTAGGCAGCAGCATCCATCCACGCTAAAAGCAAATATTTGTTTTTGGAGCAGAGAATGGCTGTCCCCGGAGCAGCCAGCTTAGCAAAAGCAGGAATGGAAGGGCAGAGCTCATCTTTTATGGAAGTCAGATAAATTTCATGCTCTTTAACATCAACAGTGACTGCAGGCTTTTCACTGAAGTCTGGCTCCTTCCCCAGTGTGAACAAAATAGGAAAAGTGATTAAAGTTCACTCAGTACTGGACGGCAGGAGGCAACTGCTCCGGTATCTTCAGCTGAGGGAGAGGGCGAGAGGGCTCTTTAATAAGACTTGTGAGGCTTCTTTGAAGAAAAGAAGTAGGGCTCATAGGGCCTATAGATGCCTACACTAACATCCATTCATTTCCGGTACTTCATATGGCTTCTTTGACACATTGTAATATTGTCATCCCCTTCATTAAAATGTTCATTATGAAAGGGGAAAGAGAGAAAATGTAACTGTTAACTGGAGTCACGGGTCAGCAAGTTCTGCTGTGAGCAAAGGACTCGGAGCTGCCTCAGATAATAGCAGCAGTTCTGGGGCAGACACGAAAGACTGACAGAAAATGAAAATGTGGACCTTACAAATTGTCCTGTGTTGTGATGGATGGGAGTCTTGAGCGTCCTGACAAGTCTTGAAAAGCTGAAGTGCCTAGCAGATCTTCCCAGATCCTGCCTTTTGGCTTTTTCCCTCTGCCTCTGTCTCTTTTTCTGTTTCTCCCTGTTTTAAGTTGTGCAATCAGTATTCACACATTCTTATAACTAATAGGATTAGAGGGGTTGCAAAGGGATTTGAACAAGATAATTAGTTTACTGCTTAGTCCTCAATATAACAGGCAAAACCCCTCTGAGAAGAGGCAGACAAAATGGGTCAGAAAATGTGTGGGAAATGAGGTAAGGCCTCTCAAACACGGCTTCAATCAGCTACACCATTATGAAAAGATCCTGGAGTATTCATTCATTGCTGCAGACCATTGACTTTTTTGGCTTGGCCACCAGAGGTGTCAAGGAAAGAGACCTAGCTGAGTAGTGGGAAATGTTGCTGGGTATGAAGGAGCCTGTTTCAAGTGCTTAAGTGCAATTTAAGGTTCTTTGCCACCATGTCACATAGAGCAACTCTAGAAAAGTGAAGCAGCCTCAAGCAGTTTACAAAGGTGAGGCTGTAAAAGCAAAGCTTCTTGTAAACCTTGGGGTGGATCACATCTCAGAAACAGGCATTTGAAATATTGAATCAAGAAACTTAATTTTGATTTAGTGTTATGTTTGAACCTCTATCTAGGAGTTATTTAAAACATAAATTTTCTAGAAGTGCATTTAAGTGTTCCATTTAAATATATTTTTTCTAGTTTTAAGGTGTGCCAGACAGAAAAAGCCCCCAAATCCCGTCCCCCACTGCCCCTGCCCGGTGATAGTATGGTGCATGGATTACTAAGTGAGGGTGTTTGGTTTCCAAAGGAGTAGCAGTAGCAGGAAATGCCTCAAAGTTCCTGCCTTCTTTTTTTTTTTTTTTTTGCCTGTGAAACTTGTATGAACCACCAGTGTGATCAAAGCTGCCAGAAGTTGTTAGAAGATATGTTGACTTGGGCCTGCCTGTGTATGATAACTTAGAGGTGCCTCCTCTCCAGTGGAAGAAACAGCAGGAGCTTCTCTAATGAACTGTCCAGCAGCTCTATCTTGCAGTGTATATACAACCAGAGGTGAGAAGAGGTTAATCCATAGGGGAACTAGTTAGAAAAGCAAAGCGAAAAATACCAGGGAGCTGTATGACCAAAATTCAATTTGAAGATGGTTGCTGACACATTTGGTTTCTTTTAATGAAACTCTCCTTTAAATCTGTTGCTTTTTGTGTCAGCTTGTAAGTTTTAACATACTTCACCTGTGGTGCAGGAGTATGCATTGCATGTGCAATACAGAACAATACAGAATGTCACGTTGCTTGTAGCAAATTGACCTCCTATTCATTTTAAATACCTATATCTTATTTCTAATGGAGATTAGATTCCTAATCTTGAGATTAGTCTCCGTTTTATTTCAGCATGGGGATTTATTGCTATAATCTTTAACTGTTCATAAATGGAAGGAAGACAAAGACATTCACTATTAGACATGTACATACCTGGCAGTAATATGAAATCCTTATATTGTAATCCTGGCTGTTGTGATTTTTGTTGTTAAGCACATTTACCCAGAGGTTTATCCTGATTTTATTAAAACAAAACAAAACACAACAGTCAGTTTCTCTTTGTTGTTCAAATAGTTTTTCTATGTTTCTTTGTTCAACTGCAAGCTCAGATGTCATCTCTGCCTCAATTGAGAATCTCTATTTTGTGTTGCTTATTACTGTATGTATGGAAAAGGAAATAATGCATATTAAAAGTATTGTGGAAAACAGACACTGTGAGATATTTTCTGGTTCTTCAGGTTAGGCATTGTACCATAGTTAACATTTGTTTTCATATGTGGAGGGTAATTTCCCACTGGAAGTGATGTGTCCCTAATTAAAAAAGTAGAATCAAAACAAGAAAACCCAACAGGGAGAAATTGGTATAGGTATGCAGAAGTCTATGTTAGACTCTTCTTCCTGTTCTATATAAAAATACACGTTAATCAGTATTATAAATAGTAAGTATCTATAATGAAATTTCAGCTAGGTTAAAGGAAAAGAAAAAACAAATGCAGGAGAATAAAATACATATCCTAAAGTTCATCAGAACATTTATTTTTAAGCTTAGACTTAACACCTGAGTAAAGTCAATATTACCAACACAGAGACTTAGATTTCATTTTGTATCACCAAGCTGTTTTTAATGCTGGCTTTGAATCTGGTAATTCCTATTCCTTAAGATTCCAGTATTTTAAGTTCTATTTACAAGAGGGTTATCTGATACCTTTTTTCAAGTCCGTATTTCTATATGGTTTTTTATGTTTGTTTAAACTGTTCAATTAATACAGCTCATCAAAAGAGTTCTGGATATATTTTCCATTCAGATATTCATATAAAACATATCAGTGAAGAAACTTTGGCTTATTTTCATTATTTATAGATGTGGATGGGAAGATGGTTAACAGAGGGAAAAAGATATATGGAACAGAAACTGGAAAAAAACTACTGCAGATCCAGGGCTTAATTAGATATTCTGTATCCCTACTGAATGCTGAATTTGATCTTTTCATTTTCACAGACTGCAGACCTTTCATTCTCACCCACAGTCTAGTTAAAATTGATACTAAGGGAAAATATTTAAATATTTTTGTCCCTGTTTGGAGCAAATGTTTGTAGACATATCCTGATGACACCTTGGCTCCTTTGGCAGTTTTGGTGTATTTTTAGTTTTCATGCGTGAAGCACTCAGTAGCACTGCAGTTCAGCTCTCAGACTTACTCAGTTGCAAGTCAGGGATGAATCCTTATCTGTGTTTATTTTTCCAGCAATATATATACTCTTCCAGTGTATATGTTAACTGCTTTTGATTCCTCCTCAGAATGCTGTTCTCAATAGCACAGTTCCTGTGTTATTCTGCAGGGATGCAGACCTGACACATAATTTTGAAGTGTAGTATTATGTTGAATGGTCAATCTTCCTGAAATACTGACCTGCCACTCCAAAACTTTCATCTACCTGGCCACTGGAAGAGATTTCCATCTCTGAGAAAAATCCCTTGAACCCATAAGGAGTGCAAGGGAGAAGCATGTGAGGACTTTGGAGTTTCAAAATTATTTTTTTGCAGGAGTAGCTGAGAACTTGGCAAGATTCACCTCCATTCCTCAAAAAAAACCCCAAAAAGCAGCACCAAACCCCTGAGTTTTGTTAAATACGAATGATAATTATGTTAAGGACTTGCACATGGTCCAGTTGTCTGAAATACTAGTTTTGATGTCACAATAATTTGGCATTGGGCGTGATGAAAATTTATAGATGGATAACAAAACCCAATTTACTTATTTTTCTTGTTCTGTTTTCCCACCTGAGGAGAATTTTGTCTTTGTTCATATATGCTTAAATAAGGGAAGCCTATAATTGAAATCTGTTCAGTGTTGCTTTTCTGTAAGTTGTTTGTGATTTAAAGATATATTTCATGACCTTCATAACGCTAAACTTGTGAGTAGTTACAATGAATTTATTGGGATTTGAGCACATATGATAAATTGTACATACTTCAGTGCTCTCCTGAATTGGGATGAGATTATTTGTATGTGTGTGGTTAATAAGAGATATGTACCACTGAGCGTAATTTTCCATCCTCTGTCTTTGAAGGTGCTGTGCCATGGCCTATAAAATTCATATTGTCACAGGTCATCTTACAATGTGTAACAGCTTTACATTTAATTGATAGTTAGGATCTTTGAAGAGTAATGCTTTTCTTTATTTTCTGAATTAGTGGGGATGAGAAGCATTCCCTAAGTAAACTTCATTCCTAACCTATCAAAACTGGGGTTGGTTGTTGATTACTAAAGAAAAACAAAACCAACAGTAAAACAGCTAGCAAAACAAGATGAAAACTGAAACCTAAAAAACCCCCAGCCAAATCAAACCAAACCAAAACAAAAAAAAACCCCTGTAAATAATCATTAGAGAGTTTGGAGTTTTGAGTTGAAGATTTTTGAGTTTTGGGCATAAGTACTTCCTGGTTTTGTGAGTGAGGAATGAGAGGTAGAGGATTGGCTCAGGTGTGTCTGAAGGGCAGGGGGAAGACATGCAATAAGTGGTTTTGCTCCCGCTGTTGGAACACATGTTCTTTGAAAACAGTTTCACTTGCAAGAAGCACAGCAGAACCTGGCCTCAGACTTTTCTGCCTCTTTCCAAGACACTTTCTGTCTTGAAAAAGTTTCTTCATAGGCATAAATACTGTTAACCATCTCTCTCCTAAATCACCTTAAACACATAGAATAGATAATTCAAGCAAAGTTGTGATTGGCCAGAATTTACTATAAACTTGGCTTTAAATTAGGGAAATCAAGTTGTGTCTTTCTCATGCAGTGGTTAGGAATTGAAGTAGGAAATCATGCTGACAAATGAAGTGAATGGAAACAGGAGACAGAGTTACTCTGTGATTTAATCCATTGTCCTAAATATGTTAGATGACTAACTCTATAGAAATTTTAGCTCTTTACTGCCATAAAGCTGTGACTTAAGTTATATATCTTTAATAATTCTACAGTATTTTGATTCATAAAAGTTGAGTACATTGGAAGGAGCTTAAAAAATGCATTTTAGTAGGCTTTCTGACAGATGTGATTTAAAAGCTTAGAGAAAGCAATGCACCTGTCACTTTTAATTGCAGAAAGCTTTCCGTCTATTAACTTTATTTTGCCAGAGCTTTCAAATGAAAAAATTCCAGTATCTAATTTAATTTAATTTTCATTGGGTTTGCCAGAAGAGCAATTAATTTTTAGAACTTCCAGCTATGAAGTTGTGCTTCAGAAAGCAGTCTCTCTATCTTACATACCATTAAGTTTCATCATATGCCCGTCATACCTTAGGAACATCTTGATATCCTTGCAGAAATGTGGCAGTGAAATGTAGACATATTGTCTGTAGCACTAGGTAGGGTTTACAAATACAAATGTTCGTATGATTGGGTTATTCCTATCCATCATTAGATTGCATCTCTCTGGAGCTATAAGTACATCTGTGCCTGGCAGGCTTATGTTAAGGCTTATGTTATCACTGATGCATATGGGGCCCATGTGTCAGTCTTCCAACAAAGATATATAGCCTTGCGTAGGAGCAGGATTGGATATGCTTGTGTTTCAGCCTGTAAATCAATTTCTGGGACCTTTGCTACAGATGTTAGAAGCTGCAGGTCTGTAAAAAGAATATACTGTAACATGAACTGAAACAGAAGAATAAGCATGAGAAGGAATTAGCCATATGGCAAGAGATAGCAAGTGCAGTGGAGCTATGAAGAGGCAAATTCTCACACCTTCTCTGCTATCTGTGTAAATATCGTTTAAATTCAATCACCTCAGGGCTCAGAGTCGGTCCCGTTCTAAGAGGAGATCTGTTCATAGTCAGTTAAAAGAGCGAGTACAGATGCTCCTGCTGTTGTAAAGTTGCATGTCCTAGGATTTTTGAGCTGGCAGAAGTCTTCCTGAATTCCCTAGAAGTGCAAATGGATTCACACTGACTGCTTTATCAGAAAGCCCAGCTGTACAGTGCTGAGATGTTGATCTGTTTAGTGGCTATTATTGGTACAGGTGCAATGCCATGTGTTCTTCTATTTAGCCTTATTTCTTAAATCCCTTTTTAACATTTATGCTTCAAACAAAATGCAGTCAATCTAAATATTTAAACATCTTATGGTATATTTTTAAATTAGTCCTTAAGCAATAGGGAAGCTTATGCATTTTTTGTTGGGGTTTTAAAAAGTAAATTTAATAGTCTTTTTTTCCCATTACCTTAACTGTTCTCAGCCTCTCTGTGGTCACCTGGACCTCTATTTTCTGAAATTACCCATTTATTCACTGCTGGAGTGTGTAGTATCTTGTGAATGGAGACGTCAATGTCACCCTTGCTCATCCGGAGTGTGCCGCGCTCTCATTTGATTGCAATTGCTTAACTCATATCCATTCCATCCAACTGCCTTTGTGTGCCCTCACACAGCAAAACACAACACCCATCCTCCTGAATGAAAAAACCCTCAAACAAGAAGAGAAAAACACCACACCCCCCACACAAATGCCCTTTACCCTAATTATTAGGGCTGATTAGTGGAATTTTCTGGGTAGTTACTTGAGGCAAAGCTCCATCAGCTGCTTAGGAGAGTCTGGATATTGGTTGAAGGGAAAGAATTTAGCAATTTGGGAAAAAAAGGCTTGAGAATATACAGATAGAGGAAAAACATCTGAAAAGAGGGAAGATGGGTTTTTAAAGTGCAATTAAGAGCAGCTACTTTTTGATGGTGTCAGTGGAAAAGAGCAGTCCTGGAACAGAAAATCAGCTTTGTAGACTTCAAGCTTAAAAAAATGTCTGAATGGAAATTATTCCTAGTACAAACAGCTGAGCCTTTTTGCAAGTTTGAGAGGGAAAAGGGGGATAAATATGGCAGAAGTAGCAATAAAATTTAAGCTTTTCTATAAAAAATATTAAATTCCATTTTGCATGGATTATTTTTCCTAGAACATTTTAATGTGGTTTACATACTGGTATTGTGTCAACAGCATACACACAGGGCTGTAACAAGAAATAGGATTTTTCACATTCTTGAAATATAGAATGCAAGCACTCTGATGCAGATATTACCCATAGTTGTTCATCTTATTTTGCTATTGATTAAGAAATTGGTTGTGATAAATTCATTCTGTAATGGCGAATTTTCTTTTTATTACTTACATACATTTTTACCATTTTTACAAGGGTTTTCAATTCTAAATAGCCCCTGAATCCAGGTAAGATGCACTCTTCTTGCTTTACAGACCAGTTATATTGCCTCTTCTGTATTCTCAGCTCCTTTTATAAGAGGAAAATACCTCTTGAAATTCTCATTCTTTGTGTGGCACTGAAAGGGAAAACAATTGTGGTGACAGAAGTTTGGGGGAAAAGGCTGGAACAGTCAGAGAAATAGAAGGCAGGCTCAAGAAGAAAGAAAAGCCTGGAGCCCTTGAACAGAGAAACTTGAGGCTAGGCACTTCTGGGATGTGCAGCTAGAGTATTAAAGTAATCTAATTCTGGTCAGTGGGAAGTTTTACTTCCAGAGTACCTGAATATATGTATCAGTAATTGCCCTGAAGTTTCTAAACAATTTCTTTTTTCTCCTAAGAGCTTTTAATTGTATTAACCAGCACATAAACAACACACAAGAAATAGAATAAACAAAAAAATCCAGTCATTCAGTTACTCAAATAATTGAGCTTGTTATTACTGTTTTATAGTTCATTGTCAGTGAAGTGGAAGATAAAACGAACATACGTTTCTTGTCCTTTCCATTATTAGTTTTCTCATAGAACAGCTAAAAGCCCTAGTTCTTTGGTCCAGAAGCCCAGTGGTGCTAGTCCCTGTACTTACTCTGTTGTGCAGAATAAGAAAAATACCAACAAACCAGCACCCAGTAAAGCAAAATAGTTTAGTGAAAGATATTACAGTATAAGAATTGACAGATATCTATAAAGAGATGGGTGAAGACCAGAAAAACAGTCACATAAAATTGGTCATCTTGATAAGCAGCCAAGATGGTAGCTTAGCTGTTGTCAATTTTTTTTAAATCATCTGTGGTAATCCTTTAAATAATTTGCTTTGGTTTCTTTCACTGTTTTAGCATAGTTTTTGGCACTGACAGGCAACAGCCTTAAAGCTTGAAGCATCAGTGCTTCATATATATTATGCAACTATACATATTGTATAAAGCTAAGACTGTACAATAAATCTGTCTTATCAAGCAATGAGCTATCTCAAGAGACAATCTCCAAATTGCATCATTTGACTCAAATGAAGGAAGAGTGAGCACAGTGCTGTTCAACATTAATGGTCTGCAAGATCTTTTCTAGTTTCCTCTTCAAATTTTTCCCTGTCTCTTGACAAGTTGTTCAAGGTTAGTTTTACTGTTAGGAAAGACTTGAACTACTCAGGTTATTATTAGAGTAAAAGTTTGGAGCTATACTTCATGAAAAACGTCTGTGTCCAGGAAAGTAATTATTACTTGTCTGTATTGGAATTGCAGCTCTGCATAATGGGGTTGGATCAGGAATCCGCTCTGCTCTGTTTTGAAGAAACAGAAATTGCCACAGCTTGCTGAGTGATATTTCAGAAGAGAATATACAGGGTTACCGCCTGTGTAGTGAAACTAGACAATGTACCAGACAACCTTTCAATCAGTTCCTGAAAGTGCTTACAGTTTCAATTCCAAAGCAGGTGAAACAATATTAAATATTAAAGACATGTTGACAGCTGCAAACTTCTTCTAAAAAGGAAGTTTTGTTACAGGGAAAAGTAGTGATAGATTTTTCAGATACTGTTGAAGAGGTCTTTTGGAAAATTAAATATGCCATCTCATCTATTCTTAATGTGAGCGGATCCCCAGCCAAGCCAAATGGATGTTTCAGCCATGCATATGCTGAGTGTCTAATGTGCCAGAAGAAGTGAAAGTTACCTGGCAGAATCTTGTTTTATTCTTTTAAAGTTCTCAACTTATAGTGCATTTTCAAGTCTGTCAAGTGTAATAGTTGATTAAAAATTAATCACCAAATCGCCTATCAGAGACAAGTAAAATGAAAATAGCAGAATCTTCACCCTTTCCCTACAAAGAAACAGTCTTTTGTGGCCTTGTATGAAAAAGTGGCATAGAAAGATTTAAGTTATTTTCTATTTTGCCTTCAATTCCAAACTGGTTAAAGAAAAAGGAGAGGGAAATCCACGAACAAAACCCATATCTGACCTAAACCTCCCCAGCACAATTTGAGACCATTTCCTCTTGTCCTGTCACTTGTTACCCAGGACAAGAGACTGATCCCCACCTATCCACAACCTCCTTTGAGGCAGTCATAGAGACCAATAAGGTCTTCCCTGAGCCTCTTTTTCACCAGGCTAAACACCCCCAGCTCCCTCAGCTGCTCTTCATCAGACTTGTGCTCCAGACCCTTTCCCAGCTCCATTGCCCTTTGGACTCCAGTCCCTCAATGTCTTTCTTGCGCTGCAGGGCCCAGAACTGCACACAGCACCGGAGGTGCAGCCTCACCATATGGATATACATCCATATGGGTAAAAGTCATTTCCCACTCTGCAAACTGCAAGTAGGGCTGTAGGTCAACAATGCCTGCACACATCACAGCTGTGCTGCTGTCTTGGGCCCTGTTGGGGAATGATAGTGCTATTAGGGAGGCATGATAAGCAGCAGTCAGTAAAATGTTACTCAGTGCCTTCCTTCAGCTTGACCAATTTGAGACTGTGTGGAGGATAAAAATTTTCAATTTTTTTCTTTGGGGGGTGAGGGGTGTTCTTAAGAGCTTCGAGTTTTTCTATGAAAAGGATTACGCTGAAGCCAAATTTGAAGTAGTATGTCAGTTCTCTCTGAAATTGTGGGTGGTCCTTTCCTCTTCAGGAGCTACAATGTGTAATTTCCTTTCTTGTTTTGTTTTGGGGTTTTTATAGTCTAAACAAAAGAGAATTCTATATTAATTTAGTGGAAAAGACTATTAAAGACTGCTTTCCTTTTCAAAAATAATTTCTAAGACTCCAATAAAATACATGTGTGGTCCTAATACTCCTATTTTATTGCACAATTAGCATTTGCCCTGCTAGGCCACTCTAGAACAATAAAGAATAAATGGTGAATATTCTTAGGCAATTATTTTCAGTAGTATCTGAGTATACAAATTGATTTAAGTACACTTTTGAAGACACTGTAGAGTAGAATTGATTTTGTAGCCCATGGGTTAACTTTTCTGCCAAGACTGAGATTGATGGTTTTGGCTTAGTCCAAACCCAAAATGTATTCCTCTTAAAAAGTTAAAGTCCTAGTACTTGTAGTCTGTGCTATTTAGATTCTGCAGAAATCACTAATTACTACTACTCAAAATTATAAATAAGTTGTGTATTATATTGCATGGGTATGAGAGAGTTTCTCAAACAAAAAAAATATTAGACCTAATTATCAGAATTTAAATTTTGGATGACTTGTACTAAATGTTAAGGTTGAAGGTACTGGTAAACTCTGGAGATCACCAGGCTACCAGTACTACTATTGTGTAGTGCATTACTTTTTCTCTTTTGCTGTATATGTTCTATACTTACGCATAAATGATCTCTCTTCTTTAATAAATAAATAGATAAAGTGGATTAAAAGACCTGCTGCTTAAATAATACAAATAATAGTATGTCAGAACTATAATAAAAAGTACATTTTGATTCTGTAACAGATTTATAAATGGATGACGTTTAAAAAACCTCAAGCATTAAGAATGAAAGAAACATCAATGATATAATCAAAAGTGCTATCATTAAAAAATGAGAGATAAAAGTGGGCAGGGAAATTCAGTCTGAATATTCTTAGGAAAAAAAAAAGCTGCATTCCTTACCATGGGAATTGGTGTGACTCTAATAATTCAGTCCGTGTTGCAGTGATGATTGCCCTGTGTTGTGAAATGTGAAATACTCACTTGGGCAATGTAGCACACCATGGCCCAGGGAGTGATCCTGCTTTGGCGTGAGAATAGGTTATGTGCCTACTATGTGCAGCATCTGAATCTCTAGGGAGTCAACAGAGCAAATGGAAATTAGTGATGCGGAGAGAACCTGAAACTCTGTGATCGAAATCTTTCTCATCGATTTTGTGCTCCTCAGCAGGGTACTGATACATGCTACCGCTGATACATGCAACCTTGGTTTCCCCATCTGTAAAAGGAGGCTCGTAGTAGCCTTCTCATACATGAAATTTTAATCCTCCTATGGGAAGCAGCAGCAATAATGGTTTACAGGACTGATGTTTGAAATTATAATTTATAGGTTTTTATCTTTATAAAGGGATATATGTGCCATAGAGACATATTAGCTACTGCTGATAGTATTGGACACCTTTTGTATCTTCAATATGAAGAGAAATAGCTGCAATGATTGTTTTACTAAAGAACAGAAGGAAAAAAACCTTGAAATTAATAGGAAGTTAACTGGTTTATTTCACAGTCAAAGAATAATGGTGCAGCAGAGTTGTTGGTTGTTTGATTTCATTTCTTTGTTTGTTTTGCTTTTTCAGAACAAGAGTTTAGACTGTGTTTTTAAGTATATATTTTTAAACATTTCCTTGTTCCATCATAATTGATCTGTAGATCTGCCAGGAAGCTATGCCTGCTAAAAGGACACGACAAGCCATTTGGGTATAAGATTATCTTCATGAATAAGTCATACTGTACTGTAACTTGTTATACAGTAGCTGTATAAAGTTAAAGCCAAGCATATGTCAGTATTCTTACAATTAACTGGATAAGCCTTGCTTGACTGATGGGAAAGGTACTTAATTGTTTGTATATATTAATGTATTTTTTGGACATAGGATAAAACATGTTGTATCATAGATTAAAACACATTGTGTCACGTTTGTTTAGAAAGCTTGTGTTACAATCTGATATATTTCTGCCGTGATGGAATTCCCAATAGGCTTCAGTATCTTCAGTTCACCTGAGCTACTAATTTTGAAGGAACTGTCTCTCCAGGTATAGCACCACAATGTTCAGTAGCATCTGAATTCTTGAAGACTTTTTACTTTGGTTTGATTCTCATTACATAGTTTGGAAAATAATTTTCATATATACTTTATCCTAACACAGCAAAACTTGTGGTTGTCGAAGCATGCCTCTGTAGCATTCAGAAAAGGTCTTAGATTAAATTCCTAGTCATGCTGGAATTTTGAAATTTAGGAGTATGTTTATATAGTGATAAATGAAGTTTCATGAGCAGAAAAAAACCCGTCTGATCAGAAATTTTCCATGTTAACCCAAGACATCTAATACAGAGTAGAAAAACGTATTTATTCAAATTTTGAAAGTAGAAAACTGGCATCTTAGGAGTAAAATCCAAATCAGAGATCCATTGCAACATGAGAAATCTACTTTGGGGTTTCATTCTCTCCTCTTTGAATCAGAAAGCCCATGGCTATGGCAGCTTTTGCCAACAGAGGCAGCTGCCAGTGTTCATGATAATATGAAATAATCTTTTGCCATACTTCTCTGGAGACATATCAAGACAGTTGAAACTTGGGGCTGTGGCTCCCTTGTCTATCATGTGTCACACACTATCATGTGTCAGCATGTTCTTGCCTTCCATATCTCAGATTTTACTGCTGGTGTCTTCAGTGCCTCCCAGTGAGGCAGAGTACTTTGCTTTCCCTAAGATCAAAGCCAGAGGAATAAACAATAGCTCTTAGGTCTTGCTCTGGAATCGCTTTGAGGTTTTAGATGATGTGCCTCGTTAATGTGACTGTGACTAGAGAACTATCTCAGACCATGCAAGACCTCACAGGTATCTTAATCAAGTCCAGGATCCAGTGAGTAGCCTATACCAGAGCACGTTTCACAGGCTCTTTCTGCAAGGAGCTCCTCAATGAATAGGTAGTGCTTGTCTTCTCCCTGCCACCTGTATTTTTAAGGTGTACTCAGATACAGAAATATTGCAGGAACACTGAAGAAAAAGCCGATCATAATAAAAACAGCTGAAATGGACAGGAACATTTGATATTCATAAATCAATTGTTTTGCTAGCTTTATTATTTTAGGATAAATGTCTAATTGATATGTAAAAAGAAGTTGTTACTTGTTCCATCAAAATCATCTGATTGGCCTAGGTGATAATTGTAGGTCCCTTTCAACTGAACTATCCTATTCTAAAATTTGTTGTTTGTTTTTTTTCACCATCTTTGTATTCCAAGTGAAATCCCCCATGTCCAAATACATATAATTGATTTTCAGCCAAATAATTTAAATAATTCTCATTCTTGTTATTTCTTTGAATGTCCAGTAGTCTCATGAACTATGATACTTTGCCACCTTGCACAGGCATGGAGGATTTCATGCAGAATATAGTTAGCTAATGTTAAGACTGTTGTTTTCCAGTAAGAGAGAAGTACTTAGCAAGGCTTACTTTGTTCATGTCACTTATATGTAAATAATTATCAGGCTGCTGATTATGAAATAGCCACTTTCTGAGAAGTTTTTATAAACTGGTGTAAGTAAATTGGTAAGCATTCAATACTTAGTTTGGCTGAGTATTTCTGCCTCTTCCTTTAAAAATCAGGACACATTACTCATTCCCAGCACTCAGTATTTTGCAAAGTACAGGATGGCAGTATAGATTTATGATATCACTGGTCAGACACAGAGGGAGGTTAAACCATAGAGGAAAATAAAATTACAAGTAATTAAATTTACAAGCAGGTTTGCCATCTTCAAAAGATTTAGTGTTTCAGAATGAACAATGATTTAGCCACACAACAAAACTGTGATACAGCCTTAACAGTTTATGATATAGATATTTTATGTGATGTTTCAATTTATATAATTAAAAATTGAGCACTCCTTTTTAAGGGTAAATAGGATATTCAACTGAGAACCATACCTGGTAAGTAATAAAATAACTGAGATGTGGTAGTGTTTGCATTTTTTAAGAGCTGAAACATTCTATCAGGATCATTAATTTCAGGTTATCTCAGGGCTTTATCTTCAGATAAGAAAACAATACTGTATGTAAGTCTTCAAGGTTTTATTTTCTGAGAACGTGTTTGTATCTTCTATTGGTATGAATTTCAAATGTTCACAGGACTCTAAGCTGTGAGGTTTTTCCCTGATACACATCTCTCTACTAACCAGTAGATATGATAAATATAACTGTACCATTTCCCGCCTGTTCTTAGGAGGGATTCAGTAGTAACAAGGTTTTTGGCAAGGTCTTCCGAATGCTATTTTCACAAGTGTCATACATTATCATTACCCATGGATACTTAGAGAAAAAACCCTGCATACACAAAATGAAGCTGTTGGGAGAGGGAGAGTGGGACAGAGGTCTTTGGGGCTTTTTTTGATGTTGTTTTTGTTACTGATTTTTTTTCTAGTTTGCTTTGTGAAATACAGAAATCTACATTCTTTTAGGCATAATGTCAAATTAGACAAGTTCAGTTGCTTTGTCAGAATATCTGAATTAAATCTTTAATCTTTGGAATTTGTTTTAAAAGCTGAGGCATATGTGCTTATCAGAATCCATTGCATATAAATTTCCTTTACCCAGTTTGTTTAAAAAATTTTATTTTACATAAGCACGTAATTGCAGAACTTATTTGATCATGGATCTTAGAGAATCTATACTATTTCTGGTTTTATTGATGAGTTTGAATACTTGGATAGACTATGTTAATTATAAAAAGTAATTATTTAGATGCAGCATATTTAGTCTTTGATTTAGAAAAACACACCTGATCTTCTAAGAGAGGAAAAAATAGTATGCAAGTTTTTCTGAACATTGCTATAGTTGGGCAAAAATTCAGAAATCTTTGTGCATTCTCCACTGTGTATCTTCATTTATAGTGGGATTCAGCTTTGTCTGGTGTATGGGTTTGGTTTTCCTTTTTTTACATTTGAGAAAATGGGGTTGCAGCCAGATATTACAACTCAGAAGAATTCTTGACTTATATACATCTTAAACTTATCTGAAACAATCTGCTGTACCCAGGCTGGTTTGTGCATCTAGAGCAGCAGTGATGCTCATTTATGCCTCCTCTAAAAAATCTCTGTCAGCTGCTGCCAGTCTAACTCACCCAGGTGGCTTTTGGTGCAAATCTGCCATTTAACCCCTGTATTACCTTTTAACTTGAGGAAACAAACATGAGAGTTCTCCTTGAGAACATCTCACATTCAGAGAGACTGAAGTTACACGTGGCCCTGAGCACAGGTTTGGTGATGCCGGAGCAAGGAGGAGTGGTGGAAGCCGAGGAATGAAGGTGTTCTGCCCACCACTGCATGACATAAATGAGGCCCACAAAGTTGCACCATGGAATTTTCTTGAAAGCTCAATGTCTAAGGTACTCCCCTTAATAACTTGGAGTGTATCTCTCTAGGAATTATGTAACAGAGTCAAGAACAATTTAGTTGCAAGAGGCCTCTATGACAGCTAGAATCTGCATAAAGATGAATTTGTCTAAACATCTCACTGGACCATTGTGCTCTAAAGAAAGAAATTGTCAGATAGCCTTGGCTTTTTCACTCTAGCTGTATTTTTAAATTAATTCTGCTGTTTCAGAGGTATTCTGGATTTTGATGTAAGGTCTTGGGCTGTAATATTAGTGGAGGATAATTTGTTCCAATTAAAGTATCTTGGTCATATTGATGCTTTCTAATGCGAAGCAGGTTCATGCCTTTTTTAAAAAAATACAGATCTTTTCTTATAAAAGATGTTTTGTTGTATCCTGGCTTAAATGTTACTGAAATGCTTAGACATTCTTTCATTTTAGGGGTATCAATTGCCATCATAGAGTCTCTGTTCAAATGCTCCCTATTTTGGAAATGGAAGATGAAGTCCACACAGTTATTAGTGCAGCAATACAATGACCATCAGGCTGAAAAGGGGTTTTGCACCTTTCTTCACTACAGAATATAAGTTGCAAAGTCAAATCAATGTAGTGTAATGGCCTGCAAAATTGTCTGGTTTAATCTACAAAATAGATTTTTGCCCCATTTGCCCTGAAAGTCACAATGCACCTTGTGCTGCTTGTGGCCATTTTTGTGAGCAGTCTAAGAATTGCAGTGGAATGGGTTCAGTCATCAATAAAAAAGACCACACACAGCTTCTGAGTTGTGAAATGTAGGTGTAATTTATGCAAGAAGAAAAAGTTGGATGTTTGTTTAAGCCCCTCAAGGTTTTTATGAAGAAACCTTTTTACACTGTGCAGATGAAAACTTGAAGCAATCAATAAATAACTACTAAAAGTTTTCCTGCTATAAGGAAAATCATATTTTTTTATGAGAAGTAGAATTTTGCAGTGTAGAAATGAACTTACACTTCTGTTAGAGAAACAGTTCAAAGAAAGTTTCAGAAACCAGCTGATACATTGCAAAAAAATTACTTTTGGAAAACAACAATTGCCAACCTTACTTAGCTCTGCATATTTAAATGGATGCTTTAAACAATGCCTTGTTCAGCAAGGTTGGGAACCTTTGCAGTCAAGCAGTTTACATTTGAAATGAGCTAAAATTACCAGGGAACACTATACTTCAATTTTCTTGAGCTTGTGCTACATGGAAATGGTGTTGACTGTGCAGACCCAGCAGAAAATCTAACATGTAATTAGTTAGTCTTCTGTCTTTTGCACATCCAGCCTAAGTGTATTGTCTGTTGAGGAACCTGGCACAATAGCTGTCCTTTAAGTCCTTGTGTTTGTGCCAAAATTTCCCACAGAAACAAAGATTTTGACCATTGATATTTTCTATTAGATTTTTTAAAATAATTTGCATTTGGCCTCAGTATTGCTCATCTTTCACTTTTTAAAATTCTATAAAATGGTGAATGATGATGTTATATCAAATGCCATGAAAAGCTTAATGCACTGTTACCCATTATCTCCTCTAGTATATGAGTATGGCAGTGGCTTACATAGATACATATATATATCTGTGTTATAAACTAATCATTGATCATGATACAAATCACTACTGCTAGCTTAGCCACTTCACACATAATTTTTTATATAGGTAAAATGTATTAGTCAATTAAGCAGAAGTGTAAATATAGATATTTGCATTTTATGCTTATGAGGGAATTTTTTTCCAAGGAAGTAGGCTGTTAAATCATGTTACCGTAACAAATGCTGAAGGCTGCTTTTTCATTCATTGCCCCTGAATTTATTGTCAGAGCAGTGCAGTCATATCCCATTTCAAGATTACTTAGGTGGCTTGAAAATTAAATCACAGCTCACAAATTCTCTTTTTTCACACACGGTTAATAATACTAAAATTGGGTCTAGTTTTAAGTATACTTTGTAAGATATTGCAGTGCAATTAGGTGCATGAACTATGAAAGATTTAGTAAATAGAAAGTGATTTTCCATAAATTAACAATGAATTGGATAAAACAAAATTGCTGTCAATGTATGTGGAATTATTTTCAAAATAATTATATTGATATAAATTTTGTTAAAGTTGGGCGTCATGGGGTTTTATAAAGTCCTCAAATTTTTTTTTTGTGAGTTCATAAATCTGAAAGATCTTCAGGAGTGATTTCTCAGAACTGGCAATATGAGCCCATGCTAGATTACATTTTAGAGAAAGAATATCTCAAAAGCATGACTATTTATGTCTAATCAACTAAATTATTCTTGCTTGTTCACTTACTCTGAGCTAGATTTTTTTTTCTGTGCACAGTTTTGCAATGTTTCTCTAAAAACTCTATGAAAAAGGCCCTCTAAAGATGTCTCTAAAGCTCAAGACAGAGAAACTTCTGTTAGGAGCTGAATTGCATTTGATATGCTTTGGAGTGAAGATCCTGGATTGGTTTTAGAAAAATGAAATCTAGTTAACCACAAGAAAACTGCTGTGCAAATGGACTTAAAATCCCTCTGTAGATACACCTGTATGCATCTGATTTGTTTGTACATTTTATTCAGATGCTTAAGAAAGCTTCTTCATGTAATTGTGTTGCCCATATTGTGTACAGATAGGTGCATCTCGGAAGGCTTCCAAAAGAAGATCTGATTTCATAATTTTAGTACAATGAAGTAGATAAGCCCCTTTGCAAGACTTCAAACATTCATGTACCATGTGTGATAGGTGTATTTGGTCCAGGGTAGCAAACTATTGTCTGAAGTGAAACCTCCAAACTGCATGTGGTATAGATACAGCAATACTGACTTTAACGTATTGGTCATCTTCTATTGCAGTGCATCATTGTTAATAGTGCATGGCATAAATGGAAAGTTCTGGATCCTAATTTGCTTTTGTTTCTTTCTTTTTTATTTTCTCTGTGTCTTCTGCTACTGTCTTCAGTTCACTAGATTTTATTTCCAATATTGACCTGTGAAGGCCACAAATATGTCTGGTTTTCAGAAAAAAAAGGGCTGTTTATTCATACTGATAGCAAAAAACCACTACTGAATAATAATTTTATAAGCATTTTAATAATATTTCTCTTTTGTAAAAGATAATAGTTTCAGATAGCATGGTACAGCTGATCATACAGGGATTTGGGGAGGAATATTAGATATCTGCTGCAGAATGTATATTAATTCCTTCTTTTAAAATATATGGTGCTTTCTTTTAAAATATATGGTGCTTGACACTCTGAAACAAAAGTCAGAAGCATATTGATCTCAGATATTACACAGATCATCGTTGTTTCTCAATAGCTCACTATTTGTTCTTTTTGCTGGATTACAGTCTTCCTTACATAAAGCTGAATATACTATCAAACAGGGATTTGCAATGGTTGAAAAGTGAAAACACTCACTTCTGCTTTTTTTTTTTTTGGCATATAAGTTGCTATTTTTAAAGGAACTACTTAGTGCAACACAGATTAACTGATTTGTAATTGAAAAGAAGAAGTAGCAATAATAGTCAAAACAGTTTATGTAATAAAATTACCTTCATTAGAAATACTGACTGAACCATAATGGCTGAAATTATTTTCTAATATTTCCTTTTTGTTATATGCAAAACTAAATATATATATATAGCATTTTTACGTTTAATTTAATTTTTTTTTCTTAGTGATCTTAGTGAAAATCAGATTCAAGCAATACCAAGGAAGGCATTCCGAGGAGCAGTAGACATAAAAAATCTGTAAGTATTTCCTTCTTTCCATATATTCTGATGATAATACTTTGTTGATACAGTGCTATTTCATTGTATCAGATTTTTTTTTTTCTAAGAACTGTTACAGCTACGTAAGGAATCTCTGCATAAAACCAATACCATTTGCTTTGGCAAAATACTTTAACACGTCTTAAACATCCGAAAATTGCCTTATGGAAATGTAAGACATTGAAATAGAGTTGAAGACAACATGGCATTATAACTATTAGTTTATGAAACCTGAGTTTAATATTTGAATGTCAGGCAATTTGAAACATTTTATGGCTTCAAGTGGAAAAAATCATTTTGCCTTGGTTTTAAAAGTTTGCCTTTTGTTTGCTTGCATAAAAGAAAATCATGCTATTATCTAGTTTTGCTAACATATGTTTTTATACTTGTGTGACTATTTTTCTTGCTCAGTTTTCTTCTGTTGTCTTTTCTGAAAGAAAGACACTTTCCTGGAGATAGTGACCTTGATGTTCACGGGCAGGTTTTGTATTCTTATGGTTTCTAAATGTGGAAATACATGAGTTTCAAGACAAAGCAAAGCAGTGACTTTTCAACTTTCTGTTCAGAGTGGTCGGTCAGTTTAGTGGATTGAACGAGTCAAGCAACCTGAAGACTGTTCTGAACTTCTGTAGCAGGAAATCAAATGTCATGCTCTCAAAAGCTATAACCCCTGCTGTAAGCTAAGGACTCGCCACTTATAAACAACCAACAAAGACAGAGGACATGCAATAATGTGTTTCAGAAAGACTATGGAGCTTCCAGTGTGATGGAACTGTGAAAAAATATGATTGCTAAATTATGTGGCATCAATAAATATAGGGAAATATCAAATCATTATAGGAGGCTTTCATGTAATTTCTGCTGAAATAATTTTTATTAATTGAAGTTGCCAGTTTTAAAAGAGAAAGACAAACTTTCTAGTTGTACTGCTTTGTAAACAGAATGCTCTGTGATTGTAAAGGGAGGGTTGTGATGTATCCTCAGTAGGAGAGGATGGGACAGGAAGCCCTTTGTGTTTCTGTCTTTCTGTGATGGACTCTACTTCATTCTGTTGCCTGCAGCACTGCACACAAATTGGTGAGGAAAATGTCTTTTTAAGATTTAGTGGAATGCCCGAGAATTTGGCCTACTACAGTTCTTTCCTGCAGTGAAATTCTATCGTACCTCAGTGGAAAAAATTATTATGTTCAATTCTATTGTGTTCCTAAACATGCAAGTGCTTCTCAAAGTAGCTTTGGTACTTTGGTTTAATTGACAGGTTATGAGTTTTTTTCAGAACTAGTCCCATCACTATGCATGGTGAAAAAGAGGTTTGGCTACAAGAAACCTGCATTTTTCTGCATGATCTTTTATATTTGAAAATTTATACAGCTACAGAAGGGAACTTTGGTAGTAAAAATAGCAGCATCATTGAGAATATTCTAGTGGCAAAGCAGCAGTTTAGAATGTAAATGTACTTATACATTGTAAGAAAACTCCAGTTAGAAACAGCATTAGGATGCTAATCTTTATCTGAGATATTATTTTTATCTTAGTGTGTATTTTTAAGCTAAGGATCCTGAATTGTGTCTGAAACTTGCATAAAACAGTAGATCTACCCTTTAAAGCCTTTCTCTTTTGGGGAAATAATTTTTTAAAAAATCATAAATTCCATAGCGTTGCCACAAATTCCAAATCATATCCATGGCATATTTTTTAATGTGATAGGACAAATACTACAGATATCTCCTCATTAGCTGTCCCTGGGAAAAAATGCCATCAAAATCCTAATCTGAAAACTTTATTATCCCTCTACAATCACTCTGCAGAATGACCAATGAGTTCATGGGGTGGGTTGGGTGGATTCTAGCACAGCATTTATATAACTAGATCAGGCCATTGTGCCTTTCCAGAATCTTTGGCAAGGAGAGATAAACCCCAGCCTTCCATCTAGCCTTGGACATTACCTAGAGAAGAAAGGTATAGCAAGAATTTTACAAGTTTTATTTCATTGTTCAAGAAAATTAAGGAGACAATTGGTAAGTGATAGGTAGTAGAAGGCATCACTATTCCAGGAGGAATTGAACTATCTGAAAGGAGGTTGTAGCCAGGTGGGTGTCAGTCTCTTACCCAAGTAATAAGCGAGAGGATAAGAGGAAATGGCCTAGAGTAGCACCAGGGGAAGTTTAGATTGGACATGAGGAAAAATTTCTTCACCAGAAATTTTTTAAAGGTTTGGGAAGGTGGCCTGGGGAAGAGATTGAGTCACCATAAACTGGAGGTATTTAAAAAACGTGTAATATATGACATTAAGAGACATGATTGAGAGGTGGACTTGGCAGTGTCAGGTTTACTCCATGATCTTACAGGTCTTTTCTGACCTAAGTGATTCTATGAGTCTATGAAGGTGATTAACCTAAGGTCCAGGAACCAAGTACTTGTATGTCCTTACTAAGAATTGTCATAAACAGAATTCCATATTTGTTCTAGTTTTGGATAATTTTTCTAGTAATAGCCCAGTAGCTAAGCATAATGTTAAAAATGTTACATCTCTTCCAAACTCATCTATGAGATATGGGAAGGTACAAAGAGAAAAGAAATCTGCATTAGAGCATATTGTAATATATATTTTAAAAAAAAAAAAATGTGTAACAATAGTAATTACATCAGTTTCACTTTAATTTATGAGCCTTTTTTTTTAACATGGAATGATTGACAACCATCCAGAATAGTAGTTCTATTAAGCTCTTTTAAAAGTGGTTAACAAATTTCACAGAACTTGACCTGATAAGTATTTTATGTTCCTGAATGGAGACTCACCATTCTCTCATTTCCACCAAATACCTTTGTTCTGAATCAGGAGTTGGAATATTTTGGATACTTGTATACTTCTAGTCTTTGCAGAGCAAAGGGAATGAGGTGTTAATTCAGATAATCTGAAGGAAATGGCTTCCTTTGAGGTTGATAATACCACTAAAATCTCCTGCAGTGTGTTAGCTTTAGAGTCCTCTTGATGTTTCTCAAAAGAAGCAGTTTTGTTTCCATAAAATGCATCCATTGTGTTTTCTTTCTAGACATCTTAATAACACTCACAGTATAGAATCTGTAGAAAATAAAAACAAAATGGGCAAGACATTATGAGAATTGACAACATGGGCAACCTGCCACACCCTCATAATAAAAACAAACCAAACTGAGAAACCTTCAGGCCTCACAAATGTAATTTACATCAAACTGGAATTACCCAGTTTCCAGTTTGTTATGCCTTTTGTCTTATAGCTGGGAAGAGTCTGGCTCTGTCTGTACTCTCACTTGAGGCAGTTGTAGGCAGCAGTAAGGTCGCCCCTTTCCCCTCTCTCTGAAGGCCAAAGAAACACAGTTCTTGCAGACCATCCCCAAATGTCACCTGCTTCAACCCTCTCATCTTGGTGGCCCTCTTTGGACTCAGTCTCTGTCTTCTACTGGGGAGGCTAACGCCAAGTGCCATCTCACAAACTCAGAGGTCATCTCACAGACACCAAACAGAATGTCTCTGGGTTCACTCTCACCACTGCAGCACAGTTGTTTGTAAAGCATTAAGCTCTTCAGTAAAAGTGACAAAAAATGAGGGAAGCGTATGTTGTAGTAGCTCTCCAAACTATAAAACCAGTATCCATTATTTTGGCTGTTCAAATGTAGGAAAACAAAATAGCTGCAATGTGTCAAAGTCTCAATTTTTCTATTCAAGGAATTATTCTTGAATGACTTAGAGTAATACACTGTAAGTATAGCTACTCATCTGCAACTTGAGAGAAATAAACGTGAAATTCTGGAAATATAATTCTGAAAGTTACCCTTAACTTGCTAATTTTTCAGGGAGAAAAGTATTCACCAAGACATTAGATTCTTCAGAGAACACAGTGGCACCCACTTTAAAAAAATAAAGAGAAATTATCATCTAAATGGGAAAATAAACACAATTTTGTTAATATACATGTTAATGAAGGTGTCATAACCCTCCCTGGTGATATAGCACACACACTGGATGTGAAAGATGTTCTAAATTTTCCCAACCCCAGGAATTTTGTTTATATTTGATACGGTAAGAAAACGCTTTAGGTGCCCAGATTGTAAGCTTGGATGGGGTGGTTTTTTTTGAAGCTGGTTGAATTAGGAAGAAAAATAACTCAGTTACATAAAGGTGTAAGACACCACTGAAAGAACAATAGTGCTATGCTCTCCTTTTGAGTAGATTTTGACATTATGACTTTTCCATTTCAAGTGTGTAAAATTTTATAAGATTCCAATTTTCTCTTTCTCTGTGTAATCAATACTTGGCAGAGGATGGAAAGGAATATACAAATATCATGGTGGAATTGTGCTCTAAATATATGCAATTTCAAATGTTACCAAAAACAGCAGGGCACATTTTCATCGTATCTCATGCAAGGATCTTGTGCCCTGTTTTTCTTGTCATGCCCTTGGCCTTTCTTTCGACTCCTCTCTTCTTTGTGTTTATTTGGTTCCATTCATTCCCAGCAAGCAGGGGAGACTGTAGCTGTCATGCCAGGGATAAAGGCTGCAGGGCAATGTAGTAGCTTCACCCATTAAATTGCCTGGGAAAATGAAGAATTAGTGACGAGGGAGACAGTCACCAGCCTCCAATCAAAGTCCTTCCCATTATACTAATCTTTGTCCAAAACCTTGATCAGTATTACTTGTTGCCCTGATACCTCTTTTATGCTGATTTTGAAGTATTTAAAACTGCCACTAAGGACATAAATGAATTTTGTACTAATCTTTTTTTGGGAATGATTGGACTTTTTTTAATTTCAGATATTAGTAGTTGAAAAATAGTTTCCTGCTGAAGCTGTTCTAATTACTTATTTCTTCTCAGATCACGCATAAAATTCCACTGCAACTGGAAGTATAGTTGTCTATTCATTTGTACAAGTGCTGTTCCAAATGCATCACTTGTCTAAAATATGCTTAAAGAATCTAGAATTCAATATTTCTCATGCTTGCTCTTACTGAGAATCTCAACTGGACCGCTAGCCACCTGCATTTCAAGTTTACATCAAGAAGGATTTTCACAGGGTATTAGTGAAATATATTCTGTGTATGCCTAAGATTTTTGTTATAATAAAAAATAGCTCTAAAGCCATGAAGGAAAGAATAGGTATAGTTTTCTAGTGCCTCCTAAACCTCTTGTTCCCAAGCTAGTTGGTGATCCTTTGGTGAGCCTTTGGCAAAAAAACCCCCTTGTTCTTACTGATTGTTAAAATAAATAGCATTTCAATACTATTTTTAGAGTTTCGTTTTCTTTTAAAAAATTATTTCTTAATAATGTGATCGTATCTTTTGAGTCATTTAACATACAGATTGTTCATCTTGTACACATTCTCCTTTTGATGATATTCTTCTGTTTATTTTTTACTTCTTTTGTTATTTTACAATGTACAATAGTTCTGGGATTAACCAAGTTGAGTGCTAGACAATTTTTAGGGGATTAAGCACCAGAACTATATATCTGTTCTCCCTTTTCTTCTAGTTTGTTCAGCAAGTATGGGTTACTTGGATGTAACTAGTAATAGTCATGGGAAACAAGCAGTTCTTTGACGTTTGATAAAAGCAGAATAAATTCTGGCACAATTTTGTTTACATCATTTTTGACTAGTTCCTCTGAAATTATTATTGATTTGTCTTGAAACTGAAATTGAGAAGTAAGAAATAGGAACCATAACTCAGTTCTGTTGTAAAACGTAGCTCTCTAGCATGGGACCACAAAGTGTCCTCAAACTGTGAAGAACAGGAGAGTAAAGCAGACAATTGTTTTAATTGTCCCAACTTTTAACCCTCTAGGAATGAGTAAAGACGGTTTTCTCTGTCAAGAGTCAGATGAAGGATTTTGCCTGTATGAGGGTGGTAGTTTTTAAATGTATGCAACTTCTGTTAGTCATTAAATGTTCTACGTGAAGGATAACAAAGTATATTTACTTATTTATCATTATCTGGTAGACAACATATGCCAGAAGGGAAGAAAATATAAGTTAGCAACATGTTTCTACAGCATAGGATATATCCACAAGAGCAATAAATAGAAAACATTTTAAAGCAGACATTTTATTATTAGTTGAATGCTTATTATTCTTACTAGTTCTTATTGCTGAACTCACAAAAACGTTGACGTTTTAAGTAGCAGTAGGCTAGTAAGTATATGAAATACCCAGGTAATGCTGCAGACATGGGTGCAAAGTCCAGTTAGTTCTTTGTGATTATGGAAAGATTTTGGACGTGACAACTGGTGTTTGGTATTTTATGAGCTTCACAGGAATGGCACTGCCGAAGCTTTGTGAATGTTGGAGGCAGAAAGGAACAGCAACTTTACAAAAGCATGGAGAGATCCCACCCAGAAAAGATCCAAAATGGAGATGGAGCAGGCAGGAAGATGATGAAGAGAAACTGGGGAGCGGGGAAGGATTAGAATGGGCCAGAGCTGCTGGTCCATGTCTGGTCAGCTTCGGTTCTCAGAGTGTTCTAATAATTTGAAAAGAAGAAAAGCAGCTCTTTTGGAAAAAAAGGCTTTCTAAAATGGAATTAGGGTTATTAGTATCCTCAGTAGCTTAGTGGTGAGAAAGGTTTCATTATGATACTGGAGATTTTTATTGTGTAGTTTTTAAAGTCACGTTTAAAATAAACTGTAAAGCATAACATAAAAATAGATAAATATGTACTTTTTAATTTCTAGTATTCTTGCTTATGTCTTAAGACATATCTTAATACATACTTGCTATTGAGTATTTTTTTTTAATCAAAAAACCCAATCAGACTTCTTCAGTATATCTGTTAGAAGGACATCATAAGTTAATGTTATGCTGGTTGTGGAATACTGCCTAACTTTCTGTTTGGGTCATATATGCAGTGTAGGTATCCTTACCCTTAACCTTTACTTTTACCATAAATTGCTATTCAAACCAGTCACACAGTCTTCAAAATCATGTCCTTTTCATAGCTTAGAAAAACAAAAATATATATATCACACCAATTGCTATTCATGGTGTGTGTCTAATCATTTTTATATCATGAGTGTAACTGATGGGAGATAATCTAAAACATAAAGATGAATGCATCTTTCAAAGACAGTAATTTTTAAAACTAGGGAATATTTTTTCTCTCCCATCTGCAAACTTCCCTTCCTCAAACTGAAACCAATCCATTAGTTCAGTGCAAACAGAGTAAGAAGGTTTAAATGGTAACAACTCACCCTTCACTAAGGTAGTGATCATGGTGACTCATTAAAGGAAGAAGTCCAAAAGTTTTCAGGATCACCGCAACTGCTGACAGTCTAGTGGAAGACATCTGCCTTCCAGTTTGTGTAGGACAAGATTTGCTCAAGTGCTTTCTCTGCTTTAAAAGATTTTCCTTTGTGTATAATATGGATGATTTAGAAGAAGCTGTGTCAGCACTGATTTATACATTGACAGCTAAGGATAATAAGATATGGGCAAACATACAGCTCACCCTTTTACAGATTAACCTGCAGACTGCATTAGGCAAATTTGATAGCATTAAAAGATTTTTCCAATTTGTCTGGAAACAATTTCTCTTTTGTATTGTGTCAAGGGTAACATTTCATGCCATTGTAGTAATTTAAATAGCTTTGATAAATTGTTTGAGAGGTTAGAGAATTGTACTGTGTATATATTTTACCTCTTTAAAATAAAAAGGCTATTAGCTTAATTGTTAAATGAAATTCATTAGTAAAAATTGAAGAAGCCTTAGAAAGTAGACTTAAATATTTCAACACTGCAGCACTGGTGTTGTAACATTGCACCAAAATGATTAAATATCATATTCAGCAACTGATAGTTTGCATTTAACTTTCAGTACACAGAAACACAGGCACTGTTACAATTATGACAATATTTTATTCCCTTGTAGTAGTAATTCAGATGAAACTAGAAGAACTTCATAGAAGTTGGTACATTACGTTCAGCAGTGGGTGTGATGATTTATTAATAAAGTAAAATGTTATCATGGATTCACAAGAATCACAGAAAATGCTTTAGTAAAAGTGTCATTAGCCCTGCTAGCTAATATATAATTGAAGACAGAAGGGCAGAGTTCATTTGTATTTTGTTCATTTTCTTAGTATTGTTCACACACATTTACTCATGTATATTATTTGACACTGACAAGCTACCAGCTTGGAGAAGTTTTAAAGTGAGGTTTTATCATCTTTGCTTTGCAAGTCATGCCCTGAAATGCATAAGACATTTCAGTATTTATAGGGAAAGCTTTTATCAGTAGAGAAAGTGTGATTTCATACTTGCATGGTTGTTAATTTAAGCAGACATTTTTAATTGGGCTATATGTGCTGTGTCAATGTTTTGAATTGAAAAGGTAATAATATTCTTCAGAGAAATGAATCTAAATTTTTCATATCTTAATACTTAAGGATTAATAATGTATGGGATGGATTGCTGAGTTTTATGTCTAGAATTCAAGTGCTCCATTACAACATACTGTCTGCATATAATTGCAGACAGCACAAAGTCCGTAGAAAACCAGATACTGAAGGTTACAGCAGAAACACTACTTTCATTTGGAGCAGAATTAAAGGAGATAAGTAAACAAGTCTGGAAATGCCTCAGACACTGTTATTTCTACATGTAGGCATATTCCAGGAGGTAATTATTCTAAAGCCCCCGCATGCCTGGGGGTAACACCTCCCACCCGCTCCAGGCATGCACACACGCAGGGAGACCCCTAAAACTCGTGTCTGTCCCTGGTCTCTGCCGCGGCGGGTGGAATTAACATGCAGCTGGGCTGCTCTGATAAATGGATTCTGTTAGGTCACCGAGGGGATGCGTGTGACATTAAGTGATTTACCGTCCTTTACCTTAATGAAATTGTTTCAGCAAGATGACGCTGAGAGCTTTTAATGGATAGCTTTTCTTGATGTAATGAAATTGCATTCCTTTGGCATTTAATATAAGGTGCAGTTATTATTTACTGGAGCTTTCCCAGTGCTGCTGTTTTGCGCAGACAGTTGAGAACAAAAAGGGATTTCTGTGGCAGCGTGCAGGCCAGCGCCGTGCGACAGCCTCGAGCGGGCGGCAGGGATGGCCAGAGCCTTTCTGTTCGCATGGCCTGGCTCTGCCACCCCTTCGGGAGGCTTCCCTTACACCTCTCCTTGCCAGCGTGCCTCTCCCTTACAAATGCCTTCCTAATCTGTTTAACAGGCAACTGGATTACAACCAGATCAGCTGTATTGAAGATGGGGCATTTAGGGCTCTGCGTGACCTGGAAGTGCTGTAAGTATTCCTTGTATCTCTTACTTGTAGCAAGAGCTCAGCATCTGGGGAGTACTAATGTAGAAGCTTATCTGCAAGCTGCAGCCTGGTGTCAGGATGGTCTAGTGAAAAGATATCTTAAAATAATCCACTGCAATGTGCTATAAAATGGTAAGAAGATATGGAGAGGCAGAGATACTCCTTTACTCTCCAAGACAGCCATTAAACATAATAATAATAATAATAATAAAAAAAGCCACTGGCAGATACTGTAAGAAAAGAATATATTTCATTTTAAAATGGGGGAGGGCAGCAGTATTAATGAACCCAATTAATTTTGTAAATTATCCATTACTGTTGATGTGCTGAACGTTTTCAGGATTGCTTTTGTTGTATACTCAACATCAATTTGATCTTTCACACTCAGTGTAAGGAGCAATATGCTATATCTATTTGACAATCTGGATGTTTTCAAAGAGGCACTTTCTAGCAAACACTACTGCTATATGTTAAAGATATTTATCATGTCCATGTTAATGGCTTCCTTTTAAAACATTTTAAGTTTTATGTGCATAAATACATTTGTATGTGTAGGAAAATCTTTTTTTGTGTCACAGAAGATTATTGTTGCAACTCTTCTTTGCATACTTTTTTTTTCACTTTCTTCAAGTGGCTATCAGTGAGGTTAAAGGTAACAAAATTATCATCTGAGAATAGTTATTGTAATGAGCAAAGTGCCTTAGTTCTCAAAGAATCTGAGGCACAGGACACAGGACACATTCCTGAAATACTTGCTCTGTCAGTCAAAATGACACTGTTTTTTCTGGATTTTCTTCATTAAGAGAAGTGAAAGAATTTGTGTGTAAGTGAGTTACTTCATGTTAATTTGAATCACACCTGATAAATCACAACTTGAGGAGGGTGAGGAAGGTTTTGTTGTGTTTGGGTTTTTGAGGTTTTTTTAAATATTCTGAAGAACAGAAGCTTCTCTGGCAATAGCTAGTGTCTACATGTCTAAGAAACCGAAGAGTATGTGAGTAGCTGGTGGTAAAAGTTTTTTATTATTAAACACTAGTTGGTTTTACTTGTGAGTGAATGAAACTGGCAGCCAAATTTGATATTTTTTTACTTTGCAATCACATAATAACAAGCCTGTTGTTAACTCTCTGGTATAAAGCCATGTAAAATATAGTGTAGGTTCAATACTACATCTAATTGTTAAGTTGATGATTAGTTGTCCATCAGTAAATGTGATGTTCTCTGAGATTTTTACATTTGGAACTCATATATGTGGCAGAATATTTTTTCCAGTAATGGTTTAATCTACTTATTATGGTTTGGTTTTGTTTTGTTTTGTTTTGTTAATATGAGCCTTTCTTTACAAGTGCAAGGGTTACATATTTATTAAAGAAGAAAAAGAAATGAAATGTTTTCTGCATTTTTTAATGCTTGCAATTTTAGTGTTCTTAAAAGGTCATCCTTGCAGTTGAGGTCAGGAGTAGAATTTTTACACTGATTTCAATGAGTGGAAAAAAGAAGGAAGAAGCCTCTGAAATAATAGCCTGCTGAAAAGTAGATAGAATTTTTGTGAATGAATATACATAGTCTATTAGCATTGTTCAAATATACAACTAAATGTTTGCTATTTTGATTTATGTTATGTGATAAAAATAATGTACAGATTCATGGCTTTTTAAGAAGTTGAGATAGGTATTCCAAACAGAACTGAAGATTTTGTATCTAATTAAGCTTCCTTTACAATATGGCTTAAAGAATGTAAGATGTGTAGATCAGACCATACTGTATATACACTGAGTAGCAAATAAGGCTATGCATATCGTTTTCATTTGGAGTCACTTATTCTAACTAAGCACAGACAGTGGATATTACTTCAAACTTCAAGTTTGAGGTAAAGCTTTTAAATAGGTTGTAATCCTGTTTAGTGACAATTTGAAACACTTACCAAAGTAACAAGTCTTTATATCTTGGTTAAATAACTGTAGAATTTTAGAGGCTGTTAAAGATACAAAATAGGCTGAATATTCCTCCCCATGAATTTCTGTGAAATTTTAGCTTTCCTTTGTCTTTTTTTTTTTTTTTTTTTTTTTTTTTTTTAATGGGAAATCTGCTGTATTTGGGAAACAGACTATGAGAAAAATATAATGCTGACATGTTAAAAAAAAGGAAAGTGTCTACAAAATAGAAAAAAAAAGTCAGTCATCAAATTCTTTGCTATAGTATGTAACACTTCGGTAAAAGTATTGAGCCAAATTTTTTTAATTACATCTCTGTAATGAAATCAAGCATTTTTATCATTACAGAGAAATAGCTATAAAAATCATTTAATTCCTTATGTATTCCTTACATCTATTCCTATTTTTAATTTTTTTACTCTTGCAAAAATAAATTAATAGCTCATATATACAAAATAGCAAGGCAAACATCAAGCAGTCAAAATTGGAAATTAAAACATTTGTAGATTTGCCTTCTCTTAACAGCTGTGGAAATATGGACTCATTTCCCTCCCCTTCATTGATAAGATAAGATTTTAAAATCTTGTACGAAGTTATGCAGGAAGAACTGTGGGAGCCATCATTTACCATGTGAACATTGTAAGAAAACTCTGCCACAATTTACTGACATTTATTCATTAAGACACCTTTTGTGCATGGCCATTTTTTGTTGTTTCATTTTTGTTATGTTTTGAAAAGGGCCACAATTCCCCTATTTATTTGTTTCGTTTTGGTTTTTTTTATCTTTTTATCAATTATTCTTCTCTCTGTTTATGTATCCCTAAGAACCCACAGGGGAGATCCCTTATGCACAGCGAAGGAAAGATTTTGTACATGGAATGAGTAAGCACACAAAGGTAAAATGCAGCACATTGCACCAGTAAATAATTGCTTGGTTAATGTGGAGATATATAGCCTGATCCTGGTCAGGGTGCTGTGAATTTACCTTTCTGTGTTTCAAGATCAGACAGTACTTAAAAATGTGTTCAAAATAGGTACAAATTACGGGTTTTGCTTTAAAAAAACAAAAGGAAAAAGGAAAATGCTTTCTGTTTCAAAAGTGAGAATAGATTTTTTCAGTGGAGTTATTTATTACTGTTTTAGTTACATAGAGCTCATTCTCCGTTCTGCTCAAATGAGTAATCTTTAAGTCAAATCTGTCAATTCTGTTGCTTGCTTCCTTTTTCTGGAGTAAAGCTTGTTTGCATTTTATTTGCAGCCTAAAGACAATATTTAACTGCAAGTTAATTCATAAAGTTTCTGATTCTTTACAAGCTACACTTACTGAGTATAACGGGCCTGTGTAGCCAAGAATTGGCTAAGATTTGTTTCTAGTTCCTATCTCAATTTCCCAACACCTTGTCTAAAATTTAAATTGCTAGTTTGTTAAAGTGTTATAATTCCTGACTCCTTCTATCATATTGGAAACTCCCCCATTGTTCATGCAGCTCTGGATCATTTATAGCAACTCATTCCATATAAAACCTAAGTGCAGTCCATTTTGTTTTCCTAAAATTCTTGGGAAAAACCATTCAGATCTTGTATTATCTGTCAAAAAACAGACTCTCAGAAGCTAGAAAGAGAAATCAGCATCCTAGAACCATCCTAGAACCAAGACATTTTCTCCAAGGACTCTGTTTTTTACCTCAGGATGTCAAGTTTGGCTTGAATGCCATAGATGTTATCAATATGGTGGAAGTTCCTTTTGAGTGAATCATAGGCTAATGCGACCTCTTACTTAGGACTGGTAATGGTGGTATTTTGTTAGGGATTCAACAAGGAGGAAAAATACAACTAAAAATATGGGGTTTTTCCTGATACCCATCCTTAAAAGCAGTACCCCATGACTTTCATTAGCTGTGCCTTTTTTAAATGTGACAAAACTCTTAACATGTTAATGTGCTTCTTCTTGGCTTTGCAGCACTCTCAACAATAACAACATCACTCGACTGTCTGTGGCAAGTTTCAACCATATGCCCAAACTCAGAACATTGTGAGTAGTCCCACTGAAACTGGCTGCCCTTTTTATCAGTTCAATATTTTATTTTTACCTCTATTAAGTTTTGTCAGGGATCTATAGATACATATACAGGCAAAGCAAGCATAAGCTCAAATAAAAAATATTGATGTCTCATGAGGTTGACGAGCGTGAAGTCTCTGTGTGCGTCTATGGAAGCTAATTCTGAAATGTAAACCTAACAAGTGACCCCAAAGCTATACTTGGGGCTCAGGAGATAAAGAAGCAGTTGTATCCTTTTCCATCAACTTTTTTAGGATATGAGATGAATAAGTCTATAAAAACGGTTTCGTGCCCTCTTCCCAAATGGTATTCCACAGTGCTGTATTCAGTCACAGAAAAGCTTCACCTTCTAACAAAAAAAAAGATGAAGGCAGGGGGAATTCTTTTTACATATTACAGCTATATGGAGAAATAAATTGATGTTTTTTGAAAGTCAAAAATTTGTTTTACTTTCAGCTATTGAATGGGTCACATTTCATTTAGGAACATTGGAGATTCTTTGATTGATTGTCAGACGTGATAAATGGGAAATCTTTATGCTTTTATTACCATACTGCTAGCAGACCTAATTAAACTAAACTGGCTTGCCAACATTCTTTGTAACATAAAATTATAGCATCATCCAGTAGTGCTATTATAATTAAAGTTGTGTCAGCATTTACAATAAGGTCCTCATTTTTAGAGGTTACGACTTTCACAGAGGAACACTTCAGGCTTCTAAAACAAAGCAAAGGGAAAAGAATATGTATGCAAGTCATACAGGCTGGAATTATGTTTTGGTATATTTATACTGACTACAAATAAATCTAGATCCTGTTGACTAGCAAAACCAGGTTTAGTCCAGAGACTCACTTTCAAACAGATTTTCCAGTGAAGTGGGAATTAAAAATGAATGGGATGTTTCTATCAGAGCCCAAAAGTAGCTGTTAGTGTTAAAAAACTACTTTTACAAAAAAACCTGTCTAGTTTCTTTTACCCATGCTGGGTTGCATAACTGTTCTGAAATCAGTAGGACTGTTCATCCAGGTTAACGTATGACATGTCACTGAAGAAACTTCACACAGGTGAGCAGTTCTGTTGCTTTCATAACAGAATTGCAACTATTCTTGCTTGGACAAATATGAGAGTACTTAAATAATGCTGACCATGGGCTTTTGGTGACTTCAGCTAGATTTTGATAATAGAATTTCATTCTGTTCTTGCAGGCCTGAGTCTTGAAAATGTGCATTCTGTACTTCTTTCAAACTTTCAAATATAGTTTCTCTTTTGAACCATAAAATACAGTTAATCAAATTAGCTATATTTATGTTTTCTTTGTTTAGGATATTTCATTTTCTGAAAATATATTTTAGAAACAAAATAAACTGGACACACATTGTCCTGGATTATAGCTGTAACATTGCTTTTGCAGTCAGAATATGCTTGTTTAACTGTATTGATTTCAGTGGCATTAGTTCTGATTTGCAATGGTGTTCTTGCCTACAGCTGGCCACAGATTGCACTGAATGAGTGTGCTGTTTTGTGAGCTGTATTTGCAAAGCACCCACACAAGAATTAGTACAGGAAAATATATTGCCTTTGATTTCTAGTCAGTTATGGGGGGGAAAAATTGTTAGTTAATATTTTAGTTTATGTTGGTTACACATTTCATGTTGCTTTGCAGATTTATTTTCTAATGGATTAATTAGACTCTTTGTCTACATTCTGAATTTCCTGCACTTCCTTTCCAGTTATTTAGTTAGGGCTGAGTACATCAGCTAAAAAGGACCAAAATGGCATTTCCCTGTTATAGATGATTCTGAGTAACTATTTGATTTATAGCTATGGACATCCTTTTTGGTAGTTTAAGAAAATGTAAGAGCCAGAGTCATTTACCTGATTTAGTGAATACATTTGTCTGATATTTTATCAATGGCAAAGTGCTTTTTGCCACTTGGCAAGGAGCCATGGTCTTGTGTCAGATCACACCAACAAAGAGACAACTTTCTTAATTCCATCACTTGCTTCCATTTGGTCTTTTAATTTCAGGCATTGCTTAAAACATAGATGCCTAGCAGCCAAAAGCAGCCAATCCCACTTTCTGCTATTAAACAACTAGAGAGGAAATCAGAAAAGAGATGTGAAAGAAGGTGCTTTATACTGAGTTATTACTCTATCTTTTTCAGCAGAAAATGAGTATGACCTGTTAAAGGGATCTTTCAGGCTGTTTCTATAGAGACTAATAATGGCCAGACTTACAGATATATCTAATTGGAAACCAAATCTTTTATTAACCCTTTTTTGCTGACATTATATTACCACTCTAGGGCATTTTCTTGAGACATTTTTGTCTTATTCACTATTGTTACAGATCTGGATGGAAGAGTCCCATGTCAGCTTTCAAGCTTTTGTATATTTACTTCTTTCTTTTAGGCAAGAACCAAGAAACTACAGAAAAGTTAATTTATTAAGAAACCTTCTTTTTTCTTCCAGTTAATTAGACCACAAATAAAACGTGATTTTGCTGCTTGTATAGTTTTATCTAATAACTTGTAACTCCCAGACTTTCAGTGAAATATGTAAAAAGTTCCTCCTTAACAATTCTATTACTAAATTGGAATAGTTGCTTGCTGAAGGGAGGGCTGGGCAAGCCGGCTGCTTTTCTGTTTGTCCTTCCTAATGGGAAGGTGTTGCCATGTTCTGTTCCTTGCAGCCGCCTTCACTCCAACAACCTGTACTGCGATTGCCACCTGGCCTGGCTGTCGGACTGGCTGCGGCAGCGGCCGCGGGTCGGGCTCTACACGCAGTGCATGGGGCCCTCGCACCTCCGCGGCCACAACGTCGCCGAGGTCCAGAAGCGCGAGTTTGTCTGCAGCGGTAAGAGAAACTGGCTCGCCCACCGAGGCCCGCCTGAACCACGCTGCTGACAGCTCAGGGGTGGCTGCTAGCACTGCATGTTGGCTGTTGTTAGCTCTTGCCTAATCCAAGCATGAATGCTTATTAAGAAAAACCTAATCATTTTTATTGGTATTTGTGGGGGTGCTCCTGTCCTTTCAAATTTTGTGTAAATATTGCATTGACATAGATTTTATAAACTTCTAAAAGTATAGTTGTGGGGGAGAGGTACAGGAAATGAAATAAAATGTGTACTGTTTGAGAATATAAAGCCATTAGTAGTAAGGAATTTTTTTTTTTTAACTTTACAGGTATATACTTGTTGTTATTTTCTGACTTTTAAGTACTATTTTGAATTCCTAAGTAACTTTCTGAATTTTATTGTTATGCTTTAATACATCAGGTTATTTTTTATATGAAATAATGAAATGACTAACAGTTCATTACTAATCACATTTTCTCTATTCAATTTTTTTTCCTTATTTGTATCTTCTAGATGAGGAAGAAGGCAAGTTTATCTTTCTTATTTAAACATTTTTACACTCAGATGGAAAATCTTCTGTAAATTTTGTCTACTATTTCAAGTTTTGCCAAGAACATTAAAAACCAGCTTCAATATTGCTGTCTTTTCAGTGGTTCAGCAGGGTTTCTCCTACTGGTTGATTTTCTGCAAACTCCCAGAAGCCTATTGCCAAATATGCCAAATTTCGCACAGATCCATGTTTTAAAAAGAGTTTTGTGGAGAGCACAGTGTTCTGTCCTTATTAAATAGCCTCTGACATCGAAGTGTGAGGCACTGCCACCTTCACACAGCAAATGCTAACAGTATTCTTGCCACTAATTCTGCTTTTATGTACATTTAAAAGGCTTCCTAACAAGATAATTTCATATATCTTACATGTAAATGTTATGGCTGCAGAGCCTGGGTGTCAAGAACAGTTTTATAACTTGATCATTATAATGCTGATTATTAGGAAGGGGAATAACCATATTTTCTCCCTGAATCACTGTATTTTTGTTCAATAAAGGTAGGTGAAACATTTCCTTCCTGATAGTATAAAAAGAGTAGTGTGTGTTATTAGATTTGGCAGCTGTTTGTACTTTTGTAACACAAACATAAATGTGAAATCAAGTTATTATATTATAAAAGTCTGTCTCATACAATTGTAGAATGGTTTGCCTTGGAAGGGACCTTAAAGATCATCTACTTCCAATTCCCCTGCCATGGCCAGGGACACCTTCCACCAGACAGGCTTGCTCAAAGCCCCTTCCAACCTGGCCTCAAAATCTTTTCAGCAATTTAGAACTTGGACAGTTGTTATATGAAGTTTTAAATGGGAATAGCGCTGGCTGCAACTTACATTATCAGTGTACCCTTCCTATATTAATATATGACATTAAATACTGTGAGAGAGATCTTAAGTTAAATTGTGGTTTCATAGTAAAGAAGTTGTTTCTTTTTTTCCTTGAGAATTTCAAAACAGTCTCTAGCTTTTCCTCACTTAATGAAAAAAGAAAGAAAAGGCTGTTGTGCCTTTCCCATCCCTTTATGTCTTTCTGTACCATTACAAAACAACTGTTCTGTATCATTAAATTGATAGAAGAATGTGTGCATTATGTATTTTAAAATGTGCAATCTATCTGTTTGCAGGAAAATATAATACAGTTTTTACTTTCTAAAACATACCTAAATATGAAATTATTAAGTTTAAATGCAATATAAAATGTTGAGTTTAACATACAGCACTAAGAAATCAGGAGGGAACTCATGTAAATTAGCCACCCAAGTTAGAAAGAATGGTAGATTGTGGGAGGAAGAAGTCTGATGAGCTAAAACAGAGTAAGTGAAAGTCAAAACTTCTATGTATTTTTGTGTGACTGAATGAAAACATCATGAAATGAACGAAGACTCCAAAATTGTCTATAAGCAATACATAGCTGAAGGACCATATTCAAATAAGTATTGACAGACCAGAACAAAACTGGCAGGTCACCTTCAGTGCTTGTAGCAAAGTTCATTAGTTTCTCTTGACATGCATTTTTTAATACTATACAACATTCTGAAAACTAGATAAATCAGTAATTAGTTTTTAACAACATGCAATAAATAAAATATACCTGAAAAATGGATCACACTTAGTCTTCTTAAACGAGATGATATTGAATGGTTATTGCCAAGAAGTTGAAAAATTATGTAGTGCTGGCCCAATAGTTGAGAACTTGTCTTTCACCTCTCTGGGTTGTATCAACATGTTACTATTAACTGTGTGTTTAAATTAGTGCAGTTTGAAAGCACTGATAGGCTACAATGTTTATTTTAGAAGTTCTGCCTTAAATTTAGCAAAAAGTGAAATGTTGTGTTTTCTTTCGCAGGTCACCAGTCCTTTATGGCTCCATCCTGCAGTGTCTTGCACTGCCCTACTGCATGCACCTGTAGTAACAACATTGTGGACTGTCGTGGGAAAGGCCTTACTGAGATCCCAACGAACCTTCCAGAAACCATTACTGAAATGTGCGTAATCTGACATTTTTCCATTAACTTACAGAAAACATTTTTTTCTTGTGTATTAGTTTTTTGTTATTTGTATAAATTCATGCCTTATATAGGGTAGGAATTTTGGTATATACCTTCAACTTCAGATGTAAAAAAGAATATGTGGGTGTATGATAGCATTTAAGGCCTTTATGCTATCTTATGAGTTATTTTTGTTATGTTCTGCTCATATTTCATGAGTAAACTGCATTCTGAATTGGTTTAAAAATAGTTTGGGAATCTTGCTCTTCTGTAAGTGAATGGCTTTTCCCTGCAGACTCTAAAGCCTGTTGCTTTCAGGTTTGCTTTCTGTGCTAGTTTGGAGTGAGATCGTTTTCTGCATAGTAGCTGGTATGATGCCATGTTCTGGATTTGAGAATAGTGTTGATAATTCAGAGATGTTTTTATAACTGCTGAGCAGTGCTTACACAGAACCAAGGCTTTTCTGCTCCTCGCCCAACTCCACCAGAGGAGGCTGGGCTGCACAGTGAGTTGGGAGGGGACCCAGCTGGGACAGCTGACCCCAACTGACCCAAGGGATATTCTACACCATATGGCATCATGCTCAGCATATAAAGCCAGGGAAAGAAGCAAGGGTGAGAGGTTCAGAGTGATGGCGTTTGTCTTCCCAAGACAGTGTTACAATGACAGAGACCTGCTCTCCTGGAGATGGCTGAACACCTGCCTGCCTTTGGGAAGTGGCAAATGAATTCTGTGCTTTGCTTTTTTGCATGGAGCTTTTGCTTTACCTATTAAACTGTCTCTGTCTTAGCCCATGAGTTTTCACAGTTTTAACCTTCTGATTCTCTCCCCCATCCTATTGTGGGGGGGAGTGAGTGAGCAGCTTTGTGAGGCTTAGTTGCCAGTTGGGGTTAAACTGTGCCACTCACCTTTAGTCACTTTATTCATCAGACTTGCTACTAGAGAGGCGTATCTTTGCGTGAAAGATCAGCAATCTGTACCACCAATAATAAGTGTTCTGCTTAAAGCAGTATCCTCAGAGGGTAATCTGAGAAGGCAAGAGTAAAATGTAGTCATTGTGTTAATGCCACATATCTGTGTACAGAAGA
Source organism: Coloeus monedula (assembly GCF_965178545.1). Lineage (NCBI taxonomy): Eukaryota > Metazoa > Chordata > Aves > Passeriformes > Corvidae > Coloeus > Coloeus monedula. The sequence continues at coordinate 58,480,256 of NC_138785.1, read as the reverse complement.
GCATGAACACTGGTAGTGTCCTGTGACATGTCATATGCAGAGTACTACCATGTCCTGACTGTAGAGCAGAGTCATAGCAAGGGTGCTATAGGGCCCACAGTCTCCAAAAGCAATGTGGCTGAGAGGTTGTGTGGGCACAGCAGGAAAGTTACTGCTGCATTGTTGTCTGTGCAGGTGAGCAGCAAAAGTAAAAGGTGAGCTTGCTAACAAGATGGGTAGGGGAACAGCAACATGAAGATCTCTCTTTTCTGGGATCGGCAGGGGCAGTGTTTTGGAACGGAAGCTGGGAGTTCCCTCCAGGGAAATAGTGGCAAAGTAGCTGTGACAACAGCCTGGTTAGTGGAGTCTGGCTAGAAGTAAATGAGTTGGAGAAAATTTTCAGAATAAAAAGCTTGTGAGTATTTTGATGATACAAGACGATCTTGAATGCTTAAATCTAGGGCTCCACAATGAGATTTTAATTGGCTTGTTAATATCTGACCTGTGGTTTTGAACATTACAGGGTTGGAACTACCCTGGTTTCTTCTTAGGATGTGAATAATAATCACATCTGTCAGTTCATTATTACTGTTGTTAATACTGACCTGGCTGACCCCACATGAACCAATACAGTCATTCAGCTGTATAGTACAAACAATTTTACCTTTCACCACTCTCAAAAAAATCCCTCTGCTTCCAAATAAAGTGACTCCTTCATAAAATCCACTCACAGTGGCCAGGAAGAACTGTTTACTTAATAAACTGTATATCAACATTTTTACTTGCATATATGCATATATGTGCATAGAGGAGGAAAAATATTGCAAGAAAGAAGTAGGGAATATATGTCACATATTCCTCACTATATTTCTGGTGCTAACCACTGGAGCTAACCAATGATTACAGACACTGAAGACTGACTTTTTTTCCACTATACTTTTCTTAGATATGTAAGAAATGCTCTTGAGTTTTAGGCATGGAATGTTAGGTTTTTTAGCAGCTTATTGTCCTGGAAGGTAAAAGTAACCATGTCACACCACCTTCAGTATACATTTAACAGATTATAGGCATTTAACAGATTGCAAACTGATGCTCAATGTTTCCTGCTAGGCTAGGCATCATTCAGTTTCCAGAGTGAGGTTTTTCACATTTTGAGATCCATAATCCATTAAAATATAGAGATATGTGTGCTCATATAAATATGTACAGTGTATGTAGTCCATACTGACACAGTGTAAACTATATGTTATCTCTCTCTACTGTATCTAGTTCATAGGTTCTGGCTAAATAAAATGCAGATCACAGTATTTTGCTCAGGAGGGGTAGAAGATACAGAACATTAAAAAATCAAATTTTAGTAATCATCACACACAGTGAATGTTGGTGTGGTGACAGAACTGAACTTCAGTGATAGGTTTTGAGTGACTCAGAAAGAAGAATATGATACAAGATATGATTTGAGCCAGTGGTAGGCTGACCTTATCATAGAGAGAATAACACTTCCCTGTTGAGTGGAAGGTAAGGAGAGAAAAGTGCAGGAAGGAGGGAGGGAGGGAGGGCGGAAGGAAGGAATTCGGAAGGAAGGAAGGAAGGAATTCGGAAGGAAGGAAGGAAGGAAATGTTCTGAAATTGAGGGATAAACTGACTGAGTGGAAGAATTAGAGGATCTTGTAAGTATTTGATGAGAATCACAGGATTGTTTCTGCTTCCTTGTCAGTACGTTGAAGAGGAGATAAATTTTGACAATAAATATATTTTGCTGGTTATATGGAGAAAGCTTTATGCTATGCTTATTGCTTTAATGTGAAGAAAACATTTAGTGATAGTTGTCTTATGATTCTCATGGGTGGGAGGTGTATTTAGCTTCATAGCATCAAAGAGAATGAGAGAGAGAGAAGAGGTTGGAAAATGGGTGGTTTGTGGAGTGAAAAAGGTTTTACCAATAACGAAGTGAGGGAAATCTGAGACTCTGGATTAAACTAGCACTCCACCCTGGCCAGTGGCCCACATCAGTTGTCCCTAAAGAATATTTTGGAAACAGAAATTTACAACTTCAGAAATAAAATACCAGTAGCATAAGTATTTTCTTTGCTCCCAATATGTGTTGGGGTTGCTCTGAAACTTGAAAATTTGCATAGCTTTCAGGGAAAAAAAGGGTTTTCTTTTAAATATCCGGTCTGCTTTAAACCCTACTATGTTTAAATCTTCATGTTAAGATACTAATTTTGGAGGAGGGAGTTGTGCTCAAACTCTTCCAGTTTAAAATACAGTTTTTTAAAGTTTCATTAATGTTCCTTTGTCTTTGTAGTGGGAAGAAAAATGCAGTCAGATACATAATTTGCCTTGTCACCTTCTATTTTGCATGCCATCTTCATTCACCTCTTCTCTGATGTTCTAACTCCATTCAATCTTTTTTGATGCCATTCTCTGAAATACTTGTTTTGTAATTTTTTTTTACCTTCAATGACCGGAGTTGAATACAATATTCCAGATGACAGTGAATCATTAGGTTTTTATTAACAGAATTTTAGTTTTCTTTCATTTGCCTTTTGCAACCTAATACTCACTTGCATTATTTAACTGCCAGTACATGTTGCACCATGTACTAGCCCTGCAGAGTCCTAGGCTTATTTTTCAGTTGTTACGATTTTGTCAGGAACAAGAAGTTGGTAAAAGTAATCCTATTATCCCATCCACAGACATTTCTAGCATTGAATCAGGTTGTATGTCACGTTTTAAAGCTGCTCTATGAAAGACTTCAGTCCTCTCTGCTTTTAACTAAATTTAACATGCTGGAAGATTGTGACATTCCAGTATTGTTATCATACAATAAGAAGTATTTTAAAGCTTCACTTTTAAAGAAGTCCTCTGCAACTGTTGCTTATAGCAATCCCTTGAGATTAGTTTGAAAGGAATGATTGTATCCCACAAAATAATCTGTTTTTTCAATTATTTCTTAGGCGATAATGTTGTCAGTATGCCAAGATGGTAGCTGACAGTAAATACTTGAAGAGATGAGCCCATGCTGTCATGGCAGCATTAGGAATACTGGGTAGTTGCTGAGCACAAGGCAGAAGGGTACAGTGAGCACTGCTTTTCCACCACCACTACGCAGTTCCCACACACATGGCTTCATTACCTTAATCACCATTTTAAGCACATGCTTTGGCAGGAGCTCCCCAGTTCTCAGTGAGAGGGGGAAAGAGAATTGTGCTGGCTCCCTGTTGTTTTCTGAAGGATGTACAGGCTTTAACAGCCAAATTATTATTTATTCACTCGTCTTTGTAATACTACCAGATTCCTGTGCACACTGCAAGAAAATTAGGATTATACTTCTAATTTACCTACACCAATTATTGTCCAATCTTTTCAGTACTTTTCCTATTTTGTCAATCTTTTACTGCATTTTCATCTGAACATTTTATACTTTATTGACAGGAACATTAGAAAAATCCACAATACTTTCAAATTCCCTTGCTCTGAACAAGTTTCTCTGCCCTCTCTCCCCTGCTTATGAGCGGTGTTTGAAGAATCCAGTGCTGAGTACCACCAGCCTGTTATATTGTGCTTCATCCAACTTCATGGTACACAAACTCCTCTGGTGCTTACACCTTTCCATCCTTTTGTCTTTTCTTTATTGTATCTCATATGAATAATATTTTCCTGTGCAGCTGACATTAAACTTTATTGTCAAACCTCCTTTACAGAGGTATTTAAAATCTGACAACTTATTTTTGTGAGATTTTGTTTTTCCATCTGTATCTGCCTCTTACTTATTTGTTCTTATATGGAGAGCAGGTTATTTTTAATAAGAATATAATCCATATTTACTTTTAAAAGATCTGTAATTCCATTATTTTTTTTCTTGAGTTTATTTTGAAGTTTGTCTTCAACACATGCTCACGGTTTTGTGATTTTTTGCCAAGTTCTCTGCCTGTTTCTTCCATTCTTTCTCTCAGTGGAAACCTTGACCTCAATCAACTTCTCAGTACCCTATGAAACACTGATTTCTTAACTTTGTTTAAAAAAAAAATGTTGTCTGATATGTTTCTGCACAAGAACACTTTGAATTCATTACAGTCCGTCTGGGGCAATATTGTATAAAGCCAAGTGGTATTACTAATGTTGCTATTCTCTATCCTTTTGATAAATACCATGAAATTGTAGGTTTAAAGTGTATATTTCATGTTGACAATTGTATGCTTGTTTTTTTTGCCCTAGGGGGTTGATAAATTAGCTTGTATCTAAATAGTGTGTTAAATAAAGAACCTTTAAATGGAATATTGAATTTCTTAAGTATTATACACTGGCAGTTTCAATTGAGTAAAATTTTGCACGTTGAAGCTCTGAATTAGCTCTCTGTGGAAAAGTGCAAGAAAAGGCTTTCTGTTTAGTCTAACACTGATGCTGTGACTTTACATTGCCTTGATAGCCCTACTGTCTCAGAATGCTGTTTTAAGACATTAGGAACTGTCCTTTCAGGCTGATGGCTACCTCTGTAGCAGAGCTGGCAGGGAGAGCATGTGCTTGCACTGCACTGCAGCTTCCCTGTCTCTTGAGTTTGGTGTGATAGCCTAAACCACTAAGAAAAACAGTATAGCACTGGAAGCTGAAGTGGTTGAGGAATGAGCAGGCGTTCTGTGATGGCGGGAGCAGGAGGAGGCAGAGCCAGTTGCCAAAATGCTGTTTCATTCCAGTGTAGTTGGATTTACTGGTGACTGTCAGGGTGTTGCTGAGACGATTTTGTCATACTCTCTGCCTGACTTCTCAATTGGTACAGAAGTCAGTTGGCTGGAAGCAGCGATTCCCACTGCATGAAGGCAGTCAGCAGGCAGTGCATTGTCTGCCAAGTGCCTCTTGGGAAGATGCTTTCAGAAACAGGACTGCTTATCTCCAAGTAGCTGCCAGTGAAAATGGAAGGAGAATAAAACCTGTGGTGTCCTCTATTTTTCCCTTCTGTTTGATAAAGCTTCAGCAAAATTAAGTATTCCGCATCTCAGTAAATATAATTCTTAATCTGTATTGACTTAGTACAATTGCATCTGTACCAGTTACACCCTTTCTGCAAAATTAATCCTTACTTTATTATCTAAATAAACTCACAGCCAAATTAGAATACCTAAACTTTTCAGGATTTATCCAATCAATGTGATAATATTTGAGAAAGAAATAGTTCATATTCCATTTGTATTTTAAAAACATTTGGAAATATTTTGTTGAGCACCAAAACTCCTCCAGTTTTAGTGCACCTATGAATTCTACAGTAAACACAACAATTAAAAGGGTGCACAGATGTACCTTTGCCACTGGTTCAAATGAATAGATTTCATACCATGAGTGACCTGCAGGAAACATTTCAGGAACTTAAAATATTTCCCATAGACCTGTTATTTTAATGTTGGTATTGTAACATTGTGAGGCAAAATACAGTGGCCATAAATAATACAAATAGTCTTCCAACTTTTGTTATTTTGTATGCCTTACTTTAGCCTTTTTTCATAGACTTAAGCAAAGCTTGGTACATTATTCATTAATTCATCTCAAACATCATAATTTGAGTTGGTGTAGATTTTTTTGTTTAAACCCCTCTCCTTTTACAGAAATTTTTAGGGGATGCCCCTTCATTGGCATGTTCAGTCTCTTAGACATAAGCAGCTTAAGTGGCCTAACGCACCTAGTGCTCTCCTCCTTTGTCATGGAGTTCATGTATTAAAGGCATTAAATGTCATTCTTAAGGTTCAAAACTATTACTTTAATTGGTGCTAGAAATTACAGCCTTTCTAATGGCAATAGCATTTATCAGCCTCTATGCAGGCATTCCTTCCATATTTTAGTTTTTCGTCACTGTTAATCTCTTTTCATTTGGTTCAATTTCAGGATTCACCTTCTGAAAATTCTTTGAATGATCGGCAGAAATAATTCTGGTCCCCTTCAAATAGAGACTTTTTTTTGGCATGTGTTCAAACAGACTGTGAGAAACTGTACAAATAGCAACCCAGCAGCAATTCTATTAATTGTACTGGTACCTTTTCTCAGAATGGTGTGACAGGCCCTTATTTCAAAGGAGGCCAAAAAGCCATTAATGAGCTAGACCTGACTTTGTGAACTGCTGCTCTTATATTCTTTTGGTTTTGTTTTCTCTTCCATGGCTCAACCTGTCAAAGTGGTTCTAAACTTCTTTCCTTACTGTAATATTATGCATAAACAAAAGTAAATAGACCTGCAATAAGTGTTTCTAAGGGGTGGGGGAGGGGGAAGGGGGGGAAAGGAGTACCTGTGCTGATGTCCATAAATTTGTACAAGTGATTATTTAAGCAAAAAGAAATGGAATTAAATTGATTGTTCCTTCACTTTTTTATATTAAAAAAAATTGTTAGTCAAAGGAAGGACTTAATTAAATTCTTCTTTTTCAGAAGGGTAACAGTCACTACAATGGCGTTTTGGGGAGGAGGAAGGTTTGCTGGAGGAAAGGGTGACTGCAGGGTTGCCACTGTTAAAAAAGGAACAGTTGTATAGATAATTCTAGTCTTTGTAATGGGCAGAAAAGACCCTAAACCACATAATTTGTGAAATGAAAAAACATATCAGAGTCAGGAATTTTAACAGTTCAGCTTCACAATCCAGTGTACTGAAAAGCCCCTGACTTCTTATTACTATGGCTTTCAGGATAAAGTTTTTGTTTCATGTGAATGGAGCTTTATAATGTTTGAATGCCAAAAGTAGAAACTGTACAGTTGTTCCATGACAACATTATTTACATTTTCCATGAGTTTCCTAATTTTTTCTCTTAGTCTTGTCTTATCTTGCCATCCTGATTTCTGGCTATTTTTCTTGATGTTTTCATCTTCCTGTATCTCATTTTTCCTTATACTTTGTTTTCATAAGTCTGTTGATTAATGATTGTGTGTTATGCCAAGCACTCAACTACATTTTTGTGAGTTGTGTTTGAAATTAAGCAGGATTAAAAGCTCCTGAGATTGCTTCTCACAGTAACACTCAGATTATATTAAAGGAGAAGGGGGAAAAAAGGAAGTGAAAGGAGAGAAAAAAGAAAAAGAAGAGGAAAAGAGATCTGACAGAACTGATTTTGACAAATGGACTTAACCAAGATAAAGTGGTCTGCTCACACTGCAGACACTGGGAAAGTGCTTTGCATACATGAGGAATTTTATTTGGGTACTGGGAGCTCTGTGTCTGTATCTTTCCCAGTGACAGTTGGCATGTGTACAGTTTCGCCATTTCTGTTGTCTTTTAATATTAATCCTTAGATAAAAGGCCAAAGTACAGTCTTAAATAAGTCGCAATTGAACAGAGAGACTATTCTATCAAGATGCAAAGGTACTTGTAAGGATGGCCCTTTACAGAGAAAAGTCACCTGGGGAGGGTTTAGGAATGTTTATTGAAGACAGTTTAAAGACTCTCATAGCAGGAAAATTCTGAAATGTCAGTGATAAGGCAGCTTTCTCTGTTTTTAGCAGTTCAAAGCATGATTTGGCTGTCTATGTAGCACGACAGAAATGAGAGCAAACCCTGTATCTTTGCAGATTGAAAGGAATGAGGAATACTGTGGAGAGGATGCATTAAGTTACAAGACATTAAATTGGTGATTGGTTTTCCGTGTTAGGTTTGTGTTTGCTTTTTAGTTTAAATCAAAACATCAGTCTTCTTAGGACTTAGAATCTTCGTTCATATATGTGATTTACCTCTTAAACAGTTGAGCCATCAGCAAGAATCTTGCACATCCAGTGAGATTCTAGAAGGGTTTTTCCAAGTTGTTTCTATATATACATATGTTTATATAGTCATTGCTCTTTACACTGTATTGCTTTTTAGCAGTTTGCAAGAATCCTCTATAACTGTGTCTTCTGTTTTTGAGAAAATATATGTTAACTTTCTGATGTTACCTGAAATAGCTAAATCTCTTTGGTCTCACTATAAAATGTTTCAAAATAATTTAATCATTCTTATGGCTCTTTTTGCAACTTCTGTGTTTTGTCAAAATCTTTTCTTAATTGCTCTCGTAACAAATGCTGACAGCTGTGCCACACTCCAAAGGTGCTTTTAATCTTAGATTTTATTTTCACACGTGGCTCTTCACTTGCAGTTGTCAAGTGAAAAGATGATGTCTACTTATGGATAAAAAATTAAATTAATTGTTATAGCATTCATTTGCTTATGAATACTGATACATACTTTGGTCAGTAGGAAGCCAGAAAACTGTCAGGTTTTGAATTTTCAGAAATTGCTGGATTAAAATAAAGTGTCTTAAAAGATACATAAGTAACTAAATGCCCCTTAAATTCATATGGTCTGGCTAATATTTTCTCAGCTCTTATTCTAACACTCCAAACTTTTGAGCAACTTCATATCGCTGTCCTGATATTAAAATTAACTTTTCTTATATTCTTAACTTCTCTTCAACTGTACTTCATGTGTCCTTTTCCTCAAACCTTTTCTTATCGTCTTCCCTTCCCAAAGGTTTCTAAGACCAGTGTTTTCAAGATCAGTCCTGGCTAATGCATTGGACCAGATAAGCAGATTTACACCATTGGACTATGGAGACATAGTGAATTTTTAGTGAAATCTAGAACTTTTGCTTCTGTTTTTGATAAAATTTAATGCATTTTTATGTCCAAAAGCTTATATCAAATAATAATAGTACATAATCTTCAGATGCAATATTATTAGTTATAATGTATTGCTTACATGCTTGTTCATGAAAATTCATGAGTACAGCTTTACATATGGAGGAGGACCAAAAAGGTTCCTAATGAAATGAAAATATCTGCTGCAAAATAGCTGACATGAAACGAAAATTTTAGTATCAATATACACTGACTGAAGTTTTCCATGTTCTGCATGATAATTTAAAAAATGTCCCTTACCCTCTCTAGTTGGCTAAATATCTCAAATAAGGCCATAAACATTGAAAATCTTTTCATGAAAATAAAAATAATACTATACTATAATTTTACTAGAAAGGTTTTATGATTTGCTACTCACTGATCTCTGTTTAGACTGTTCATCTGTCAATGATACAGTTTTCTTGCTGTGCTTTTCTGTGATCTTGGGTAGGTCATTATTTTTTAGTTAAAGCAGAGTTTATGCCCATTGCAATATAAAATTGCTTTGTGTGCTTAATCAAAAATTTAGAAATTTGCTAAAATCTAAACATCTTTTATATGATATATGCATAAAAACACAGAATAACTACATGTAAATAACAAAAAATGCATTATCCATAATGCAGAGTATTGAATAAAGGTTCAGCAAATTAAAATGAGGTAAAGAAATCTGTGGAGGTATTAACATCTTCACCCTAATATATTTAATTTACCAATGCAGATTTCACTGAATTACCTGTGACTTATATTTGGCATTCCTATCTTAATATTTCTTGGGCAAAACTTAAACCATATTCCATTGGCCTACTTCAAAAATAGATGATTTTGCTACTTGGATAGCTAATCCTTCCTGCTTAACACACACAAGAGAAATGATTTGTCATGCTCTTACTCAAATATCTTCCTAATCTGAAAATTACTGTAAATCGTGTGCCTTTGTGCTTTTTACAAAACAGGAAAACCAGCTTTTTCATTTGAGTTGTCAGATGGTTTTGTACGTATAACATCTAATCTGTTCTTTATTAGCATGTGTTCTATGCTGCCATTGTTCACATCTTTGGCTTTCTTCATACCCTTGTGTCCTATCTTGAAAACTAATTAAATTCAGACAACAGGATAATTTCAGGAGTCAAGAGAACATAGAGACACAGAACACAACAACCAGACAAGAAACACATGAAACCAGTGCTGGTTTCAAGACACAAGCAGTAGGTACTGGCCAGCATGAACACCATTCCACCTCTTGGGGGTTTGTGCAATTTTCTCGTGGGTGTTAAGTAGAAGAGGCACCTTGATGGACCTCTCTGTTGCTGCCAAGGGAAAGAAAATAACTCAAGCATGGAATAAATGAATATTTTATACATTGTGAAGGGAAGCTGGAGAAGGCCCATGTCACTTTTCCAGAAAAACCCTCTTAGATCTCTGACAGCTGTGCCACACTCCAAAGGTGTTGTTAATCTTAGATTTTATTTTTACACATGGCTCTTCACTTTCCTCAGCAATTATGGGAGTGAAGTAATTTCAAAAGAAACTATGGATACTGACTTCTCGGTAGTTTGTGCTTTGTTATCATTCAAATGTTTCTTCATCAATTACGTTTCTAAATACATGCTAAAGTAAGCAACCACATATTCTCAGTTTAAAAACTTCTATTTTTATGGCACATTTGTAGTGTGAAACCACATATTGTTTAGAAGGTAAACTCCTGTCACACTGTTGGTCTCACACAGTGGAGGGATTTTCAAGGTAGTGTTTCTGCTCTTTTAGAACAGGTGGACAGATCCATACTTGTGATCAGTCAAGACTGTAGCAGGATTTTATCTACTTTTTTGCGAATTTAAAACACTTATCTGAACAGCTTGACTAGGTTTGGTAGTATAAGAACTCTCATCAAAAATGGGCTAATTAGAGAGACTAACTTGACTCTGGGCTAATTGCACTGGAGCCACACTGACAGAAGCCAAAGTGCTAACCAAATAATTCTTTAACAAGCGGTGTATTTTGCTATAGGCTGAATCTGTAACAATGGAGAGATGTCAAGCCCATCATCATTAGTGATGCTCTAGAGTTCAGAGCATGAGATGGCCCTTTCTGTAACGAAATGCAGGTTTGAGACCTGCTTTTGAGTAAATTCAATGAATTGTTTAATAGCTTTAGAATGACAATTCTTGTTACTTCTTCATGTAATGCAGCTGAGGGAGTCATCTGTCATTTAAAATCAATCCCCTGAGGAAATATTTGATAGAACAATTAGACTGGATGTTAACAGTTTGGCAAGCTTTAGGGCAACATTGACAGTGATTCTTTATATACAAATATTTAGGAAACTGTCAAATGGATTTATTAATACACAGAATTAGATTCTGAAAGTAAGAAATGCAAGTAATCTAATCATTCAAAATACATCTTTTGTTTTGTTAGATGTGGATGATATCACAGATTTCAACAGAATTCTGCTGCTGCTAAAGCTAGGAGTGACATTTAGTGGATTTAAGCACTCTAGAGGCACAGTTGTGGAGAGAGAAAAAAGGTACTTTGTTTAATAGCCTCGAGGATTCCTCCAGCAAGGGAGATCATTACTGTTTCCTTATTTTAAAAACAAACAAACAAAAAAAACCCAGAATCTGGCAGATGTTGCACGTGATGAGAGATGTGTTGGCTGTATATTGCAGTTCTTCAGATTCAGGAGCTGCACTCAATCCCATCATTGAAATCTATTTTTTGGGTTTTTGACAGCTGTTTTTGCCATTTAGTTTAAAAGCAGATGGGGAAAATGCAAAGAAGAGCTGTCAATTTTATTACCATGTATAATCAGCATCTGTGCAATACATCAGACTCATTGCACAGCTTGTACTTTGTAGTAAAATTCTTTTGGGATTTCTTGACAACCTTCTTGCAAGACTTTTTGTAAATTAGTAGATAGTGGAATTAAAAGTATAGATTAATTAACTGCTAAAGGTACTACTCTGTCATCCATATTTACTTAATCAAGATGTTATGTTCTGATTGTTTAATTATAAAATATATGTCTAATTTGCTCCTCCATATTCAAATTCATGTTTTCTTAAGCAACATGTTTTGTTTTATTTTAGTATTACAAAATACTTTTTATATATCTCTGATCCCTTTACATGCATTTAGGTGCAGCACGTCTTGGTGTGTATTTTTTTACCATTCTCTACTGGGAGGACTTAGTATCTTGTACCCCATCTGTATGATTTAAAGTAAAAATGATTCTGTAGACAACAGGGTGTTCTTCATTCCCAGTCTGCACTCTTTCCTGGTGCAGCAGTCGCTCACAGAAATGACTTTTTATAGTGGGAAAATAAGCTAGTTTAAAAGTGTCAGTATAAATAAGCATGTTGTCTGTCTCTGTAAGTGCGGAAGTAGTAATCAGTAATGGTGTGCTGCAGGCTTATAGTACAGAACAGCATCCTCCTGGAAAGTGTCAAGTGATTTACATGTCACAGGGCTCTCTGGGGACCGTGTGGGAAGAATCTGTCTACTGGCTGGGGACCTACTTTGATTTGATTTGATTAGGTTGGAAGTCACAACTGCAGAAGCACCTTTGTTTCTTAGAATAGTAAGTGGTTGTGCATTACAGTGTCTGCAGTGATAAGCAGAGGGGAAAGATTTCCAAAGAGAAATGTTCTCAGTACATTTCCTAGATAGGAGAAATTAGGGAGTAGTCTTCAAAAAAAGTTTCAACCAGTTTGGTAGAATTAACAGACAATAAAACACTTATATATCAATGCAGAACTTCTTTGAAGTGAAACACTAAAAGGAGACAGAGACTTAATTAATTAAAAGCATTAATTAGCGTTTGTGTTGTGATGGGCAGAGTATTTTCTTTACATGAGGCAATGCAAGCTTTGATGAAGAATGTACTTAACTGTCTTCCTCCATTAGCTTACCTTACTAAATATGCTACTAAAATTGACTGTGACTTTTGAAAAAGAAAACACCAAGGCACTGTTTATGATACATACATGTTCATTTATAAGGAAGAATGACTTCTGGAATGACTTTGAAAGAAGTTGTGAACAAAATTTAATACAAATTTCATGGAAAAATACTGACTCAAGCTTTTTTTTTTTTTTTGTTCTTTGGTGATAAAATGCTATTTCTGGCCAAGTCATTTGCAAGCACTTAATGGCTGACTTTTTCAGTAACAGATAACTACAACCCAGCCTATTCTAGAATTTGAAATATTTCATTAATATAGGGCATTAATATAAAGGAGTTTTTAATTACTATGGTTTTTATCAGTAGAATGCAAATTTCCTTTAGCTATTAGTCTATCTGTACTTTGTAACTCTGGAATATATCTAATTAGATTTTCTCTGGAATAGTGGATGCAAATTTATACTCTGTGAAATTCAGCTGATTCTATGAAGATAAAGCAGAAAATCAGAGGATAACAAAGCTTGAAAATGTGGATTTGATTTGCTCTCTTTGCAGACAAAGTGGAGTATAAAAGATTTTTCTTCTGTATTTATATAATCTTATTCTTCCCTTTTTATGTTAATCTCATTTTCTAAAATGTGATGTCTTTCAGTTCCTACACTTTGGCATAAGAAAAGACATATTTAGATGATCCTACTATAACAAATCCTTTATCCAGAAGAGCTTGTAAATATATCCCAGCACTGCACATTTTGTCTGCTAGAATATAAATGTCTCACTAAAAGGAAATATTAGGTAAAGTTGACATAAAGTTCATTTTCATATCCATCAGTGAATTGGTACTAGAACTGCTGGAAAATTAGCTCTCAGAAATATGTTGCAGCAAGACTTCTCCAAGTTTTGGACCCATGTAATTTGTAGCCAAATTGGACAAAAGTAAATGAAAGCTGCTATTCCATCTTCTCTTGAAAAATGGCCTACATGGATCCTGTAAGGTACTTCAGTTTATAGAATTAATATATATTTTTAATTAAGAGAGTAAACTGGAAAATGCATTGTGTCTTTATTTAATGCTAGCCCTCGAGTTACATGCCTTATCTCTACCTAGTTAAGATCATTATATGTTTAAAGATACATGAATGTAGGCTGGAGCCCCTCCAGCACTAGTGCAGATACTAGTAACTCCAGTTACAAATCTCTATGTCATGGACTAATAAGCAGCTTTTATAAATGACAGCCTCATGTGGGAGCATTGTTTCTGCAATATCTCTTTCCCATATACCCAGAGACATTTTTCCCCACAGTCTCTCTCTCTCTCTCTGGCAATTCAAGACCTCCTCTGTATTATGGCCTAGTCCTTCCCTGTCCTTTTTTACCCACCCCTCGCCCCTGGCTCCCTTCCAGTCCTCTGCATATGCCCTATGTATGTGCCTGTGCAAGATATTCTTTGGCTGGTTTTTAGAGCTCCACATCTGATAAATGTCAGGTTAGGCTATCCCTGGTGGTTAGGCAGTTGCTTGCTGCCTAGTAGAGTGTTTAACAGGTATGGATGGTTGGCAACCGTGCTCTTCATGGCTGGGTTAATTTGGTTTCTCAACTCCTTCCACTTGCTAAAATGAGGAAGTTTTATTACCTGGAGAGTTTATCTCTCCCTGATTTAGCCATCTGAGTAGAAAACTATCTTAGGTGATAAACATGCCAAATCTTTATTTTCTGGGAAAACTAAGCTAAAATTTTAATGTAAGGACAGAAAATACTCGGGTGTGGCCTAATTTGGTGTTGGCCTTTAACTTCAGCAAGTTTTTACTTATTCAGGTGTTTGCCTCCTGCATCTAGCCAAGTGTATAGGAGAGAAGTGACCTTGTTGCTTTGTATCCTGGCCAGCACCCCTAGTCTGATGCGAAATGTGTTTCATGGATCCAAAAGGCTCAGCCAAGGCAGAGTATGAATGAGAATCATGTTTATGGAAAAGATTTCAGTCTTGTGCCATGGGATTCCCTTCCGTGTTTAAAATATACCTGAAATCTATAGCAAGGTGACAACATTTCCCTAGAAAGAGCTAAAACAGTTGTGATGAAGTGAGATTTTCTTTGTGTCTGGAAGATTTTTCTGGAGTTTTTGGGTTTTTTTGTTGGGTTCATCATAAGCCATTCAACAACAAATTCTGCTAAGTTAAAGCATGACCAGAATAAAGAGATTTTAAGTATTAAATATATAAATATCTCCATCTGTACGAGACTTAATGAAGGCGAGGAAAAAAAGCTTCAGTTAAGCCATATCATGATCTCTTGAGAAACTTTACAAAAAGAAACAATTTCTGTTAGAATATTTTCTTGGAAAAGCTTACTCAAAATATTTGAGTTTATTAGTTACACTGTACACACACAGAGGCTCATATGTCTCAATCAGAACAAAAGTGAAACAGAAGACAGTTAATAGGACAAGAGTAAAAGGAAAAAAATAGGCCAATACTTCTGCATCTAGATTTAAAAAGGTTCTTTCCCCTTAAATTCTGAGGCAATGTCCTTGTAATTTAGATTAACGCAGTAAACTTACAGATTTTTGATTAATTTTATTAAGTAGATTTTGGCATTGTCTTTGTGTACATAAATCATAGAGTTGATACCTGTGCATGAAAGAGGGAAATACAAAGCTTATTAGATAAGCATGGTATGGAGTTCGAATAATCCTGCCTTTTCCTGTAGTGCTTTTTGGTATAATAGTTTCTTACCTTATGTCTACATGGTGGAAATTTGCACTGCCATGATTGTGGTATAAGGGCGTGTGTGAGTAAGTAGCTTCTATTTTAAGTGTGCTCATTGGTGATTCTGTTTTGACTCGTTGGTACCTGAGCCATAGGTCTATATCTGCATTGATTTCCCAAATGCAAAACTCTCCAAATTCAAGAACTTCTTGGAAAATGGTTTCCATCAATAAATTCACACTTTGCGGTATGGGAATTTTCAATTACAGCCACTATACACACAAAGCAAGTGTGGCCAGTAACATTAGCTACAAGTGGAGATTAAAATACTTGTTTAAAGAAGTTAGAGTTGTGGCTGTACAATCCTAATATTATATCTTAAAGAAAATAATTAGTGTACCGTATCTAAAGAAATTGTGTGCATCTTTAAAAACATGGCAGTTGTCTTATTGCAGGTAGCAACATATGTTATCTGCTCTGTAGGAACATTCCCCTTCTCATTCCCATGGTTTGCATATTTCAATGAACTCATGGAAGTCTCTAGGCATTTTAAAATAAAAATTACTATGTAAGTTGCTGTATGTGAATAGTACGTTGGGAGTAAATTAAGACTAATTCAAGATTGAAATTTTTAATGACAATTCTATCTTAAATTTTAGAAAACTCTTGTATGCTCTGAAAATAAGTTTTCTTTAAATATAAAATCAATATTGGGTTTTTAATTTCAGTATTACTCTCAATAGGTTAAGTTAGGCTGAATAATTTTTTCTTTTTTCTTTTTTCTTTTTTCTTTTTTCTTTTTTCTTTTTTCTTTTTTCTTTTTTCTTTTTTCTTTTTTCTTTTTTCTTTTTTCTTTTTTTATGAAAGAAATAAAAATTATACTGAAAAAGGAAGAAAAAGTTGTCTTCTTTGTTGAAATCTATCCCTTCTAGTTTCTTATGACTTTAGATTCTTATTTAGCTTGGGGGTTGTATTTTTATGCTGTTGCTGTTCTTTTGCAGACGCTTGGAACAAAATTCAATTAAGGTCATACCTCCTGGAGCTTTCTCCCCCTATAAAAAGCTTCGAAGAATGTATGTACCCAATAACTTACATTTACTTTCATAAATTTATATATAACAAGATAAAAAACAAGTCAAGATGGTACAGGGGAACTGCAGTTAATGTGTGAGCACTTAAAAAATTTGACTGCTAGAAGGTAAACTGATATGGCAGCCTGATTATTGACACCATATAGCATCTTTGTCATATTAATAATACTTGGGTTTTTAAAAAATATTGAAATTGTTTAATATGGTTCTGCATAGAAGCAGTATGTTCCTGTAGTGAAAATTCTAGTAAAAAAAGAGAATGAGGATAA
Organism: Coloeus monedula; assembly: GCF_965178545.1. Taxonomy (NCBI): domain Eukaryota; kingdom Metazoa; phylum Chordata; class Aves; order Passeriformes; family Corvidae; genus Coloeus; species Coloeus monedula. The sequence goes on along the minus strand of NC_138785.1, from coordinate 58,463,683 downwards.
TTTCAGATAGTTTTTGAGGCTATATAGCGCTGTGGTCATAGCAAGCAGAGGATCCTTAAGAAAATGTGCTTAAGCAATTAGGAAAAGTAAATATTTTGTCTTTTTTTTCAAGCATTTGAAAGGTCTATTTTTAATATGCATTTTGTTTCAGTGTACTGGCAATTTTAGTGGTTTTATATTAAAATTCTTCAGCAGTGTCTCATGTAAATATTTTAATTTCTTTCTCACATTCATGCTTAATTCCAATTACATATCTTAAATTTCATTATTTTGAAAATAGCTTGAATTAATTGAATCAAATTTTATTTATTTCAGTGACCTGAGTAATAACCAGATCTCTGAAGCAGCTCCAGATGCTTTCCAGGGCTTACGTTCTCTCAATTCACTGTAGGTATCTGTTTGACCTGTAAACAGAAGAAAATTTCTTATATTCTTATGGTGAAATTATTTTGCCCTTTTGGCTCCCTGCAAAATTTTGCTATAAATTCAATCAATTCTGAAAGTTGTAATAATCATTTCAGAACAACAGTGGTAATTGAACATTCTTTTACAGCTTGACACTAATAACTTATGGGGTTTTTTGTAAATATGTTCATGGCAAGGAGTTGAACAAAACCAAACATGTCTTTTATTCCCCAGTTAGTTGTTTTACAAACAGCAAATCCACTTAGCAAGGTCCCTTGGTAAACCTGTAATCAGTGAGGTGCTGGTTCTGCAGAGAGCTCGTTGGGCTACACACCTTTTGGGAAAATGTGTGATCCTGCTGCCTCACAGGACCACAAGGATATTGCAAGTATCAAGTGGTTGTTATTAAATTCCTTTCAGGAATACTGGAATTTCTCTATTTTTGAAGTCAAAATCCCATAGCATATGCGTTTCATAATGGTAGCTTTGCTTTATTCCCTGGTACAGAGTCCTCTATGGCAATAAAATCACAGAACTTCCAAAGGGCCTGTTTGAAGGACTCTTTTCTCTGCAACTGCTGTGAGTATTTTTTTATTTATTCTATTTTGGAATCATTCAAAAGGGTAAACATGATGAGAGATTTATGCCAGAAGAAGAACTGGCAGGAAATCCCAAATGTAAGATCAAAGTACAGTAAAACCAAATTATGCTAAAACCGAAAGAGTCAAGACTGTTCTAGGCCAGCTTGCCATTCATCCACAAATGTGATCATATCAGTTATTGTTTCAGCCTAAAATGATTAAAATTAAATCATTCTCCCGAGTGGAATTTCTAAGGATAAAACACATAAAGATATGATACCCTCTAAATGGCAAATAGCATGTATGAAGTTGTGTAGGAACCATAAAAGGAATATTTGTGTGTTTTATAAAGAGAAGATATATAGTGGAAATGCTATGCAATTGCCTTTCTAGTTGTACCCATGAAAGAACAGTACTACACCACCGTTTCATTGGTGGCTTTTAATGTTTTCTGACATTCAGTACAATTCTTTGACTCTGTGAACTCCAGCTGCTACTTCATTTAACACTTTGGAAATTTCCACATGTAACCTTTGATACCGTTGCTCTTTAAATTTTATACTGGAATAAAGAATGCCATGGTAATATGTGTATTAAATATTGTCAATATTTAGCAGAAGAGGCTGTGCAGTAGGTGTACTGTGTAAAAGAAATGTGTTAAATAGACCATAAAACAACGGTGGTTTTGAAAGAACTTGTCCCAGAATAACTGACTTGTTGAGTTAGGGTCTTCTTAAAGAATCTAAGGTTTCTTCACACATGCTTAGAATTTTCTAATGTCCAGACTTCACCATGAAGTGTTGGCAAAGTGTCCATTACTAACAACTAATTGAACATGGCAAAACAGTAAATATATACACAGAAAATGCAAGTTCTAGCACCACCTAGAGGTTTGCATTTTGATTTAATTCAGTCACAAAAATAGTATAGTGGTGGGCAGGGTATACTTTCCTGTTTTCCTTTAAAGATGTTTTATTTATAAAATATAATTCAGATCTTGTAAAAAAAAAAAGTAAGAGACCTTTCTGAACTCTCAATTCTGTATTAAAAACAATGTCCATATTTTAATATGCATTGTATAGATAGTACATTTAGGTCCAAGTAAGTTTTTACTTGTTTGCAAAACTTTTTATCAGAGCATTAGACTTCAAATCCACCATTTCATTCCATTTCTGGCTCAACATGGAAAGGAGTAAAAAAATATTGGGTTATAAAAATGTGTCTAATGGAATGACTTTTTTTTTTTTCTCTTCAAAAGGAGCTGGTTTAGATTGGCTTGTTTGTTTTAACACTAAAAGTCTGGGAGGTACAGGGAAGAAAAGGTTCCCTTTGAAGATGCAGAGGAAAAGGATCCAAGACAGATTTGGATATATTCCATGCCACCAGTTTTTACTACAACTCTGTTAATGTGGCAGCATGCTGATTAGTAACATATAATTAAAAGTGCCACTGCACATCTCTTCCAGCTAATGAACACAGTGTTCAGTTCCTTTTTTGTTTGTTTATTTGGCAAAAGAAACTAGTTTTCCTTGAATATACTTGATTTTTAGGCTTGTTTCTTTGCACTATACACAAATACCACACAGACATTCTACCAGCACATATAAGAAATGTGATTTTAGCTAAATAAATGTACAGATTTCAACTCCAAGGTTCAAATATGTAGGAATACATATAACCTAAAGAAGATGCTTAAATTCACTGAAATTCCTTACATCACTTTCAATTCACTGAAATTCCTTATGTCACTGTCAATTATTATTTGTAACTACATCTCTTGTTCTGGTTGCAAAGGTGCACAAAGAATTGTCTGTGAAAAATGCTGAAGCTGCAGCATGGAGCAATTTCTTTCAATTTTATAATTGTCTTCCATTAAACAGATTACTGAATGCCAACAAGATCAATTGTCTGCGAGTTGATGCATTTCAAGATCTGCACAACTTGAATCTTCTTTCTTTGTATGACAACAAGCTTCAGACCATTGCAAAAGGCACCTTCTCACCCCTACGTGCGATTCAGACCTTGTACGTATGTTCTTGTTTATGGTTTTCTCAAGTACGACTTCATATTCTACAGTGCAGTAAAAGCACTGGATACTGCTGAGACAAAAGGGAAATAATGTGTGATATTATTGGTTTTTTTCTTCATGAAAGGCATTTGGCTCAGAACCCATTTATCTGTGACTGCCATCTGAAGTGGCTGGCGGATTATCTTCACACAAACCCCATTGAGACCAGTGGTGCCCGTTGCACCAGCCCCCGCCGTCTGGCAAACAAAAGGATCGGCCAGATCAAAAGCAAGAAATTCCGCTGCTCAGGTAATTTTCTTAGTTCAGCTGCTATTTTTCCTTTATTGGCAAAAAAAGTAGTGGTTATAGAAGTTCTAATGAAAGCAGCTGTCTCTCTACAGAATTATTAAACATTGCAGAATTTTTTTTTAGTTTTTTGACTGAATAAAGGGAAATCTGGGAAGTCATAGACTATTGGATCACGGAACATTACTATAGTTTACACATTTGGCACTATTTCTGAGTAGCATTAAGTCTAAGAAAATAAATGTAATATGTAAAACTTCAGAATGAAATGCTAAAGTTATTCACTACAAATATCACCACCATAAATCATTTTGTAAAATTTCCACAGGGCTCTGGAATATGTGAAAGATCTGCAAATTTCTAAGCTAAATATGGAAACATGACATATCCCTTTTATAGAGGCAGCTTGCCTCATACTGAAATTTACTGTTTTCTTTTTCTAATCTTATTCCGTTTCCTACTTACATTTCTTTAAATCCTAACTTTCGTCATATGGTATCCAGCTGTTCCAGGTGCATTTCACATTCTACAGTTTATTCAGTCTCAAGTGCAAATACCAGATGAAAACTGGTTTTTTATCCATGTTCCGGATACATTTATGACTATTCACACTTTGTTGTTTATCAGCTCTCGTTGTGAATACACATTTTTTCACTAAATTATCTGTAGTTAACTGCAGTCCATACTTAATCTAATAAAACTCATTCTTTGCTTGCTGACATTCAGGTGCATCTTCTATTTTTTTTTTTTTCTCTTTATTTAGCTAAAGAACAGTATTTCATTCCAGGTAGGTTTGGCTCTGCAGTAAGATTGACTAACTGCAGATATTCTCTCCCTTTCCCCCCAAAGCAAAGTTTGTCATAGCTTTTAGGAAACTGATGCATGTGTATTAACATTAGTCAATACCTGTAGCTATACATAGTTTTCCTTTGTAGAATATTAGTAATTCTTTTTTCTGAATATAAGAGCTTAGCATGCAGCTCTGTTTACCTTTTTCTTTCTCACAGATTTGCACACAACCTACCAAAATTATAGCTATACTTAAATTATTTAGAAGGTTGCACCTGCTAGTTCATATTTAAACTGACACTTTTACTTACCTTGTACCTTGCCTTTCTGCTGCTGCTGTTTTTAAAATGTAGCTCCTGAGCTGCTTTTAAACACAAGAAACCATGCTGCCATCAAAGAGCTAGCACAACTTTAAGAACTAAACATTCTACAAATGAACATTTTCTTGCCTCGCTTTCATGCTCTACACTGGCTGCATCTACTGCTTGCTCACCCTCCTTTTGTTTAGGAAATCACAGTGGAATGCTTGGAAAAGAAAGCTGATATTCTTAATTAGAGGCATTCGGTGGTCACACGCATACAGTGAATCAGAAATGCTTTCCATTAAAGAAAATATGACTTTAGATTTGGGGTGAAATAGCAATTTACACACTGCTTTAAGCTACAATAAGTCTATGATATTTTTACAAAAGATTTACTGATGTTGGCCCTAGCTCTTTGAAGTATGGATCTTTCTTTATTTTACCTTGCTTGTCAGTGTGTGCACTGTTTTCTTAATAGAAAAAAAATACTCAAGTTATATTCATAACAGATTATAAATAACAACATTAACAAGAGAATAATGCATCTATTGATGAATTACAGTATGTGATTTGCAATCAGGATTTTCTGCCATAGTTTAATATCTAGAAAAATATCTACAATAATTGAATAGGACACCAGTGCACATCTTCTTTCAAATACTACAGGTATATCATCATTCTGCAGTCATCTTAGTTGTTGTCTCTTTAGCTCGTGTGTTTAACAGCTCTTCTCCAAATGCTGTGTGAATTAACACTTACATTTGCAGCAGTCATGTGAAGTTCTTCATGCCCTTATACTAATACGTTGTTTTGAATATGAAGAAAAGACAAAATGAAATACAAAATAAGGCAGCAATTTATCAGCACTGGCATCCACAAAAATGTGTTTTAAAGCAGCATAAAACAGGGGTATTCAATTTCACAAACCTGTAGTACCACTCAATTCCTTAATATGTAGAACAGCTGCCACAGAGTGGATTCTACCCAACCTTACCAGCACAACTTTTGTTGTGAGTTACAAGTGTTTTCTTGCCAGCAGGTGTCTTCACAGCCTGGTTATAATATGGCCACACATGCAGTTGAGGCTTCTTTAAGTACTCTTTAAAAATTGCTATTCCAGGGGGAGGCGGGGGGGAAAGAAGAAGAAAGGAAACAATTCAGTTAAACAAAATGGGCTATATACCTGCTTCTTGAAATACAGTTTCTGTGCTTTCTCTTTCTAGCAGGCTATCAGGTAGATGCTACCTAAAATTATTTTAGTTGTTGAAGGCATTGTCCCTGAATATTTTAATTGTTTAAACTGCTAACAGTGATGTACTCTGGACACAGGAGGAAAAAAAAAAAACTTATTTGTAGACTTGTTCATTTGGTATTTGAAAGTGCTAAAAACACTTTATACTTAAGCAGATACTATAAAAAAAAATCTTAGCATTTCTTTAAACACTTAAATATTTTTAATATTTGTTTTAAATATGTCATTTGGAGATGTTGCTCTGCGGACACTATGAAGTGTTATTAAAGTTTCATTATAGTAATTTGGAAGACTAAAAGTTGGCAAGTATTAAATCATTTCTTTGAAAAAAAAAATCATTTATCTGCTACCTCCTAGAAATACTCTATAGTAGTTTCATCATATGTATTACTAAAAAATTTACAAGTTGTAGATAACATAATATGTGATGACTCTTGGGGTTTTTTCCCCTCCACTGAGCAATCTGTTTCTCCTATATTTGTTTGGTTTATTAAGGATTTAAGTGGCATAGCATGTATATTGGACTCAATGATCCTTCAGGGTATTTTCCAACTCAGAATATTCTGTAACTCCTTTATATATTCAGGGAGCAGCTTTTAAAGAACGCATTCAAAATAGTGAAGAATAATTCATGGGAGGCATGATCATCATCTTATATGAAATCTGTAATAAACCCCTATCTTATCTTCATTTTTAAATGCCACTCAAAATGAATTATTCTTTCTTTCTGCTAAAGACAATGGCCCTAGAACCATCTTCTAATCAAATGAAAGTTAAGTAGAGAACACGAGAGCTTAGTTCATGTTTTTGTCTTAATTGGCATTACTCTGTCTTTCTTTCCTTCTTGGCTATCTTTACTTTTGCAGGAGTTCACCATTTTGGCTGTAAGTAAAGTTCAGTGTCTGAACTAAATCACAGTGTACCTCCCAGCCCTGATGCACCTTCTACTAGTCTCAGTCTTTTCACCTTTGTCCAAGAAGAACCCACAGGTCCTTTCGGCTTCTCTTTGTTTTCTTTGTCACCCACCCTCAGTTCCTTACTGGATGTTTTTTCTTGATATGTTTAGGATGTTTTCTTTGACTGACTCTGGGAAATGGTGGAGGAAACTTTCAATGTGTTTTTTTTTTCTTTTTTCTTTTTTTTTTAATATATACTGTACTTTTATTTAATCTGTGACAGTGATACTGTTACTGTGGCACTGGACATTCAGTAATAAGAATGCCATGTCATGTAAGCAAGTATTAAACTTCAAATGCTTCTGTGATTTATACCTACTCCTTCCTCTTTTCCCTTGCTCTTATCCTTGGCCTAATGGATGCAGTTTTGATAATGTAGCGAGATTTTCTGTTGTGCTTGATCTAACCATGTGGTTGTGAGGTATGAGTAAAACATGGTTCTGTCAAGCACCATGGAACGTCACGCAGCTTTCTACAGCATGGCAAGCTGCTGAGGCTTAAGTCAGGATCACACATTTTTTAAATTAAAGCTGAAACAGGGCTTTCAATCTTATGTGTTGAGATGATGTGGAGTATTGGGGCTATAAAAAAAAAAATCAGAGGTTAATGAAGTCCAGTCAACAATACAAATTTGTAACCAGAGAAAGAGAAAAGGTGGCACTCAGGATCTATTTATTCTTGATGCAGAGAAAGAAAACAAATTCTAAAACAAAAAGTGGCATTTGTGTGATGAGCTATAAACAAGGCTAGATTGGCTGACAACATAATCAGCAGAAAGTACAGCTGTGAAAAGCTCAAGTTAATGTTATCCTGCTATGTGAAGTTGGTCTCAGTTTCTTTTTCCAGCATATCTTAAGTCCCTATATTGAACCCTCTCTTGAAGCCCTTGTGTCTGTTCAGTATCACGAAGTTTATCATGCATTTCCCAAGTTGCCCACCCATTATCTGCATTGCAGACGTCTTTTCAACCCTCTCACAAGAAGCAAATTTTATACTTTATTGACTTAGTATCTGTGTTTTGACTTGAATCTTCTACAGGCACTGAAGATTACAGATCCAAATTAAGTGGAGACTGCTTTGCAGATTTGGCCTGCCCTGAGAAATGTCGCTGTGAAGGGACCACAGTGGATTGCTCCAATCAGAAACTCAACAAAATTCCTGATCACATCCCCCAGTACACAGCAGAGTTGTAAGTTGAACCCATAAGAAAGGATTATTTACTTATGGAGAAACTAACTAAAACAGTCAAATATAAAACCACGGCTTTACTTTTTTTGAACAGCAAAAATTAAAAGTAACCTCTGTGGTGCACTTCAATGGACTAAATATTCATAAAAATTATTTATGCATTATTTCAATACCCTGTAGCCTTAAAAACCCATGATAAATAAATGAGGTAACTATTCTATGTTTCTAGTTTTTCAGGACCTGAGCAATCCACTTGGATTTTTGAAAGGTAGTGGGGTTTATTTTACTTTTAATTTTTAACTATAGGAGAAAGTAGGGCACCCAGTAACCAAAGGGGTCTGTCTTAAAAAGTGCTACCTAGATGTTTAAACAGACAGAGCTGATCGCTATGCAAAGCACACATTACATTTATCAGGCAGGAGACCAGAGGAAGATCAAGCAGACAAACAGGACAGAGTTGGGTAAAGAAGATGAGATAATAATATAATGAATAGAGATGGGCAGAGAAGAACTCAGAGATTATTACTTGCTTAGTAAGTGACATATGGGAATGATTTGTAGGCATTACAACTGGAGTAGTCTTCGAGCAGGGAGTGAAAGATAAAAATAAGACAGCTTTACAAGGCTTCCCCATGTGCAAAGAATGCTATGGAAGGGAGTGCAGAGGTGGTTGAAGGATTGGCAGAAAGGTAGATGAAAGTGGCTGTCATTGCAGAGCAAAAGTGGAAGGAAATAGCTGGTTTTCCTAGGAGGTTCAGTTTAAAGAACAAGGCAAAATGTTGAGGGGGAAAAAAAAAAGAGAGTTTGATTTGATATAGTAAAGCAGTATAGAGATTTGGAGACAAGAGTATTGTGATCAAGTTGTCACCCACAGGGGTGAGATGAGCAACAGGATGGCACATCTCTTAGAAGAGCAGTCTACAGCTGGCATCAAAGCAGCAGTATGGCAATGAGATATGAAATAATGAGACTATTGTTAAGTATTTGAATACCTGGAGACGAAAAGGGATTCAAAACTGAAGTATTTTTAAAACACAGATGGAGACTTTTGTCTGTCTCTAAGCTGGGAGAATGAGTTGAACTTAGTGATGGTCTGTGCTGGTTTTGGCTGGGGTAGAGTTAATTTTATTCACAGTGGATAGTATGGGCTTATGATTTGGATTTGTGCTGAACACGGGGTTGATAGTATAGTGATGTTTTTGTTATTGTTGAGCAGGGCTTACACAGAGCCAAGGCCTTTTCTGCTTTTTATGCTGGGAAGGAAGTTGGGTGTGCCTGGGAGGTTGGGAGGAGGCAGAGTGAGGACTGGTGACCCAAACTGACTGAAGGGCTATTCCAGTTCCTGTGACATTGTGCTCAGGATGTAAAGGGGAGGAAGAAGGAGGAAAGGGAGGACATTAGGAGTGATTGTGTTTGTCTTTGCAAGACACTGTTACACATGAAGGAGTCCTGCTCTCCTGGGGATGGCTGAACACCTCTCTGCACATGGAGAGCAGTGAATTAATTTATTGTTTTTCTTTGCTTGTGTGCTTGGCTTTTTCTTTTACTATTAAACTGTCTTTATCTCTACCCATGAGATTTCTAGCTTTTACCCTTCTGGTTCTCTCCCCGATCCTGCTGGCGGGGAGTGAGCGAGTGGCTGTGTTGAACATGGTATGTTGCTGGGTTTAAACCACAACATGTTCTTATTACAAATCTGAAAATTACAATCAGAGAAAAAATGGATACAGTCTTGGATGAAGGGAGATAGATTTCAGAAGAGAAATACATTTTATGTTATCCAATATTTTGGGATAAATTTTTTTAAATTTAAAAATAAAAGCTGATGGAATAGGTAACAGGTTAAATTGTGGCAGGAGATCATAAAGTAGTGGTTGTAAATACGATAGTTACTGAACCAAGAGATGAGAAATGGAGTTGTTGAAGTGATTAAGCATGTATTACTTTGATTTTTAGGAGGAAACATGTTTAATTGTCTCTTCTCTGAAGAAATAATAATCTTAATTTAGCATTTTAATTGGTTTTCTCATTCATTTATTTACATGTGGAAGATAGTGTCAGGTGTTTTCTTTCTGTAATTATGGTTCCTACCTGTTAAATGCAGAAGGAACAATTAAATAATCAAGCTTCATCTACTCTGTATCCTAAACACTCAAATTTCAGTCAACAATTTTTTTTTTGACTAAATGTTTGGTTACAGAACTTCTTTCAGAAAACACCCAGTCTTGTTTGAAATGTTAGTGGATTAAAAAATCCACCATTCCCCTGAGACTTTTACAGAAGGTAATTATTTCCTTTCACTTCTGTAAATTTTTTTTTAACTGAGAACTTTTAGTTTGAGATGGAATCTACCACTCTTTGGTTTCCATCATGGCTCCCTTTATAGTTTTTGCCATTAAAGAGCCCTCTTCTTTCCAGCATTCTATGCAAGTATAAGGGTGTTAAACTGTAACAAAGTCATTATTCAACCTTCTATTTCTATGGTACTTGATAGGCTGTACAGATTGTCCTTCAAGCCATTTGATGTAATAAAAATTTCAATAGTCCTGAAAATATTCTAGAGAGGATAGAAAAATTGCTTCTTCATTTTTTTTACTTCTGCTGAAAATCCATTTGCTCTAGCCAAATACACTCTTTTGGTGTTTGCCTCACTGATGCAAAAGTTACAGCTCTTTCTCTTGTTTCCTTCTGTTATTCCTGGTCTTCGATGTGTTGTCTTTGTTGTTCATCTTGGGACTTCCCAGTCTAGTTCTAGGCCCATTCTTTGATTTCCAGTTCACAATATTTACTGGCATGTATGAGAATAGCAGCTAGTTAGCCTTTTTTTTTTTTTACCCACAAAATGTGATATAAAATTACTTGTTAGAGTCAAATTACATTGATGCTTCTGTAGGTGATGAGGAGAGCTAGACTAATTGCTGCAGGGTGATGTTTGGAGTTGAATCTCAGCTTGGAAAGGAAGATCAAAAGTAAGGAAAAAAGGGTGTCCAAAGGTAGGCAACAAAGATGGTGAAGGGCCTTTGGGGGAAGCCGTATGAGGACCAGCTGAGGTCACTTGGTCTGTTCAGCCTGGAGAAGAGGAGACTGAGGAGAGACCTCACTGCAGTTACAACTTTGTCATAAGGGGAAGAGGAGGGGCAGGCACTGATCTCTTCTCCCTGGTGACCAGTGACAGGGCCAGGAGCTGGACCCGATGATCCTTGGGTCTCTTCCAACTCTGCATATTCTCTGATTCTCTAAGAAAAGTGTCCATTGTGTAGATTGCAACAGTAATAATATCACAGGAAAAAAACCCTATTTCTTCAAAGTAGTTGTTTTTTTAAAAAAATCTGAAAATATTAATGTTGTTCAAGGCAGATACTTAATTTTTAAAGTTAAAAAAATTATAACTAAACCAACTAACTGCTGTTCTAACTTCCCATTTTGTCTCTTGCTCACAGTCTTCCAGAAAAGCAGTGAAATATCTGTGTAATCTGCCAATTTGATATAAAGTACAAGTCTGTAATTGGACCTCAGAAATAAAATATTTTTCAGGTAGCTTTCTAATACATAGGAAAAGTCAGGAAGCATTTCAGAAGTCATTCAAACCGAAGTCCCCAGGATAAATGCTAAATAAGAAATAATTTCAGTCTTATATGTTGAATTTTTAAAATGATTGTACAATAGATGATAACCTAACAAGGTAATTTTGGAAAGCATGAATATCACTGCAGTCTATTGCCTTCCAGGAAAGTTCAGCTATTGTTCAAAAATATGCAATATCTTAGCCATTGTGTTACTAAAACAGGAAAAAACATCAAATATTCCATCCAAACAGAATGTATAGACATCATCATCAAATGCCTCTGTTTACTTTTTTATTTTGAGAATGGTATTTCAGTACTTTTCTTTGACTAAACCAGATAAATGTAATTTTAAGATCATTTTCTTGATCTGGTGATTGATAGGTAACAACTATAGTTGCTGTCTTTACCAGTGAGGAGCACTGGGCTCAAAAACTAATATTAAGATCCAGAATGGAGATCACATCTGTAAACTTTCCAGCCATCTGTAATAATTTTGATTCCATTGTGTGTGGACTAATTTAAACAAAATAAATACAATTTAAATGAGAATTAACATTCTACATATGAAATTAGATAGAACTATATAGCACCGGACATACAAGAGTGAGGAAAAACCAGCAAGTAGGTCAAGATAAAAGGATGTGCTTATCATACATATTAAAGATGAAGAAGTGCTATTGGGCACTAATGCAAATTTCATTTCAGGATATAGGTACAGGAACGTAGCATGTAAATTATATTAAATAATTATTGTACTGTACATAGCAGTAGTAAACTATCAGCTGGAATACTGTGTTAAAGGCTTCACTTTTCAGGATGGATATAATTGCTCAGAAAAAAATTCAAGGAGAACAAGAATTGTGGAAAAGAAGACTGGAAAGGTTGAGGGCATTTGTGTGAAAGAAACTTGAGGGACAGACAAAGCAAATTACTTCTAATAGGTAGAAGATTGTTGCAAAGAATAAATGATCAAATTGTTTGCCTTTTTCAATGGGGTTAGAAATGTTTTCAGTAGAGCAAGTATTACTAGAAACAGTAAATGTTTTCATTATTAAGTTATTCTTCTAGATGGTATAGCACTTGAAAAGTATTTGAAGATGTCAACATTTATAGAATGGTCAGTGCTTCTGTTGTTGATAGAGAGGGTAAAGAAAAGGCTGTTTAGAGTGAAGTAATTTTGTTAATTGACAATGTGAAAGAATATTTTATATGGTCCCACTAAAAATGATATTAAGTCATTCAGCTGATGTTTAGAGGTGATAGCATCTTCTGAAATTTGTGTTTCTTGTAATTTGGTGTGGTATACGAATGTTTTGTGTATATCCAAAAACTTCTGTCTTCTTTCACTTTGGTTCCATATTGAAACTGTTGTACAACCATACCTTCAGATTTACAACCTTAATTTCCCTTCTGGCTATCAATGAGAATGAACAGGAGGGAAGGATGAACAAGCAGCTTTCTTTAATTTTCTAGGGTTTTTTTAAACTTGTCTTACAGTAAGACAATTCTGAAAAGCATTCTGGGTTTAGAATTATGCTGAATTCCATTTCACGGTGATCTTGTCAGTCACATCTTCTAAAATCTTTAAAGAAAAGCTGGACAGACTCCCTTCCTTAATATTATGGCATAATAAAATAATATTATTTTATGAAAAATAATAATTAGAGCATATAAAGGATCTAAGACTCTTAATTTCCATTTTCTTTCAAGAGAGGAAATAGGGAGTACTGGGTCAATGCAGGTAATTTTTGAAATATAGATGGTCCCCTAACCTAGCTGCTGTTAAAGGTGTACTGTACTGTAAGCCTTGATACCTGTGCAGGAAAGAGAAGTGCCCAGCTAGTATTTGTTGCTCATTGCATATCTTCTTACAGTGGTACAAGTCAGCATTTAATGCTGTCTTAAGCAATATATGTGTGCCAGCTGTAGTAGTATGAAGATAAATCATGGTGAGAGAAGTGTTTTTAAATTCATGGGAAGACCAATGCAGTGGGTGCCCTATTCAAAAGAAGAGTAATTATTTCATTCTTGTAAATAGTGTTCTGTGAGTACCTCCAGATGTCTGGCAGACTCCATCTGATATCCTTTAAAGAACAGAAGACTAATCTTCAGTGGTTTATATGTCCTTCTTAAAGACTTTTATTTATAAGTTGCCATGGAATCCTTCCTTAGTTACATTTTTGTTTGAAAAATTAAAAACATCATCTTATATTCCTTTTCGATTTCAGCTATGTAAAATTTTGTGATCACGTTTTAAAAATGTCTTACATATGCCTAAGTTCAACTAATGAGAATGTTCATTCACAGGAATTATCAAAATTAGAAATGTCACTATATAAGGAATTGTTCTTCAGCTACCAGTTAAACGTCAGCTATCCAGGGAAACCAAACTGAAAAGTTCACTTAATGTGGAACATTCTGTACCAATGCCTGAATCATTTTTTTCTGACATTGATGTAATTTCTTTTAGGAGACTAAATAACAATGAATTTTCAGTCCTGGAAGCTACTGGAATCTTTAAGAAACTTCCTCAGCTGCGTAAAATGTAAGTGCAACTTCAATGACCTTGTCTATTCAGATAGTGTATTAGCTCCTTGCTGTGTCTCTCCACCTTTCTTAGTTCTAATCTACAAAAGATTCAGTATATTCCAATCGAAAATCAAGAATGGGTTTAAATTAATCCCTGAGGTAGGTCAGAGTTGGCAGCTCTTCTCTATGGGGCTTGGCACTGCCAGCAACCACTTCTCATGGTGTATAGCTCCAGCACCTTTGTGGCAATGTCCAGCCAGCTGGTCTGTTGTGCAGCCACAGCAGGGAGCTCGCAGTATAAGCTGCTTAGAAAAGATTCCAGTAATCTTTTGTAACTTGCTGTATTACTCTCTAACCAGACAATTTTGCCTCTTACAGCACATTAAGGACATGCCATTGATTCTGTGCTTCATTAAACTGTCATTAGGTGAGGGGAATATCAAAATTAAAATGACTGAAAAAAGTGGTTTGCTAGGTCGTCCATGTAAAGCCATGTTAACAGTTAATGTTTTAAGAGGAGTTTATAATTTCACCAGTGAAGTTGTTTCTAAAAATAAGACTATGAAAATCTTTTCTTTAGCCTATGTAAAAGATGTATATGAGGGTAGATCATTTAGTTAGACTTTGTGACTCTGTGCTCAATCGTTTCAGGATTAAATCCAAACATAAATAGTAAGTGAAGAAAAATGCAAGTGGAAATAGATTAGTAGTCACCAAGTGACTACCATTTGTAAGAGATCAGTCTAAATTATTAGTGATCAAAATCTTAAGGGAGCAGTAGTATTGCTTCAACTATTGTTAGCCTTAACCAAATCCTTGCTGGCATGATCACAATTAGTTAAATATTTATTACTGATTTTTTAGATAAAAAGATTTTTAAAATTCCAACAATGTAAAATGAACTTGCCTTTGACCTCTCCACTTGAGTACACCTTGCCACTTTGAATTGGGCTGTGATAATTAGAAAAAAGAATGTAGGAATGTCTGGCACAACAGTGTTCTGGTGCTGTATAGTAGATAACGCTGTTTTCTTCAATCTTCAAGAATCTCAGATTAGCACTTTTTACAACTACCGTGTACTTCGGAACTATCAAGTATCAATACAAAGCATCAGTGGACAAGGAAGGGGCTATAGATGTCATTCATCAGGACTTCTACAAAGCCTTTGACATGGTCCCCTCCAACATCCTTCTCTCTAAATTGGAGAGAGTTGGATTTGATGGGTGGGCTTAGATGGATAAGAAATTGTTTGGACAGCAGCATCCAGAGAGTACTGGTCTGTGGATCAGAGTCCCACCAGACATCAGTGACAAATGGTGTCCCTTAAGGACCTATATTTAATGTCCTCATCAATGACACAGAGAAAGTGATCAAGTGCACCCTCAGAAAATTTACAAATGACACCAAGCTGAATGGTGCTGTTGCCACACCTATGGAATGGCATGCCATCCAGAGAGACCTGGACAAGGTGCAGGGGGGAGTCCTGGGAACCTCATGATGTGCAATAGCCCAAGTGCAAGGTGCTGCACCTGGGTCCCGGAAACCCCAAGTATCAATATGGGCTCAGGGATGAACAGAAGAGACTTGGGGGTTGGTTGACAAGAAGGTCATGACCAGGCAATGTGTGCTTGCAGTCCAGAAAGCCAAATGTGTCCTGGGCTTGCATCCAAAGCAGTGTGGGCACCAGGGCGAGGGAGGGGATTCTATCACTCTACTCCACTCTGGTGAGCTGCATCCAGCTCTGGGGTCTGCAGCACAGGAAGGACATTGACCTGTTGGAGCAAGTCCAGAGGAGGCCACCAAAATTATTAGAGGAATGGAGAGCACATCTCCTACAAGGAAAGGCTGAGAGATTTGGAATTGGTCAGCCTGGAAGAGGGCTTCAGAGTGACCTAATTGTGGCCTTTCAGTATCCAAAGGCAGCCTACAAGGAAGGTGGAGAGAGACTTTTTGCAAGGGCGTGACAGAACGAGGAGGAATGGGTTTAAATGGAAAGAGAGTAGGTTTAGATTAGCTATCAGAAAGAAATTCTTTACTGTGAGGGTGATGAGACACTGGGAAAAGTTGCCCAGAGAAGCTGTGGATGCCCCATCCCTGGAAGTATTCAGGGCCAGGTTGGATGAGTCTGAGCAACCTGGTATAGTGAAAGTTGTCCCAGCCTACAGCAGTCTGATTGGAACTAGATAATATTTAAGGTCTTTTCCAACCGAAGACATTCTATGATTGCAGGATTCTAGAAAATAAATAAAATGCTTCATGCTTCATACATGCACATGCATACACACACATATGTATATCAGATCTTCATATTTAACCATATTCCTTTTAAGTTGAGGAGGTGTTCAAGACAAAAGAAAAAAAAAAGAATATTAATCAGTCTTGGGGTACCTGTCTGTTGAAATTCCCAAAGGCTTTAAAATCTGGTTAATTTAAAAGGCAAAAAAATTTAAAAAGATAAATAAAAAGTTAACTATTTTAATAATACTGCTCCATAACTTCCTAATATAGTTATCAGTTGTTACAACATTTTTTTCATTGAGAGAATAACACAGTGACTGCTTAAGCATTACTGGAAAGCAGTGAAGTACTAGTGTTACAGAGACACCAATATGAGTGAATTCTATACTTTTGTGAAGTTCGTATTTCTTTTGGAGGTTCAAGATAGGTGCAAAGATATTTCTGCACAGATGACATTGAAAAATTAAGGCCTAAATGTTTCATTGATTGGATGCTTCGTCAGTAACAAAGCATGTGTATGGACTGGAACATTGATTAGCTATGCAACATTAATCTTTAAAATATCTGTGTGAAGTGGGTGAAGTAGTATCTGTGTTACCACAAGAACAAAAAAGATTTTAGGAAACTAAGGGCTTGACATGGACAAGCCATCTGAGATTAGAAACAATTAGTTTCTTGCTTCCAGTCTTCCACAGCACCTTGCAGACTGAACAGCTCCACTGTTAAACTAAATGAAAGCGGTGATTGTGGATGTTGTTTACTTAGACTTTAGCTAAGCCTTTGACACCATATCCCACAGCATCCTCCAGGATAAACTGGTTGCTCATGGCTTGGATGGACTTATACCTCACTGGATAGAAGAATGGCTGGATGGTTGGGCCCAGAGGATAGTGAATGAAGTTAAATCCAGTCAGCAGACAGTCACAAGTGGTGTTCCCTAGGGCTCAGTATTACGGCCAGTTGTGTTTAATACCTGTATCAATGACCTGGATGAGAGGATTAAATTCACTCTCTTCAAGTTTGCAGATGATCCCATTTTGGGTGGGAGTGTTGATCTGCTGGAGGGCAGGAAGGCTCTGCAGAGGAATTCAGACAAGCCAAGGCCAACGGTATGAGGTTCAGCAAGTCCAAGTGCCAGGTCCTGCACTGTCACAACATCCCCATGCAGTGCTGCAGACTTGGGGATGGAAAGCTGCCCAGCAGAAAAGGACCTGGAGATGCTGGTCGACAGCCTGGTGAACATGAACCAGTGTGTGCCCAGGTGGCCAAGAAGACAAATGGCACCTGGCCTGTATCAGCAATATTGTGTCCAGCAGTACCAGGGCAGTGATTGTCCTTCAGCGCTTGGCACTGGTGGCAGTGGTTGTTCCTCAGTGCTTGGCACCTGTAAGGCCACATCTTGAGTACTTAGTTCAGTTTTGGATCCCTCCCTACCAAAAAGACATTGAGGTGCTGGAACGACTCCAGAGAAGGGTAACAAAGCTGCTGGAGGGTATGGAGCCCAAGTGTGATGAGGAGCAGCTTAGGAAATGGGTTGCTTAGCCTGGAGAAATGGAAGCTCAGTGGGGACCTTTCACTCTTTACAACTATCTGAAAGGAGGTTGTAGTGAGGTGGCGGTTGTCCTTTTCTCCCAGATGACAAGTGACAAGATGAGAGGAAATGATATCAAAATGCAGCAGAGGAGGTTTAGTTTGGTTTCTCCATGGAAAGGGCTGTCAAGCAGTGGAACAGGCCACCCAGGGAAGTGGTGCACTTGCCATCCCTGGGGAATTTAAAAGGTTTAGGGATACCTTTTTGTAATGGACTTGGCAGTGCTGGATTAAATGCTTGGACTTGATGATATTAAATGTCCTATCCAACCTAACTGGTTCCATGATTGTATCCTTCCTCACAGGCAAGTTGTAGGTTACATTTCAGTTGTAGGTTCTACTTCAGGTTAGAGAGAGTAGTCAGCACTAAAGATTAAGCCACAACTTCTTGGATTTTTTTCTAAGAAATAGTATCTTTCTTGTTGTGAATGATTTAAACACTATTCTAAAAATTGCATCAAATAATGTTTGATTTTCTTCCCAATACCATTAATTCCATCAAAGAGTCTTTAGCTTTACTTCCATTCACTTTGTCTCAGAGAGTTTTTAAGACCTTTTGAAAAATCACTATTGAATAAAACTATTTAATGTGTAGCTATGTACTTCTGTAATGTGTAAATAATGATACGAAACAAACAAAACAAAAGGAGACTAACATGAAAATATCTAAGAAAATGTGTGCTGTTGCATATGTATACTTTTGTGTATATATAGTACAGATCCTACACATTTGGGATGTAATTTCCATATTTCAACTAAAATCGTAACTACTAAATACTTTGGCAATATTTTAGGTCATTTTCCCCACATTTTGATCCACTTTGCATGCAAATTGCAGATAAATGAACTATCTTGCTTATAAACCCTGCCTTCTAACTAATGTCATAAATTATTAACATTTCATATACTGTTTACATTCACACATTTCCTTTACATATGTTGCTGTTTATACTGTTTTCCTATATTTGTCTATCAAGTTAAAATAAATCAGAGAGGTTAGTTGTGCTGAACTCATACAGTATAATTTTGTTATTAAATTCATCTAAAAATACTACAGAGGCTGGAGACCTGAAAAAATATAGCTAGAGATACGATTCAAAATTAGGAAAATATGTTCTTGTGGGACTGCAGCATGGGTTGGGTAATTGCCATTATTTAAAAACATCTTCCAAATTACTTTAAAAATCTTTGCTTCTTTAATTAGAAGGGCATACAATTTTTTTTACTGGTTTGAAGTTGAATGGTATATTTATATTTTGTGCTTTTACACAATAACTTGACTGTTGCATCAAGATTGCATTTGATGATCTTGGAGGATATTAGTGGGCCTTAGTGGAAAACTAAGATTCTAAGTCTGTCTTGAAATTTATGCAGTCTGCAGCATTTAACAGTTAATTTAGGATATTTATAAAAGAAAATCCTCTCAGTTCTTCTCTGTTTCTGTTCATGCGTAATAGAAACCTGAGCAATAACAAGATTACAGATATAGAAGAAGGAGCATTTGATGGAGCCTCTGGTGTGAATGAACTCTTGCTCACAAGCAACCGCTTGGAAAGTGTTCAACACAAAATGTTCAAAGGACTAGAAAGTCTCAAAACACTGTAAGTATATTTATTTCAGTGTTTTTATTCTTCTTTTCTCACCAGTATTTTTGAGAATATTATTGTATCTGTCCTAAAAAAAATTATTTTGGAGAATTAGCTATGGATTATTCAAGCATATTTTAGTTTTTGTTCCTATTTTACAAGAAGCTATACATTGTATTAATTTATTAATTATTAATTATGGGTATAATGAGTCCTCTAAAGCAATGAAGCAATTGAGAATGGGTAAACATCCAACTTCAGAAATAGAAATGGGAATAATCATCAAAGTAACAGAATTTTGCACGGGAATTACACATTTTACGTAATGGAGTCTGATTCACTTCAGCTCAGCCATTACTGGGAATTGCTGGAGGAGGAAATTGTTCTAGTGTGTATTGAAATGTGGGAAATGATTCTCTCCTAAGTAATTTTTCTGTCATTTCAACAGTGAAGGCAAGATTAAAAGCACTATATCTTGAACTAATTTCATTCTTTCCGTGAATCAGTTTAGTTCTTTCCACTCAAAAAAGGTGTTTATACAGTCTGCAGCATCTTGGCCTTCTTCAGAGAGCCTGTCCTCCTGATCTGCAGGCCAGAGCCAAGATTAAATGGTCTTCGGGGTTTCAGCTGTCCACAGACATTAGGTATTTTAAATAAAGCACGTCTACAGTTTCTAAGCTTGTAGTTAAAGCTGCTAAAATTTTTTAAAACAGCTAGTCCTAGACAAGAGCATGGGGGAAAATTACCATCTTTCGGTGGACAGAGAGGAGAACAACAGACTCCAAAGCTCTTAAGTTTTATAGAAATTCGAGAGATTTTAGAATAGCTTAGGATTCTGAAAGCTGTACTGTCTTAGAGTCATGCTGAGGAGGAGTCAGGGTAGCTTGATTTTATTTGAATGAAATGCTTCTGAATGCAGTAGAAGTGGTTTCTGGAATTTGTCCTAAGGAAAATGAAGTGAAAGGGGCCTGAAGAGGAGGTCAGCTGGTACATGCCTCCGCTCTATATAAATAGCAGTTGTGGAATCATCAGCCTTGGAAATATGAAGAGAGGGCTGCTGTGTTTCTCTAATTTGGGGAATTTCAATCAGTTTCATTTCTTGTCAATTAAAAATTCGTAATTACTGCTTCTCGTATTGAAAGAACAAGAAAAAACCACAAATGCCATGGGGAAACTGGAGTAGGCTGCCAAAGAGGTTGTGGGGTCTCGTCTGGAGATACTCAGAAGCTACCTGAACACAATCTTGAGTAACTCTCTAGGGAAAAGCTCTAGGGAACCCTGCTTGAGCAGGGAGGTTGGACCAGATGATCTCCAGTGGTCCTTTCCAAGCTTACGCATTCTGTGATTCTGTGAAACACACCTTGCCTTTGTGAAACCGACCCACCTGTCTTCCAGCCTGCTCCACACACATTGCACTCAGTCTCTTCAGTGAGGAAACAGGCAGCACAGGGGTCACTGCACTGGTGGTCTCTTCACTGGCAGCAGCCCCTTTGGAGTCATACCTCTTGGTCCTCACTCCAGCAGCCACTTCAGCCCCGGTCCTTGCCCAGGCTAAGCTGAAAAATGCTGATCCTTCTTTCTCAGGATGCTGAGGAGCAACAGGGTGAGCTGTGTGGGAAACGACAGCTTCACAGGGCTGAGCTCTGTCCGCCTGCTCTCTCTGTATGACAACCAGATCACCACTGTGGCACCCGGCTCCTTCGACACGCTGCATTCGCTGTCTACGCTGTAAGTCACATTCTTCTTTTACCATAACCATATTTAAATCTCTGACCTTTGGGGGGCATTTCCCTTAATACTTTGATGTGTAATTTCACAGCACATGGTAAAGTTAAGGGATAAAAAGATTTCATAGAGGCAGTTTTGAGAAATTTTATTTTATGGACCACCTTGGGCACATGAAGAGTATGTTTTCATGGTGCCCTTTGATGCAGTGTTAGACTGGTTTCCAGAAGTGTCTGAGAAGGCAGGAAAAACACCCTGGTCAGTCCCCTTGTGGAAGCCCACTGATCTAAACCAGTGTAGAAAGCCACATTTTGGGTAGACAGCACGCAATCACAGCTGGTCAGATTACCATGCTGTCTGTCCTTCTGCCCTGTGCCACAAAGTTACTAGCTTAAATTTCCTTGGCCTGCTGAGAATCTTAATTCATATGTGTTTAATAATGAAGCTTCAGTCATATTGTCTATAAAAAGAAGCATCTTTTTTTTATTTAAATATTGTATAATTTAAGGGAAGTGAAAAGAGTAAGCAAAGCTGCCACTCAGTTTCGTGAAGAAATGCTGGTTGTAGGTAGCATCATTCAGGAAAGTACTTAATCCCCTTTTTACATGAAAAGTGACACTTCGCACCCAGTTACTAATTTTGCATATTAAGGATGACATATTTATAAATAACAGAATTGTCGATAGGTTTGTGGTGAAATAAGGAAATGCCAAAATACTGAGGTTTTTAGAAGTAAATTCATTTTTGTAACTGGCATGTAATCAACTTAGCTGTCATTTCAGATAGGAAACTTATTCTCTGGAGCAAATAAAAGATGGAAATCTTGAGATGATAAATTAATGGAATAGCTGTTGTCAGGTTAAAGCTAATAATGTAAAGTAATCAGCCTCCATCTCTATATGAAATTATTGCATTATTGGTAGAGAGTGGCTTGACATGCAGTCAGGTCTTTGACAGTTTTAAATTATTTCTGAACAAGCTGTATCAAGATTCACCACATAGGGCCTAAATTACACCTTTCACCTATGGTTTACATGCAGTATTTTTTGAAGAACAGTGTATTAGGTGTGCTTTTTTGAAAATAGAAGTAGAATCCTTAGGATGAAAGGGTGATGTCATCTGAGATGAATTTTCCTGTGGTTCTCAGAAACCTCTTGGCCAATCCCTTCAACTGCAACTGCCATCTCGCATGGCTTGGAGACTGGCTAAGGAAGAAACGCATTGTGACGGGGAACCCTCGCTGCCAAAAACCCTACTTCCTCAAAGAGATTCCTATCCAGGATGTGGCAATTCAGGATTTTACATGTGATGATGGTAAGGAAATCAATATTTGAACCTTTTATAATTTCAGCTTTCATATAGATAGCTGCATGACTCCCATAGATCCCAAAGTATTGCACTTTAAAGGCCTTCGTGCTCAGTTTCTATATCAGTTTAAAAATTTTCCACTCATTTTTGGATGATCAGCAAGCACAGGCTGTTGTACATATGCCTTCTAAAGTTTTTCTTGCCTATGTTCTGTACTGTAATTAATAATTTAGAAATAGTATAAAGAAATTGATCAAATGTTATAGTTCAGATGAGAATATTTTCAAACACCAATGCTTGAATCAAGCACACTTTCAGGTTACTTGATCAAATAACATGACATCTTATAGCTTGTGGCTTCATTAACTCTTAATTAAAAGAAATGCTGCTATCCTGTATCTCTCACATATACTTCCATTTACTGCATTATTGATTTGTCAATTTTCAAGGCTGCATCTTTTTTTAAAGACATTGTTTTTAATACTTTATTAATTTTATTGTCTTTCTTTTCAAGATTTATTCTTTCTTTAATGATTTTTTTCCCTTATAATAGCATTCTTACCTAGTAAAACAGCATTGTACTAAGTAAAGCATCACCTGAAATGTAAATTCTTGGAGTGATGGTTTACATAGATGATGTAATTTTTTTCCCTATCAAGATATTATAAGGTAGAAATATCATGTTGGCTTAAAGAAAATCCAGTTGGGCTATTATTGCTAATACTAAAGTGACATTTATTAGCAATATTAGCATTTGTTTGTTTTTATTAACCAGGAAATGATGACAATAGCTGCTCTCCCCTGGCCCGCTGCCCTGCAGAATGTACTTGTCTGGACACAGTAGTTCGCTGCAGCAACAAAGGTCTGAAAGCCTTGCCTAAAGGCATCCCAAAAGATGTAACTGAACTGTAAGTGGCACACTTTTTTTCTCTTTTATGAAAATTAATGTCAGATTTTTATTGTCAGGGTCAAGAATGAGGTCAAGAAAAGAAAATGAAGAATTGAATTTAGTAGATGAGTTGAAATTTGTTAATCCACTGCTTTATAAAGACTTTCACATTATCTTGAGAAACTTTAGGTTAAGTCTGAATTAGCAATGCTTTGTAAGTCCCAAACCACTCTTAAGAACTATCTGTTACTGAAAAGCTTTAAAAATATATGTATATAAAATTGTAATCAGAATTTATATCGCCAGCACTGAACAACTGTATAACCACGTGTAGATGATATGTTACAATGGGTTAAATTAGGGGCAACAGTGAATCTGATTAAACTCTGGTCACTGGTTAGGAAGGAATGAAGTTCAATTACACAAGAAAGCAAAAAGAAAATAATATGAATGTGTTTTCATAATGAACATGTTTATTATACCTCTAAATCAATACTTTTTACCTCCAAATCAAGCACCTTAATCCTCTAAATCAATAGCCTTCATCTCAGTCAGGGAGTTAAAAACACCTGGACAGTGGCTTTATGGTACTAAGGAAGTGGCCTGGGAAGGGTGCTCTCCTGGTTTTGTTGCATGTTAATAAGAGGTCTTGTGAGTAAAGTGGCATGTGGTGTCTGCGTTGGCCACAGTGGTCATAAAGCAGTCGAGTTTAAAATCTCTGTTGACAGGAGGAAAAGTGCCAGCAAAACTTCAACTCTGGATATGAAGAGAGCAGACTTCAGGCTGCTCAGGGAACTAGCTAGATCTCCATGGGAAATGCTTTGGAAGGTACTGAGGTACATCAGTGCTGGTCACTTTTCAACTATCATCTGTTAAGAGCTAAAAAGCAAGCAATTAGATGATGTCAGAAGTCAAGCAGGTGAGGCAGAAGGCCAGCTCGGCTAAGCAGGGATCTTCTGGAGCTAAGGCAAAAAAGAAAAGTGTACATCCAGTAGAACCAAGGTCGGGTGACATGGGAGGAATACAGAGGTGCTGCTCATCAGCATAGGAAGAAAATTGGCCCAGTTAGAGTTGAAGCTGGCCAGTACTGCTGGGGACAATAGACAGAGCTTTTTAAAATATCTTAATAGCAAAAGGCAGTCCAGAAATAACACTGGTTTATTTTTTGATGAATATGGTCACCTCACAAACAGGGACAGCAGAGAAAGCAGAGATGTTTACTGCTTTCTTCACTTCGGTCTTCAATACCAATGATCGGCTCTGAGGGTTCCAATGCCCTGAGCTGGAGGACCATGACTGTGAGAATGATTAACTCCCAGCCAACCCCAAACTTGCACAGGATTTGCTGCTCCTGCTGGCCTTCTCTAAGTCTCTGGGGTCATCCAAAAGTACTCAAAGACATAGCTGTCATTGCAAGGCCTCTCTCAATGATTTCTGTATATTCTTGGTAATCTGGAGAGGTCCCAGTCAACTGGAAGCTGGAGAATGTCCCAATTTTTGAGAAAGGCAAGAGGGTTGACCCTGGTTACTACAAACCAGTCAGTTTCACTTTAGTGTGAAGTAAAATTATGGCAAAGAAAGGTTATTTTTGAGAGGGTGGTCAGACACTGGAACAGGCTCCCCAGGGAAGTGGTCACAGCACCAAGCTTACCAGAGTCCAAGAAGTGTTTGGACAATGTTCTCAGGCACATGGTGTGACTCTTGGGGATTGTCCTGTGCAGGGCCAGGAGTTGGACTCAGTCCTGGGGTGCACTAGAAAAAGTGTAACCAGCAGGTCAAAGGAGGTGATCCTCCTTCCCTATTCAACCCTTGTGAGGCCACTTCCAGAGTATTGTGTTCAATTCTGGCCTCCAGAGTTCAAGAAAGACAAGGAGTTACTGGAGAGGGTCCAGTGGAGGCCAAAAAGATGATTAGGGGCTGACAATCTCTCCTATGAGGAGGGATTGTGGGAGCTGGGCCTGGTTAGTTTGGAGAAGACTGAAGGGATCCCATTAATACATACAAATATCTCAAAGGCTGGTGTCAACAGGATGGTGCCAGACTCTTTTCTGTGGTGCCCAGCAACAATACAAGGAGTAATGTCCATAAACTAAGCCACAAGAAGCTTCACCTCAACATGAGGAAGAACTTCTTTACATCGACAGTGTTAGACCACTGGAAAGGCTGCCCAGGGAGGTTGTGGAGTCTCCCCCTCTGAAGCCATTCAAAACCTCACTGGATGTGTTCCTGTGTTACCTGCTCTAGGTGACCCTGCCTTGGCAGAGGGGTTGGACAGGATGATTGCCAGAGGTCCCTTCCAGTCCTAATGATTCTGTGATTTTGTGATGCTTCCAACTTAGAATATTCTATGATACAGAGATTGTGATAGTTTTGTGATATTTCAAAAATACTGGTTTTAATAGTATGTCTTCCTTTTCACATAGGCAGTTTTATAAAATCTGGGATATTTTATTAATCTCGATACATTTTTTTTCTATGAGAAAAATTGTTAAGATTGCATTTCATGAAAGATACGATTTGAATATGCAGGTGAACAGTAACATAGATATAAAAAACAGCTTGCTACCTCATGTATTGTTTGAAGACATTAACTGAATAAGCTACTCATAAGAATATATGAGCAAATTTTTATGCATTATGAAAGGGAAAATAGGAACCTAAAAATTGAAATACTAATTTATTTAATTCTTGATCAGATAGGTCACAATATAGAAAAATAAAAGAAATTATTTATGAGAAAAAATGTTGGTTTGTGTTACATATGACAAGTATTTAATAATGTTTCATAATGCCTGGTTAATATAGTGCTTTTCCAGGAAACAGCATAACTATGTTTCATAAGTCATAATTTTACTGTTTTATGGTTTGGTACTGTATAGAAGATTCTGAGATATCCATCATTAGTCTGATGCTTAATAGCATCCAAAAGTCTTTAGCCATTAATAAATTGAAATTATTAAGAACTCAAATTAGCACACACGTATATAAAACTATAACTTCATTAGGTTTTGGGTTTGGTATTTTGGGGTTTTTTCCTCAAAGAGATGACTTTCTTGAATATAGTTTGGTATAAACATAATTTGGCAGTATAAGGTTATCAAAGCAATGTAAAACAAAGCAGATAAAGAGAGATACTTTTGGAATTTCAAGTGGAACTCTGTGACTGAAAAGCCATTTGTGTACAATTTTGTAGGCTTTAGTTAGTGTCTAAGCATGCAATTTGGCATATTTTTCAAAAGGATAATGGAGGTGGTTCCTGTTAACAGTTGCATACTGATTGATTCTTCTTGCTCTTTAGCATGCATGGCTCTTCTAACATGCACTCTTCATGTGTTTTGTAAAATATCTTAATAATGCTTCATTTGAACAAGGAGGAATTTTATCAGACAAGTGGATACTTGTAGTACTTCAGTTCTAATGAAGCTTAATAATATAACCTAATTTATCTGTTGATAAAAGAATTTCCTCAGAATAGTTACTACTTCAAAAATTTTAAAAGTTGGTTTGGTTTTCTTAATAATTAATTATATGAGCCCATGCTCTATTCACCACCATTAACATAGTGTAAGTATAAAGCTTGTTGAGACACATTTTGGATTTGGCAAGCAGCCCTAGAAAGGCATGGTCCAAGGAAAAAAAAAAGGAAGAAAGAAAGAAAGCTTTTTTATTAGATGTAGATGGTTATTTCGTGAAGCTTAACTGTGTTTCAGCTCATCCATTTAGTCAAGACAAAAGTTTCCACAGATGCTACAGCATACGTAAAGACATTAAGCCCAAAATCAGACTAAAAATGTCTCTTTCAAAGACTGCTCTTAGCTCAAGCTTGTTACAAGTATTTGGATAGCAAAAATACCTTCTTTGTATAGGGAAAATGAGGGTGTAGTTTCCACTTGGGTTCCAGGAAACATATGTAATACCACCATCAGCAAAGTCATTTGCCCTAGCTGAGAAACTAAAGGCCTTTAATCTTCTTGCCACTATCTGCTTCATTTCAAACCATCAGGTAAATTCAGCACTTCTTATCATCTCTAAACTACTTGCCCTGGTTACATGAAGAACCCCTCCACTTGTACTTTATGTCTTGCTGCACACTGGAAGCTTTTTAGGCAAGGTTTGTTACCTTTCTCCGCCTGCAACACAGGTGCTGATACAATTTGATGGCTCTGTACCCATTAATTCTAAGGATGAGAAGGTCTCTTATTGAGAATTATGAGCATGGAAGAAGAGTGAGCAATATAATATAGGAGCTGTAAACCTACCAAGAGGGGGAAAAAATCTAACTTTTCTGGTGAAGGGTAATTGATTACTGTTTTCAGTCCCTAACATACTTCATAGGAATAGGATTGTAGCATGTGATGTATCATGAAATATACAGGGATAAATTAAGGAAGGTGACCTGAACCACAGGCACGACAAATGAATTTGCTGTTAGAGCTAAAACCAGGCCTTGCTCTTCATACTGTAAAGGATTTCCTCTGCAATGTCAGAGTCTGTTTCTATTTATGATAGCTAAAAATCCACACTCACTGTGATTTGTGGAAGTCAGATTTACCTTTCCTCTGTAGGCATGTGGGAAATGGAGATGATAGAGACCTCATTTTGCAGAGTCATTATGAAGTAATAGAAACTATAATGCAAGAGATGATTTTTACTGTGTTACTTCATAATATGCATTCTATATGATACAGTAGCATTTGGATCTTAGGCTAAAAATCTTCAGTTGTGCCTCTAAAACCCAAAATTTGTAAGCATGTTTTCTTATAAAATGGAAACAGTATGCATTCATTTGTTATTAACTTTACTGTTGGATACTGAGATTAGTAGATGAAGATGCTACTATGCTATTTTAATGAAATAAATAATGCTCTTTGTTTTGTTTTTCTGGTTTAGATATTTGGATGGAAATCAGTTTACCCTTGTTCCAAAAGAGCTTTCCAACTACAAGCATTTAACACTCATGTAAGTAGTTTTGAAGCAACGTTCTTTACTGGAATTAAAAACATAATAAAATACCTTACTCAATTATACCTGAATTTATTTAAAAGAAAAAGCCTGTATCTTTCAGCCAATGCCCAACCATATTTTATAATGTATATTTTATTCTACTTATCACATCCTACATATAATATATTCAGTCACATTTTATGAGCATGGGTATTTATTCCAGTGATTACATCACAAAATAAATAAGCAAAAATTATAGTTGACTTCAAAAGAGATGTAAGATCTTATAAAGTCAGGGTAATTGTTTCTCCCACAATGTATGGTGTTCATTGTGTATGGACACAAGGAGAGAGCTTGTCTAACATGCCTTGCTGCCAACTATACTGCTGACTCACTATGTGATTTCAGGCAAAACCCTAGTTGCTCTAATATTTATTACCTCTACCTCATGAATGGTTTGAATATGATTTCTGAACCTTTTAAGTGTACAGTGAGAAAAACAGGAAGACTGTAGATGTAAATGGCTGTAATTCCAACAGTAGTTCCACGGTCTTTGTTAGGACTATAAAAATTTATACCAGCTGAGGCTGAACTGTGTTACATTCTGAAAGCATTTTGTGGTTTCATTATAATGAAAAGTGGAGGGGAGTAACAGAATCTCTTAAATTTCGTTTTTCAGTGGGTTTAGAGCAATTCAAAAATAAGAGTTTGGTTTCCTTTATTTATCTCATGTTAAATAAAAGAAGTCACAATCACAAATTTTTAAAAAACCCATACTTTCAAAATTTTTTGTATTTTTCAAATAACATCAGGAAAAAAGCCTTGCAATATTTTCAAGTCCATCCAGTGTAGAACTTGTAGGAAATCTTTGTGAATTGTTTAGACAAGTTATGAATAGACGAACAGTAAATAGAATGCAAATGAGTATTAACAGTCTCCATTTATCAGACCTGCAGGGCACATTATTTTAAATTCTTTTGTACGTTTACTCATACTGCTGTTATGTAGTAGGGAATGTTCCTCAGCTGTGTTTGGAAAAAGAAACCACTATTCATAGTTCTGTGGCCAAACAAAGAATTACATACAAGTCTCCTGAGCTCCCAATTAACAAGGAAATTTGTTTATTTTTAACTTTTTCTTTCTCTTATGAATATATTGCTCTGTTATACTTGCCTTATATGTTTATTTTGAGTCAGTCATCTTACATGCTTTCATGAAAATTTCAAGTGGGGAAATATGTTTATTGCATAGCTATTCAACAGTACTCTTAAGTTAACACATCAAGGTTCCCTCAGAAACAAAGGCAGTATTTCACCACAAAATACATGAAATAATAGTTAAGTAGTCAACATAAAATGAAAAGTAAAGCACAATATGAGAACAAAGAACAGAGAGTATTCCCATTTAATGCAGCATCTTTGAAGCTACCAGCATACCAATCCAGATTCCATTATATTTAAGATTTTATTCATTAGAATATTGAACAAAGAGGACCTTAAGGCTTTATCTGTAAATCTTAGATAGAGTTCTTTATAATAATAGCTCTGGGCTTTGATGTCTTCCACATGTAAGTGTTAAGTAGAGTATTAAATGATATTTACTTAGGTGTCATTAGGGACATGACTGAAATGACTTTCCCTTTAAAAAAAAATCACTTTCATTTTTGTGCTTGAGTTTATGAAGGATTGCATTATTAACTTGGTAGCATGATGAACATTGCTGTTGTATTAGAATGCATTGCACTGCTTTTCCATCTGTGTTGAAATGAGAATGCTTTTTATTGATCAAGCTAAACACTTGCTGGGCTTGTATATGGCATGTGAAAATAAAAACAGGTGCTGCTTTAAATAGTTGTATCAATGATGATACTACTTCTACTAATGAAAATATATCTGTCATTTTAACTTACAGTGGTTTGGGACTGGGGCAGTCATTTTAAGGTCTGAATTTCTGAATTTATTTTTTAGAGATTTAAGTAACAACAGAATCAGCACTCTTTCTAATCAGAGCTTCAGCAACATGACTCAGCTGCTCACCTTGTAAGTTTAAACATGTAACAGTGACTCTTTGGAAGCAGTGGGGTTTTTTGTCTTGGAAAGAAAGGGCATTTAGTTGATCTTAAAATTTGCTTGGTTTGGAGGCTGTAAAATAACTTGTTTCCTAACTAGCTGTGTGTGCAAAAGCTGATTTTGGTCATGCTCTGCATAGTTTATTGAATGACTGATACCCTTACTGACAGCATTTTATATATTTTCAGAATTCTTAGTTACAACCGCCTAAGATGTATCCCTGCACGGACTTTCGATGGGCTGAAATCACTTAGGTTGTTGTAAGTATTATTTTTTAATCATTGCTATTTTCCATAATTTTTATTTGTGTACAGAAGATAGCAGAACCGTAGGAAGTTAGAAGCTTTTAAAACCTATCAAATATTTGAGAAGTGATAATTATGTAGCCTTAAAAACTAAGTGGCTTCATTCTGGGGACGTACAGTCTCAAAATGCTGCACAAGAAGTGACCTGATGCTGGAGAACATTTTATATACAGACATGCACTTTCTACTTTTCTGATTTTTAATGCCAGCTGTATTTCTTTTTTTTTGTGTGTGTTATTTTCTTCCTTGTTATAAGCATTAAAGTATAGCAGAAATGCTGTATGTATAAATTCCTTCAGTATATATGAAGGGGGTTTGCAGTTGAATTTTGAACCCAACAGTAAATTTCTTTCTGTCTTGTTTCATTTAATGTGGGAGTATTTCCAAAACCATGACATCACGGTTAAGTACTGAAAATCAGTAACTTTACTTTTTGGTTGCATGAAAACTTTCCTTTTTACCACTAGGAAAAACATGGTTGACAGGGCACAAAAATGGACAAAGGAAAATAAAGAACAGTCAGTCTCATTTACAGCTTCACTTTGTCATTAAGTAAAAAGCCTGCAAAAATTCCTTTTCAAACATCCACAGCAGAACATGTAATTTTGGCCTCTAATACTGTCCCTGCCCAGCCCGTGGGGTCCCACGTGCCCCCACAGTCGCACGCGTGGGTTCAATATCACAGTCGGTAGCAAAGAGCCGAGAAGCGCATTTGTGTGAGTTCCAGCAGGAGCATTTATTGCTGCTGCACTGTCGAAGAGTGCAAAGGCAAATGCCAACGTGGTCCCAAAGCTCACAGTTTTATCCAGGGGCGGAGAAAAGGCAGGACTAGGGAACGGGGACCAATGGAGAAGCTCTGGGGGAGTGACAAGGGGGGGGGTAGAGGCCAACAGCCAATCAGGGAATTCAAACTGGGATAGATTAACATAACAGAACAATGCATCGTGGGAGGAGCCTTTTTGGTCACCCTAACGTAAAGAGGTATTTGTGGTACTAGGGACTTGTCTTACTGAAAACTCTCTGTCCCTTGTAATGTATGTTCACTGGCCACCACAGGCCTCCATTTGGGTAATTTATAACCATGTAAATACTTGTTTGGATTAACTACCTCAAGCATGGCATTATTTAAGTGTGCTTTCATAACTTCAATTGTTCAATATAAATATAGATAATTTCAAGAACCATAATTCTATATGTGGTAGATATTCATGTAACTGAACAAATTTCTAGAAAAGGAGAGATACTTTTCACAGAATTACAGAATAAGCTGAGTTGGAAGGGACCCACAAGGATCATTGAGTCCAGCTCCTGGCCCTGCACAGCACCATCCCCAAGAGTCACACCATGTGCCTGAGAGCATTGTCCAAATGCTTCTTGAACTCTGTCAGGGTGGGTGCTGTGACCACTTCCCTGGGGAGCCTGTTCCAGTGCCCAAACACCCTCTGGGTGAAGAACCTTTCACCAATATCCAGCCTAAACCTCCCCTAACTCTGCTTCAGCCCATTCCCTTGGGTCCTGTCACTGGTCACCAGAGAGGAGAGATCAGTGCCTGCCCCTCCTCTTGCCCTCACGAGGAAGCTGTAACTGCAGTGAGATCTCCCCTCTCTCCTCCAGGCTGAACAGACCAAGTGACCTCAGCCACTCCTCATATGGCTTCCCCTCAAGGCCCTTCACCACCATCATTAGTCTCCTTTGGACATTCTCTAATAGTTCAAAGTCTTATTTTGGCACCCAAAACTGCCCCCAGGACTTGAGGTGAGGCTGCCCCAGAGCAGAGCAGAGCAGGACAATCCCCTCTGTTGCCTGGCTGGCGATGCTGTGCCTGATGGCCCCAGGACACGCTCAGCCCTCCTGGCTGCCAGGGCACTGCTGACTCATGTTCAGCTTTTGAAGACCAGGACCCCCAGGTCCCTTTCTGTGGCGCTTCTTTTCAGCATCTCATTGCCCAGTCTGAACCTACATCCAGGGCTGCCCCATGCCGGGTGCAGAATCCAGCACCTGCCCTTGTTGAACTTCATATGGTTGGTGAAAACAGCAGCTTTTCTACAAAAGAAATATGACTATTCCCAGTAGTGATGCTTATGGAAATCTTTCATTCTCTACCTCTGCTATCAAATTCAGACAAAAATGTTAATACTTCTATTAACAGTCAATGCCTGTATGTTCTATGCATTCATGAAAGATTAAAAAGAACATATGAACATTATTAATGCAAATTTCAGGGAGCTGCTGAAAAAAATCAGAAACTCTTTTTCTATCTGCTATCTCTAAATCCAATCATTACTTTGCAGAAGTGTACCTACTTTTATCAACTTGTATTTTTCAATTTTAAAATAACCACAGTATTTACATTTCTAATGAAAATCCAGGATGCAAAAAATCAAATGATAAGTAGGCTGCCAGGTAGAGCTTACCAAAAAAGAAACAAAAACCACAAACAATTGGAAACACTGAGGAACTGGAAGAAAAAAAAATGTGAAAAGCTGAAAACTGTTGAAAGAAGATGAAATTTGTCAAGTTAACCTGATGACTTTTATGCATTGACATTATTGTGTTTATTTCCTCTTCAGGTCTTTACATGGCAATGATATTTCTGTTGTTCCTGAAGGAGCCTTTAATGATCTTTCAGCATTATCACACCTGTGAGTATTCAGCTGGTATACTGTATTTTTTTTTGTTATGCTTAGCAAATTTCATATAGTCAAACAAAGACATTACGCAAAGAAGTTCTCTGGAAGAAGTTTATGCAAGTGTAGAGGCTGGGCATGGGCCAGAGAGGTGGCAGCAGCTCACCAGAAAAATCCTAGGCTTGCTGCTGGGCTGCCAGTTGAATTTGTGTGCCCTGCATCCTTATGGCAATGAAGGCTAGAGACACTCTGGGCTGAATTTGAAAGTGAGCAGCCAGGGGATTGAGGATACTGATCACTCCTTTCTTCTTGGCCCTCCTAGGGCCACATCTGGAATATGTGTTCAGTTTCTCCAGTACAAAGCAGATGTTTATGAACTACAGCAAGTCCAGCATAGGGGCAAGCAAGTTTGGGAGGTGGCCGTATGAGCTGTAAAGAGAAGCTACAGGAATTGGGCTTATCCAGCCTGAAGAAAGGGAGAAACCTAATAGTCTTCAGGCCTCTAAGGATTACATCAATGAAGAAGACTCAAGTGCACAGTGAAGAATCAGAGTAAACCATCAAAACCTGCAACAAGGGAAATTTGATTGAACATAATGAAAAATTCTTCACTGTGAGGATGGTTCAGCCAGGTTGCCCAAAGAAGCAGGAGAATCTCCATCCCTGGAGATCTCGAGAGCTGTTAGAAACAGCCCTAAACAACCCTGACTGCCAAGGTAGCCCTGCTTTGTGCAGGAGGTGAGAATAGATGACTTCCAGAGTGCTGTAAATTATTCTACGATTCTGTGTCGGCATCTGTTGACACTAAATACATCACATCTGACTTCAGAACATAATTTGAGGCAATAGTTTCCTGGTTTTTAATTTTCATTGGGAACCTAAATGAGAACAAGCTACCTTTCTGCAAACCTCGTGTTTATGGATAGTTAAGACTTTGAGGAGTAAGTTGACTAGTGCCTTTAGATATATCTGGGGGTTTAAGTTTCTGAACAGCAGCAGTTGTTAAAAACTTAATTATCTGTTTCTCATTCAGTATTGGACATTTACATTTAGCTTGCCATTTCTCAGAAATTTCATACTGATTAAGCTCCCAATCATTGATAATTCATTCAAATGCAACTATTTACCTTACCTGCATAAAATATCAGTAAAACTTACATAAATTTGATTGTTGCTGGTATTTCTTTCTTAATGGATACCAGTTATCCTTGTTAATATTCTTATTTTAGCAGAGCAATTCTGTTATCTCAGTTCAGGCTGACATCCACTTTTGCAAATATGGAATGGACAAATTCGAGGTGTTTCTCCTTGCATGGGAAGTTCCCTTGTCACTAAGTCTCATTTTTTACTGCTCATTTTTTTACAGGCTCTTAAGCCTGACTGAAAAGAGATGTATATTTTCTTGAGTTCGGCTTGAATGTATTAAAAAGTTAATATGAGAGGGCTTTCTGCTCAGTGAGGCAGAGAAGAGCATGTCAACTCTGGTAGTTTCTACTGCCTTTGCTTGCCAAAGACTTACTTGTATTTCTAGAAGACCCACTGATTCAAAGCTGTGGAACAATCTGAAGAAAATTACTGAAACATCTAGAGAAGGAGGATGTTCTAATACTGCCATTTGATAGTGTTCACACAGGTTGAGATTATCTGTTAAAAGTTCCATGATTATTTCTGAAAAGGAACATGAGTACATCTTTACAGAATAGCACAATGCTTCAATCCTCTGAATTAACTACACAATGTGCTATTGTTTTCAGAGTTTTAAGAGTATTTATAGTTTCTAGCAGAGAAAATAAACACTTAAAAAGCTGTTACAGAAATTAATTCTGAAAATCTCTAGCTAAATTATTTTTTAATTTAAAAAAGTCAGAAGGATCATCATTTAAAGAAATGGCTTTTCTTTCATAATGAGGTAATTATTATGTAACTACTACAAAGCCAGGATAATGTAGTTTTATTTACTTACACAGCAGAGAACTCTTACAGAATTCTGCACATAGTTGTGAGTTCAGTGAGAGAGCTCCAAAGAGGAAATAATTAAATCAAATTTGTAAGCTTAGAAACAGATGGTTTGTACCAGCCTGGGAGCCATAAACTGAAAAGGAAAAATACCAGAGCAGAACTCTGTGGAATTGTCTTGACTGCTTCGGAAGAAATACTTTATACTTGTTAACTGAATTGCACAGTATTAGTCTCACTCTGCTGATGCAGCTGATCTTTGCCATTACAGGCTAACAGTGAAACACAGCTAGCTGGTATTGGCTCATCAAAGTTCACACATAGTGCTGCTAAGAATATCTAGATTTCTGGACCAAGTTTCTACTGAAACTATCACTTCTTGATCTAGAACCCAAATCCAGACACTTAGTGCTCTAACAGGCATTTTGGTGGTGGGAGAGCAGGTTTGGGTTTTTAATGGTTTTTGCCAACCCATTCTCTGCCTTCTTTTTTAAAACGCAGCCATTTAAAACTTGATTCCCTTTTTTATTTGTCTGTTCTCCACAGGGCTATTGGAGCAAATCCTCTTTATTGTGATTGCAACATGCAGTGGCTATCTGACTGGGTAAAATCAGAGTACAAAGAACCTGGTATTGCACGTTGTGCTGGTCCTGGAGAAATGGCAGATAAACTTCTTCTCACAACTCCTTCTAAGAAATTTACTTGCCAAGGTATGGTTGTTATTTTTTTTTCTCTTTGAAGTGTCAGTTTTTAACTTGTACAAATAGTTGAGCTGTGAATTAGGAGTCGTGTGTGCTCAAAATACGTTTATTATAACATCTTCACTCAGTTTGTCATTATTACTCAGCGAGATGGCCTTTGGTTCCACTCAGGAAATGTATTTATTTTAAAGATTTTAATTCCTATTTCTTTTAAAATAGATAGAGAAAAAAGTATTTGGATTTGCAGTATAGTATTCCTCATGTGTACATAGTACAACATAGTACAGGAGGTACACAGGTACTTTGTACTGTCCCAGTCATGAATAGAGTTTAAACATCTACACTTCCCTTAGCCTTTTTCCTTCAAGCTGTTCACTGTAAAAACTGTAAATACATTGATAATCCTTGCAGTCTGCAATTAAATGCATAATATGTCTCTGATATTTCAGAAGAAAGCACAAACCAAACCGAAAATGAACAAACAAAAAACCAAGGAAAAGGTAGATAAAGGAATGTAATAACCACTCTAGAGGCCTCATTCTAAAATGCTGTTAAACGGGCAGGTTTCTCAGGGTATTTAACTCCATGTTGGTACCAGTGTTGCTGGCATTTGTATCACAACCCGTACTATTGTCCATTAATTCCTAGTTTCTTTTTCTCAACTGTACCATTACTTTTTAGAAAAGTACACTTTTTACTTACATCAAGTGAGAACTTTGTTTACTGTTTAATCTTCCTCCATTCCACTGATTTATCTCTTCTTAAATATTTTGAAAACAGAAAGCTTCTACTGTAGCTTCATTTTTCATGGGCCTGATTTCAAAACATTAAAACTCCAACTGAAAAAAAACCAACCAATTATGTGTTCTTACATTTGTAAGCCATTACTAAGCTCATTGCGATTTCTGAGGCATCAGATGAATATGATCTTTAGTCTTGTAGAAGTAACGTAGTGTCTAGGTAATCTTCAAGCTGTTTTGACTTATTCATCTTTTAATGTATCTTCACAGGTGAACTTTATCCCTTTTTCATTTTGTTCTTAAAAAAGCTGTGGGACTTTGTCAGAGTTTGTCTTATCCAAAGTTGTTCTTTACTGCACACTTAATCTATTCAATCTTTTCTCTTTAGACTTTCTGTCAAAAAACTTTTTGTTTTTTTTTAATATAAAAACTACTGGAAGCCATCTTGTTACTTGTGATGCCAGTGAATTATTTTTCCCTCTGAATCCTTCTTGAAATTTTTCAGCATCACATCTCTGAGGTCATGCCAGTGTTCATTGCATATGACACTCATCTGTTGTAAAGTCTCTTAACCTCATTTTAGATAGGACATTTGCTGGCCAATCTGATTGTTTTCTTTGCAAACATCCACTGAACAATATTGCAGATACGCTTTTATTGCACACTGCCGTAGGGATGAGAGTGAAAGAATATTTGCATGGACATGAAGAACCTGTTTAGTTATTTTCCAGCTTTTTCAAGGGTTTTTTTTTACAAACTGTATCACTTCTGCTTACAATCATTATGTTTCTGTCAGGCAATCCAGAAAGTATATCTTACTCCCTCTTGCCCATCAGAAAATATCCTTTATATTATTATGCAGGGTGAGAACTGTGTATTTGTTTCACTTCCAAGAGAGGAGATCTGGTATTATGGATACCTTTGAAAGAAAATAATTTTCCTGCCACTGTCATATGAAGATGCTCACAATTACAGATTGCAGATCAGCAGCTTCTCAGTGACATGATGGCCCTGTAAGACATTTTGTGTCTGTTGCTCAAAGTAATTTTATCTTTTGTTTAAAAATAAACTGCTGAAAATAGAAATTAGGTTCCTATTAGAACCAAAATTTTTGGCTATGAATAAAAGGGCTGTTTTCAGAATATCCCTTGATGGTCTGCTACTGTATATGTATTTACAGGAAAAGAGTAATGTGTAATTCCCTCTTATCACTATCTATGGATCTGACTGATAGTGAAATGGGTGCTTGAATTTTACCTACATAATGATAATTCCCAGTGAAAATGGCATTTTACAATGAAGTCTCATCCAGCTGTAAAGCTCGGCAAAATCACTTTGCCTTACTCTAATTTTCTGAATTCTTTTACTGCAGGAATCATCTGTTAATATTTTCTTCTTCCAGTTATTTTTTTGCATTTGTGGGTGGGTTTTTTCTTTCTTTTTTTTAATGTGGCCTCTAACAGCTTCTCAATCTTTTGCTTTTACCTCTTTGTCATCCATGCCCTGCTTCTAGAGATTCCAGGGCCTTGTGGTTTTCTGATACCAGGTAAGGTTATAAGTAGATCTGGAATGGGTGATCTGCTTAAGAACAGACCTTCTGACCTTCCTTTTGTGTACCTCAAGCAGACTTCTCTCCTAAGACACGCATGTTTACTGTCCGTTTTTCCCTGTGATGAATTTACAGCTGATTATTCATGATATATCATTTTATGTATATATATAGCATATTGTATGAACAGGTTTTTTTATTTCAAAAGTCTGGATTTAAAATCTGAAGGTTATCTAACTGAAATTATTACTTCCATTGCATTGTACTAAAATTGGTGATTTCATTAGCAGTGTAGATACTACTTTTGAGGCCATATGCAAGAGAGGAGTCATAAAATGTCAGAGCTCAAAGTTTTTGTTGGAACAGGTTTCTCTAGAAGGTGTTTTGAGAGGGTTTGTGTCATAGGTTTTCTTAAAGCATCTTAGCTACATGTATGTCTCTGTGTCAATAAAATATTATCAGGTTTTTTCTATTTACAAAAGAATTTTTTTTTCTCAGGGCTTATTCAAGAACATAGATGTCTACAATTTGAAAAACTAAACTAAACAATAAGTTATGAACCAAATTCTTTTTCACATACAAGTCTTTTAACACATGCAAGCAGAAAGAGGAACACTATAGTGAAAACACAAATAGGTTCCAAAATTGTCTTTGCTTTTTTTTGATCTTACAACTGAAGAATGATAAATCAAAATACTCATTTATATTGGATACTACATATGTGTTAGTTTGAAATAAATAAAGTATGAAATCAGATAATGTTGTTTACTATCTTGTTGAGACTTAGGTTCCCATTTTCTGTCTCTGTTTTGGAAGTGAAATTTAGATTGCTAAACCATTTTGGAACAAGACCTTAGTTACTGAATGTTTTTTAATTTGTGCCAATTAATTAGCATTTTATTGCATGAAAAGTTGAAAAGAGGATATAGTATTCAGAATAAACAGAAGGAAGGATTGTCTCCCAGTCTATAGTGCATTGTTACAAATTTTTATGCATGTGCCTCTTTGACTTAAGTTTTTTCACAGAACCTCTTAATGTACTCCATAATCAGCAGTAGACTAGAGTACAGTCAGGGCTTTCTAGATGTTGATTCTATCATGTTTATTTCAACTTTTCTACCTCTCCTGTGTGCTGATATAGCACATACTTTAACTAGCTATAGATTTCTCTTTCAAAATAATGTAATGAAGAGAAAAAAAAATTAATGATCCATACAGATTATGGCTTTGGCAGTAAGCACTTTATCACATATTACCATGTTCTGCTTGTAAGCTGTGACACAGAAGGATACCAGCAACTGCAGATTAAAAAAAAAAAAAATTAAAGTCACCTGCTCTTTGTCTAACACTTCCTACTGGATCCTTACAACCACATGGCTTCCCTCCAGGCCAGCTCCTTTACAATTAATCTGAGATTAATTTTCAAAGACAAATCAGAATGTTAAGCAATCTAAGTTTAAAAATAGAATAAAGCCCCATATCTCAGCAAATCCCTTTCAGCTTGGAAAACTCTGCAGTTTGGCTCATTTTGTGTAAAACCTGTTACAGAGCCATCAGACATTAGCTCTTGCAGGTCCCAGGAGTTTGGGGTTTTTTTCCATTTAGATTAGAAGAAATCACTGTTTATTCCTTCAGAGGAACCTGTGGGTAACTGAAGGGTTTTTTTAATAGGGGAAATCTGAAATCGAACTGGAGGCAGTATTGTCATTAAGCCATAGAGTGGGTGATAGAGAATGTATCTTCATTCCACTAATAGGCATTTGGCAAAGTCACCCATTTTCTCTTACAGTAATCAAACTTCACAAAAATTATGAAAATTAATGATTATTTGTACACAGGTGTTTTCTAACATTTAACAAGAAACCAGTGATTTCTGTGGTTGCTTGACAAAAAAAAAAGGTTACCTAACTTAAATATTCACCATAAAATGGCTTTAGAACTGGAAAACTACAGGGGAAAAAAAAAAAAACAAACTAGAAAACATCTATATAAAAGAGACAAGATTTGTGTAAGTCAAAGCTCTAAGTCTGGGTTCTGAAACTTAGGGTTTTGTCAATTTTCGTTTCTGAATCCTTTAATTATAATCATTAATAGAAGAAGCTGGCCTGCAAGCATGGATTGCAGTCTTCATTTGCACATAGGTTCAAGGTACAGTTTACATAATTTGTGGGCTCAACTAACACAGTAATGCACAGAACAGTGGCTGACTTCTAAGGAAAAAAGACACAGTATAGAGCTATTTATGGTGAGATAGCTTGGACAATGAATTTAAATTACAGTTTGCAGATGCTCAAGAAATTTACAGGCAATTTTAACATTTCATTTTGCCATCTCTGTGATCCTGCAGATAAAAAAATAAGTTAAAGCAAAAATGCATTTAAAAAAGTGTTCTTTGTAACACCATCATGGGAAGGATTGAAAACTGTGATAGCCCGTTTCCTCACAGGCAATTCCTACCCCATATCAAAGCAAAAGCTGAAATTGTATTCTTCATTTTTTTTAGTAGAAAGGGAAGGTAATTTTCATGGATTATAACTGTACAGCTTTCATAGAATAGGAATATGGGAATCACTTTGGTGTCAGCTTCTTAACAAAAACCAAAAAGTAATACTTAAACCAAAAATCCAATCCCAAATTTATTTGGTCACATCAAAAGAATTAAGGACAGTTCAGCATTTCATTAATACACCACAAAGTCTAAAGTCTATTTTAAAATTTAAAGCAACATGGCAGATAGGTCCTGTCCATGGTAAATTAATAGTTGCTTGTTTCTGACTATCCAATTTGTATTTTTAAGGGCCTGTGGATGTTAATATTCTTGCAAAGTGTAATCCCTGTTTATCAAATCCGTGTAAAAATGATGGAACCTGCAATAATGATCCAGTTGACTTCTACAGATGTACATGCCCATATGGTTTCAAGGTAGGCACTGCATGAAGAGGAAGAAGCTCACTGAAATGTAAGCTTATCCTTAACAACCTTGAAGTATTCTTTGTCTCCCTTCCACTAGTGTCTGTATTTTCCTCTTACATTATATTTGTTGTTCCCTGTAGGGTCAAGACTGTGATATTCCCATTCATGCTTGCATTAGTAACCCGTGCCACCATGGTGGAACTTGTCACTTGAAAGAAGGAGAAAAAGATGGTTTCTGGTAGGTTTTTTAATTGTAATAACAGGATGGAAAACTACTGAGATTTATATGGTAAAATAATGTTGGTGTTAATCTTTAGGTTCCCTGTGTTTGCTGGTAAGTGCACCACAAAGGCAGATTTTTAGCACTTGGGAAATGTTCAGAACATTTTGCCATCCTTGGAAAGCTTCTAAAGCTTTGAATCAGTTAAAAACAATAACAAATGATTGTAATTAGTTGAGGCATATCAGGTCAAGACACATAGTATTGACTCCATAATGCTAATTAATAGCTAGCTAGATCCCTGCTGAAAAAATCTCATCATTCATCTGTTGTTGTGTGTATTACTTCAACAGACAGCATGTAAATGATAAAATGTAAATCCCAGTGAAACAGAAAATTAATGATTCATTTGAAACTCACTATGCCAGCAGATAAACATGCTGTGAGCATTTTTAATCTTGAGTTATTTAATCACACAGTACACTTGTCCAGATGTACTTCATGAATTATGAAATAAAGTTCTTTAGCATTCTTATGTGAGATTATTAGCCATTTAATAATCTATACCTCAAGCTTGTTAGAAATGACACTTCAAAAAAATACAATTCATTATCCTGCAATTCATTATGGCATTATTCCTACTTTTAATCCAAATTCTGCCCAAGGATTAAATAGTCTTCTATTAAAAATTAAGTGTATACATCTTAATACTATGCCTCAAGAATTTAAATTGACATAGTCATGCCTCAGAATTTGACCTTTTTCATTTATTTGTTTGAACATTACATATTTTGAAAATCAAAACAATCTCATAGTGAAAGCTTCAGAAATTATAGATAGTGCAAACTACGTGAAAATGTATGTGCAGTCATGTTTGAGTGACTTTTACATTTACTATCTATTTTGATGTATTTGTTTTGCAGAAACATGATTAAAAGCAAAAAATAAATTACTGCTTTGAAGAATTTATACAGAATTTGGTTTTTTTATATGAATGCATGTACATTAAAGAGAGTTTATATTGGTGCACTTAACTGAATGATTGTGGAAAACTATTACATACTAATCACTGATTTCGGAGTATTTTCCATGTATTTAACCTTAAAAAACCAAAAGGATCACTTTCCATAAGAAATATAATCTTATAATGTAAAGGAAGCATGCTTTTCAAAAGGAATGCTCCATGATTTAATTTAGCAGGGTCCTTAAAGTAAAGACTAAGGTATGACTTTAGAAGTATTTTTCTGTTATTTAAAATACGAAAAATACTTTGGGATTGTTTAATATAAGGGCTTTTTACATTATATCAATCATGTTCTGTTATGGAATATTATAATTCTAATATAATTCTATTAGTTTCAGAACTTCTTGTCTGGATTCCCCATCTAAAGTGTCCATGTGGTTATTTGGTTTTCTGTATTAACAGGTGCATTTGTGCAGATGGATTTGAAGGTGAAAACTGTGAAGTAAATGTTGATGACTGTGAAGACAATGACTGTGAAAACAATTCTACTTGCGTGGATGGAATTAATAACTATACTTGCCTTTGTCCACCTGAATATACAGGTAGGAGTATAAGAGAAAGCACAGGTAATTCCAAGAATTCCTAGCAGAACAGTAATATTTTCCACTTTGCAGGTGAATTAGTAGTTACTCTACAACTGACTTAATACCAGGTTTCCCTCCATATTTTTCTCCTGTATAGTTTGTAGTCAAAACTAGAGTTAATGTCCACTCAATAATTCCTGTTTTCCTTTTGAAATTACAGTCATTCAAAATGTGTTCCTCCCTACTGTTTGCCTAGACACCTCAGTGGAGGACCTCTGTAGCTGTAGAAATCTGAAAAATATTCAACTTTTATTTGTAATCCTCATTTTACTATAAAGAATTTGTCTGTGCCATTGGGGAACTGTGTTTGGCTGGATGCTGTCCGTCCTGTACTCTGCTAGAAATATTAATGCCGAGTGTGATGCTTCCTGCACAGAATAAAAAGACAAGTGTCTAATTATTTGTTTCTATCAGTTGGCAGCCAAGCCAAAGCATATCCTTCTCTTTGTGACAGAGGATCTCTTGCTTGCTGTCATGGTCTCTGTAGGAATGAAGGATAGTTGGAAAAGCAGCACGGGGGAAGTAGATCTGTTGTTTGCATTGAAATGTTTTATAGCTTTTCTAACTAGACACATCTATTTTCTATCAGCTAGCTGACCACTAGAAGAACATAGAGCTTAAATTAATTATAAGTTGAAATGCAAAAAAAAGAAATGTAAGATCCACCATAATTTGGGAATTAACTCTACTCAGTTATCCTATATTTTTACTTTAATCAATCAGTCAAAGTTGAGCTCAGGGAAACTGTAAGGAGAGGTGAAGGCATGAATTAATTTCCTTTATTGAAAACCCAGGTAACTCCTTTCTCATGCCATGGGTTTCCATCACTAGTTCCACAAAATGTTGGATTGCTCCCATGTTTCAAGGTATCCAGATTTAAAGTCAGAATTTAAGTATTGGGAATGCATAGTGAGTGAAGATGTTAAAACACAGGTGTAAGAAATACAACTTCATAATCTAATATAGGTATTCATCCCGTACTTATTCTCAGTAAATGTTTGGTAGAAATTCCCCCATGCAGGATAAGCTACAATATCTAAAGCAATAAAAAAGCCAGAAAGCTAGAAAGCTATTTAACAGAGAGTGGATGATCCATATCTGGAACGACAGACATTATCTTCTCTTAAGACAAAATACTGTTTTG
This sequence comes from Coloeus monedula, assembly GCF_965178545.1. Classification (NCBI taxonomy): domain Eukaryota; kingdom Metazoa; phylum Chordata; class Aves; order Passeriformes; family Corvidae; genus Coloeus; species Coloeus monedula. The sequence goes on along the minus strand of NC_138785.1, from coordinate 58,419,689 downwards.
CCAAGTACCAATACCTTAACACCTAAGAGCAATTGACAATTCAAGCCTTGGAAAGAAATAACAGGCAACAGCCTCAGTAAGCAGAAACAGGTGTTTTCTATTTCTCCTACAACTAATATTTCAGGTATATGTGAGTCGAATTTCAGCTCCCCAGGCATCAGTTGCTATCTCCTTTAAAATGGGATCAGGTATTCTCTTGTGTAGGCTGGAAGAATGTAAAGCAAAGTCACATCAGTCCAGTATTCCTCTTCAGCAGCTTCATGCTAAGAGGTTTCATGGACACAAAGGATTGTCTATATGTCCTAGTCTAAAACTTTGATTAAGCGTGCCTGTTGAATTTTTGGAGTATTGAAAATGAAATGTAAATTTTAAATTTACAATTGAAATAAAAATTGAAGCATTTCTCTATATATCTCTATGGATAGAGCAAAAAAGGAGTGCATAAACATTGACAAAATTTTTGCTGTTGGTATTGCAGTTCTTTAATTAAAATACAAGAAAATGCATTTTTAAATTTGTTTCATAGCTGTGCATAATTTCACTGTAATCATATGGTGAGTTTTACAGATACAATACCTGCTCATAATCTCTACTGAAGTCAGTAAGACACATGAATAGGTGAGAATCTTCTCACCAGCTCTAAAAGAAATCTAAACAATCTATTTCTAATCACTACGTTTAGCCTCCCTGTTAAAAACTGTGGAGAATTTGCGCTAGCTTATCAGGCTTTTTTCAACACTTTTTTTTAAAAAAGACCTTTTTTTAAATGCATCACTAGAGCCTCGACTCATTTCATAGAAATTGTAGCAAAACTTTAGGTTTTCCATTATACAGAATAAAGTACAGAATTCTACAATATACTATCTATCATACAAAGCATCTAAGAATAGGACACAATGTGTGAGATCTTAAGTGATTTTTGAAATAAATTATAAGGTGAAATGAAACATTGAGCTAGCCAAGGGGTCCCCATATCTGTCAACCATGGTCTTGCATAGTAAATAACCTTCAGTATTAAGAATTAAACTGAAAGCAGTCTGGACACATCAGGATCTAAAAAGGGTAATGTTCAGAACATAAAGTAATTGTACAGTTTCCTCAAGTGTGTATGAGGTACTTTTCTTTCTCTCTGGCCTATAACCTGAGTTGAAAGATAAATAACAGAATCCCTGTCAAGTACGTATAGAGTGATTTTCATGAGGAACTTTGTAAGCATTTGGTTTTTGATATCTGTCCCTAACAGGTTAAAATCAGATACGGATATTTCTAATGTTTGGGTTTTTTATGAAAGGTATTTTTCACTAAATGAATTCATGTACTAGCTGGCCAAAAGTCTGTTAACAATCAAGAAAACAGGCTATATATTCAATATATACAAAGATTTTCAGATTCACAGGTGTTGATCTCTAGCATAGAAAGTCCCTGAGCCGTAAGTGGCACAGTATATAATACTAGGAAAATACTACTGTAGCCTTGTCCTTTCCTCTTTTAATTCTGTTGACAATACTCCGAATCATCTTTGTTCAAGATGTCACAGCGTATATGAACTCAACATGGAATTGCACCAGCCCAGAATATTTTTCTGAGTGAATGGTTATCTGCAAATACGCTTTACATTTCAGCAGCATAGTGTAAGGAAGAAGTCAGCTGAAACCTGCTGGTATGAAATGTAAATCATTCTTCTATAAAGTCTTATTTTTATGAGGGCTTGTTAGAATCCAAAATGAACTGCAAAGAATGTTCCAGTGTAAAACTGTCTCTTTTTGACTTCTCTAACAATTCCTTGAAAATCAACACTTCTCAACTCTATTGTGTTGATTTAAAAACAAGCAATTAAAAAGCTTATTGTGCTGTTGCTTAAGAATCAGGAATCCATTTTTCTCTGCCTCAGTAAAGTTTTACAGCAACCACCACAGTTACAGGTGGAAAAACAACGAATGGTATTTGCACTATAATATGAGCTTTCTTAAGACTGTAACTGTGAAACAACAGTAAGCAAATGGAATCAACAGACATTCAGGTGTCTGATGAAGCCTGGAGAAATAAAACATTCAAAATACCTCACTATGTCCTGCACTCTTTAATCTTGCTATTCTCTTAACATTACCATGTCCTTTATTTTAACCTCAGTCTAGTAAACTTCAGGTCATTTTATGTACATTCTATAGATTACAGATAATCATTTCTCTTGCTCATTGTCGTCAGTCATTAGACCACAGAACTAACTGATCCAGAAGTAGAACCTCTCTTACGCCGCTGGTGGCATGTACTTCTTACCTTTCTGTTTGTTTTGTTCTGCTGGAGGTGAGACTTTGAAGCTTGCTTCATTTGCTATATCAACCTCTCTGCTGCTATAGTTGTGCATTAGCTTAATGTGCTATGCTGTCGTATTACAATGTAAAAAGTCTCTTGTCTCTTCTGTCTTTGTCACTGCAAGCTGCTAATCTGAATGAAGTGGAAAAAGGTCAGTTGTCTTTTAAGCCTATTTTCACTTACCTTGGTTTCTCACTTTCCTTTTCTTAAAGGTGCATGGATTTCAGTTATTACAAATGACCAAATAAATCGTATATAGATATAATTTAGAAAGCTCACTGCAAATCCTCAAATTAGGCACTTGGCTGTTGCTGTGAATACCATGTCCAAAGGATGTTGTTGAAGATGCAGATTGCTGTGCAGGAGTAATTTAATACTGCATTCATTGTCTTTTTTTCAGATGTATTAAAAACTTGTGCAGACACTGATACAGGACTAAAAAAAGCTTAAATTATTATGTTCTGAAATCCTTATTCACCTCACCTTAAAGCCATCCCTTGGTTCTGTGCCAATGTATTCTCTGTGTTATAGCACTTAGCACTGTTTTGCTTTAATTTTTTCAATAGATTGTGTTACTAGAAAACATGCTGGAGTATCAAATGGCAATCTTCTTGCTCATCATTTCTGTGGCTTTTTATTTGCTGTAAATATCTTAACAAATTGAAATAGCCATATTAATCTGGGGCTGTGGTAAAAGAAAGGTAATATTGATGAGATTTATGACACTGACTTTGGGTGTTTAATTTTTAATTTTTTTTTAAGTTTCTGCTTAGCACCTATCACACTAACAGACATAAACCATCTTCTCTGCAATCCAATCATATATACAATCTGAGACCTAGCATAGTTAATGACAGTACAAAGTTGCATATTTAGTTTTAAAAGCAAATTAATAAGTTTGTGGTGTATTTGCCATTAATTTGATAAATATATTTTCAGTTTTTAAAGCAATATAATAGATTATATATAGTAATGAAAATATGTTCATTATCCATGAAGTAACATGTTGAGCAAGACTGCAATTATATCATCTATGTTGATTAATTTAGACCTCTGATGAATAATTACTACAACATAAACTCAATGTAAATTTTCTCTGTAACTGAAGCAGAGTATAAGGTATTTCCAGAAAATTATTCCAACCATAGATGTTCCATGCTTAAACTGTCTTCCATTTAGACATGTTGCTGTATTTGCATTTTATTACTACTCATGTGGACAGCAAAAATAGCCTGCTGTTTTTCTTGTTTATTACACAAGTGTGAACTGTAACATATTAAAATTACTGATTATAGAAAGAACAAAGTCCTCACAAACAAATTATCAAACATCCAGGGGACGTGAACTAAGTTCAGCTCCAAAATTAAGCAGATGTGCATGTGATACATATTTATATTAGCTTGCCAGTGGAACATGAAAGTTACTGATAGTTTATAAGGTGCTTAGAGGATCAGTCAGTTTTATCATGAAAGACATCTTTTGAATTGTGACAGTATTAAGAAAAAAAAAGGGATCATTTCAAGCAATTATCTCAGTTTAGGCAAGCCTTAGAGACAACCTTCCTGCCACTGCAATAAAGGAGCTGCTTTACTACTTTGAATTCACTTGCTAATCAAATAAGTACCTTCCTGAAATTTAAGCATGCAAGTAATCAAATGAAAATCATGTGACATCAAACTTGATAAAAAGTTTAATAATTTCATCAAATTAAATCATAATCCCCATCCTTGTAAGAACTGCATGTGTTACATATTCTTAGAATAAAGAGATACATTTGTTACTCTTGCTTTTTATCACTCATAAAATTTTCTATTTCATCTAGTTTAATATACTTTAAATGACTGGTCTATATTAAAAGCTCAAGTAGTAAAGTAATTTTACTGCATTTGCATAAAGGGGAATTATACATGATATTTGTGGCACCTAAGCTACCTGCTACTGGTTTAATCACTGCCATTACTCATTCTGGTCTACGATCTACCCTTCTGTATACCTTAATTGTCTTAAAGCTTACTTACCTAAAAGTTACTATTTCTTTGCTGTTACCAAGCAGCAAATGTAAAACAAATAGAAATGTTAAACTAAATAAGCCCCATCTTACACTGAGATCCACAAGCACGGGGGATAGCAAGAAAGACTTACGGGATGGTGAAAGATAGGAACAATCCAGCAATTTGACTCTGAAATTAAATTCCAAAAAAATATTTAGATATATGATTATAAAATGCATCCTACTGTGACTGCAAACTTTTGTTAATTCTAAGTAATTTTGTCCCTCATATAGTAGATACTTTTATTTGTATTTTCTGAATAATGAGTTTAAGACCTGAAATAATTTATGTTGTATACTGTACATTGAACTCAAGGCTTAATAAAAATGCAGCAATTTTCTGTATATGGTTTGTTAAATGGCACTGACATTTTCCAACCCCTTATGTGCTCTATTGGCTATTTGAGTCACAACATCAAACAGAGACATCCAGTCACAGAGTCAGATAGTGATACCTAATTGATAAAACATAAACACTGCAAAAGTTGACTCACAGTATTTCATAACTAAGCTCAGAAGCTGGAATGAATATATAAGCACACATATAAAATCCTTCTATTCTAGTCTGTGGTAGGTATTTGGTATTTTGACTTTGGAAGAGGAAATAATTCTTCTAGGAAAAACCTGAGTTTTGATAATTAAAACTGACTACCTTTGCTTTCTCATTCTCTGTCTAGTTTTTGTTCAAATAGCAAACTCAGCTTTGCTAATAATTTAAGGGTGATTTTAAACTTGTTTCTTCAAAACCTTGCCTGTAATTAGCATATTGGAAAATCTAGAGTTAAGGGTCTGTTCAGCCTTGAGAAAAGAAGGCTTGGGGCAAGCTTATCACCCTGTTCCAGTATTTGAAAGGGTGGCTGCAAGGAAAATGAAGACTCCCTTTTTCACAAGGAGTCACGTGGAAAAGGGGTGGGGAAATGGGTACAAGTTACTCCTGGGGAGATGCCAATTAGATTTAAAAAGAGAAAACCTTTCTACAATGAGAACACTGAGCCATTGGAATAACCTTCCCAGGGAAGTGGTGGATTCCCCAACATTAGTCATTTTTAGGATCAGCTGGACAGGGTGCAGGGCCATCTTGTCTGTTCTGCTTTTGCCAAGAGATGATCCTTGAGGGATCAACCTGGTACTCTGTGATTAAGTTTTTTGTGATTTATAATCTTATCAAGTCATAAGAGTGAATTAACACACTCAGGGGAAACACAAACTGACCTGTGAATCTAGCAAACATAAATAGCCTTGGATAGCTATATCAAGTATCATCAGCATACATCAGTATTTAATAATGTTTTCTGGCTGTTTAAGTCTGCATCATCTATGCAAAATCTCAGTAAATATTAGTCTGAAGCTTGGAGGGCCGTGTTCATTTGTGCCACACAGAGTTCCACTGGTTTCAATGCTACTCTATACCAGAATCCAGACTCCCTAGATGAATTAAGCAAGATGTCTTATGAAAAGAGTTATTGCTGGTTCTAATTAAACTTTGGAAACTTTTCACAGGTTTTTTGACACTTTATCCACTACTTACTTTTAAACAAACTAGTCTGTTCCTTATTTTCCTACACACAGAAATGTTCCCATCTTTCAAAAACATAATTACTTAGCCAAGCTCTTACAGAAGCCTCAGTTAAAATATTATTAGATGAATGAAAGAATGTCTTCAAATATTGGTGTCAAGCTTCCTTGAATTGAGACTTCTTTCTCACAACCTTTTTTGATTATTTTGCAGTATGCTCTTTAAACATTGTATTATGTGTCCTGAATCAGGAAAGTCTCTAAGATTTCCTTCCAGTAAAGCCAAGGAGCCTAACTTGGTAAATCTGGTATTTTCTCCAATGAGTGTTTCACTTTCATCGCTGTATTTTCATTTCAACAAAATTAACTACTCCCTTTCACCTTGTCTCATTTGAATTCTGAATAACACAATGATTATTCAGTATGCTGAAGGAGGGGTTTCTTTAGCAGGAAACTATACTCTTCAGTGCTTCAGATTCCATATCCCATAATTTACTTACCTTTTCTATTAATTTTTTCAGTTTTATTTTGGCCATGGGAATGCTCCATTTGGAGTATAGACCTATTAGCAGTTATTAACAATTATTAATACTATCTATTAGCTGTAGAAGACCTTGCATATGGATTATCTTGGCTTTTTCTTCTGGTATTTATATCTTCATTCAGAAATAGAGTATCTGTTGTACATATTTGGATTCCATCTTGAATTTTTCTTGTTTTTCTTTTTACTGATCCTGTGCTCAAGTCTGTCATTAATGCTATGGGGTTTTTAATGACTGAAGGTTGTAGTATAAGTAAAGCTAGCTTTTATGATCATAGGATTTTTTACATGAGTCTTTTGCTATATGGCCACCATGTTTACCATATCCTTTTCCTTGAATCCTGTTTCCTATTTGCTATGGACTGTTTAACTAAAACTCCAGGGATGTGATTCACCATGCATACAATTTAAAAATGCAAGGGGAAAGTTTCCTTACTTTCCTGCTGTCACAGCACAAAAAGTCCTGCTTCTAAGTGTTTTTCTACAGAGTACTCAGATCAAAGTCTGACCATAATCTCAAAAATGCCTGGTGATGTTTGATGATGTTTGCAAGCTGTTTGGCTGCAGTACGCCTGGTAGTGTAACATTGATTTTATGATTTGAAGTGGGAATTTTTTCAAAACTGTAAACCTGTTTAAAACTTAAATCCAATCATTATGTAGGATTCACAGCTAAGAGCGGGAAATAAGGAGATGTCAAGTGCCCCTGAGCACCCCACATGAGGTGATTCAGCTTTCAGTATAGTTCTGAAGATATTAGGGCCATCAACCTATGAATACTGAAATGCGGTGTACTCTAAGAAATCCTGTATTTTTTAAATACCTGGGGCAGGATATACAAAAATGGTCAGGCTTAGAGACTGTTCAGTAAAGCTATTTTCCCCACAGGGTATGTCCGAAGTCTGTGCCAATGATAATCTAAGCCATGGCCCAATTAATATCCTATAGCAAAATCAGTTCAATAAATTTGACAGCAATGGTAAGAGTGCTTGCTCCTACTATGCCACTCCTAAATTGCCTTTTTCTAGGTATTTTGGTTTTTTTTTCACTGAACTGTTGCTGTGAAAATATAAGAGACAGCAAGCTCCAGCCCTGCATGGGAGAGAGGCTCAGTGTATCACTTTCAGAAACTCTGATATGCTGTTAGATTTAATAATCTTGGGAATATTTAGAAGTGTTTCTGTCCCAATTTTTGTTAGTACTATACAACCACATTTTAATTATTTGTAGTTGGGCTGTCTTATATTTTTTCAGTTCTGTATACAATTTAATATACAATATTTGCCATAATAAGATATTTGTGTAGGTGTATATAAATGTGCATATATATCCACATATATGTAGGCACATACATACATTTCTAAACTATGGGAATGTGCATAAACTAGGTTAAAACAAGAGTCACTTTTTGCTTATTCTACTCCCATGATCCTTAAAATCAGAATTCTCTGTTCCCATACTTGCATCTCACTCTTAAACACTGCTGGTCTTTAAACAGATTTTAGCTATTACAAGTTCTGCAAATTGACTAAATGCTATGTGAAGAATAGCACTGAAGACCTCTTATATATGTATTTGTTTGAACAAAGCCCTTTGAAAAGAGAAAGAGATCTGGGTTTTGTTTAATATAGCGTGGGATGCAAAGAATCCCTGGTATTTCAGGATTCTTTGTGCACTGACCTAGTCATAACAGTTGCACATTTCCAGACTAATAATTCTATTGAGAGCTCAAAGAGACTTTGGGGATAGAATTATAATCCTTTGTATTAGTCGTCTTCAGTGGCCTGCATTTGATCTCCATTCAGTTTCCTACATATAATGAGTAAGTCACGTTGTTGCTGACAGTTTTCCTGAGGCTGTTAAGTGGCCTGTGCATGAGCGCCATTTTCTTATGTTAACTCAAACCTTTATTTGGTTTGTAGAGAAAATGCACTACCTGCAAATTGAGAAGGTGGTATTTATTTATTTACTTACTTATTTATCTTTAAAAAAAAAATCTTTGTGTAGAACCACGCTGTATCTTTTTAATGGCTGCAAAATACTTGTCTAGCTGTTTTTTGGCTTGTCCTCTCATTTTTGAAGGTGTAGAGGTCCCATGTCTTATTGCACTTAGTATATATGCTTCAGTTCTGTTTTTACTGGCATAACCATCTTTTCTTCTGATTCAATTTTGCCTTTTTCTCTATCCTTGCTTTAATATAGACTATTCCTCAGCGCTTTTGAAGTTTTTGTTTATTTGTCCACTCCACTGCAAGCCACTGCCATGCTCAGCTCAGTAAAACTGAGGGATACCAAATAATTGCCTCTTTGAAGGCAAGTTCAGCTTGAGCACTGATTGTCTGATCATTCAATCCTTTCTTCTGCTCTTTTCTTTGTCATTTTAATGTACAGTTCTACTTTACTTGCCAGCTCATGTTTTATTACTGGATGGAGGACAAGGGACAATCCTACTCCCTCCGTAGTTTTAGAGTCTGACGGATCTGTCAGTCCCTAAATTCAGCAGGCACAGGGTTTATACCTGTACATTATACATATATTCTTCATGTGGATGCTGGAATAAGTGTCTCTACCTTACAAACCAGTGGTTACAAGCTTGGCGAGTGTGCTATTCGTGATATCATCTGGTGAGTTAGTCAGGGAACAAGATATTGTTGATCTGTTTATAAACATGTGTTTCCTTTTCATAAAGTTTCAAATAAAATAATTTTTAACCATATTAAAATACTATTTAGATTATAACCCCATTTTGGAAATTAGAGCCACTGCCTCTATCAGCAGGGAAGGGTAGATATTTTACATAGATTATTTCTTTTCTCTTCACAGATGATAGATAATTATGGTACATTAACAAATGCAAAAAATGGAGAGTCATATTTAAGGAAAAGTAGAAAACAAGTGTTCATTTTTGGATATTTGGAATTGTATTGACATGCAGTGATATTAACAGGTTTTTTTCAGGTAATAGATTGCTTATAGTGATAGGGCAAATCTGTGCATAATGTGCTTAGAAATAAGAGAAAAACATATTGATGGCTTTGTTCTAGTGGGAAGACTTTCAATCACTAGTGTTGCTATATAGCAGAGGTGGATAAATATTGTAAATTTTTAAAAATTACAAAATTAACATTTATATCCATGGATAGATGATTGAACTTGATATTGTTTATAAAGAAGTTACCAGGTATATTCTTATTTATTTTTATTATTTCTGTATTACTATTTATTTATTAGTATTTATTCTAAACGTATTTATTACTATGTAAAGAAGTATGCATGTTTCAGTGTTAGCAAAGGAATTTGTAGCCATTGCTTTTAAAATTCTGTTCATTGCTATTTTCAGGTCACTGTGATATTTTCACTGAATTGACAACATACATTATATTTCAGGTGAACTCTGTGAGGAGAAATTAGATTTCTGTGCCCAAAACCTGAATCCTTGCCAGCATGATTCAAAGTGTATCTTGACACCCAAAGGATACAAGTAAGTCTGAAATATTGTTTCAGAGTCCAACTGAATCGAAATTTGTATTTTTCTATCCTGCCTATATTCCTTTCCTTCTGTTTAAGTGGAAGTCAATTCTATTCTCAAAGTATTAATTTTGATTATTAGTAAGCATTACAGCATAACAGGCCATTATTTTCATGTAAAGCTGCATTATTATCTTAAGTATGTTTTACTGAATTTTACTGATCTCTAACAGTTCTAATTCCAATCAGATTTTAAATGGAAACACAGGGTAGTCTTTATGATGGTTTGTGCAAAACCTTTTTAGGACTCTGGGCAGTAGGAAAATAATTGCATTTAATTGAAGTGAAATAATTATATTGCTTTTAGAGAAGTAATTGTGAAAGAGATTATTAGGAAGGCATGCTGAAAGGTATAAAGCAAAGAATTCCCTCCCCAGGAAAGCTAATCTTTAATTATGCCATATCCTTATCATGATTAATTAGTATGCACAATTTAAAGTTGTTTTATAGGCTTTAGGTTAATAAATACAGGAAACCTGCAGCTTTAAATTGTTCTCACAAGTACCTGTTTTATACATAGCATGCTTTTGTGCTAAAATCAGATTATTTATTATCATTTCCACTAGTTATGAAATGACATTTTATTTAAAATATGGGAAAAATATATTAAATATTCAATTGTATGTGAAATAAAGTTGATAGTTTTCAACTGGAAAATAGAAAAATGGTTTGGGTTATGTTGTAGTGCATTATGTTTGTTTTTTCATGTCACTTCAATAAACCTAGTTTAGTGTCTTATACTTTACTGTCCAGTTCATTAACCTTTCCTGTTACTTTCTGAGCTTATAAATCAGAAAACATCACATGCAGTATACTTCAAGAATGTATCTCAGTCAGACTTTTAATGGCATGCTTTATATTTTTCCCTTTTCTTGTTCATGCATGTTGTTGAATAAAAATGAGACATACTTGATTGAAGTACTAAATTTAAAGTTACACGGCTATTTAAAATCACACTTGCCAGCTTAGAGAAAATTTTGGATACTGAAAGAAATAACATCAAGGAGGGAATCACAAGATCTCATGAAATCAATTAAAGACATTTTAATTAAAAAGAATACCATGTTGGATGCATGGATTTGTAATCTTTTCCATTAATTTTTCACAGAGTTCTGGGCATTCACTCAGTCTTACATATGAGAAATCCCCGAAGAAAAGTCACTAGCATTAGCAATGAGAGTTTCACATGGAAAAAACCCAAACAAGTAAACAAAAACCATTACATACTCTCTTGAGGATGAGCTGTTTCTAGTTCAGTGGGGGTTCAGGGATGGCAGATGATGTGTTTTGAGATTTCTGTTAGTTCACCAACCATGGAGCTATTGCAGTAAATCAGACTGGTGGAACTGTAAGGGAAAAAATTATGCATAACCTTTAAACTGTATAAATGGACCATTGGTCTGTTCATAGCTGTTCAGTTGACAAAGAAAATAACCATCAGTACAAGACTTGGACTATTTGCCTCAGTTTCACTAGTTAACAATATTGATTATATTTAGTGTTTGCAGCCACGAACAACATCTTGCAATATTCTGCATTGCTCATAAATTCTAAAAACTGTCAAAATTATTTATGAGGGCTCTCTAGATTTACACACAATTCTTCAATATAATAGCAGGTGTGTAAACATTTTAACTAGCAAACCTCTACTCGTTACATATGTAGATTCCCCATCTAATAATATGATTAAGCTATATAGTCTTTACACACAAAGTAACAGTAATGCCTTTTTTTCCTTGATTTTTAAACAATACAGTAGTTCCTTAACTTGGTCATAATCACACTGGATCATTAAAGGGCACTGTGCTATCTGATTTGCTTTCCTGTTTTACAGATGTGATTGCACACCTGGATATGTAGGTGAGCATTGTGATATTGACTTTGATGACTGCCAAGACAACAAATGTAAAAATGGAGCGCAGTGCACTGATGCAGTTAATGGATACACTTGCATTTGCCCAGAAGGATACAGGTGAGAAAGATCTGAAGGTGGTACAAACACGTATGTCTTCTGTCAAAGCTGTTTTTTCTTGGAAATAATGATTGTTTTCTGTTTTCATTTAGTGGCTTGTTTTGTGAATTTTCACCACCAATGGTTCTACCTCGCACCAGCCCTTGTGATAATTATGAATGTCAAAATGGAGCCCAGTGTATCATAAAAGAAAGTGAACCAATTTGTCAGTGTTTATCAGGCTACCAGGGTGAGAAATGTGAAAAGTTGATTAGTATAAACTTCATCAACAAAGAATCCTATCTGCAAATCCCTTCAGCTAAGATACGCCCCCAGACCAATATCACTCTACAGGTAAGTTTGCTTGCATTGTAGATTGTCTTTTCTGGAAATGAGAATAAATGACTTTTCATGATGTGGAAAATTACCCAAAGTTGTCGTTGGGTCACTTAAAGAGCTTTTCACAGTTTGAGCTAAAAACTCTAGAAGAGTTAATGCAATAACTATATTCATATGGGAGAAGGTGGGCTTATTGATAGGAATAGAAAGAGTTTTGTCAGGTTGCCCTTCAAAACAGAATTTTATTATGAAGTAACAGATTATGGCAGTAAATTCAGAGATTCACTTAATACCTCATTTTTATTAAATACTTAATTTTAGTTGTTTCTAAATATTTCTATCTTTTAACTAGATTGCCACAGATGAAGACAGTGGGATCCTGCTGTACAAAGGTGATAAAGATCATATAGCAGTGGAACTGTACCGGGGTAGAGTGAGGGTCAGCTATGACACAGGATCATATCCAGCCTCTGCTATTTACAGGTGAACCTGGATGAAACACATTTGTGACTGAAACAAAACCTATATTCATTCCTTATATCAGTGTCACATTTTTTAATAGATGGTTAAAAGAAATATATGCAAATGAATGTATTGTCAGACACTTAAAACCTCTTGCCAAAAGATGTGATTTGGCTTGGTAAATAACTCTAATGCAGATATGTCAGATAAATATATTATTTGATGCAATAAAACAGAATAAGAGTTAGCTTTCAGCAGAATATTTATACATTTGTGTAAAGCTTGCAAGTGGCATTGGAGTTTTTTCTTTGTTGTAACTGCCAAATAATTTCCTAGTGTGCTGAATAAAATGTAAAACTGTACTGTATAAGCAGAAATTAAATAGAAGCTTCTCTTCTCTGTTAGACAGTCATATAATGTGGGATTTTCCTCTGGCAAGTGAAGAGAAGGCTAAAAGCTTGATTCTGAAAAAAGGCACTACCTTTGAAAAAGAAATGACTTTTGCTTCCTAAGTATTTAAGAGAGAGAATCCACAGCTGCTTCTGGAGAATAATTTTTGAGGGTTTTTTAAAATCAAATTTCTCTGGTTCTCTGAAAAAGTACAACCTGAATTTTTTGGGAGGTATTATATAACTTCACAAAAATTTGCAGACAGTCATTGCAAGAGTGAGCAGAAAGACAACAGGCATCACTTCCTGGCCTTGACTGCCTTCTTGGTGCTAAAACTACTTTCAGAAGTAAAGGGGAAGTATTAAATCAGTTTTCCTTGAATCTTCTTTTTGTTCTATTTCGTGTTATAAAATTATATATAGTGTATATTTACTTTATAGAGTTTGTAGCAGTGACACTGTTCTGCATTCTGTTAGGGACATCTCACTGAAAACAAATGATTTTTATAAATGACTGTACTCCTATGGCAATACAAAATCAAAAGCTTAAATATATATAGCAGTGAAACAGTGTTAAACTCTGTTAGGTAGTAGCACCTAGGGAACTATCATTTTAGTAGACTACTAAAAGCATTCCACAGGGGGGGGAAAAGTCTATAAAACACAATATAAAGCTGTTTAGAAAAAACATACCCAATAAGCGTCTTAAGAGTCCTTTTTTTTTATGTGATTTGTATTTCATAAGGTTTCCTTACGACTTCATGAAATGGTTTAACATGTAGAAATAGTGCATGTATTTCAATTGTGTAGATTTTCACTTTTCCAAGTTTCTACAATTGAAAATAGTATTATTTTTATTTTCTATCTTGGTTAGGGCTAAACAAAAAGTTTAGATTGTTTTTTCAGGAGTTTAATTATTTTTGTTGATTTTTATTTCAATAGTTACATCTGTCTGAGAATAAGAAGCATTATGAATGAGGGTCATATGTAGTTTCAAGTTATTTTGGCTCCCATTTTTTTAATCTATCTAGAATACTTCTTCCCATTCAAAACATATATTTCCTTCTCATAAATTTAATGCTTTCTCTAGCATTATTGAAATATAATAAATACTGATAATTCACACTTGTCCATTATAGTTTTCTAGAGAAGGATTGAAAAACAGTACTCACACAGGAAAAAAAAAACATAAACATGTAAGGACTTAATAACAAAGTGACCAATTAACAAAGTCCCATTTAGGTTACTGTTACAAAATAATAAAAAGCATTTCACCTACATAGTTGATTGTCTCTTTTGAATTATGTGGCATATGAAGAATGCAAGTGTAGTGAAGAAAGGGATGGAAAATGTAGTGACATGTTACAGAGTGACACTGTTTAGTGAAGCAGATACACACTTTTAGTGTTATTATTTTTGTTTCTATTACTGTTGTTACTGTTATTAACCTCCATTTAATTTCAAATAAGTGTGATGGTGAGTTACTGAGATATTTGAAAACTTTCGTGTAATAGTCCAACTGTAGTGAAGTCTCCTGCTGTTGAGGAAAAGCTGATGGCATACCTCATCTCTTTCTACAACTGTCTGAAAGAGGATTGTAGCCAGGTGAGATTCTTCTCACAAGTAACAAGCAATAGGACAAGAGGAAAAGGCCTCAAGTTGGACCAGGAGAGACTTAGATTGGATATTAAGAAAAATTTCATCATGTAAAGAGTTGTCGAGCATTGGAACAGGCTGCCCAGGGAAGTGGTGTACTCACCATTCATGCAGGTATTTAAAAGTGTAGATGTGGTGCTTAGGGACACTGTTTGGTGGACTTAGCAGTGCTGGTTTTGTTGTTGGACTTGATGATCTTAGAGGTCTTTTCCAGCCTAAAAGATTCTGTGATTTCATGATTCCATTTTGGAAGCCATATATACATCTCCACATTTGTATATAGGTATATATGTGCATCTAGTGATAGCTCTACAAATGGCATACTGTTCAATCCCTATTTCAGGTTCTAGAAAGAAGTATGTTGTAGCACAGGATCTTTTACTCTAATCTCATCATCATTTCCAGTTCTTACGGTTTTACCCTCCTAGGATCTTTGTGGTATTTTCTGCCCTTTTTAAGGTCTTTACCTTCTTTTTATCCATTCATTGTCTTTCTGTACCTTTGTTGCCTATTAAAGCTGTCTCCTGGAATGTTTCCAGTCTTTCCTTCAGTCCCTCCCTTTTGTTTCCTTCCTCCGTCCCAGTTCATGGGAACTGACTGCTGAAAGAGCCATCATCCCAAAAGCATTCATCAGTCAGTCTGTAAAACAAGATGAGATGATGCCAAGACCAATAATTAATATTCATTCATTGGAGATGGTTATTTGGAAAAATTTGATTCACTTGTGTTTTATTCTGTCTAGGCATCCATTTTTAATGTTAACTGTTTTTTACACAAACAAAAAACCCCTTTTCATTTTGTAAACTAGTTTTCATCATATATTTATTGGAAATATGGGAGTATTTCTTCCCAGATCGTTATTCTTCTACGGAGTATCAGAAGCCTTAAATCAGTTCCTCTTACAGCTTTTCATTACGATCTATGCATTCAACTCTTATATCTCCAATGGGAAATGGGCTAGAAGTAATGTCAGTGCATTGGCAGGAAATATCGCAGATATGCCTTGAGTTTATTTCCCCTTCAATTTAAACCACCCTTACCTAGGAGGGCTCCTCTTTGTGCAGTAAATTTTTACCAGTAAAACAGTTTAAAACAGAGGCTTTTAATAATCTTATCAGAGACACATTCCCCTTACACATTATGGTTTGTATATCCCTGGTATGACCTCTTGCTCTAAAAATGTATTTTCTGTGTTGCTCTTATTCTTTTAAATACTGTTGGGTGAAAGGTTGAGAAGTTGTAAAATAAGTTTCCTTGAAACAAGAACATTATATTAGGGTTTCCTGCTTCCTGAAGTCAAGAAGTTATATGCACTTTGATTTTTTAGCACTTTTTTTTTTGCCTGGATTCATTGAAATGTGTTAAGTAACTTAATCATGGCATCTTTTATATTGCTTGATCAGAGCAAACAAACCTCTTGGTACCTTGAAAAAATCTTGCTCTTTAGCAATGATGAGCCCTGACCATTTCCTTTCCACTCATGGAAACTGGCAGTCCCCCTCCTGCCAGCTCCCATAAAGTGTTTATTGTGCTAGTGTTTGCTCTGTCATGTGTTTGCACTCTCACATAGAGCTGGGTTTATGTAAAGCATGCATGCTACCATACAGATCTTTGATCCACAGTGAGCAGAGGCTGTTCACTGTGGAGTTGGTAATAAATGGCTAAGAAGGTATTTAATGTGTCACAGCTGTGAATGACCATGTGTGCTGCTGATCTGTTCCAGGACAAAAGCAGTTAGGTTAATTAAAACATCACAAAGGATGTTTTAAGGTAATTTGCTTGATTTTTGCCTTGAGATTTAGGAACCTAATCCCTTTCAGCTATCCTGCTTTCTCAATGAGAGGAGCTGATTGACTGTGTGACTGTTCAGTCCATTTCAGGCTATCATACAATTGGTTCATTTAAATAACTTTTTTCAATGGCTTAAGTTCACTTATTTGGTGGTGCCCTGAAACAAATAAAGGCTTTCATGGGAATGCTTTTAATGTCTGGTCTCTGGACTACAGCTCACACCTTCCATGCATATATTCAGCTCTATTTCTCCAGTGGAAAATGGACTACAAATTATGCAAGTACAATGATATATTCAGTCCCAGAATTGAGTAATGATATTCTTCTTTCTCTGATGTACTTAAACTGTGTTCAAGTGCAGAGTAGTTCCTGCACTTAAGCACTTGCTATGTAGGTATTGAGGCTGATAAGCACCCGCAGCCATTTCTTGTGCCTAGTAACGTGAGTAGGCTTGTCCTTATGCAGGGTAAGCACCCATGCTTGAAACAAGCATTTTCACCTTGACAGCCTTCAGGCATTCTCCTGCTAGTGAGTTCATATCTTGTTAGTAAGCAGAAGGAAATGGTGTATGTAGACGAGAAAAAGAAAAAGAATACAATATTCATACTCACTGTACTAGCCAGAAGCTGAACACAAATAACCATGCCCAGTAAAGATAACAACTTTATTGCAAGTGTCAGTGGATCTGTCTGCACCAATGATGTGATTTTGTCTGGCAGGACTAAAGTTAGATGCAGTTCCATATTCCATGAAATAGTAGATTTATGTATCACTGGAGTTGACTCAGGCCTTCATACTTGCAAGCAAGATATGTAAACCCAATACTCTGCAAAGTGTAGGATACACACAGACTTGCATGCATATATGATCTTGAAGTAACATTAGAATCACATAATGGTTAAGGTTGAAGGGACCTTTAACAATCACCTAGTTCCACTTTCTTTGTTATGGGCAGGGACAACTTCCACTAGATTAAGTTGTACAAAGCCCCATCCAACCTGATCCTGAGCATTTCCAATAAAAGGTTCACAAATTCTCTGTTTCATGTTAACCCACCCTCATATTAAAGAAATTTTTCTTTATGTCACTTCTTTTACTTAGTAGAGTCTATCTGATCTATATCTATGCTCTCTCAGTTTAAAACAGCCTGTGTCCTGTTACCATAGGCCCTGGTAAAAAATCTCTCCCCATCTTTCTTATAAGCCCCCTTTCAATATTGAAAAGCTGCTGTTAAGGTCTCCCCGGAGCCTTCTCTTCTCAGGCTGAACAAACAACCGCAGCTCCCTCAGCCTGTCTTCATAGAAAAAGTATTCCAGCCCTGTCATCATTAGTGCAGAAGAAGGGATGTTACATTGTGTTGGCTTTTAAGCATACATGCATGTCTTTGCCTCAAATGTAATGTTCAGGAGAATGCACTCCTAGAGAAGTTCTGTTCTGAAACTGTATTGACTCTTGAAGGGGAAGAAGATAAAAAACTGTTCTAACCAGACCATTAACCTGTTTAATATTAATATTTATTTTGCAGTGTGGAAACAATTAATGATGGCAATTTCCACATTGTGGAGCTACTAGCTATGGATCAGATTCTATCTTTATCTATTGATGGAGGAAGTCCCAAGATAATTACCAATTTGTCCAAGCAATCCACTCTGAATTTTGATTCTCCGCTGTATGTGGGAGGTAAGAGGATCTTACTGCTTCTTACTAGAGATATTATGGACAATTTACTCTGGTAGCATGCTTTAAGAAACACATGGTAAGAGACTCATTCATTGACATAACACCTTACGATGAAACTTTGTCAGTTAATGTCAATAGTTTCAATTTTAAGAAATACTGTCCTCAAACTGAACCCGTTGCTTTTTTATAATTGCGTTTATTTTTTATGACTATAAAATCTTGTCATTTTCTACTGTTATTTAGCCTTTTATTATACTGAAGAAGTGTGCTTAACATTGTTTAACTGCATGAAGATTTAGTAATGCATATTTAGAAAGTGTAGAATGGTAGCATTCTGTTTTGCTCGGTTTACATTTCTATTTCCCTGTACTGGTATCTGCAGGAAATGAAAGCAGTGTATAATGTCACGAAGTATAATTTATGTCTGGAGATCTTATTGCTTAGGGCTGATAGGAGTTAGGACACTAGGTAAGGGAACCAACTGGACAGTTGCCTCACTGTATTTGTCAGGGCCTGGTTTTTGTTTCTTTTGAGAAAAAAAATTTTTTTTTTAATTGTTCATTTAAATTGTGCAGCTAAAGTATTTGAAAAATTCTGATCATTTGATGCAATTTACTCTGTAGAACTCTGAGTTCAAACACATTGTTTTAACTAGCAGTTCCTGTTGGATTTCTGATGGCCTGTGCAATCTAGAAAAGAAAATTCAGCCCACACTTTATGCCTCCTCACATGGTAGCAAGTCAAAGTTCTTTGTGATCAGAGATTCAGCATGGTTTTTAAATACTGCTTAAATTCTACAAATTTTCATGTTCTGAGTTTAACCTTATACTCCTACAAGAGGCATGTAAGGAGTTTCCTTCTGATCTTTCTATAAAAAGAATATTTACTTTCTTTTTCATTTTTGCCTAATTCTTTTATGCCTGAGAATAACTTTTTAGACTTAAGCATCTTGCCTCCTTGCAAAAAATTATGCTATCAGTGGTACATTTGTGTGAGGTACTGATGCCTTCAAATGAGGATTGCCCTGTAGAAGCACATTGCATTTTTTTCCTGTGTATCACTTCTGTTGTTCACAGTGTCCTATGCCACATTTGCAAGAAGGGGTCCTGGACTCTGATAAGACACTGTGTGCTTGCTTACATGTATTGTCAACATTAGTTTGTCTAATGACTGCTGAGGCCAGTTGTACTACTTGAAATCTGAGCTTAGTGCAGAACAATAATCCTCCTGTCTGTTCTAAGCACCTTTTGATGAAATGAGGCCAGCCTGCCAACTGTAAACATTTATTCTGGGCACATTCTTAACACGGTGATGTTGATTTGTGACATATGGTTCTCTTCCTTGCTTCTTCACCCTGCAGATCTGTGCCTCCACTGGGAGAATCATACCAATCTGCATCGTCATCTTCAAGTATCGGAAGAATAACTTTTGGAAATAATCTTTTCCTTGAGTGGTTTGATACCTAAGAGCAGCAGTCTTTTGCATTCTAGTGCATGCTCTTTAGGGAGGTCCTGCATTTATTCTATTATAATTCTTCACATTTTGGCTCCAAACAGACAATTTTCTGCTGCCATAGAAAATGTTGATTCAAAAAAACATGAAAACCAGTCATAGAAGAACATGATAATAAAATAAAAGAACCAAATAGGTTGATGTTCAGCTCTCAAGCTTTCCTCTTCTTTATCTAATTTATGTATTTATGATTTTTTTTAAATTCTCAAGATGGTAGTTTTCACTCTTGTATCTTTATACTACCCATCTTTTTGAGATTCAATAATTTTTTTCTTATCCAACTATATCTAGATTTTTTTAGAGAATTTATCACACATTTCCATCAGTTAAGAACTTAAATTCTCACTAGGATTTTATGCAGTATTTTTATCTTTGCCAAAGTCTTAGTTTGACACCTATATCATCATGTAACTTACTCTTACCACTTTCCTGCTAAAATGGCATTTCTGATAAGCATCACCTCAGTTGGCAGGATGAAATTCAGACTTGACAGCAAGCCCTTGTACAGTGTGTGCTCTCATTCCCTCTCGTTCCATCTCTTCCTGCCTTCCCCCTACTTCTTTTTTTTTTTTTAATGTTGCTCTTGGGTCACAATATTTAGCTTGGTTTGAAAGGGATAATTTAACATTATTTTTACCAAAAGTGAGATAATCAATTTATACTTTTTGGGGTTTTTTTACCTTTCCAAGTATATGGCTCTTTTGTGTGGTCAGAAATACACATGCTTCATATTTTTCAGTCTTTCTGTAACAAATTTCAGTAAAACATATTGAAAGTGCATGGCTTTTGTAAGATTTCTTAAGGGACAATCTGTTTCTTCTCAAAAATTCTTCAAAGGAGTCACAGACATCACTGATACTTCACATTCTTCTCTCAGAAATTAGAGCATATTTTACTAGTTGAGAGTGGCACCTTCTTTCATGGATGTCCCTATTTCTGAGACAGGTAGACTATCAGCTGCTTCTCATTTGTGCCTGCTCTGTTCTGGCAGCTTCTAGAATAAGATACTTGTTTTGACAGTTTTACTGTGTGACTGTTATTTAAGAGAGGTTCTTCCCATTTGCCTCCTTGAACAGCAGTTTACCCATAGTCTGGTTCAGTCTCCAAAAGCTTAAGAGGGGGTGGGAACTACACTCTTACCTTGCCAAAAATAGATCTGAGGTATTTGTCTGTATTGTTTCTATCACAGTTCTTTCCTAACTGGCAAAGAATCTTTATATAAAAATTATCTAAGAAATATTGCTAAAGAATATAAGCAGGTTTTACACACTTCGGCCTTCTGACATTTGTTAGCTTGCTAGAAGAAGCAAAAGTGTATAGGCTGAAAGCTTGTGCATATGTTTGCGTTGTGTTTCCAAACATCTTCCTTATTAGAGAATGTAGACAAAAGTTTTTCTGAATGATGTGTGATATACCGCCTATTATCTGGTATCATACATACATGCTTATATGTTTCCCAGAAATCACACCGAAGTTTCCTGACACTTTCAAGTATAGCATCTAGTTCAGCATTGCATTGGTGTGCTTAGTTTTATACACCTTTTATTTTTACAAGGAGTAAGTTCAGTGCATCTATTCTGCTGAGATACTTCAAGCCTTTTCCATGAACGTTAGCTGAGTGTGGCTTTCAAGGGAGACAACAGGGTGAAGGGACCTTGATGACTCTGCCCTGTCCCTGGTT
Organism: Coloeus monedula; assembly: GCF_965178545.1. Lineage (NCBI taxonomy): Eukaryota > Metazoa > Chordata > Aves > Passeriformes > Corvidae > Coloeus > Coloeus monedula. The sequence goes on along the minus strand of NC_138785.1, from coordinate 58,398,282 downwards.
TGAGAATGTGGTGGGTGAGTAGATGTGAGGAAATGGAAACTCCTGATTGTTTGCAGTCTGAGTCCTTTAATATAATACTTCAAAGCCTTTTTTAACGTTTGACCCTGGCTGGGTGCCAGGTGCCCATCAAAACCACTATACCATCCCCCTCCACAACTGGACAGGGGAGAGAAAATCTAATGAAAGCTCATGAGTTGAGATGTGGACAGGGAGAGATCCTCTATCGTTTACTGATGTGGCAAAACACACTCAACTTGAAGAAATTAATTTAATGTATTTCCAGTCCAAATCACAGTAGGATAAGGACAGGTAAAACGCTTACTAAAGATACCTTCCCCCCACCCTTCCCTCCTTCCCAGGCTTAACTTCTTCTCCCCCGATTCTCTATCTCCTTCCTGTAAGCAATGCAGGTAGGTGAGGAATATGGGTTATGGTGAGCTCATCACATTCTTTCTGCCATTGCTTCCTCCTAAGGGAAAGGAGTCCTTCACCTCTCCCAGTGTGGGGTCCCTTCCATGGGAGACAGTTCTCCACAAACTGCTCCAGCGTGGGTCCCGCACAGGGTCACAAGTCCCAAGAAAACCTGCTCCAGTGTGGGCTCCTCTCTCCACAGTTCTGCAGGTCCTGCCAGGAGCCTGCTCCAGCACAGGCTTCCAATGGGGTCACAGTCTTCTCTCGAGCATCCATCCACCTGCTCTGGCATGAGGCTCCTCCATGTGCTGCAGGTGGATCTGCTGCCCTGTGAACATCCATGGGCTTGAAGGGCCCAGCTGCTCCACAATGGGCTGCACCACGGGCTGCAAGGGAATCTCAGCTCCAGTGCCTGGAGCACCTCCTCCCCCTCCTGCTTCTCTGACCTCAGTGTCTGCAGAGCTGTTCCTCTGACAGTGTTGTCACTCCTCTCTGGTCACATCTGCGCAATTACTCTTTTGGGGTTTTTTCCTCTTTAGATATCTTATCACATAGCTGTTGCTACCATCACTGACTGGCTTGGCCTTGGCAGACTTGATGGGTCCATCCTAGAGGCAGCTGGCATTGGCGCTGTCAGACATGGGAGACACTTCTGGCAGCTTCTCAGAGAAGCCACCCCTGTAGCCCCCCACTACCCAAAGCCTGGCCACACAAACCCAATACACTTACTTAACTGATAAGATCAAAGAAGATTAGGCTCTTCAACAATATGAATACAATATTGTTCATTTCTATAATCACTGAAGCCTAGCACAAATGAAATTACAATAACCTCTAAATGAAAGGCATGTCTACTTCATTAGGTTGCAAAGCATTTCTGCATGACTCTTAACTGTTCAGAGTAATACAGAAAATTATTAGAAGTATCAGTTTACATGATTAAGGAGCAGCTATGCAGAACATTGCTGCTTTCTTGTCATTATCTAAGTACCAGAATGAAAATTGTTGATTTTGTCTAGGAATAAACCTATGCAGCTAATAAGAATATTTATTTTCAGGTAAACAGATCCTTTTTAATGTGCTCAGTGCCCTTTGATTTCCTTTACTCGTGAGTCTTGGGATTCATTTAGGCATTTGTGTATTCATTTTTAGAAAATAGCATCTTAAGGACTACCTACTATGGGCTAATATGTTGGCAATAAGTTAAAAGAAAAAAGAAAAGCAGGGGGTAGAGTAGAAGAAACTTCCATGTTTACAAGAAAAAGTTTAATAGTAATGTTTCTTCTGAATTATTCTTGAATGATCATAACAGAATAAGTGCATCACATACACCTACAGCTGTAATTTCACCTGTTACAATTATAGACTGTAACAGAGGAATTACTCTGAAAATGGTCAACATTGTGGACATTTGCATTACCTAAAAGTTTATACACCTAAGTAGTTTGATATTGAATTATTGTTATTATTGACTGGTTTAGACTGTAATATCAAACTATGGATGGCTTTCAGTTTTATTTCATTAATCTGTTTTTGAGACATGCTAAACAAAAGTATTTTTAGTTTTGGAACCTCAACCTGTCCTTTCCAAGAAATTTTCCATAGCAAAACTTCACATTTGAAATGTGTATGCCAGCCCCATTTTGATGAGCTGGTCCTACTAAATTTTTCTGGATTTGAGTATCTTAGCTTACAAAAAATGCCGTATCAGCTGCTAAATTTCAACAACTTTTGTTTTTCTGGGATTCAGAAACTATGTGCTATCCTGGGCTTAAAAGCACTAGGTCAAAACCAGGCAGAGCTGACCTTTTCACAGTTCTGAGCTTCCTGTATGATGAAGTCTTATATACATCTCTTAAGTGTGACTTAGAGACTTACAGGTTCGGAGCTGGCTTACACACATGCTTGAGAACCAGGAAAATTTCCAAAAATTAGATTCTTGTTCATGGTTCTAGTCTGAATAGCTAAGAATAATTAATTAAGAAGAAGCAGTCCTTTAAAAGTGTTTTAAAAATTTTAAAAAAGGGTATAGAAAATTGTGAGATTATTACACTGATTATTTGCTTTTATTAATTTCCTAGGCATGCCTGTGAAAAATAACATAGCAGCTTTACGCCAGTCCCCAGGGCAGAATGGCACTAGCTTCCATGGCTGCATCCGTAATCTATATATCAACAGTGAACTCCAGGACTTCAGAAATGTGCCACTGCAAGTGGGAATTCTGCCAGGTTGTGAGCCTTGTCATAAGAAAGTTTGTGTGCATGGAACATGCCATGCTACCAGCCAGTCAGGCTTTTCCTGTGAGTGCGAAGGAGGATGGACCGGACCACTCTGTGATCAACAAACTAACGACCCATGTCTTGGAAATAAGTATGTCCTTCCTCAAGAAAGAGCAGTAGTATAATATGTATATAAGTCTCCTGTTATGTATATTTTTTTCATAAAAGTTCACACTTGCAAGAAGCAACATAACCTGAGCATGGAAAAGTGAAAACAGCATCCAGGTTTAGTATATATTCTTTCCATAAACCTAATGAGGAAAAGTCCCCAGTTTAGAGGAACAGATTCACACATCTCACTGAAGTTCTGCCTAAAGCCTGGGAGGTTCTCTTACATACTTCTGAATGGGCTTCTTTTGTAATGAGATATACTGATGCAACTGTGGATATGACCCTTGGCACAAAAATAATTTTGAAGAAGGCTTATTTTCAATTGTATAGAGGAAGATAATACTATTATTATTATTATTATTAATATTCCCTACTGTGTTTTGAAAAATTATAAAATGGATATATCTAATATTTTATATTTTCAGAGTACCCCAGGTTTTAGCAGGAAAATAGATTTCGATCTTTATGGTGAACTTCTGTTTAAGTCTGAGTGTGTTAATTCTGTTTACTGATTTGAGCAGAAAATTTTAGTTTAGACATTTTATATATGTCTCTAGAGAGGTTCATGTATATAAATGTGTGGAGAGAGAAGAAGTTGGGCATAATTGTGTATATGACAGTATTGATCTTTTAAATTTGCTGTAGAGACAGATTCAATTTGGGTTCATGGACTCCCAGCACAAGAAGATCAGAAACTTCAGAAGTTCAAAATTCTTCTGTATTTGTTGATCTTAGGCAACAAGATGTCATTCTGTTTGTCATTACCACTGTACTCATTACAGCTTGGCAAATATCTCTTTTTTTTGGTAAAGTAAGCCTGCTTGGATCTTTTGGCTGCTGCTTTTTCAGTGCAGCATTTACCTATGTAATTTTTGACTTTTAAGGACCAGTGGCCTAAGTTGGCTAAGAGATTCTAATAAGATGATTTTCAACTCCCATATAAAATGATGTTTAAATAATCTTTTCACATAGTGTGTGGAGTGTCTGACACTTTAAATCTTTATACAGCAGTAAGCATGCTTTATAATGCAGTTTTCTTTATATGGGTTATAGACTCCTTCAGTGCCATTAAGTTTTGAACTTTTCCCAGAGCTAGAGCAGTCAGGATTTCAAGGATGTCATTATACCATTTCATTGTTTATTGGTCTTTTTCTTACCCTGTCCTCTTTCTCTTTTTAACTTTAAAGAAAGGTAGTCGCAGCAGGTTAAAAAATACAAGTGTGACTTTATACTTCTATACTTTAGGATTAAAAAATAACATCAAACTGTAACCACAAGTTCTACTATAAGAAAAGCCGAAGAATTTCTTTAAACTGTCCTTGAAATACTAGATTCTTCAAAGGTTCTTATAACTGTGCACATTAGCACCCAAACTGAGTGGTTTTTGCAGCAAATTACAAGTTCTCAGTATCAGAGGTAGGCAGGATCAAAGATAAAAGCAAGGGAGCACAGCATTAATATTTTGTTTGCTCTTGAAAAGTATTGGGTTTGGTTCAGCTGTATACAGTGCTGTGAGCTTTTAAGACAGAAAGCCAAACCAAAATTATTTTGAGTGGAGGAGGGCTTTGTTGTTCTTTAGTTCCTGTGGATTTTAATTCTTTATTTCTTGATTCATCTCTAAATTGTCTATTGAATAGATGTGTTTTATCCATCTAATACAGTTTGACATGCTGCTTTATCTGAGCAACAGAATTCTCACTGTGATCTCTGTTTCAAAAATGTAGATGATCTTTTGGAGATCCCTGCACATCATGAAAAGGCTTGAGATAGATTTATTTTACCTACATCTAGGCGTTTGAATTCAACATATAGTGACCAAAGTTTGTTCTCTAGTCAGTAAAGGAATAAGCACATTTCAAAAGAATAAATTAGACCTCAAGTTGTCTAATCACCCTCTGGGTAAGCTCATTTCTCTCCATGACTGTGTCTGGAGCTTATGGCAATTATACATCTAACTTGAGTGCCTGACACAGGTACCTAAAATTAGATGAGATGAAACTGTGCCCAAGAGTTTGCACTTAGCTTGATGTTCCTTTCAGTACAGTCTGAAGATGAAATTTAGAACTTCAAAGAGCAGGTGGAAACAAAAGTATGGGAGTTGGCATTAGCTAAAATTTAATCATCTTCTAAGTCAAAGCAAAACTTTGACTTGATCTTGACACAGATTGCTTTGATATCTAAAGCCTGTATAGAGTATGACAGGATGTCAGTGCCACATGAGTAACTTTGTAGATCAGATGTCCTAAAAGTGGATGTTTTATAAATGGTGAAAAGATCAAATGCTGAACATAATGAAAACTAAACAAAAGGTATCTGCCCTGTGATACTGTCTATGCCTTCCATTTTAAATGCTTAATAACAGTCTTGGAATATCAGACTTCAACCACAGGAACAATTTTTAATTTTTGTAGAGAATATAGTTGCTTCAATATACAGACTAATAGAGAAGTTGGAAGTGCTTAACCTATTAGTTTTATATTTGCAGGTTTTAATCCCAAACTGGCTATGTTATCTTAAAAATTTCAAAATGAGATGTTGCTCTTAACAGAATTCTTCTTTTACAACGTCATACAATTTTCGATGAATTTTTGCTATCTTCAAATTGAAACAAATGATTTTATTTTAGATCAAATGGGATTTTTATATGTATTTTTTTATCTAAAGATTTGCATTTATTTAGGTGGCATACATAGCATACTAAGGAGGTTGCAAGCTCAAGAAGCTTACACTATAGAGAGGAAAAATATTAGAGAGGAGAAACATCAGGAAGGGTGACTTGTATGTCAGGATTGCATTCCTCCACACACAGGAATATTCACTGTGATCTCCCTAGGAAACTGTATGTAGATAGAAATTTTTCTATGGAAACAACACTGAAAGAGAATAACATTTTTTTTTGGAAGGAAATTATCGACCCTGTGCTAAAAAATGAGGAAAGGGAAGTAATTTTATTCTGAGTCATTGGCGATGTTTTGAAGATGAAATCCCCTAGAATTACACCTATGAACAGGTAATTAAGCATCCTCCTTTTGGGAAGCACCACTTCTCTCTCAAAGAGAAGTAAGACCAGCTGTGTGTTCCCATACCACTATACATCAGAACTTATCAGATGCAGCTTAACTCACTTTTTTTTTTGTCTAACAAGGTTTGAGCCTGCCACAAATGTTTATCAAAGCTCAACTGGGAGATTAGCTACTTCAATCACTTTGGGTGAGACTTGATAATGCACAGTCTCCTCTAATGTGAGGTTTGGTATGAATTCTGGGTGAGTGCTGTTGCCTTGCAGTGAAGCACAGACCTGCCTCATACAAGACCCTGCTACTGGCAGTTGGCAATGCAGACTAATGTATTTGAAGGGAAAGCACATGTTCAGCTTGATACTACCATTTCTTGAGTCAAAATAGTTTCTGTTAGGAAGGGCCTGACCTGTCTTTGTGCTGGGAGCCCCATATTTCATGAGTGACAATATGGAGTTCCTTTTAAATGATACGTGAACCAGAATTTCAGGTGAGTTTCTTTTTTCTTTGGCTTGATTTTGCTGTGTTCTCAAAAGCATGCTTAAAATTTAGGTAGACAGGAAATGTTGTTTTTAGTAACTGTGGCTTGTAAAATTTTTCCATAACACATCTACAGTGGCTATTTTCTGGTGAGAGAGAGTTCTGTACTGCAGCTTATTTTGTGTAAACCTGCATACCAATTATAAACCACTTCACTGCATCTCACTCAAAAAGTCCATTAGAAACAAAAGCAATTTCTCCTGAGTACAGTCCAAAGTATTTGTAGTTAATGTTGCTTGGCCTGAACTTTGATGAATAATTTATTTTTATTCTCTTGGGCTTGTTTCCCCTGTAGATGTGTGCATGGTACCTGCTTGCCGATCAATGCATTTTCATACAGTTGTAAATGCCTGCAGGGACATGGGGGAGTCCTCTGTGATGAAGAGGAAATGCTGTTTAACCCCTGCCAATCCATCAGGTGTAAACATGGCAAATGTAGGCTTTCAGGACTTGGGAAAGCATATTGCGAATGCGGCAGCGGATACACGGGGGACAGTTGTGATAAAGGTAAAAAAATTAATTAATGTTGTTGTGGTCTTAGAAAATAGGCCTTTTTAGTAAAACATGAACAGCCAAGCACATGAACAGCCAAAAACATGACCAATTTTTTTTTTCCACAACACACACATTTGTTGCTTTTTTTTGTACCATAAGAATTTATCTTGATGAGAGAAAAATCAAGCCTTTCCCATGAATTTGTTTACATTTTGAGGATTTTTTCATCAAATGTTTTGCCGTGAAAACATTTCTTTTTTTTTTTGCCTTTATTCAGAAACACATTTTTACTATATTTAACTATTACCTTTTACCTGCTGTATCTTTCTGTATTTATTGTTTCTCTACCTTCTGCAACTGAGAAGCCAAATCCAATGATTCTGCTCCTAGTTTTATCACAAACTCTACTTTTGACCTCTCAGCTTCAACTGATTTATCACAGCGAATTATGCAGGTGAGATGGATGAAAACAGGATGACTTTTCCCCCTACCTTTTTCTTTTTCCTTTGTCTATCAAAGCTCTCCCTCTCCCTCTCTTTCCCTTACCCCAGATGGCATTTATTTTGTATTGTACATAGATGTGAATAGAAGAATATGGTTGTAGAACTTTTAACAGATGTCTCATTTTTAGCTGGCTTTATACCTCAGTAATTTATGAAGTTAGCGGAATGTAACTTATATTAAATAAGAGTTTGAATAATATTAAACTCCAGGTCTAATAAATTAAATTGCATGCTCTCTGAAACATTTCCCTGTGGTAAACAGAACCAGCTGCAAGCAGTGTAGGAACAGAAGATGTGTATTTTTATAAAAGAGGAAAAGATTTAAGCTTCCAATTTTCTTGTCATTGTAATAGCTTTGTATTTATGGTTTACATATACATAATATAAGCTTTACCGAAAATAGGAGGTATAGGGAATGAAACCCAGCATTAATCAACTTACATTTGGTAGAAGCACTAGTTTCCAATATACAGTCTGAGTCAAACTTTAAAATATCAACCCCAACTGCAAATAGCAACACAGCATTTTCCTGTGTTGCACAATCTTTGACCCATGTCTCAAAATTGTATCTCTTATTTTAAATGCTGTTTTGTGCAGAAATCTCTTGTCGAGGGGAACGAGTCCGAGATTACTACCAAAAGCAGCAAGGGTATGCTGCGTGCCAGACGACCAAGAAGGTATCGAGACTAGAATGTAAAGGCGGGTGCTCAGCCGGGCAGTGCTGCGGGCCACTACGGAGCAAGAGGCGGAAATACTCCTTCGAATGCACTGACGGGTCGTCATTTGTGGACGAGGTTGAAAAAGTGGTGAAGTGTGGCTGTACAAGTTGTCCCTCCTAAGTGTCCCTGTCACACTTGTCCTTTGAAAATGTTGTATACTTATTGACCGTGTCGGACTAATTAATGCTTCATAGTGGAAATATTTGAAATATATTGTAAAATACAGAACAGACTTATTTTTATTATGAGAATAAAGACTTTTTCTTCATTGAAAAAAAGATTCAAGTGCTTGAACTGAGACTTCTCATACCCAAGAGGAGCTTTGAAGAAAAAAAAAAAGACCTGGTAACATTGCAGCAGAGATGGGAAACTTTAACTGCTTTTAACATGGATTCTTCTTTATAACATGCTGAAGATACACTGACACTATACACATGTGACTTTCAACTTAACATCTCAGAGATGAAATACTGACCAGAACACGAGGCTTGTTTTTTCACTTTCGTATCAGTCTATTTTATTGTCTTGACAGGCCATACCAGTCATTTACCTATGGATGAGGAAGTTTTATGAGAAAAAAGAATCAGATTATACAGAAATAATAATTGCTTGAAACACATTTTGTCTTTTGGAATTATTAAGCATCTTGAGAAGATGGCGTCTCATTTAATGAATGGGAAATGGGAGATACGAGAATATACTATAATCCTGAAATCTCCTTATGATGTGTACTTTTATGTCAGCATGTTAGCAAAAGAAGCATAAAAAATTGTTTATCTTCCCTTTTACAGTATTAATTTTTTGTAATATAAATGTTCTGGGGATGATAAAATAGATTATTGATGGATAAATTAGTAATAATATGGATTTCTGTTTCTATGAGTTCTAAACAACTCTATACAGTATTGGGTTTCATTGAGAAATATTTATTGTATCAAAGTACATTGTACTTAACCCTTTTAGGCCACCCCTTTTACTGTTTTTCAATGCTTTAATATATATTAATTTATATTTGTCCCAGTATTTTTGTAATTTTTTTTAAAGGACTTAAAAATCAGGATTTTTTTGCAATAGAACTAACGGTAGCATGTGGTCTTGGGGTAAATGTTTTCAGTCTGTTTTTATATTTCCATTCCCTTTTACTTTTCCTTAGAATCTGACCACTTGGTGTCACTGAATAGAAAGTGGTGACAATTTGCAGTTTCACGTATAGCAGATATTCAGGACACCTTCCAAGAACCTGTAATATATGACAGAAAATGTCTTTACACTAGATGGCAATTGTAGAGAAGTTAATTTTCCCTATATACAGTACTTACAGAAAATAAGATGGCGTGTAGAAAATGATATTAGAAGATAGATCTTTATAAATTAATATTCCCATGGAGCTCTTTACCTTTTTTATAAAAAAGAAAAAAGGCTGTGCTATCAAAAACTGTGATTTTCCCCAAATAATAAAACTACTTTACTGCCCTAATGTTCCCCATGTTAACATGTTGCTGCTAAATTATAATGTAGAATTGGTAATCAATAGTGGGTTGTGTTCTTCTTTCAGTAAAACCCAGGGTACCCTGTAAAAATGCAGATGTTTTTTCAATTTTATTTTATTATTTTTTTTACAAAAAAAGTTAGATGTACATGTGTAATGCAGTGTGCTTTGTCATATTTGGACTGATATCAGTAATGCTACTGATGTTTGTAAATTAAACAGATATTTACTTCATTAACAGCTTTTATTTGTATTCTTCCGAGAAGTTTAAGTTGTCTAGCAGCCTTTAATTAAACATCTGTTGCAAAGAATATTTGGTAAAAAACAGTATAAAACCCAACTCTAGATCTAGTGTATTCATTGCTGAAAATCTGAAGAAGGAATTTACTTGGGATTACCACACCTAGAAGCAGTGACATCTGAAAATCTCTGTGCATTATGAACTCAGATGAACTTACACCAAAACTAAGAAAATACTTAAAAATAAAGTACACTGGAGGAAAAGGCAAATTGAGTCTATCCTAATACTTTATTGGTTATAAAAATGGCAATTTGATAGTTGTTCTAGCAAGTAATTTGATTCTTTAGAGGGATTCATTCTCACTAATCTTTGACTGAGTATTTTAAATCAATTGGATGGGATGATACTTAACCAAGTTTATCTTCTCTAAAATATTTTTTACAAATAATTCTGTGTTTATTTTACTTAGTCTACATTAGAATTTGTCTAGATATCCAGTGAAACAGCCTTTGGTATGAGGCCTTCTTTGCAGCTTCTATGACTGCTAAAAATGTGCTGTAAATAGGGGTAGCTTTGAGGAGAAAGAAGCCATTTTTGCCTAACAGTCCTTAAACAGTGTTCTTGGATATGGAAATATCGCTTGGAGCTCAAAGTCCCTGTGCCAAGTATCTGGAGCTGGATTGCTTTCTGTCCACATATTGACAGAGAAAGAGGAACTTTGCAATGGTGTTCAAGCAATACTGGCAGCTACTGGTGATCTTGAGGTCATCAAGAGAGGGATTTTCTGTGGTGCCCAAGCAGAACCAGAAAACACCGTTAGAATTAAAAGAGGGAAAGAAAAAAAAAAAGAAAGAAAGAAACCCACCCAACACCCCAAAACCAAACCCAGCTTTGTCACCTGCCCTCTGAAGAAAGACAAGGCACCTACATCAAGTGATGATTCAGCTCTCCTTAACCCCTTTTCTCACCACCTCAAGCATCCTCAAGCATCACAAAGTGCCACTGTGCATGACAAGAGAGAGCTTCCTCAGTGGGTTGGGTCACCCTAACACCTTTCCAATCAAGGTTCTTGTAATACTGCCATCATAGGCTGTCTTGTACCTGTATTCCACAAAAAGGAAATGGGGAACTGCTACTTCAGGTATCACTACCACTGCGGAGAATTTAGTTCACTGCAGAATGCTCCAGACACAAGTTTTCATTCAAAAACATAAGTCATGCAGCTTTTAACACAGAGCTTAGGGATGAGGTTTTTCTCCTTGTATCTGCTACTTTCTCTAGGAATCACTCTCATACAGTATGCTTTTAATGTATTGAATAAAATCCATAAAATGCATTGGATCTGAAGGATATGACTTGGTAGAGTGTCCAAATTCTCATGTCAATGCAGCACTGCATACAATTTGAATTCTTTTTTCATTAGAAACTAAGAAAAATAAAACTTGAAGATTCCATCATTTTCTGCCAGTATTCTTAAAAGCTGTAAAAAAGAGAAAACACATGAATACTGCTTAATTTGTACTGGCTCATGCACAGCTCTTACTGTCATCTCACAGATGACAAAATTGTGAAAGAGCATGAAAAAAGACCATTCTTGAATAAAGCTAACAAAAGTCATTGTTCTTTTGTTAACACTGAAAGTCAGTTCAGAGCAGCAGCTATCACACATGGAACCAGATTCTGCAGTCTGTTTTAACCTTTCTGGGGCAGATGGATATTTGAGGGATAAAAACACTGTTCTAAGCAAACCAATGGTAGGCTATGAACAAGCTTTAAGAGATGCAGTTCATTTTATAAGATCTATTGTAGTAACAGTTTTGTCTTCAGAATAATTTTCATTGCCATGTGAGGATACCACAAGCCTTAGTATAACAAGAATCGTTGTAATATGAGGATGCTCTGTGTAGGCACCACAACCAATATAACACTCATATGATGTTATGAAGGCATTTGCTTGGAAAGAGGAACATGCAGAGGTTTTGGAAATGACAAGAAGTCTGGCAGACCTGATAATCCACAGTGTACTTGCAGGGACAGTAGCAAGGCACCACAGTAAGTGGATTGTCACCATGTTAGTTTTGGTGAGAGGATGACTAAAATATGGTCACTAAGGTGATGACTAAGAGAGAGAGAGTGGTACATTATGGAAAGGAGCTTGCTGTTAAGAAGAAAATGCCCAGAAGCTTTGGAAAACTGTCAAGAGTCTTGGGGGCTGTTTGTATTGAAGCTCTATTTTGGGAGCTTTATCTGCTGCTGCTTGAAACTTACATGTTTTAAAAAAACCCTTTACAGTTCTGACAAACACAGTCGATATTTCTGTCTTGAGTTAACCCTATTATTTCAGGAAAAGTGTATCTTTTCAAAGCAATTCAAAATCTCTTTTAGTTCCTTTCTTCTCCTTTCGAAGCGTTATTCCTGCAGTAGCTCATTAGGCATGCAAGTGTCTGTTCTTCAGCTATCCCACCTTACAGTGGAGAGCCTGGCACATAATTTCAGTTCCCATAAAGTGCAGTTCACCAGCTGAGCCATTCAGGATTCTTGGCTTTTAGAAGTATCTATAGACAGAGCTGGTATCTCCAATCTATTTAAGATTCCTGGAGAGGAAATCAGAAAATCATTGGTAGTTGTGACTATGTAGGGGCTGTCAGGAGTAGAGTAAAACTGAAGTGTTTGCCTGCATGCCTGGAGAGCCTGCTCTTTCACTGTGTTCTTTACGTATTGTGTTCCTGGGAGAGTGGGAAGTCATGCTCATCCTTTCTAAAATATTTTAGAATAGAGGGATTTTGTGTCCTTTTGTAAATAAATTGTCTAGGCTGGAAATCATAGGCCTCTTTGGCCCTCAGCCAGGTTAAGCTGTGTCTGTATACCCTAACATCAACCATCATCTCGGACACCAACAGATCCTGATGTTAAAAAAAGTGAATATATCTTGCTCTCAGTTTAATAAAACACAGATGGGAAAAGCAAACCAAACAGAGAGTTAACAGCTCTATTCACTAGTCTCCTGGGCTCCATGTGATTAAATCAGAGTTGGAGGGTATGTTCCTGCTGCTGCTGTTCTGGCCAGTGTCCGTAGGGGTGATGGCCAGCAAAGGAGAAGTACTCTGTCAGAGCTGCATGTCATTTGTCAAGCTGAGAAAAAACAGTCATCTCACTGAACAGCAAGACTTCTGGCTATCCACAGTCCCAGTAAATACGCTCCAGCTCTACAGCATGACTGCAGGAATTTTGCTCAGCCATGGGAACAGGCTTTAAAACTGCCTCCCATATCCACAACTTTATTTCAGAATGCTGATCTTAGTAGTGTTTTCTGGTCTTTGCAACTCCATCCTTTTATTTCTTTCCAGATAAGAGGTAAACTCCTCTAGTTCTACACATCAAGCCTCAGTACTCTCAATCATTGTCCTATGCTACATACAGGAAATTAGGACTTGTTTTTTTTGTTCCTGTTTTAGGTATTTATTAACATCTGTAGAGGGATCAGAAGACCTGCCTTAAAGAAGAAGGTTATACATCCAGCTACAGAGATAAAACGTTTTCATAGTCTTTATAATTCAGAAAATATTAAACTAGCTCATGTGAAACAGTCTGACAGCTATAGAGTGATATAAACTTACCTATTTTGTATACCTGTAGACGTAGACCAGGGGAATCATTATCTGGTTTTGTCTGCTACTACTTTTACTTTTTTTTTAAATTCCTTTTAGGATACTTTCCATATCACAAGAGACAAGTAAAGATAGGATTAATGTGCCTGGGTTGCTTATTCTGACATTAAAGTTCCTTAAAAGTATCCAGTAGCCTTCCTTCAGGACATTTTTCTTCTTTCTCATAGTTTTTCACATTCTAGGCGTCAGTCTGTTGTTTCTGTGAAACTTTGTCGACTTTGTTTAATTTCCAGAACAGATTTAATGCTTGCAGAGAAAGGAAAATGATACCTTTTTTTTTTCCTGCAGCTGTGCCTAAAATCTCTCACAGAACATCTTTAGAAGTATGTTTTCTTTCAAAGTCCTCTGAGACTAGGTTAGCTTGAGCTGGTTTTACTGCAAATTTTTTTTTTTTTTCTTTTGCTTCTGATTAGCTTTATTTATTTAATCACATTTATGTGTTTCTGCTATGGTAACAGCAATAAGAGGAGTACCTTCTGACCTGTGCCTTAGAAGTTGTTTGCTATTTAGAAATACCAAATTTAAAGAGTCTGAGGTTTGCCTGTTCTCTCTCCTCTTTCCTTTTTTTTTTTTTTTTTTTTTTTTTTTTTATTTTTCACTGGATCTCCTTCCCTAACAGCTCACCCATTTTTGTGTAGTTTTATGTTTATTTTGTAGAGGCAAGGTAAGAACATGAAACAATGTCAACAGTAAATAAAACTGACCACAGAAGACACATAGATCTACGCAGAATATCCACAGCAAGATCATGTGGCACAGCACATACTCCTCTGCAGAAAAAGATTCACTATTACTCTAAATAATTTAAAAAAAGAAAAGAAAAGAAACCCAAAACAAACAAAAAAAAGGGCAAACAAAAAACCTGTAACAAGAAACTTTGAAAAGCAGCTTAAATGTAAGAAGCAAAAGGTTTCAGTCCCAAGTGATCAAAACAGTGCTCATCATCCATTATTGCAAACCACAGACCAGCTGTTGGCATCCCCACCTTCTCTCCTGCTCCAGGCATTCCAGACACTGCTTGCTTCCCCCCTTTCCTACCCACCCGACTCCAGGCCTGACTGTGCCTGCCATTCCCACAGCCTTCCCAGATGCCACTTCTTCCTTCCCATTCGTGGAAAAGTCACAGCAATCATCTTCCTGCATGTGCCTTCCCTAAGATAACATGAGGCGTCTAGTCAGGGCAAAACACCATGCTGGCAATTGAAAGAACACTCCTCATCTAATTAACATTTGAGCATTTTAAAATAACTTATTAATTTTTAAACTGTTACAGCAAAGTGCTAGTACCAATCAGTGGGAACTGTGGCTGTCAAAACATTTAAGTAATAAAATTCCCAGTCTGTGTGTAACATGGAGAATGACACCTCTTCGTTTTCATTCTGAAAAGCAAGTGTAACCAGGTTAATTGAAAGGAAGGGTAAAGAGACCTAGCACTAACTGAAAATCTGCTCAGCAATCACATGTAAACACTACAAACGGAAAATATGCCCCAGTTTGTCCGTTTTGTTTGGGTTTTTTACTAAGAGAACAAAGAATTAGCAATCAAATAGGTAAGGCATGCATGCCTGGAAAATAAGAGTGCTAAAAAGGAACCAGCTCTGGATATATCAAAATGCTAGGCAGTGAATTCACAAAGGAATTAACTGCTGCAATTGCTTAAGGGCAACAAATACAAACATGTATTTTCAAACTTTTGTAGAAAGGACACTTGCAGCCCAGAAAAGAGTGACCAGCTACACAAGTCATCCTACTTCATGCTGACATGAAAGGACTGTTTGGGAATAAGTTCTTTTAGCAAAACTAATCACAATTCATTTGAATTTCATATGGTAATTAACAGACTGGTAAAATGTAGAAAAACAACAGTATTAGATGAGACAGAAGAAAATATTAAAGATTGAAGACATCTAGGGCCAGATTCACTGTAGGCTCAAGCTGCTTCATGCTGTTTCAGTGATGCAAAGCAGCTGTAAACTCAACTTAGTTGGCCTGGAGCCACTACAACTTCTATCTGCTAGAAGAAAAAGAGTATTCAGTGCATCAAACCTGGGTTTGGAACTGTGGTTCATCCTGCAGCCTACTGGCTAAAGGAACCATCACTTGTGTTACTTTGGGAAAACCTCTGTGCCCCTCTCGCTCAGCTCTGCCCTGCTTCCCCGTTTAAAGGATGCTGAGGATCTGTGGGAAAGGAGGTTGCTCTTCAGTGCTGCTCTCCAGACTCCAGGGGAACGAAGGGAATTGGCAATTCCTCTTCAGCAACAGCAATCAAAAATGAAAGACAGAAGGTCTTTAACCAAAAAAATAAAATTAAGTGAGTACTACTGCAGTAAAACTGCTTCTAGTGAAGTCGTCTCTTGAAGTCATTTCTTTAATACTCTCTTTTAAAGACTCAATTGTGGCTCCATAAGAAAGCATTATGGAAAACAGATTCTTCTTGTAAAATCTTTAGTGTGTGTGTGTGTGTATATATATACATATATACAAGGGTAGAAAGTGAGTACTTTTTTTTGTTTGTTTTTCAGGATATGTACTTATTCAGGCTTTTTGGTTCCCCTGAGCAGCTATGAACAACAGCAGGTATGATTAAGAATTCAAGGTAGCTGGCAGCGAGGAGGTTTGACCTAATCTATCTTGACTTTGTACTCTATGCATTTAAATGCAGTATGTCTGTGTGGAACACACTGTAGTTCACTGGGGTACAGCATATCTAATTTAGTCACATACATGCACTGAAATAGCTGTGTGCACATGGAGATCACTTCTTTTTTTTTTTTCTCCCCCCAGTTTTTAGCCAAATTAGACCATCAAAGCCATATAAAACCTTTTGTAATGAAACTTGAAGCCACATGTAATGAAACCAGATAGTTTTTCCTTTCTGATGTAAAGTCTTTCCTGTTTTCAGACATTACTATAAACCTACATCTTGGTCCAGTCTGTAACTTGGTCCAGCTTGGATTAGCTTTGCAAACAGTTTGATGAATCTGGGATGATTTATAGCTGGAGGTAGAAAGAAAACAAGTAAAGAACTTAAAGTTTGGCCTACTTTATGCTCAAAATCAAGCGTAACCTCCTACTGACTCCTTTTGGATTTTTGTGTCTTTTCAAATCCCAGAAGGAAAGCACCGCACTGAATCCTGAATCCAGCATGAAAAAGACACTGCAGTGGTAAATGTAGAAGCAAGCTTCACAAATATCCTTCCCTTTCCTGGGAAATTTCCATTTAGACTTAAATGAGGGATTTATATAGAAGGAGATTGAGGAAAATATTTCCTCCTTAGTACCAAGAGCTGAATGTACTCATCTTTGTTCAGAAGAAAAGAAGTACATCTATCAAAGAGCACTTTATCCACTCTATCCACAAACTTGTTCATTCACTTTTAATTCAGCTTAAAAGGAAGATGACAAATATCAGCAGGGAGCTGTTTAACTAAAGGAAGTGCGACATTCAGAAAAATCAATACAGATTTGCAAAGAGCGTGGCTTAAACTTAGCAGTGAAAAGAATGTGAGTTATAGAAGCTCTAAGGGTTCCTATTTCCTATCTCCTTCTAAGTCTAGTGAGTCTAAATTCAAGATATGTCTTCAGGGAATAAGGTGATATCTGTGAAGAAGATCCTACACCTTTATTTTATAACATGGATTCTTTCAAAAATGCTTCTT
Source organism: Coloeus monedula (assembly GCF_965178545.1). Lineage (NCBI taxonomy): Eukaryota > Metazoa > Chordata > Aves > Passeriformes > Corvidae > Coloeus > Coloeus monedula. The sequence continues at coordinate 58,381,150 of NC_138785.1, read as the reverse complement.
TACTGGGCCGTATTTTTCTTCAGAAATTGTGCTGGCTTTTGGTATTTTTACCTGTTACCACTGCACCTGCACCAGGTGACACTCTTATCTGGGTCAGGACATCTTTGCTTTCGGCATCAGCAAGTAGAAGGGGAACAAACCAGTCCCACAAGAAACAGCTGTGCAAAATATGCCTTAAGCAAAATCTGAATGAGCAGATGCTTTGCTCCTTTGGACCAGTGTGGGTAACACTGTCCCACTTAAGGGAGAAGCTCAAACAAAGAGCTGATTGAAGTTGTTTGTGTATTCCAGTATTTGTCCAGAAGGAGTGGAATATATGTTTTGACACACCTTCATTCCCATATAACTAGAAAATAAAAGTATAAACAGTTATAGATCTTTAAAAACATAATACTGAAGGTATCTCTGATTCTTGATAAAAAAGCATTTTATGCATACAAATTAGAACACAGAAGTGTGACCCTACACAAGCCTAAAACCACAACTCTTTCCATTATCAAAATTTTACTCCTGAGCTAAGAGGACTTCAATATGTATCACTTTACAATACAGTCAACAACTGAAATATCATTTTTATTTAAAGGTATCCTAAGCAAGAGAACAGTGCTTATGTTACAACAGGTCATGTTTCCTATTATTGTCAATAGTGGTCACTTTCAAAGGACAGACCGACAGCTGAGGCTCAGCAACATTGCCATGAAATCTATCCACACCTTGTGTAAGGCCAATCATGCACAAACCCATTTAACCAAACTTTCAAATACACAAGAATCCTTTAATTCATTCTAGATCAAAATGTTGTTTTTCATCCATTTGAGGCATGAAAATGTATATAATGGATTCAGAAAAATTCCACATAATTATCCTGGTTGGATGTGAAATTTCCTTCAATCTTTGATCTATAATGTAGTGATGTGTCAGCTCGACCAGAGTAGTTTTATGTGCAGGAAATAAGACAAGCTGAGTAGCTTCATGGTTAATTGATTAAAAGGTTCTAAAGAAGGTGCAAGATCAAAGAGCAACTTAATGGTTTTATGTTACTCTAGAGAACTGTTGGTCCACTTGTCTGACAAGACTGACCTTGGGCAATGAAGTAACAGGCAATTAAAAAAAAAATTGCAAAACTAAAACACAGATCATATTTATCTAGTTCAGCCTCCTTATTTCCTTTAGCAAGTATTAGGTGGCACACCCAGGTGCTCTTAACACAGTTTCATTTTGTTAGCATTTTATGCTATGTGGCCTAAATATTGAGTACACAACAACAACAACAAAAACCACCGCAAAATAAACAAACAAAAAACAGAAAAAAAACCCCAAAAACAGAAACTCAGAATCACAGAATGCCATGCCATTGGTTAAGAATCTATGAAAAAACGCACAAATATCAAACTATGGCTGAAGGACAATTCCTTGTAGAGTCCTTGGTCTGTGGAATCACTGAGGTCCCTCAGTGTCTTCACTGGCACTGGGAACTGATGACACCTCGTAGCTTGCAAGATTGGCTCATCTCAAGAAGTATATTAGGAAATGGGAGCTGCTCTGAAGTAATGTAATTGCTTAAAATAAAGGAGATTAAAAAAAAAATAAGTAATGCATTTCCTCTTAAAGAAGAATTTGAGAAGGCCATTCTCTAAATGGCACTTTTAACCACTATATTTTCTGGCTAGGCTGTCGTCACTAGTCTATTCAAAACTCTCATGAGCACAGTTTGGTTTATGTCTCCTGAATACGAGCACTCCACTTACATTGAGGTAAAAGTGAAATACTGAGAATATCAGGGCAATAATGGCAAGGACTGCACACAAAAAGATTTCCACAAGCTGCACCATGACCAGAATCCAATTTTTTCTCAGTTCTGATACAGTGTGGTGTTTCCTAGCCACAATCAGATAATATTTTGCTTTAATTGAACAATTAGGACAATGAGGTAAGACATCAACACTACTAAGACTGGGGTCAGGCTCAATTTGGCACTCTATTCTATTTCAGTCTCCAGTGCTTGGGCTTCTGGAACAGTAGTGCTTAAAAGCCACATGCAGCCTCCCCTTCATGCAGAGATGGCTTCATAAGTCAAAGGCACACTTACACTAAAAAAAAATCACATTTTCCTCTTCTGTATTAATCTTGCTCTCTCCAAAACCCAGGTACTCTCACATGTTTTTCCATGCATTTTTTAATGTTTCTATGGATAATCTTGTCCCTCCCCAGCAAATTCTCACCTCATTACTGGGAAGCAAGGCCCCTTCCTCAGGCAGTGTTGCCACTGTTTCCACCTTAGCAAAAAAAAAGAGAACTCTTTCTCTAGGTATTTATCTTCCCTTCAATATCATCAGGAGAGCTTGGCCATGTGGCAAGAAGTATCAGTAGATGCCCATCACTCAGAGCAAAAATATGAAGGCATCACTGAATCTGAAAACAACTTCCCTTGAAGGAAAACTATTCTGTCAAGAGACACGTAGGAAAGGACTTGGCTAGTCTGAACTACTGGAAAGAGAAAGAGTCAAAGGAAATGTCATGAGACACAGCATCTTGGGGAGACCCCTCTCATCTGTGGATTATAAATTAATTAACACTTCTGACCAGTGTCTTAATGACACCCTACATGTTCTACCATTAATGCCTTTTATTTACAGAGCATGACTTTCAGGTCAAGGATGTAGAAGTTCCCTGTTGTTCTATTTACTTAAAACAAACAAACAAACCCCACTACTGCTCCTGCTGGCCTGCTTCACTTCACAAAGAAGAATATCCCACTTGAGCTGACCAGCTGACAGCTCTGCTAAGTGCCTGATAAGCTGCCTGTCCTGGGTCACCACTGAGTGGGAACTTCTGAGCTGTGTAATGGGATTAATTTTCCCACACCATTCCCAGAGAGCCCATTGTTGAAAGAGGAATAGTTTTATTCATGGCAACAAGTCAAACACAAACCCTTGGCAAGTCAAAATAAGAAAAAATAAACAAACAAATGGAGTTTTGGCAGAATCTGGGATCTGCCCTATTGGGAATTTCTTTCTAAGCTGATGAAGAAGTTGACTGATCTGGAATGGGCCACTACATTTACAATAGAGCTAAAGAGTAACTCATTAAAGACTCCTCTTTTGTTTTGATAGAAGATCTTTCATTACCTCAAAGCCCTTTCCTTCACAAAGATCTTAAAAAAAAAAAACAATCCCAACCTAGCAACACATATTTGGGATGAGGGGGAAAAATACTAACTGCTAAACTTTCTGTGGAGGAGTCTTGAATTAGTCATTTTGTAGTTTTGCAAGGACAAAATGCAGGGAGTTGTTGTGATTTAAGGATATAATAATTTTCAATGTGCAAATTCCCTTTATTGGAGTATAAATGGAGTCTTGAGGGCACATAACAGCATTGAATTGGGCCTGGCAGAATCAGTTTTATTATATTCTACTGTGCAGAAACAATTCCTTCAGTATAATTGTCACATGACATTTTTCAGCCTGCTCAAGTTCAGTCTTGTTATTGTAAATTACTTTGTAGTTGAGAGGTATATCCAAACATCTGTACTTAATACTGTCTTGAACCTTTACTTTTATAATCTAAAACCCTTCTCTTTTTTGTTTTGCTCTAGCCACTTTTGTGGCTCATATTTCCAGTATAAGCACTTTTCACAATTCTTTTCTAAATCTCAATTTCATTCTCCAAATGATTCTGCTTTACTGATTAACAGTACTCCAAAGAAACCCATTGGGAATCGTGCTTCCTATTTAATTTTTCTAAATCTTCAGTGGACCTGATGTGTTTCCAATGGCTTGTTACCAACAGATTGTCACAGGATTTGCTTGTCACCTCTGCTTTTTGGTGCTTCTATTTTTCACAGTGAACCTGGCACCACATCTATGGTTAAAATGCTTGTACACATGCATTTGGACCTTAGGCCTCTTCAGCATGGTGAACCTCTCACAGTTTTGTTAGAGATTATGGTATCTTCACATTTTTTGTTTATGCACCAACCAAGCACCTGGGGAAATAGGGCATCATGCAGAGTCTTACAGACTACAGCTTGAGAGGCCAGGTGAACATTGCTGGGGCAGAGGTACTGCTGTACAGATTAGCAAAAAGGTTATGCTGTGAAGACATACCAGCTCAGCTGGAACTCATCTGGGAAAGGGTCATGCTACATAGTGTGATTTTAAGTCTGAAATATCTCAGGATCTTGCAAAAATAAGAATTTTCTCTTATTAAAATAACTATTGAACTTTTAGGTTGCACAGAGAATTCTTGTACCTACAGCCTGCACACCAGGAACTGAAGAAATACGGCGCTAAGTTGCAGTTAATAAGCCCAGTCAGACCTTGATGAGAGCTAATGAATTCCTACAGCTTCTTGCTGACTGTGTGGCACCATGCAGCTTTCTTGCCATCCTTTTTGTCATCATTTCAGGTCCAAGGGTGCTGTGTTGGGTCATTGCTGGCATGAGTCCATAGGCCTTATTATTAACAGCAGAGCTCCTGCTCAGGGCTGTGCAGGCACAGAGTGCCTCTGGACCCATGTTGGCTCTAGAAACACTGCCGCATTTGTAGTTGCTCTGTACCCAATTTCACAAGCTCCCAAGCACAGCTGATGCTCAAAAGCCATCTCCCAGGGTTTGCTCTACTTAGTGGTCAGGAAGCAACTGTAAGAGACTTAAAGGTCATAATTGCCTCAAACACTGTTAAGATCACTGAAGGACTTTACCCACTATGGCAAACTGTATAAAGAAGTAACTGCTCATCTGTGACCACCAAACACACCCCCTTCTGAATATGTCTCAGTGAAACCCTGGATTTCTGGGCAATAAGTTGAGCCACCTGAGTGGAACTTGAGATGGGATAAAGGTGGTACTATTGTCCAATTATCTCAAACTAGGAAGAGGTAAACAAGCTGGGCGAGCACTGATAATGAACAAAAAGAATCTACAAGGAAAGTCAACTCAGCAACTGTGCTGAAATCAGCTCTGACTGAGTCCAGCAGGGAGAGGACATGGCCCACCAACTCAAAAGAAGAGAAAGACTAAGCATGGGACTAATTAGCATTGGAAGCAAGGGAACCATTTAACCAATAGAATAAGAGAACTGTTTACCCAATGAGAAATGATTCCTTTGTTTGCTAAAACGTGTAAGTGGTGAGAAGTTTTGAGTGACCTCCCCATCACTAAGAAGAACAGAAGAACAGGACCAATGGGACACTGTCTGGATCCATGGGTGGTGGTATCTTTCTACTTAATCTGTTACTCTAACCTTCCCCCCCACCCTCCTTTTTTCTATTTCCTTCTATCTCTCTCTACCTCACATTTACTGTTAAATAAAATCCATACTATTGACTTCAGCATATGGTGTAGTTTACACCTTAATTCAGGCAGAGGAATATCTCTAATAATCATAATAATCTGATCTAAACAGCAGCACTCCATAAAATTGTATTTGCACCTATAAAACTGAAGGAAATAATAATATAAGCATATTTTTAAAAGCACATACATCAATACTAGAATACCTAGATATGTCTGGGTCTAACTGTCAGATTCAGCTAAAGAGATTTTTCTTAGCAATAAAATATCTGGTGCTTGCTTGTCAAAACAGTGGACTAATCTTTTTTCATTTTCTTTGTGACAAGGTCCAGTGTCTCAGAGCACTAAGAAATGAAATATTACTGGCCGACATGTTGTTGTAAGTAAAAGACCAGTTAAAGAACAAAAACTAAAGAGTAGGTTTAAATGGTCATTGCCTCTTCAGTTTAAGAACAAACTGTTAAATGAATTTGACTACTACTGTCACTATCTAAATCCATAACATTAAAACAACTGAGTGCAAAATCACACTTTAGTGAAGAAGAAGGGTGTAAAATATTATTATTTATTTTGAGTCAAAGAAATAATGTAAGTTCTGAATAACCACTTATGCAGCACTTATTGCCGCTGATGGATAATTACTATTCAGCAAAAATCACAGAGCATTAAAATATTTATTCAAACTAGAATGTATCTAATTAGAATAAACAAAACCAACCAAACAAAAAACCTCCAGTTGGTGACCTAACCTTCTCCCACAGCTCATTGCTTTTCTCCACTACTTGGGGAATGCACACAGTATTTGTCCTAACAGATACAGTCCTTTTGGGACCATGCAAGGACATCAGTGTCTTTACCACTATTTATCCCCCACTGATTGTTTTGATTTCCACAATTATAACACCACTGTTTGCAGAAGTCATCTTTAGAAAACTGTAGTAAGTTGCAAGATTGAATTCCATGCTAGAAGTGCTCATGGAATCATTTTAGAGCTGCATTCATGGTATATATGCTAAATAAAATGGATGGATGCACAGAATGGAATAATACTGCAGGACTGAGTCTGCATTGCTCTCAAGAATATGTTATACCAACATATTCAGTGGGGCACTGCACTTCCTAGATTGGGCTGGTAATGAAAATGATGACATTTCAGTTTTGTGGATGGAAATCTACAGAACCAGCGTCTGATGGAAGCATTTGAGAGGTTGGCCTAGAACAGGACACAGACTGAAGTGGCCTGGCCGAAACTTGAATCTATTTTCAGAGTAGCAAAAGAAGTAAATAAGTATAGGAAATAGTAAATTAAGGAGGATGAAAGGAGAAAACCTTGTGGGGTCTTCCATGTGCAGTAAAATTTCCACATATAGTGTGAACCAGCTGACAGTTATAAAGCACACTCTGGCCCACTGCTTTGCACTACTGATTAGAAAAATTGCCACAATTTAAACTAATTTTACAGAATGTCTAGAAAAGTTGAAACCTAAAGAAGTTTGGGACTTTAGGAACAAAGAGATAGTATTGAGATTCTGAGAAGTGATACCATATTTTTCATTATCCAATCAAAAAAACCTAAAATATGTGGGTTGACACAAACTCGTGCTGCTCATGATCCTGATACCTTGAAAAGGCCTAAGTAGAAGAACTATTTGACAAGAAATAAAATTAATTGAGAGAAAATACTCAACCAACATAAAAAGGTAAGGGTGAGCTGCAAGAGGCTACTGTGAATACTAAGTCTCCTGTGGTTCAACAGGAGAGTTGCCCATGAAAGAAATCCATTGAAAACTACGGAATATGCTGCAACCATCCCTGGCTCAGGATGTTACTGAATGGCAAAAGGCTGAAAGATGGGAGAATATTCATGGGAAGTGCTATGTTCAGTTGCCTCACTTCATGTAGTCTTCCCTGGGCACCCTCTTCAGCTCTCTCAGATTGGACACTCAATGAACAGACACTATGATGCATTAATCTTTGATCTCCCCTATGTTCAATTCAACAAAAGTCTTCCAGTTAGACAGAATGTGCAACAGTTTTGAAGTGATTTTTTTTTGTGAGATGGCAAGTTTGTAGTATTTAAACACACAGTTGTCTTGTGAACTGAATTACCTTTCAGACTTGAAGCTGATAGTAAATGTTGTACTTGTCCATACCTTGTCTCATGGCAAATAAATGACCTGGCAGGCTCTCGGGAAGTTTCCTCTTTGCTTCCCATAGTGTGTATGTGTTAGTGTTTATCCTACAGAATCCACCAACTTTCCAGACTCCTGCATTCTTAGCCTTTCTGACAACACCACGACTCTTTTCAGCCTACTCTTGAGATTAGTTTCACATCCACAGGGACATCAGTTTGAGATTCTCCAGTCAACCCGCACAGGGAGCACGACCTATGTTGGCATCCAGCAATAGCAGGGCAGTCTGTAGCTGAACAGTGCAGTGAGGTCCTCATTCCCCACACTTCCCGTTCCCATCCTTTCCTTTGCTTTCCTCAAAAATACACGTGCTCATATCGTACTATTTCAAATACAGACTGAAGAAATGTACTATGTTGAGGAATATACCAAAAGCTTATCTCCCTTCCTCCTTGCCCCTTTTTCCTCTAGTTAATTATGTAGTTTCTCCATCCTCTAGTTTCTCTTACCCAGTGTCTTCTCATATCAAAAAGTAGAACTGTGGAAAACCAAAATGATGTCTGAATTACAGGAACTACAATCCATGAACAGACAAAGTCTAAAAGACATGAGTTTGAAGACATTGCACTTCCAATATCCTCATTTTTAATCCCTCCACGTTCTCCACTAACCGCCTTCTTTCTCACTGCAACTCCAGTGCACTGTCCCCACTGTCCCCTCTCCTCCCCCTACCTCCCAACACCTTTCCTGGAATATCTTATTTTTGTTCTTTCTTTCGTTCCTTTTCTTTTTTTCCTTGGGGTTTTCTGTTTTTTTCTGTTTATTTGATTTGCAAAGATGTTTCAATTCATCCTCCTCCAAAATCCAGTAGCAGAGTGAGAGAGAGCAGGGCAGCCTTCCTCCCCCACTTGCTGCTCCTGGGTGGGCAGGGACAGAGGGGATGTTGCTGAACCACTTTCTAAAAGGAGAAAATATGAAAACAATTGCTACATCACCACTACCTTTGAGTCTATTATTTAGTCATGACTGTTATCACAGCTCATCACCATCACTATGGCCAGTACTTCTAGGCTGTTACTAGTTCTGAGACACCATCTTGAATTGAGTCTTATAAATCTTAAGCCTTTCTTTCAAACTTTCTCTATGTCTTAAGCAAAGATATTTTTCCTACCATGCCTGGACTTATTATCTCAAGTGCCAGCTGTGCTTGTTATGTGGGAGACATTAAACGCTTTTGTGATGCAGCACTCCCAAGCTGTGTGTGCCACAGAGCACAGGCTGATGCCCTTGCTGCAGCACTCTGCTACATCTGATCCAGCAAAGGGAACCTCATGGACTCAGGCAAAAGCTGAAAGGTTTGTAAACGTTATGAAAGAACATGTTGCACCTAGCTACAGTTTCTGCAGAGATACATTTGTTTAGCCAGTGCAATTAGATCTCTTCCCTAACATGTTCTCTGCAGACCAAGTAGTACCAAGTACATGGGTTTATTCCTGCTGTTGGGAAGAAAAAACAAAAAAAAAAAGAAAAGAAAGAAAAGACAAGAGTGGAAATACTCTCGTGATGCCTTGTGAATTCATGGCAGACTTTTTTGTATTTATTATTATTTGCATTATTCTGCGAAGGGCTATAAAGCCCAGTAAACTTGCTCATATTCAATACATTACACACCGCTACTGGTCTGTGCCCTAGAGTGGGATAAAACTGGTAAAAAAATTCCCATCAAAGAACACATTTTCTCTGACAAGTGAACTATAAGATACTTACATTTTCACTTAACAAACTCCTCTATTTTGCCATCTCTGATATTTGAAGTAACAGAAAACTATGATTTTTCCCTTGTTTCTTCCTCTGAGCAGAGGCTGCAGAATGCAGAGCAGCAGTTATCTGGGAGGAAGCACAGAAGTGGGAAGGAAAGAGAGGGAATCATTGCCACCGAGTGGGAAAACACAAAACTGCAGTGTGTGCCTCAACTGGTTTTGTTTTTTTTCTCTATTCAACTCTGATGGGGAAAACATGTCAATCAGCCCTCATAGCAGCACCCTGACAATGAGGTGCAAGTTTTCAACTTTGCTTAATTATTTCCCTCAGCAGAATTTAAATTATATTTATCCTGCCTTAGAATTTTAGTAGGGAGGGTTTTTTTTCAAATAATTATAGAAAAATCATCTGGTGAGTACAGTTAGAGCTCATTCATGTCTGTCTTGCATTTATAGAACATTAGTCAATGAGAACTTTTTTTATTTTTCTTAAAATCAAATTCCAAGTTCACAAAAATCAGCAGGAGGAGAATAATGGCATTCTCTGCAGGGCAAAGAGAAAGGCCACACTACTAATTTTTTTTTATTGGCATGGGGTGGCATATATCATATTAGATACAAGTACCTGCAATATAAAATAGTGGTGAACATTTCTCGAGGCACTCAAAGTTGTGATAAAGTAGTCATCTTTTAATAGCCTGTCCATTTTTTAAAGGTAGATTCTGATTTATAAAGAGAACATGTCATTTCTAGTTTTTTCACTTTTTTCTGTGATGTTGGGTATGACTTCATTTTCAGGATTACTATGCATTCTTTCATTCTGTTTCTACTTACAAATACTTTCACCTGTTTAGTGCAAAAAATAGTTAATAAAAGTGTGTACTCTGGGAAAATTTAGAATACCATTGCTATGCCCTGAAGCAATTGAGAATAATACTCAGATATCACCATGTGTTTGTCAGGTTTGAGAGGCAGGAGAGTCTGGGTTCAAGTCTGTACAAATCAGGCAAAAACAGATTTTCCATAATCCAGTGAGCCTCCTAGCACTGCTTTCAAAACATTTTGTTACCTTTGAAAACTTTGACAATTGTGAATTTCAGAAAAGAAATCACAAATGTATATCCAACTCCCCCTTTTCTTTCCCCAACTGCTTGTCAACTACTTTTCTCTGAAACCATAGCTTTTTCCTTTACTTTTTCCATGACTCAGTGGTGGTCATCACCAGGTCATCTTTGGTACTTCCTGTGAATCTTCTTCTTAGGTGTTTAACTATGGAAATGCTCTGACTCCTGAGACTAATTAGGAACTAAAATTCCAGTGAACAGCAGGGAGGCAGGAAATCAAGTATCTTAAAACTCAGATTTAGTGATTCAAAGAAATGGAGATTCCTAACTCTTTCTTTTTTAACTAAATTTGTGGGAATGGATTTCTCCATAAACAAGCAAAGTACTTTTACAGAAGTAGCTGTGATTTTGCCAGCATCTGAGTGATGGAATGGAATTAATTGTCCTTCCTGAGCAATTGGCATCACCAGAAATGGCATCACCAGAAAGAGCAAATTCAAACTGCCATTATTGATGGGGATATGAAAAGTTAGACAAATCGGAAGAAAAACCAAATCCTGACATGTCTCATTTTAATCCTAATTTCATTTTTTAAAGTAGTACAGTTCACTGAAGGATGGGTATAATTGGTCTACTTTGGAAGCTGGTAGTACTAGCTATATACAGGAGACAGGAACATTGGTTCTGTATGGCCATGGGTAAAAGATGAATACAAGTATAACTGAATCATTGCAGAGCTGCTCTAAACACTTAATTAAGTAAAGTGGAGCAATGATGAGTTAGCATCTTTATATCTATATGGACATAAATTTCTCCAACTCACTCAGGCACTCATGTTCATGGAAAAACCTGAATTTCCCAATAATTTCAGATCAGCAAGATATCCTTGAGAGCAATCAAAAAGCCTAGCGTGGAATTTAACTGCAGTTGTCCATGCAACTGTCCATGCAACTACTTGATTGTGCTCAGCCTTGCATCTTCATTCACAAATCATAGCCAAAGCAGCGTGCCTGCACACTAACAGTACTCTGTGTACCATGTACTCCATGATACTCATTAGGAATCTCATTAAATTTGTCAATTTGGGGGTCATACCTGTATGAATTTTTGTTACTCTGAAACATCAGACCCTGAAGGTTCCTGTGGGTCAGTCTGTTTCTTGGGACCTTGCCTCTGAGTTTTACACAGGACTTTGATCTGCTAATCCAAAGTCCCTATAGCAAGTTAGCACTTAATAATAGGCAATCAAATAATTTCTGGTGTATTACAGAAAAAGAGCAAGCAATCCAGTAGAATCTATGGGCTGTTGTCCAGAATTGTTCAACTGAAGGGATGCTGTTTCACACCAATTTTCACTGAAGATAAAAGGGTATATTCACAGGTCCATGGACTGTGACAGGCACTGAACTAATCATCTGATGCAACTTGTCAATGCAAGTGCCTGGAGCATTTAATCTTTGCAGTCAAACCTGAAAACTACAATTAGGTGTCAACAACCTGTTCCGTAGCTCACATTTACTGCCAAACGCGGTAACTCCTCTTTTAGAGAGCACTATTTATAAAGTATGCCAAGTGGTCAAGTCAGGATAAAAGCTTTGTGGAATGGTAGTTGAAGACTATCTAAGTAACACACTCCTAGAATTCAGTTTTAAACTTTTTGAAAGACCAGTGAGAATTTCTAACTTTTCAGAGTTTCTGGAGAAATGAAAGGAATTACCATATACATAGAGGAAATATGTTTTGTTCTTTTACTGTTCTTACTAGGTTGCAAGTTGTCAGCCCCCAACTGGTTAACATTGCACTTGGTTTATAAGCTTCTAAAATAATCTCAAATGAAAATATATGTTTGTGTACTATTAGATGAACATTTAAGACTCTGTACAGTAAGATGTAAAATTAGTCAATTTTTAAATCCGTTGTTAATCTCCTTCTTGTATTTAGTAAAAAAATAGTGAACAAATCAGCATAAACCACTTATTGTCTAACAGAAAAGCTGCTAAAACAGAGAGGAAAATGTTGACAATTCAAATTAATTAAATTATGACAAAAATTAAAGTATCTACTCTCTTTCTTTCACATTCAAAAGCCTGCACTTGTCAAGAAATATTCTCCCCACAATTTCACAACTGGCTCTGGCAACATGCCAAGTCTAAACCACGACAAATGAATTAGCTTAACAAAGGTATAAATATGCTCAGACAAAAAGATCTAACATGTGACTGGTTTATGTTCTTTCAATTAGCCATATTCCAATAAGCCTTAGTTTTTATTTCATAAGCCTCAGAATTCATTTGGCATTGGTGAATTCTCCTCCCCCTCAGTACTTAACTATTTAATTGTGACTAATTAAAAAAAAGAAGTCAAATTGCACATTGGTTTTATCAGCAGTTATAGATAATTAATTAATCATTGGTTCTATTTAAATTGGTTGAGTATTATTATGGAAAAGTAAGTAATCAGTGCTGAGTTAACTTTCATTTTTGTATTCCATATGCTCAGCTGAACATGCAAACACGTAAGTTTCTTTTCATTATAAATACTCATTGGAAATTATTCATATTTTTGTCTTTATTTATTTTCAAACCTTTAGGAAAGTTTATGGCAGTTAAATTAAACAAACTAAAAATGCATAATGAAGAAACTCATAACTGGAGCTAATGCTACACAAGCATACAGTAATAGTGGCTCATGCTACCATATTTAACATTACGAACTGGTATCATCACAATGAACAAAAATGCTAAAATTTGTCATGTTTTGTTGATCCATACTGTGATCATACAGTATTTTCCCTCCTAAATTGTCCATCCACCAAATATGTTTAAAATGTCACAGACTAGTTCCTATTAAAACTACCAAAACCAGTAAGACACAGAATGAAAAGCATTTTATTTTAAATAAATATATTTTATTACAAGCATTTTGACCCATATTCCCAATGTCTATATTAAGTGAGAAAATCCAAGGGAAGTTATAACAATGAAGAAGCTACTCAGGGAGCAGGGGATCTGCAAATGCATAGGACAAGTGTAATAAAAAACATTTTAAGATCATACTGTAGGAATCAGAAGGGACTGAATTTGTGTTTAACCTTAGGACTTCTCTTTTCCTAACTCTTAAAATTTCATGCAAGTTAGAAAAATATAGATAAGGATACAGTTTCATCCTACCCTACTCCAGGAATTTAGGATCATTTTAGTCTGTATTTCTCCCACGTGGGATAGTTAGGCTCCCACACAAGAGGACCAAGCCCACCCAAAATACCGGGTTGCCTGCACTCACTCAGGTGGCCGAGCCTTGCCATACATTCAACACCCCAAGAACAGCAGGATTCCCCGTGGTACATACTCACTGCAGGATCGTGACACTCTTATTTTGCATTTCTCGGGAAAATGGTTGGACTCTGTACTAAGCCCTGCTCTTTCACAGAGACTGGAGCCTTACTTGTCCTTTTACAACCCAGTCGTTTCTGTGCCTCCGTGAACTCAGTGGGAGCTGCTGACTCCACGGAGCTGATCAGTGGGGTTTTGCTTCGTGCTACACAGCAGTTCATACCTCCTACTGACTTAGGAATTGTACTACTACTTTCTTCCACAGCTGTGGTCTGTTTTGTACTCACAAAACAGCTACAGCACATACATGTATAAAATGATACTGAAACACTGAACAAAAATAAACCTTGCTCAAAAGAAAAGCAGATTTTTTTCTCATCCTGGAAATGATCAGGCTGCTTTGCATTTTTTAGTGTGATTTTCAAAGATTTTCATGGTCTGCTTTTCAAATATTGGATTTTTTCTGAGATCATTTATCAATCCATAACATTTTTGGATAAAAAGACATCCATTTTTCTATTGCCTTCAGTACTGTGGAACAGTAAAATAATTCTGTTAAAGTACTATAATGTCTCTTGAGTTTAATTAACAACACCTAAAAAAATAGAAATCTTCCCTTCTCCAATATTATTTATAGGGTTTTTTCTTTATTTATTTCCAAAAGGTATGTTGCACTAATGCCTTTCAACAGCACTCAATTACGCAGCCTATTTTAACTCTGAAAAAGTCCTCACTTTTGACTCCCCATTTTTGGCAGATACAAAGTATTTATGTTGGATAGAAACAATTATGAAATGCTTGCATTGCCCAAAACGCCGATGGCATTTAAAAAATAGTCTGCAACTACTTTTCACCACTGTCAGTGCAATTTTTTTGCTGTGGAAAATCAGGAAAATAGTCTTTCTTATCGACATCCAGTTCTGCAGTAGAAATGACAGAAGTGAGAAAGAATGCAATGGTGGAGAGCTTGTATCCCACACAATTTAAGCAAACCAAGGAAACAATTTGCTTGAAGATTTATTTTTGTGTGCGTGAAAGAATATGCAGATCTCTTGAAGAAAGCATGAAAGCACTCTCGTGGTCAAGTTAAAAAGTAGCCTTTTACCCAAAGCTCGTTTACCACATTCAGATGTGATGCTGTACTTCCAATGGACCTTTCAATATTGTATGAGTGGATTGTATAGCTGAGAAGGTATTTAAAAAGTGGCTAGAACTGAGTGGAGATGTCACCTGAAAATTCACCGTTAGTCATTAGAATGACTAATCACAGCATACAAGTTAGGCTAAAAAAAAAAAAAAAAAAAAAAAAAGAAAACCCCCCCGATCTTTCAATCTTTTAGTCTTCTTGTCGCTCTGTCTGCAGCAAGCACGGAGGAAGTTTGGGCTGCCGGCGGCCCGTAGTTACCGTGGCAACCCTGGCAACCGGCAGGAAGCGTCTGCGGTGCGGAGGGGCCGAGGGGAGCGGGACGGCGCTGCCCGGATCCGGGCGTGCCCAGGGAGCGGGAGCCGGGGGACGGGAGAGGGGCCGAGGGGAGCGGGACGGCGCTGCCCGGATCCCGGCGTGCCCAGGGAGCGGGAGCCGGGGGACGGGAGAGGGGCCGAGGGGAGCGGGGACGGCGCTGCCCGGGTCCCGGCGTGCCCAGGGAGCGGGAGCCGGGGGACGGGAGAGGGGCCGAGGGGAGCGGGGCGGCCTCTCGTGGTCCCGCGGGGCCCCTGGGTGTCCCACGGGGCTCCTGAGGGTTGGGCCGGTGGCTCTGCGGGAACTCGCCGGAGCTTCGCTGCCTGAGCCTCTCGGCGGTGACGGTGCTCGAAGCTCCTCATCTGTTTCTGCTTCTGCACTCCTGGAGAGTTGACACTCCGCAGGGTAAGGGAGCAACCTCGCCTTTCAAATCCTACTGACTTCCATTCTGCCTGCCTTAAGTGACTTCTAGAACCCGAACTGCAGGCTGCACTTTTCGTCCTTTGAAAGATGTCGCTTAAAAGCGCTTTTCCTATTTCTGTTTAAAGTGCCGCTCCTTTATTTGAAGTCCGTCATCTGCCAGTAGATGGGTCACTTCTGTATCAAACCTCGTATGTCGCTTGTTTGATTCACAGCCGTGCTTCAGCCGTCTGATCGCTCTACAAACACGTGTGACCCCTTCCAGCTCCTCACTATAGAAGAGCTTTCATCTCTGGAGAGTGGGACGTCCTTATGAAAAGTTCTTTTTCTGCTCAGTGCTCCCTCCTTCCCTGCCAATACATTGGCATGTTGTCCCAGTTGTATTTTTACAAAACCATTATCACTGTTCATTACTCCTATTTTACTTTGTACCAAAAGGCTGACGTTGTTCCTGCTTATTGTCACTCTTTTTGTTTACTTTCTCTCATGGTACAACCACTGACTTTTCTGGATTTTGTCATTAGTTAAAACCTAATGTACCTTAGCATGTATCTTGATTACTTGGAAAACAGAGAAGATTAAATATACCTGAATCACTTCTAAATACTTCTCTGAGAAAAATATTTATGTAGGTATTAGCAGGCTGACTGTATTATGAGCAATTGTACATTTCAAAGGCTGACACTGACAGCAGTATTTTGTGATATGTGCTGCTACTGTCAAGAACTTACCTGGTGTTTTTATAGTATGAAACAATCTTGATTCTTACTTTTCTGACAGTTAAAAATCTGTCTTCTAACTCTAATGTGATTAGAATTTTGTGATAATAAATGGACATACAAAATCAGTAGATTTCTTTCTATATTAATGCTTGTCATTTGATTCCATTTTACAAACAGAATAGTTCCCATAAGTGTCATGTAAGTTTTTGTGTGTTCTGAAGAGGCTTAATTGTCTAATTGTGGTATATTAGTTCTTTTAAAAAGACTTTCAGTGGAGACAGGCCACATTCTGGAAATGGTAGGAAAGAGAAAACATATGTGTAGTAGGTGAACTGATTTGTATCACTAATTCTGATTAAATCATCAGTCAAGAAGTATGAATTTAAACTTTCAGTTTTAGTTTTGCTTTGTATTTTAGCTAATTTGCTAATCATTATTATATGTTGTTTCACAACATTCAGTAAAACTTAGGCACTTAATTTAATTCTTTCCACAAGTCATAAAGACAGCATATTTACACACGTGCTGGGACCTTATCACTTATCAGAAACAGAAGCAATCCTAAAGATTTCATAATGTAGATGATGACAAAGGTACCTGACTGGAAATCCTGTTTGGAGAGAAGAATTAAAATAGCCAAGCTACACAAGGACTGCATGGTGGCTGGTAGAGCTGAGGGTGAGAAAGTAGCATGGCCAAAAAATCTGTCTCTCTGATTCATCCTGATCTCAGTATTTGGCATTTAATCATGTTTTTGAGAAAGACAGGTGTCATCAAGGGTGATGGCTGGATAGCAAGCACTCTGCTCATCCCTGAGGCAATATTTGTTTCCATGTTTAGCTTCCTGTTATTTTCATCTCTATATAGTGTAATTTCTTTTTCACTATTGGAATTTAATTCCTTATTTACTAATTTTTTTTTTCCATGCAGAATATACCACAGCAAAAACTACTGAGCACTAATATTATTCAAAACTAGCATTTTCACTCTTTATAATTTTATTAATATTTGAAATCTTGGAATAATTGATATTATTCAGCATAGTATCAGACTTGGTATGTTAAATAGGCAGAGAACTATTATTTTTATTAGGGACACTTTAACCCAATTACATACATATGTAGTGATGTGTAGCTGGCACATTGACTTATAGAAGATAAGTGTACTTAAATCAGTATTTAAGGATGTAGACGAAGTTATTTTTGCACTCTTTTTAAAAAAGTACTTTCATTCTTGTTATTGGAATTCATTTTCTGCGTTTTTTCTTTGCTGGCTTACATTTCTATTCTCATCTCTTATTGATTGTGGTTTGGAGTTTGTGTCCTGAATGTACTAGCTTCATTCCTTCATCCTGGACATTCTTCAAATTGTTGCTTTCTTCTGGTGTAACTGCACCCAACCCTCTTTGACTCTGGGCTCTTCTGCAGAGCCGTGTACTGCTGTTTGGATTTCTGTAGGCTGCCTGAAAAGCAGACTGTATCTAATTCACTTTAGCTGCAGGTCTCAAAGAACACAAGTGAAGAGGAGCAGGTTGGGAAATGTGTGCATTTGAAAAATGGAATAACAAGACTATTACAATTATTCCATGCACTGTGTCCAATATATAAGAATAAGCATTTGTTTCCTAGTGCACTTACTCAGACTTACTTGATTGTTTGTTCATGTCAGTCTTTGAGCCTGGGGATTCTAACCCTTGATATTCTCTCATATAGGAATGAAAATTATTTTATGTTTTTAATAATTTTTTTTTGTAGGAAGCAATGTTCTAAGAATGTCAGCAGGCATCCAAATAAAAACAAAGACTGCAGCACAGAAAAGCAAGACATGTTTTCCAGAATCACAGCCAAAGCCTAGTGACAAGCTGAATCCTAAAACTATTGATCCGGTATGTATAGGTGATGGTGGTTTTGTTTGGTCAAAACCCATCTGTGGTTTGAAGAATTTTCCTTACTCTATGAAATGGCATGCAGGACATGCTTCTTCTGGTCCTATTTTTTTCATAGAAATTAAACTTCCGTTATTAATCATACATTCCTTATCTTCTAAGCTCAAATACCTGAAGTATAACATTGTATATTACATTTTTATAAAAAGGTATTTTGGTACAATTGTGGCTTGGATGGTAACTGTTATTCTCTATGTACTATTGCCCTAGAAAGAGACTTAGAGCTAAACATTAAAAAGGATTGTTGTTCTTTTCCTTATACGTCTGAACTTTGGCACCTGCTCCTTTAGAGAAACTTATTTCAATTGTGCAATGAAACCAAGAATGGGGTGGCATATTGAAGGTATTCAAGGCTTCATAAAATCTGGAAAATTAATTGCTGGTGAGCATTATTTGAAATTCACAGTTACTGTGACTCTGTAATGCTTCAGGAAAAGTTTGTGCTCTTGGGAGAATAGTAATGAAAGGCGTTGTTTATTTTATGGAAGTCACGTGCCTGGAGAACTAGCATTGAATGCATGAATTATAATTCACCACTGGGCCATATAATTTGGACAATTAGTAATGCCACAGGTTTTTTGGAAAGTGAATTAAATGCAGAAGTACTTCACTGATAAACAGAGGCTGAATACTTCAATGTGGGAATCTTTTTTACTTGAAATCTCTTTGCAAGTAGCACAATGACTGAAATTAAGCCATAAACACAATTCTGCTAATCATAATGGAGGTTTAAACACTCAAAAGACAAAAATTGAGATTTCATGGTATTTCCTTCTGAATGCTTTGTGATAATATGTATAATCTGGAAAACAGCATTGAATGATCATGCTAGTAAATATAATAGTTCATATGCATAAGAAGCATGTATATGATAAAAACCAATTTTTCTCAGCCTTTCCTTGCATGAAGGTCCTAGTGTCCTTCTCCAGTGTGTCCTTCCTAGATTCTCACCCAGTGTGAACCTCCCTGTGCATTTCCAGTGCCCTCCCACCATCTTGCCCAATATTTGGTGTTTCTCCCACATCTTGCCACCATACACTTTTGTCTATACTCAGATCAAGATGGAATTGCAGTAAACGTGCTTTCTGTATATTTCCAATATAGCAACAAGAGCTTCAGGTAAGTGGGAGGCCTTGATCTGCTAAGGAGAGAACCTGTAAAACTTTAATATTACCATTTGCAAGAAAAAATAGAAAAATAAAGTTATTCCATCAGGAGACCACTGATTCTACATTTTTATATATTTTAACAACTCCCCAGCCAGATGAGTCTTAGAAGCTGTTTTCTCATAAGTGTCTCACTTATGTTTTCCACCCCATAGCTGCAGTTCTTTTCTTGATTTGTTTTAGAATCACATGATTAAGTTCAGGTTTTGGTAAACTTCAGTTTTAACATATTCATAATAGCTTTAAAACATTACTGTTATGAATAAATAATGCTTTTTTTTCTGTCCTCACAGTTTGGTCCTTATTCTCAACCGTCAACTGCATTTGCTGCTACATATGCTAGAGGTGGCATTCCATGCAGGTGTGTTGGATTGGTTTTTATTTTTACTAAATATATTATGAAATACATCTCTTCATGTTTCATTTTTTAGTTAGGTCATTTGATTCTATTAATTTCTGGAAAAATTTCTAATTTTTAAATAACTTTAATTAACTTTATTTAATTTAATTTAAATTATTTAATTTAAATAACTCTAATTTTTTAAATAACTTGACTCTTTCCAGAGCAGAAAGCAACTTTCCATGCTTTTGAAATGGTCTTATTTTGGTTCTTTTTTATGCTGTATTAATATCAAAGCCACATTTTTAAAGAATAGTTAAGTATGTGCACACTTGGTTTCCTAAACCTATTTCACAAACAATTTCTTCAGGTAAATGTGTTTACTTCTCTAGTGTCATTTTAGTAAGTAAACATTTCACAGCCTTTTTTATCTGAAGTTAGTAGTATGACAAAATTTTATTGAATATTTCTGTTCTGTAGTTTTCAATAATATCAAATATTAACAAAACTACTTCTAAGTAATAGTTTAGGGTATTTTAAGTTACTTAGTTATATATATGCCTAGACAATAAATACTCTAGTGTTTTTTCACATGGATGCAGAATTACTTTACAAAAATATAAGTCATCACTAATAAAATGTGCATGTATATACTTGTATAAAATAATCATTAATACATAGTATTAATACATTAATACATTTATTTGTGTCTTAGGAGTAAATAGTAAATTCCAATATGATCTTTTTCAGTTTGAACTGATTTCCCTTACCAATTGCTATTTGAGGAAAATGTTTCTTGATATACGTACCAAAATAAGTAACTTTGCAAAAGGAATAGCTTCTGTGCTGGTATGAGAGGCATCTATAATTTTTGTAACTTTTGTTTTCTGATTTCTATGTGATTAGGAGTGGAATTTTGAAAACTGCCATATTTTGGGAATTTATTATAATTGCACTCTTAACCATTATACATATACACAGGTTGGACTCAATGATCACAGAGATCTTTGCCAACTTAGTTGATTCTGTGATCCTGTGATTTCCCTGAGGAGAGCAGTATGTATTGTGATTGTGTGTACAATGTAGTAATATGACAAACTAATTGGTGATACATTTAAAGCAAATAGTCTTAGCAATAAATTATGTATTATTATATGTTAATTTGTTAAAACTTTTTTCTTTGTATAGGTTAGTGCATGGATCAGTAAAGCACAAACTGCAGTGGGACTGCCTTCCCGAAACTGTTCCCTTTGATCCTCTCCTTATAACATTGGCAGAGGTAAACTCAATTTCTTGTAACATTAAGCACACAACCATTTCCTAATGGCAAATGTCATTTTTAAACAATCAAGCTAATTTAGGCTTAGCTACTAGGAAAATATAAAAAAAAGACCCACTTATATGAATGAAAATGGTCAAGAACATTGCTATTTGTAGTTTAATTAGAGCATTTTGGGAGAGCTAGGTAGAGCTGTTTAATCTTCATAATACTGATCAAATGCAAGACTGCATCTCAAATTCCCAGCTGTTGAATGAAATTTGTGGTTTTGCAGATCTTTTGTAAACTAAATTGTTTTGCTTATTTTTGTACAAAAGCCTACCTTGTGAAATAAGAATGCTCTCCTCAATAGACTGAAATAGTACAGTGTAAATAACTGGAAGAGAAATACTATACATTAGGTTGAGGCTTCTGTTTTCTCAGAACCATCCGTGACATTTATCACCAAAAATGTTTCAGGTGTCTAAATAAATGTGATCCAATGGCTGAATCCAATGTTGCAGGTAGAATAAAGTGCATACACTAAGGTGGCTTTTTAAATTTTTATTTTATTTCTTTCTTTTTCCATTTTTTTTCTTTTTTTCTATTTTTCCTTTGGTTTTTTCTTTCTTTCCTTTGTTTTCTTTTAAGACTAACAAAACTGTCAACTCCTAAAGTAACATAAAGCTTCTATTATGTTAAGAAGAAAGGCTTCAGCCACAGGGCTTTAAATCTTTGAGTTTTTCCAGTCAGGCCTTTGCCAGAAGTGCATCTTTGTACTGTCTACAAGTTTTTAGTGTTGCATACAGAGGTATGTGGTGTGGGGTGTCTTTCCTTCCATAGTTCACTTTCTATTCTTTTTTTTCTTCAGGGTACAAAACCCCTTTACAAACATGGCCTGTTCTAGTTCATGGTCTCATTGAAAAAATACCTTGGGTTGTTAGATTAAAGGTAGTGAAGTACAAATATTGATCGAATTGGCAGTATTCGTAATGTGAGTTTTAATATTCAATGTTCTAAAAGAAAAATTAATTAGAATATTCTGTGAGCAGAGTTGTACCCAGTGGCTCCACATGGTGGAGTTAGTGTACTTTATGTTTTGAACTGATCTGACAAAATCTAATCATTATCTTGCTGCTATGTGGAACTTTTAAAACATGTTTTTGTGTAAAAGAAGGCTCACTATTAAGAAAATTATGTTTTACATTTGCAACAGGGACTAAGAGAGACAAAACATCCCTATACTTTTGTTTCCAAGGAGGGTTTTAAAGAATTACTTCTGGTTGAAGGTGCTGCTGAAAAAGCTATTCCCTTGTTGCCTCGTCTAGTTCCAGTCTTAAAGGCTTCATTGGTATGTCTTGTTCTTCATGCAGAGATTTTAATGAGTTTGATTTTTTTTTTCATCTGCTGGTGAGAAATACATGGATAATATTAATGTAATGAATCTATTGCATGGGCTTTTGGTTTGGAGGGATAGGAATGATTTTTCTTTCTGTTGTTAATCCTACCTTAGTTTATTAGCTAAATATTTCTTTAAATATAAATTCAGATGGGCAACTTCTTCTACAACTACATAACAGTAGCTATGGGAAAATTTTATGAAACTGTTCTATTAAAGGTTTTAATATAAGCAGAAATAAAAATACGTATTTGTGGTGGGTTTTTTTTATATGTCCACACAATAACATCTAAAAAAATAAAAATGAGGTGAAGTAAAATGGATATTCAGGAATAAATACTCATCTATTACATGTAACAATTCAAAACATGCTACAAAGGTAAAAGAGAATCACAGAATAAGCTGAGTTGGAAGGAACCCACAAGGATCATTGGGTCCAACTCCCAGCCCTGCACAGCACCATCTCCAGAATATGTCTGTGAGGAAAAGGGAAGAATACATTTAAAGTGTTTGAGGTCATATTCCTAATTTTTTGAAATATTTTTAACTCTTCTACGCCATCAGAAAATAAAATGAGATATTGACTTTGAAGGTTATCTCTTTTGGATCTTTTTCATGTCTTTGTGAGCCGTTTTCTGGTTCAGTAAGTATCTGTCCTTTTTATCTAGCTGTTTTTCAGTTCTGATTTAACAGAGATGGCTTGAAGTTTGAAGATTAATTGTGATCTCAAATCAGATGCAACAGAAGTTTAGAATTGTATGTTATCACTGTCTTTGGTTTAGCTTGAAGACAAAATTAGAATTATAGTTCTCCAATTAATGTTACTCATCTGATAATTTTTATTGTTGCACTGTTTTGGTATTAAGTCTTGTTAAACCTTCTACTGCATAAGCAGTCAATGATTTATAGTTGAAAAGAAAATGTTCAGGGCCCAAATGCTGGAGAGGAAAAACAGTTGTTTAAACAAACTTAAAATTTAATATGAGACCACAATAAATTGTTATGAGTCTATTTCTCTGCTAAAGGAAAAGCGAAATAACTAAACCATTAGAGAAGTCGGGTATAGAAGAACCTTTCCATGGGAGCAATAAAGATGACAAAGAATTGTAGAAGTAGATAAGAGCCTGATAATTGCTGGCAGGTGACAAAGGTGTAGTTGGCAAGGAACTAAATAAATTGAGGCAGAAGGTCATTGGCTCCTCTGTTTCTCCAACAAAGAAAGTTATCATTATGAATTACATAGAAATTACCTAGAATTCATTTCATTTGCAACTAAAATGGTGTCTCAATTTCGACACAGCAGCATTTGGAAGGTTATTTCTAATATGCAGTGAAATACTGAAATTGCCAGTGTAGCAAGATACTCTGCGTGCCAATTTTTTTATTTCATCAATAGTAAATTATTAGTTTTCTCAGAAGAAATGCAAGGGTTCTGGGGACATTTCATGGATGCTTTTGTTGTCCACTTCAGAAATATACTCTGGCTTTAAACATGGCCTCTAGATAGTGCTAGTCAGTCAGTATTAGTATATACGCACAGTAGTTTTTATGTTTAAAACTACTCCATACAATCATAATGCAGACATTGCAGTTTAGAAAAACTTGTGTGTTAGTCTGAATATTACTCATAGGATTTTCTTTCTTTCTGCCCCTTCTGAAGGCCCATGCAGATGACGAAGTATTTGGAAGAGGATTGGATGCTTTAGTGCAACTGAGTGCTCTTGTGGGCCCATCTCTTAATGATCATCTTAAGCTTCTACTCACAAATGTAAGTTTTCAATGTTGTAATAAAAAATCATTTGTATTTTAATGGCACTCTTGTTTACTATAATATCTGCACAGATACAGTGGAGGACTCAGCAGTTCTATGAAAAACATTATTTCATATGGTCCCCTGTGTGACTCCTTCATTCCTATAGTATGGTGACTTATAAAGTTCTAGCAGGGTCCAAAAACTGTTGTTAATGTAAACTGGAGAATAATAGAAGTCTTCTCTCTATTTAATAAAACATCCAGATGTTTTTGTTTTGGGTGGAAAATTTATTGCAAAATGAGTTTTTAAGTCTGAGTATTTTAACAAAACCATGAACGCTTCAAATCATTAACAGAAGCAAATATTCCCACTTCTTTCAGATGGGAATTCTGCACAAGGAAGTTTTCATTAAATAAGATTTGAGTGGGATTATGAGAAGTACTTTTATACCAAGTCATTCTGGGGACATTCTTCCTCTGTCAGACAGGCTTTTCATGGTTTTTTTTCAACCTGCTTGTAAAGTGCACTTTTACAGCAAAATAAAAGGACCTTTTTTGACATCCAATACAAAAGAGAGAAACTACAGCATGTTTTTTTGAAGTATTTCCACTACAACAAATCTCTTTCAATGCACATAAAAAAAAGTTAACTTTTCATGTGGACGACTTTTCATGACTTTTTTTAAGGTGGATATTTCTTTCAAATTCGTTCGCTAAAAGAAAAAGAAATATTTTTGTTGGCTAACAGATCAGTTTTCTTTGAATTTAAGTTTCTCTTTAGTTAACTTTTTATTCCATTTGCTTTTATTGAGTTCCATACTTTGACGTCAGTTGCAAGT
This sequence comes from Coloeus monedula, assembly GCF_965178545.1. Taxonomy (NCBI): domain Eukaryota; kingdom Metazoa; phylum Chordata; class Aves; order Passeriformes; family Corvidae; genus Coloeus; species Coloeus monedula. Next base: position 58,356,269 of record NC_138785.1, on the reverse strand, counting down.
TATAATGTTTCTTTGTGGCTTTAATTTTGCAAAATTAAAGTGGAATAAAGTAACAAAATAGGTTATTATTGCCTCTTTGCATATGCTGTACTATATTGTGCAACAAACCTTTTTATTTTTACCTTTCCAATAGCTTTTAAAGAGATTAATGGACAAGAAATTTAGAGAAAAAGTTACTGTTGCTTTACAAAAGTTGGAGCAGTATGGTGGAAAGGTGAGTTGATCGGATGATTATTCAGTAATCTGCACTTTTAAATACAATTTTGCCAAAAGAACTTTCATCTCTGGCTTTGTTGCCATGTTCTTGCTTCAGTAGGGCTGGGATACATGCTTGGTGCTCCATTTTCTGGGACTAAATACGTTTCTCAACAAGATTTACTCTTGCAAAAAGTTACTTTTTGCTGTTATTGATGATGCCTGCTGTTCCCACTAATAGCTTATTGTTTATGCCATTTACTGAGGGAATCTGACACATTCCAGCCCACCCTGGTTAATGCAGAGTTTGGATCTGCAGTGGCTATAAATCAAAAAGATGCTTTAAGTAATAGATGGCAGCGGTTTCTTCCGTTGAACGTTCTTTTGCCAAATGTTATGCTGTACATTGTGCACAAAGGAGAAAAGGAGAAAAAGTGAGGAGTAGTGGCTTGGATGTTCGTCCAGAAGAGAAAATACTTGCTTTCTTGACCCTATGAACAGTTGTATGTGTTATATTAAATGGTTATTTGCAAAGAATAGCAATGACCTGAAGATTAGGGACCATACATGCAGGCCTACCAGTACCAAGCTTGTGTGCCTGAATCAGTAGGTGCCCAAATAATCAATAGGTGCCTCTTCATTTTTGTGTGTGTGCTCATATTCATTTAAGAGCAGTAGCAATGTTTGTCTTACAGATTTGAAAAACATTACAAAAAATGAAGGAGGACGAGAGTTTTTTATTTATATGAAATGAGACAATACAAGGAAAATTATGTCTCATCTTAATGTTCTGAAAATTTAGGTCTCAGTAATGTAACTAATCCAGTGAGTCATTAACCTCTAATTCTTCTGTCAGTCCCCCAATTTCTTGTAGTCTTACCTGTTTTGTGAGTAGGTCTTTCTGTATGTCTTTTAAAAATACAGTAATAAGATAAAGCAAAAAAACCTGGAAACAGACTCCTAAATTGTGGTTACAAAGCAATATTATATAATCCAACCAATTAATTTATCAAATTTATTTTCTAAGTTAGTTATAAAGCATATGATTCTTACTTTTGTTGGAAGTGCCTTCCAGAACATCACTCCTCTACTTAAAAATCCTTACTATTTCATGTCTATATTTTATGTCCAGTTTTGGGTATGAGTTTAAATGTCCCTTCTTTTGGATGTTTACTCTCCAGCATTAGTTATCACAGTGGTGCATTTTCTCAGTTCATTTTTTTCAGCCCTTTTGACAGTAAATTTCTCAGCCAAGATTAACTTTAGTTTTCTACGGTTTGATAATAGCAAAGATGAATTATGCAATTTGTAGTGACTATATGAGTAGTCATATGTAGTGCTAGTGTCCCTTATTTTGTTTAAATTTGTTTTGTTTTCTTCAACAGGCAACTGTGGCTATCATCAAATCTAAAATTCCAACCTATAGTTCTATCTATTCTTGAACAAGAAAACTGTAGTGATTTGTACTGTAAGGTGAAGTTAGGAAAGAAACTGTCTGCAAGTATCACTGACAGTTATTTGGGGTATGATACATTCTCTTAAAATAATAATAATCCTTCAGTATGATGGAGAGCAGGAGTCTTATCAGTTTGTGAATATGTAATTATGGAAAACTTCTCTTTGTATATTTGCATATGCATTGTGCTTAACAATGACATTGGTTAATGTGCTGTTATTTCAAAGAGTAAATATTGAATCTTATTTTGTTTTAAATTACAATTTCATTTAATATATCTGCTGTGCTTAATATGTTTTGTATAATTGTGTGATGCAAAATAAATTGGTTGTAATTACTTAAATAAAATCTAACTTGGTGCTAAATTGTATATGTATAGTTGCTTTTGAAATATATTACTTATTTTTTGACACAGGAGAGATGGATGCATTTAGATTCATCAGGACTAGAGCAGACATAGAACTGTGAGCCCTCACAGACTTCTTCAGAGTCAGCTTTTAAAGGTGTGAAGCTGAACCCAGTAAACAGGCAGCATATGGTGCAAAGCTGAACTTGCTCAGTGCATTCTCAGCATGGTGTTTTGAGAGCCTGGAGAGGCTCTTGAAAATCCAGTGCAGAGGCATCAGGTTGCTCCACAGAGCCACAGCAGAGGTTTTGCTCAGCTCATTAGTCCCTGTTAACTTTGGGCCTACCGAATGGGAGCTGGATGTAACTTTGGAGTACTTACACTGTGCTCCCTTTGCACTGAGTTCAGTAATGTCATAGGTATGTTTGGGACTTGCTTGTGAATTCAGGTCCAGACAAGTTACTAAGCTTCTGAACGTGGAAGCTATAAAAAATATGAGTTAAAGACAACAAAAAGAGTGTACAAGCCAGCTTACCTGTCAAGCTTTGTAGGGTACAACATTTGTCTGTGAATGTATTTGAATTTGATTCAAATTAGATTTGAATTTGATTTGAATTTGACCCTATTCAGGGTCATGTTTTATTTGAGTACACTGTGAGGGAGAGTTAACTGAAGTAACAAAATTTGCACAGAATGTTTTCCCCTGAGGAATATTCAATTCTGGCATTTAAAGTTGTTGGAAAGGATGTCTTTTGTCATAACAAGATGCTGATGCATAGAGTATTAATAAAAGTCTGTCATGTGAAAGCAATTTCAGAAGTTTTTTTAAAATTACTACAGCCTGACTAAAATTCACTTCAGGACCAATCTCTGTCAAGATCAGACCTGTGCTAAGTCAAGATAAATGTATTTATGCCTTAAAAAAATTTTATTTCTTCAATAAGCATTTTTGCCAGCAGGTATTTAACAGCTCAAAAAATTGATCATGGTCCTTTTTTTCTTCATGTCTACTTTATTTTTTTTTTTTTTACAAAATGTGCACATTTAGTTTACACAAACACGCTACAGCAGATTTCAGGTGTACATGTATTGTACTACTCTTATCCTACACTGGTGATAGCAGAGCAGCCTTCAGCATGCCTCTAACATCCCATCTCTACACCAGAATAGATACCTGATTTATTTTTACAAAAGAATACTTGTAACCTTCTTTCTACTTCATTAATCCCCTTTCACATTTTCTGCAGCAATGTCACAATGAAGGTTGGCCTATCTGATAGCATTTCACCTATTTTGAAGTATTGGCATAGACTCTGTGGACAATATATCTTAAAAATTACATGGATGGAGGGGCAGTGTTATATTTTATATGCATACTTTTTTAGGAGGATCTTTCTAGTTCAGAATTAAGTAGCTCCAATCTTAATGAGGAAATTATCTTAAAAAGTGTAGTGCATTTATCACATATAGATGATATATAGCTAAAGTTTTCATTGTTTTCTTGGTTCTGTCTCATAGTTAAAGGTATTACAAAAAGCTGAAATGGATGTTAGCCTCTCTAGCAGTCATTTAGATGTTACTACTTAGTGATGTTCATTCTCAGCACTAAAGGGGGATGGCAGTTTCAAAAGTTCATGCCTTTTTCTTCATTAAAGGCAGAAGGACACATACTTAGGAAAGAAGTGTTAGGATCCAGTTAAGGTTTCTTCATGAAAAATTAGAAGTCAGAAGATCCTTAATTTTAGGCAAAGAATTTTGCAGACACATCCAAGAATTAAAAATACAGTATGTAGGACTCCTGATATTCATGTCATGATAAATTAAGTACAGATTTATTAGGTGAGATTGGTAGAAGCTTATTCATATTTTTTATGGAATAAAAATACCTATAAGCAATTTTTTTGTTGTTGTTGCTCTGTAACATCTTGCTCTCAAGTTATCTGTTATGTTTGGGTTTGTTGGGGTTTTTTCTGAAGAGAAAATCAAGTCAAAGTTGGAAGGCAGTTGTAGCAAGATGTGCATTGCACATTAATTATAGCATTTTAACTCAAAAGATCATTCAAAAATGAGGACTACACCCTAGAAATATGAGAAGAAAACAAATTGTAATGCCTCTGTATAAATCAGAAGCTAGAGATTTAAGAAATATACTTCAACACCTGGAGTTTAATCCAGTACAAACGAGTAGCAAAACTAAGAATATTTATTTAATCTCCTTGTGATTTTCTCGATTTTGACTAGGGGTTGGAATGATAATAAGGGTGCATAATGTCAGTTCTATTTTGTTGCATTTGTGGTAAGAACTTGATTTTTCAGAACAATCCTGTTAACTAAGTAGCCACTGCTGAAGTGCTAAACTGTATAATTTAGAAAGGATTTTTTGTTGGGAAGTTTATAATAAAAAATTTACTTGCATAATACATGTCTCAGTGTAAAGCTGAGTAACTTTATTTATGATAAAGTGGGAAATCAATTTTTTAGATAATGTTGCAGAATAGCTCGTATTTTTCCATTAGTTGTAGACCTGATGTCGTCATTAAATCACATTTTCAAAGAGCTGCATGGATCGCATTATATTCTCATCCTGTAAAAAAAGACAACACAAAACCAAAAATCATACACCATTACAAATGTAGTTAGCATATATCTATACTGAAATGTGGTAGAAAATTTTAGTTAATTGCAACATTTTTTTCAGCTGGTTTGGAGAAATGGTTAGCAGAAAAAGGCTGTTAATGGATCCATGCTTAAATAAGTTTTTCTATATATTAATGAAACCAAAACTATTCTGTCAAGAATACAATAGCATGTTGAGAAAATTACATCTGCAACATTTCTGAAGTTATCATTTTATATTCAGGATAACAGAATACACTTAGACAATAAATAATCATGGAATAGTGGTATCAAGTGTGAACCTGTACATGTAATTGCTAGTCCTGTGCAGAGTACATAGGATCCTTTTTGCAATCCTGGGGCTTCTGCTGCATAGTTAGGGATAACTCTAAGAAAAATAGACTGAAGTGTGCACCTTTGCATGAGCCAAAATCAGTCAGTTTGACAAGTATCACCACAACACTCTTCAGCTCCTCAGTTGAGATTTTCTGTGTGTTCACACTGAAAGATGGTGACTGCTTCTAAATGCTACTTCTGCTTTCTGATTGCTTTGCATTAGGTAATTTTTTTAACAAAATATTATTCTTTCAAGTTCTGTATTATACTGATGCATCACTCTCTACTCCAGGTTTTACCAGTCGGTAACGCTCAGCACAGCAGTCAGCAAAAATTATTTTTCTTTGTAAGTTTTACCTTCCAGTGTATAGAAGAGTTACTTGCAATAGCCCATATTTGCTGGCATTTCTACATCAGCAGTTGTTTGCACAAAACAATGTATATACACAATACAAGAGTTTATTACATGCTGATTTAGCATTTGTTGGTCTCCACTGTAATGATCCTACCCTTTAGTACTTTCTTCAGAGATAATATAGCCATCTTTAATTCTAGTGAATAAAAAGACTGAATAATTATTTTTATTTTTGAATGTTTCATGAAATATGTGCATTGAAAAACCCACTTCTTAGAGAGGTTATCTCAACAGTATTCTTCACTACTGATAAGTATGTGAGATTTTTGTACATTAATCTTCCAGTAACACATGTTCAGTATCAATTTCCAGTTAAATTATTCACTCTTCAGTCTAGTGGGTGATTTGCTTTGTAGAAAATGACAGGTCTGAGTAATTAGCTTAATTTATGTTATGAAACATGCACAGTGGGGTTTTTTATCTTTGATTCAGTATGTCATCTCAAATGATGCTGCTGTAAGGAATGATCTGCACACTACTTTGTACAATAAAACAACTTAGGGAAGCAATGATAATGTAATTTCAAAAAATACACTATATAGGCTAATGCTTCAAAAATTTGTATAGTAAAGGTATTATATTAAATTACTGAAAGTTAAATTCTTCCTCACTTCATTGCTTTGAAACATCAATAAACCAGTGAATGTTACTGATGTAAGGTTAAAGTTTGGTTTGACTTAAGTAATTTGTCATATAATTAGTACAAATGTTTTTGTACTAATATGTTTTTGTATATACACTGGCAACTATGCTCAGCAAATGTGTGAAGCAAAGAACATGCTCTGAATTTGCGAAGTGTTTTGACACTTCCTACCAATTTTATTATATATGTATTATCATGAATGAAACTAGCAGTTTTCTAAAATCAACTACGTATTTCTGAGGTTGGCTGTTTCTTTACAGACTTCCAATGCCACTCCCTTAGTAAATCAAATGGGAAGAGTCTTCACAAGAAAATACAGACTTGTCATAATATTTAGAACATGATGAGTTTTAGTAGCGTTTTTTCCCATTTAAAAAAAAAAAAAAAAAAACACAACCAGAAACCCCCAGATGCTTGCATTGGAATTCTTTGTCAAGTGTATATTTTTCATTTGACTCTTTTTCAGTACATTTTTCTACACAATTTTTCATCTTAGATTTGTTAAACACTTCCTAACTCAAGACAAAGGGAGGTATTAGCGCATATGAAGCATTGTCCATATGAAGCACAAAGCTGGATGAATGAACTTTGGCAGATCTGACCTACCTTTAAGCCAGTTTTTCTTAGGTTGGAAATGGTTTCTTTGCTGTTTTCAGGCTAACCCAGACCATCAGCATTGTATATGGAAAAGGTTACTCCTGCAGAAAACACCTGTGCCAGAAGCCTTTTTCTCATTATCAGAAGGACCTATAACTCACTCCCCCTGACAGTCACCTATGCCCCGTGCATGCCCTTAGTCCTTGTCTCTGTTCTTCATGGTGCTGCTGTAGATACGAAGCAATGCCAGACGATTTTCCACCAGCACCAAGCAGTGAAAGAAGGCAGGTAAGGAACTGGGACGTGCCCAGGTCCTGAGGTAGCCACACTGTTTCTCAGGACCTAGATATGCTCTTTGGTAATTTATATGAAGCCAGACAAACAGCCACCGCTTTCTGAGATGCAGTCTGGCATGTCTAGGGCAGCATCGTCCATTTCTCCTGTGGGAGCAGGAAGAATCCTGGAGTCTGGATGGCAGACTGACATTCAAACTCATGTGGGATAGGGAGAGCAGGGAAATGAGGGCATACACGTTCCCTCTCTAAGATAGAGGAAGGATCTCCGTTCTACTCAGATCTTTCTACCCAGTGGCCAGAGAAGACAGTGCTCAAAGCCTCAATGCTTTATAATTCCCTGCATAACTTTAAATGCTTTTTGAATGAACAGGCTATTCTTTGCAATGGGACTGTGAATTAAGAGCCTTGAACCAACTGTATACCTCAGGCTGTACAGTGCCGCTGCATTGATAGTTGTGCCAAACAAGTGCTCAGCACAACACAATTTTAAAAAAAGGTGCACACATGTAAAATGAGTGTTTAAGAACACACCAGAGTCTCTTGATGCTACACAAAAAAAATCTCAGGAATGTACCCCAGGAACCTGAAGTACGACCTCTGTTCAAAGATATTTTGCCGTGTTCCTTCTTGCTTGTAAAGCAAGCATGCCACACTTCCTTTAGTTATTGCAAAACAGCAGTAAAAGGGATGTACTTCTGCAACTCACTAATTTGGCTTCCAACTCAAAGTAGAGGAATGCCAGTTCTCAGAGACTGCAAATCTTGCCTGAGATAACCTTCAAAGAAAGGCTCCTGCAGCCTTTCCCTGGCAGAACACACTTTTGGTCTATTTAAAGATTCAGACCTTACCGTTTTAGATCTCATACCTATCAGGATGTTAAGAAAAGGGTTTCCTGCAGCTGTCTTTTAAAAGCAGCAGCCATATTCTTTTGTAAAATAAATAATCCTGAAAAGAGCAAAGCCACATTAACTCCTGAACTGAGTTTCTTGAAGGACTTTGATTGACTAGTCACTAGTAGGGTCCTGCAGGGCTCATCCTCAACCAGTTCTCTTCATCTTCATTAATGACCTGGACGCAGGACTCAAAGGAATACTAACTTTGTGGAGAGCACTAAACTGGGAGGAGCTGTCAACTTACTCAAGGTTAGGGAGGCCCTGCAGAGACACCTGGACAAAATAGGGAGATGTGCAATCACCAAGCATACGGAGTTTAACAAGGGCCAGTCCTGGATTCTGCGCCTGGGATGGGGCAATCCTGCTTGTGTGTATAGACTGGGGAATGCAAGGCTGGAGAGCAGCACTGTGGAAAGGGACCTGGGCGTCCTGGTCAATGAAAAAATGAACATGAGTCAGCAGTGTCCTGGCAGCCAGGAGGGCTACCAGTGTCCTGGGAGCATCAGGCACAGCATCACGAGCTGGGCAAGGGAGGGGATTGTCCCACTCTGCTCTGCACTGGGGCGGCCTCACCTTGAAAACTGCAGTTTTGGGTGCCACGATATAAGAAAGATATAAAGCTATTAGAGAATACCCAAAGGAGGCCATGAGGATGGTGAAGGCTCATGAGGGGAAGCTGTACGGGGAGCAGCCGAGGTCGCTTGGTCTGTTCGGCCTTGAGAAGAGGAGAGTGAGGGGACACCTCATTGCAGTTACAACTTCCTCATGAGGGGAAGAGGAGAGGCAGACACTGATCTCCTCTCTGCAGTGACCAGTGACAGGACCTGAGAGAATGGCCTGAAGTTGTGTAAGGAAGGTTTAGGTTGGATATTAGGAAAAAGCGCTTCACCCAGTGGGTTGTTGGGCACTGGAACAGGCTCCCCAGGGAAGTGGTCACAGCACCAACCCTGACAGAGTTCAGGAAGCGTTTGGACAATGCTCTCAGGCACCTGGGGCGATTCTTGGGGTGACCTGCACAGGGCCAGGAATTGCAATTGATCCTGATGGGTCTCTTCCAGCTCTGTATTCTGTGATTCTATGAATCCTAACCCCAAACCTCATTTCTAAAACCAAATATCTATATAAACATGAATTACACACTTTGAAGCACAGAAGTCTTAAAAGAAAAACAGTTCTTAATTGTCAGAGAGACAAGAATTTAGGCAGCAGGACACTTTTTGTATCAAAAAACCATGGCCACCATTGAAGTTAAAAGCAAGGGAAGGTGAGATAAGCAGCATGGTGACAGTCGTAGCATTCTGTAGCATTCATTGTATCTCCATCATTTAGCAGTCTAGAGAGCATCTCTCTCACATGTATTCTGAATACTTAGAACAAACAAAATAAATCTAACAGACTTGAGAAACTGAATTGCACTGGATAAGGAGCAGTCAATTCCTTACTAAAGGTATTAATTTTCTTTGTAAATGAATCACTCAGCCCATCAGCACAATTGCTGTCATATGCAGATTAATGTGTCATTTAACTTCCGGAATGCTACAGACCTCAGCTGGGAAATTAATCTCTTCTCTGTTTCTGATCATCATGCAGAGTTAGCAGAGCAAATGCCTTTTGTTGGTACTGAACAAGACTGACAAGCTGGAACTATGGTCAGTGCAACAGAGCACTGCTGACAGATGAGACACTACCCAGTGCCCGTTGCTAAGGATCCACAGAACAGCCACCATTAGCAGAGCTCTTGGCTGTCTTTCATCGCCCAAAATCAGTGGATTAAAATCAAACAAAGATTCACTTACTAAGTAGCTGTGCTCATAAGAGCAACTCCAATGAATAGCTACAGATGCATATAAAAACAGGCTGCTTCTAGAGCATCTTTGAGCATCTAGAGATTTCTGTATTCCAAATAGTTAAAAAACTATCACTCAATAAATGCATTTATCTTGATAGTCTTGTTATCTTCTGTCTCTTTATTACTCTATTCTTGACATAGAAGATAAGAATCAATAAGCACAGGTTATAGTGCTGGTCTCCATCAGCTTTGTATTAATCAGTCTGCTGGGCAAGGTATCAGTAGACCACTACTACGGCTTCTTATATTTCTCACTGTAACAAATAGTGTCAGGCTTATTTGCTGTATCAATTTACATAATGCAATCAAGCCTATCATATTCACTAGGTCTAATGTGATGCTTTACTGCACTCAACAACCTTGATTATTGGGGTGTCCTTTGTAGAGCCAGGACTTGGACTCTGTGATTCTGATGGGTCCCTTCCAGCTCAGCAGATTCTACAATTCTATGAACCTCTTATCATGCCAAAGGCTAGTCATCCTTATTTTATCGTGTTTCTTTTTCTTACAATTTTTGTCAAATTAACAAGATTTCCTTAAATTTATGAAAATGCATCTTACCTTTCCTCATATCATATACTGGTCTGAGAACAAGCTGGTTTCTGAAGAGCAAATGAGTGAAAACAGGCTGTAACTCCTGCTTCAGAAGTTCTCTATTGTGGCTCTAGAGGCCAAGAGCTGCTCACAGCAGTTGAAAGAAATTAACAGCCACCTGGGTAGTGTAAAGGCTTGTGGCTGATAATCACAATCAGTTCTCAGCCTTGCCTGGAGAAAACTTGTCTGGTGTTAACTCTTGCCATCCAACACTTTGCAAGCCCCTTGCACTCTCTTTTTATAAGGCCTCACTCCTTATAAGCACATCACAACTCACTGCGAAACTCACCCATGGGTGATAAATTTTCAGGCAATATTATTATTGTCCTGATTATAGGCCAGTTGTGACAGGACTGTATGCCCCAGCATGAGCAGAAGATAGAAATAAATATTTAGCTGAATGTGAAGAAACTTCTTCCTATCAAGTGCAAACAATACACTATTAAAGAGAGAAACGATATTGGCACAGTTTTCTAATAAGCAGTGACAGCTTGTATATAACAGCTCGTCTGCAGATTCAGGCAGCAAATTGATTTACGCTGTTTAGTGGTTTTGTGTAATGGTGTACCTGCATACTCTACCTTGGGAAAGTGCTGTCTCTGGTATTCAGATCACCCTCACTGACACTCCAGAAGTCTGTGTAGAGCTATGATAGAAATAACCAACAGATATGTGTTCAGTACTTAACACTGAGTACTTACTTTCTGGCAGCTCTCGATGAATTCATCTATGGTAACTACTCCATCTTTGTTTTTGTCCATTTTCTGTTTAAAAAAAAAAAAAGAAAAAGAAGAAGAATGTATGGGAATTGGGTTTGTGTGGCCAGGCTTTGGTAGCAGGGGGGCTACAGAGGTGGCTTCTGTGAGAAGCTGCCAGAGGCTTCTCTTCCCCCATGTGCAGCAGAGCCAATGCCAGCCAGCTCCAGGACAGACCTCCTGCTGGCCAAGGCTGAGCCCATCAGGAATGATACTCTTGAACCCTTTGCTATATTTCCTCTCCCCTGTGCAGTTGACAGGGCAGTGAGAGAGAGGCTTTGGTGGGTGCCTGGCATCCAGACAGGGTCAAACCTCTACAGTGTGTTTCTCCTCCTGAATTCCTGGGTAAAACAAGTCCTTTTCATTATTCATTTCAGTTACATGTCGGCCCAGGAACAACCAGTCCAAAAGTCACAGTAAGTGATATACTGGACTATGCTTAAAGAGCTTGTTGAAAAAACAGGATGCAATGAGTAGATCTGAGAAACTTGGGATGGAACCACAGAGAATAAAAAGGATTACAGAATTGGAAGGATATGCAAAACTGTTATAGCAATGAAAATCTTTCTGTACCTGCTCACAGAGCAGTCTTGTTGACTTCTATGTTACCCGACCTACCTGGAAAAATGTTTCCACATGTTGTCTAGGTGCATCTTCCTTGAGAACAGGATAAGTGCATTTCCCCATCATATCATATATTGCTTTCATGATATCAAGCATTTCCTGAAGAGGAAAAATCTTATGTTTCTGCAATGTAATGTGCATTGTAAACACTGCTTTAACTCAGAACACATAAATAATTTTTAGGATTTGCATTTTAGAATAAAATTTTGAAATTCACCTGTTAGTTTTTGACTGAACAGCTTCAAGAAGGAACTACTTAATTCCCAGAAATTCTAGCATCTGATTTCAGCTTTCATGGATGTATGATTTTAATTTTAAATGGTTTTAATATGTGAAAGTTCATTGATTGTGGGAAGAATCTCCCATTGTCTTATGAATAAAAATTAACAGGAAAATAGGTTCTGTAACAGCAAGTGAATGGCCAAAGCACATCAGCTTCTTAAAACTTGTTTTTCCCAGAGAAAATCAAAACACCCATGCACACACCTGCACTTATGCAGAATCCTCCTTTTATATCAAAGTCTTTGAATTTTATTGAGTGGCTTGTGAAAATTTTAATAATTACAAAAAACAAGTCATCTGCAGTACGCTAAGAAATTATTCTTTAGATTACCCTTTCATAATGATCCTGAAGTGTTTCCTAAAAGCGTAAAATTATAATTGTAATTTATATATTTGCATAAATCCCACTTAAAAAAACCCTCCATATATTTTGATGAAAGCACTCATTTAGTCCCACTGTAATTTAAGTATATGTTTGAATCCTTGCAGAATAAAAGAGGTAGGAATCTTTATAAATTCTGTTTCAAGTAAAAATTATTAGAAGTAGTTTCATAAAATAAGTAACAATTATTGCCCACATACTTAATTCATTTTTGTCCAAATATCCTATGAATCTATTCTAGGGACTGTATAGGTTGAAGCCAACCATTTCTGTACATGAAGAATTCTGAACTTTTACAATTTCTGTAAAGATTTTCCCCTTTAAATGTTCATATATGCATTTAAAATGAGATAATTTCTTTAATTTTCAGCGTGTCTAACTTCATAATATCTGATAATTTGTTAACACGCTTAATTTGACAATGAAGCCATTCTTCTTTCAATGCAGGACTTACCTTTACAACCTTTGCTTTCAGTGACTACAGTAAGAAGTAGACCTTACCTCTTTAGTTATATATCCATCCTTATTTATATCATATAAATTGAAAGCCCAGTTCAGTTTCTCCTGTACTGTCCCTCGGAGTAAAATTGAGAGACCCATAACAAAATCCTAAATAAACAAAAAGTCTTGGTCAGTTTGGAATTGGGCAGTTTTTCACAAACACTCAGAAATCCAGAATAATGCATTTGTCAGAAGTCTGGAAAGATGGGTTGTTCCAATTTTTTTTTGCTTCACTGACTGTATTAATGATTGCTGGATTAACAATCTAAGAACTATTTCCTACACTCATAATTAATAAGTAAATTGAGTAATTTTCTATAAAGTAAACCATCATTTACCATTACTGGTTGTATCCTCTGAAATGCCTAATGTTGCACCTAAGCAGTTCCTGTTGAAGTTAATACCAGGAAAAAGCAATCCCCATGGTTTAATGGTCCAAGAAAAGCTTAAGTGGCAGTTAGATTAATCTATGCACAGGAGATCAATTTGGGGAGAATTATGTACTAAGGAACATTAAATTCTTGTAAAATCTGTACCTTGTTAAAGTGGATTATGTGGTTCCCAGATCTCTGATATCAATCTGCTGCAGTCAACAATTCAAACTTCATGTATGATGCTGCACACCTCAATTCTTACTGCTTTTATTGGATGTATGATAGGGAATAGTAAATATATTACATGTCCATGTACCATCTTAATGTTTCTGTGACCCACCAATGCTCTATTGCTACAGAGCTATTGAACAGAAATGAATCAGAAGGCTTTTGAGATTATTTATATGTAGTATTTGGTTATAGATTTTTGTTCATAATAAATACTCTTTTGACAGCACAAACCTCATTTACATTTAGTGAGCATCTTCCAGATTGGAGAAAATATTAACTCCCATCACTTCTCTTCTGTATTTCTTAGCATGTTAATATTTTTTAAACAATAGCTTTCTTCTTCCCTAACCATCTCCTCCACCTCTTTTTATTTGATAAGCATATGAACCCATAAATATATGAAATTGACTTCATAATAGGCTGAGAGGACTATGGCAAGTGCTTATATTTAATTGTGCCTTTCTACATTGCTGGCAATGACATACAGGAAGTCTTAGAGTAACATTAAAGCAAAGACAATAAAAGCTGACCTATTTCTTACTTGCACCAGCAAGGTTTTGCATTTTCTCTAACACAGGAACAATGGAAAAGTCTGCACTGAGGTTAGACATGAATTACAAAGGCCTGGCGTACCACATGGTCAGATGAGTATACCTGATACAGTGAAGTACACACAGATATCACGGCCTCAGATGGTCTAGTAGGCACAGACAGCTCTTCAGTCTTTTTAACAATTCAGTTGGCATGCTCTGGGTTTTCTTAGTCTGTCACAAATTTCTGTCTTATTGGTATATGTGCCCTTTGGGGTAAATACATGAATCTTGAAAGAATTTTGCTCATCTTGTCTTGTCTACATCTCAATGACTAATTGAGGGTCACAAGGTTAAATCTCCAAACAGCTCTCTAACAATGTACTATTAAGCATTAAAACGTTCAAGAAATTCAGAACAGATTTGATCACATTACAGCATTAACAATTAACCTTTTTAATTCAGTACCATGTCTTCAGATCTTTTCTACACTGTTTTACATTCTTGATGCAGCTTCTTCTGAAGTCCTGTGTTAAGGTCCCCAGGTGCATTATTCTCTTAGATTATATGTAAGAATTCTGAATTTATTTTTAATTTGGCACAGCAATATTTGTGAATTTATTTTATCTAAAATACATCCATTTTTCTTTTCCTGTTCAATTCTCTTTCTTCCTTTCTGTCATGTTAGCTGGCTTCCTGGAATCATTTATATCCCCATTTCCAAGACTACCCTTCTGTCATTGATTTTAAAAATAAAGCCCTTTACTTTATATTGTTTTTCATGAGACTGGGTGTTCTTAAAAAGCAGAGACAACTCAAAAGCCTTCTGGGTATGTGATCTAAACATTGCAGCAGTGAGTCATCTCCTTCCATATTGCATCAACATGTCTTGGGATCACACATAGTTCAAGTGCACTGCTTTTGTCTGAGTGTTGTGCAGGAGTCATCTCAGGAACAACAGAAAGGATTTATTGTAATAGGAAGTTGTGATGAGTTGGATAATGACCAGCTAGATGGGATGTCTTTTCCACATACTTTCAAGCAATTGAAGAACATATAATAGAATCATACAGAAATAGAGTATCTGATTCAATGGATATAGGCCAAATCCACAGGATATTTTGGGCAAGAGCCTTGACTGGGAAAATGCTCTGCATGGTAGGAGGCAATGTGTGTGTCAGGAGCAGTGTAGCCATTCTAGCTGTTAAGCTGAAAATCCAGTGCAGAAAGCCACAGTGAAACAGCAGCACAGAGGGAAGCAGCTAAACCCAGCGAGCAGCTGCCCATCTTTATGCATATTACCAACAACACAGTGATGCACAAATCAGGCACAGCATTTAGCAAAGAGCTTGAATACAAGTCCCCATTACAGTATTAGAGTACCCAGCTGCTGTTTTCTGGCCTGGTTTAGACATCTAATTTCTAGAGACGGAAGAATTCTACTTTTAGAGCCTGTTTATTTTTTAAGAAAATTTCACCATACTCAGATACACTGCCCACTGAGAGGGACGGTCCTGCTCAGCTGAGCACCTAATGGGGAGGGTGACAAAGGAGCCTAAAACAGGAGGTCTGGGTTGAGACTCAGCTCGAGGTTTGGTCTTCAGTCTGTGACAGTGAAGTTAGAAGCACAAAAGTCTCTGCCTTGGTACTTGCCTTTGCTCCTTTCCACAGCTTCCTGTTTGTAACTTGCCAGTTTCCTGCAGAGCATGCTAATACCTGTTCAGACCTCCTTCTGTGCCTAATTTTGATTCTTCAAGAAAGGGGGATGTCTCACTGAAGGGTTGCAAAATGCAGCATCATTGCACCTGTATCAGAGCCTCTGTGTATTCAGAGCCTGCTGACATTTCTGTTCTGCACTACAGCTGTAGAGAGTGTCTAGTTGTGATCTGGGATGAACTTGTATTTGTGGGGTTTTTTTCAGCAGTGATTAATTATCTCATAGAGAGGTTGTTGATGACTTTCTGATCGCTTTATCGCTCAGTAAATCTTTGGGGATAACTAGTTCATTAATAAATTATTTAACAAGCTTATTAGTGGGCTGTCTCAAATCCATAGGAAAGCTTAAAATTATTCCACCTGGTCATGTGCTCCTTTATGTCTTTTTCAAGGCCAGAAGTAGGTAGGCAGGAACCTAAATCCATTTTTAAATTTAGATTTTAGGATTTTGCAAAGGAATCAAATGATGTCACAGAAGTGGTGGAGCCCTGGTATGTGTAAAACACAGGTTACAGAGGAGGAACTGCTGCTGAAAGGAAATGCATTTCTTTGTAGCTACTTTAAATCAGATGATGTTAAAAGGCTTATGAGATCACCATTGTACTGAGAAAAATCAGCTCATTTCCTACATGACATGGACAAACCTCTTTGTGTTGGACTCACAGAATTATGCTTGTGAGCCTCATGAAATTCAACAAGGCCAAGTTCAAGGTCCTGCACCTGGGTCAGGGCAATCCCAAGCTCTAATACAGTCTGGGCAGAGAATGGATTTAGAGCAGCCCTGAGGAAAAGGACTTGGGGATACTGATTGATGACAAACTCAACATGAACCAGCAATGTGCACTTGCAGCCCAGAAAGCCAACCACGACCGGGGCTGCATCAAATGAAACGTGATCAGCAGGTCAAGGAAGGTGATTCTGCCCCTCTTCTCTGCTCTCATGAGACCCCACCTGGAATACTGCATCCAGCTCAGGGGCCGAAGGCAATGGACCTGCTGGAACAAGTCCAGAGGACTGGAGCATCTCTGCTACGAAGACAGGCTGAGAGAGTTGGGCTCATTCAGCCTGGAGAAGACTCCAGGGACACCTTAGAGCACCTCTCATTACCTAAAGAGGGCCTACAAAAGAGCTGGGGAGGGACTCTACACAAGGACTCGTAGGGACAGGACAAGGGGAACGGCTTTAAACTGGCAGAGAGTAGGTTTAAATTATCTATTAGGAAGAAATTCTTCACTGTGAGGATGGTGAGGCACTGGAACAGGTTGCCCAGAGAAGCTGTGGATGCTCTGTTCCTGGAAGTGTTTAAGGTCATATTGGATGGGGCTTCAGGCAACCTGGTCTAGTGGGAGGTGTCCCTGCCATGCGTTGGAACTGGATGATCTTCAAGGTCCCTTCCAATCCAAGGCATTCAATGATTCTATGGCTCATTTAACTGCTGCCCTCATAATACTGCCTTGGACACTACTTTTATTATTAGTGAAATATGAAATTGTGTTTGATCTTACGAACTGTACTTCCCTACAGAAGAAAATTAGCATGCTTGCTAATTTATTAACCAATATACATTTGGTTTTGATTAAATATGACAGAAATCTTTAAACACTTCCATTGTGTTTGGACACAGCGTTGTGCTTTAAGGCACTGAGAATTAGTGGGATTATTGAATGACTTTCAGCAAGGTCACATTTAGAGTAGCCTTAATCTGCATCTACAACAAACGAAGGATACTGATTTGGATATTTGCATGTGTGTGCAATGAGCTTTACCTTTGACCATGTGTCCAAAGCTCATTAGCCTCCATTTTTCTGGCTGTTTAAATAGCTTTGAGGCCAGATCTTAATTTTGGCTCAGTGACAATATAGATGCAGCAAATGCAAACCTTGCTTTTATATCTGTCTCTGCCTAATGGAAAAAAGATCTTCATTAATATGCCCAATTGCTGAGTCACTGGGTCTTCAGAAACTCTGTCCTCATATTAAAGCAAAACTAGTTCACATAACTAATGAAATAAAATAGTCTCAAAATTAATACAATCATGGGATAAGGAGAGATAAATTCAAGCACCTAGTTTTATAAGTTTGTTTTTTATACTACATAAATCCTTCACTTAGAGATCCTGGCTCTTACCAAAGATCATACAGATTTAGAGATGACAAAACTCTAAGGACACAGCAATCTCACCATGCAATCTCACTAAGAAATGTCAATTGAGGTGTGCATTTAAGTTGTGCTCAGCTCTAACACTTCATTGTTGATGGTTGAAAATTTGAGGAAAAAGCTAAAGCAAATTCTCTCTTTTTACCCACAGCTCCAGCTACCACTGCTTCATGGAAAATTGAGAGTGCAATACAAAAGAAAGTCATTCTTACCTTCAAAAGAATTTTGCTACCATTTTTTTTACACAGAAGATAGCCAGAGTGTTTTTATCATAGGTAATTACATTAAATTGTATTTAGTCCTACAATTTGATATAGAAGGTACTTTGGAAAGAATGATTATTTGTTCTCCAAACTTTTAAATTACTCCCTCTCTACCTTTTGAGATGTTTACTTTTGTTGTTTTTCTAATGGAAATGAGAAAACTAGAATAAAGATTGGAATAGAAAGAATATGGCACAGTTGCACCTAGGATTAAAAGGAGCAGGAAAAAATTAGATGATTGTATTTTGCACATTTCACAGTCTTTCCTTCACATTTTGCAGCTATTTTCATGTGATTACAAAAAAAAAAAACCCCATACATTTTTAACTTCAGGAGGATTCTTTTAGAATCCTATCATAGAGTTTGTAACTATAATGTTGCTACAAGTACACAGAAGTGAGAATATTTTGACAGCAGTAGAGTTATGCTGCATTCACAATTAGTGCAAATAATATCAAAGTCTGGATCACTCATGCCTGCCTTGATATTGAACAAAAATAAGCTAGAAATGTCTGTTTGAGCAATGGGAAAAAAGCACTGCTGCTTTTATTTTCCTGATTTATTTTATTCCAAAGTCCTTTTTTAGTGCACAAACCTGCACTCCGAGATAATCAAAACCCTTAAAAAGGGCTCCAAATACAGCACATTTCTAAAGGCTTTCTGAGATACAAATGTTAACAAATTGACCAGAAAAGGTACAAAAGCTTTTTTTTTGTTACCATTCTTTTTAGTGATAACAGCAGAAATACTTTACAACTACCGATTCTAAAAATTCTTTTTCTCAATGTGAAAGAGGGGAAGTTTAGTTTAGATATACAGAAGAAATTCTTTACTGGTAGACTGGTGAGGCACTGGCACAAGTTGCCCAGAGAAGTTGTGGATGCCCCATCCCTGGAAGTGTTCAAGGCCAGGTTGGATAAAGCAGCTTGTCTACTGGGAGGTGTTCCTGTCCATGGCAGGGGGTTTGGAACTGGGTGATCTTTAATATCTGTTCCAATCCAAACCATTATATGATTTTCTGTGATTTGACCAGAGGGGTCCTAGCAGATTTATGTATAGAAGACATGAATAAAACCTCCATTCCTGCTCCTAGTTTCACACAGATCCCTTTTTCACACAGACTTCATCTGCCTGGAAAAAGGTAGATAGGGTTCATGGATTTTTTTAAATAAATGCAAATAATGATCAAAAAATTGTCTGATTATAGTCTTAGTTTAGGGTACAGATTCCTGATCACAGTGCACCTGATTCACATGTCTTCTTCCTATTACATCAATTCATTATTTTTACAAAAAAAATCTGACAGACCTCACAACACCATTCACTAAAATAAATCATAAAAACATGACAGGACATTTCAATAAATTTAAAGTGAGTGTATTTATCTCAAACATATCAAAAGTTGTAAGGAAATAATTCGTTCATTATAATCAAAACCACAGAAAACATGACAAAACAAATCCTTTTGCAAATGAACTGACTTTTTTTTTTTTTTTAATTCTATAGCTTAAAATATTGTGTCCTTTGCAGTATTTTGTACACCCTGTTCTCATCTACACCATTGCAGTAAGGTCCCTTTTTTCCATATTATATTGTGTGGATGACATCAGCTTTAGCACAGAAAGGTAGAATGGGGAAAACAAAATAGTTAAATGGAGGAAGAACGAATTTCCAACTCTTGTGCTTGCAAAAACATTTGCTTTAAAGCCTTTTTCTAGAAATTTCTGGAAACTAAGTATGAAAAATCCTATTTTGGCCGAGTCATCCCCACACCATTAGTTGTAGTTCAGAGACCTTGTAAAGACAGAGAGCAAGAACTGTTTTAGGTAACTTGTGTTTAAATCGGGTTACCTTTTAAATGGACAAGTTTTTAAAAATACTATGTAGTAGCACAGTCTGAGTTACCATTATGAAATATACAATTGTAAAACAACTTTTGTTATTACATTGGAAAAACTTGAAACTTGAGTCACATAAGCTAAATTTTCCCTAATGTGAGCCAGGCACCAACTGTACTTCATTACAAGGAACGGCAAAATACTCAATTTTATAGAACTAAGCAACGGCATCACTTACCTCAAAACTTACAGATCCATTGTGATCAGTATCAAATGCATTAAACAGAAAATGTGCATATGTTGTGGAATCTAAAATTTAAAGCAGAAAAAAATAATTCACAGTAAGCACATCTTATTTACTGATACCTGAGGAGATAGCAAAGACGACATGTTATTGTACTCTGAAACAACCAGTTTTAACAGGAACACTGACTGTGACAGGGATCTATCTCATATGCTTGAAATGAAGAATGTGTTCATTTGTTCCCGTTAAATGAGGGAAACAGACACTACACTCACTGTATCAGTTTTGCTCTGGACACAGACCTGTTTCCCCGGTTGAAGCTGATCTGGGCAGAAAGCTGATGCTGCTATCGGGTCCTATGCTCACCCACAGCTGAGAGGAACTCCTCTCCTGAGAAGCAGATTCTTAAAGCTGGCTTGCTGCTGAATTCCCATGATTGGGGTATTAGGGATTGGAAAAACTGGCTGTGACTCACTAAATGGTCAGTAAGACTCTGAAATATGACCTTAAACAATGATCCCTTCACTATTTGCATACTTTCCAAACCTCCTCCTCAGTGCATATTGACTCATTTCAGAAACAAATGGCGGTATGAATATAAATCTGTCAAGACTGTAATTTTTGTAAAGATCCATCTTTCTATTTCCACTGAATGCCTTCTGAAAGGTACAACCTGCTCCAGGAGTAATATATTGCAAAGAGAGAGCACTTATCCAGAGAATGCCCTGTGGATCTGAGGTACAAGCTGCTGGGGTTAAGGGAAGTCAGCTGTCCTCAGTGTTTTTCCCTCCCTCAAAATCATGCAAATTAATGTAGAATGAGAGTTTGTTTACTTTTAATACTCATTTTTCTCTTTCCATTTCATATGTTTACCTTAATTTTAGGTTAATTAACATTAACTCACAAATTATTAATAAAGGGCAAAGTGTTATGAAATCAGTGTCCTCTTTGCAGAACAAACTTCTCCCTATTATGGAAAAACATGATCAGTGCTGAAATGCCATTTTCCGATTTCTTGGCACTAAACTATTTTGTCTTTTATATCAATCCTGCAAACCTTTATTTTTCACAGCCCAAAATACTGTTTTGTATTAAACTGAGCAATAGTCTTGGGCCACTCACCTCAAATGCCACCTTGACTTCGAGAAACCAAATATACCAAAACTCAAAGCTTTGTGCTTCACAGGTTCAGACCTGATATTTGTAAGAAAATTCTCTAGTCTTGCTTCAACATGTTAATTTTGTATGATGTGAAATAATCATAACAAGAAAAACCTACAATCTTAAAACCCTGTCTGTTAACACATTTTCAGAGAATTAAATCCCCACCACCTCTATTTGAGAGAGTCATTCATTCTTCCACGTATCCAGTCACCACTGTAATTGCTTAAGCACAGCTTGGCAGGAACCTTCACACTTTAACTGAAAAATGTAAACTTGTTGACTACAGTTTATATTTAGCATTTTAATGGTCATATTTTCTATAATCTACTGAGACTTCTGTTGTGCAATAGACTATATTATGCAAATCATCTTCAGAACAAAACATGTTATAGAGGTATAATTACTGTAAAATAAATTTTAAATACCCTCCTATTCTCCTGGCACTCATTTCTTAAAAAAATCTGAAATAATCCTGGTTATTTTCTGTAGATATAGAGAAAACACAATGGTACTTTATTTATGTTGCCCATACATGATACAATATGCTACTTTTTTTGTATGGTGGTATACAAAAAAAAAAGTTTCTAGTTGAAGAATATTTTTTTCTGGTAACTGCTCTGAAAAAAAATAAATCAAAAACCTTTTTCCGAGTTGATTTTTGAAGCAATTCTGGTCTTAAATTTTGCCTTCAAAACCACAGCAGGATGAGGCAAGTTAGTCTTTTAATTAGAGTGATTAGTCTTATTCCTCCTTTTGGTTTCCCCCCTAAATCTTGAACTTTATTCATTTTAGACAAAATCTTAACTTTTTAAATTAAATATAGTCTCTTTCCAAGGATCTGATATCATAACTAGTAGGCTAGTTTGCTCTTTTAACAGGCTGAGATAGGAACAGATATTAAATCAGAATTCCCTTGAAAAACACCATCATGGCCTTTTAAATGTCAGAGACAAAAAATGATAATCATTATATGTGGAAGAGTATGGCTTATCAAACTACGAGCACAATCTGTTTTGTTCAGAAGTGATGAAGGAGTGTAATAATTATTCGGTGTGTGGATTCTTATCTATCACCCGCCTGGCTGAAGAAAAATCCTAAGTTTTATTTCAGGTGACCCACTGCATAAATGCAGGGCTGTATTCATTCACCTGTATGGCAGTGAATCTAAAAAGAAGTTACTGGAGTGCCCTTTCTGGCATGGAAAGCTTTTTACAAAGCTACTTTTGCCTTTTAAAATACATTGCTTTTACTGCAATCCAGTGTCATCTCCTTTCCTTTGTTACTCTTGTGGCCCCTTGTCCTATTTGCAATCCTCATGTACTTTGTCTTGGACAGTCTTGGAAGTTGCTTGAGGAAGTGACTTGGTCGATGACATTGAAAACTTTATTTGGTTGCCCTGAAGCTTGAAATCTTACAGACATAATTTTGTTTGTTCAGATATGAATTGTCATAATGATATATCATGTTGTACCTGTTTTTTCATCACGCAGACAGTTGGAATACAGATCTATATGTTTTAATTTGGGGACAAATTTCAAGATTCTTTTTTCCTCTTTAATATTGGGACATACATAAAATCATTATTCTATGCACAACTGAAATTTAAAAGCCCCATCTGGACACATTATTTTGACAAGACATTCAAAGATTTAAGAACCCAGTCTGGCTTCTTAACTAGACAGTCAGCTGCAGTTCTCACCTCCTTCTCCAAAGGATGCCACTGCCCTAAGTACCAGAGGAGGAGGAGAAGGATCAGCATTAACATGAGGAATAGGGGGAGAAACTAGGCATTCAGTATATATCCATTTTAACTACATTAATAATTTTTCTTCTCTGTAACAATTAGATCTGGACTAATAAAGATTGGTCTTTTAAGATTACATTTACTCTCACAATATGTTTTGACTTTACTTTTAGAACAGGTGTGGTTTCTCTTTGCCCATAAAAAATGCTGGGTGTAACAGTAAGAAATAAGATAGGGGTTTTTTTATTAAGTGTAGTAAAGGTATAGTAAATCACATCGAGAGAATTTTTTCATTATCCAGGGTAAATACAAAATAGAGTATTTCAAACTGTAATTGTTAGCTTGGTCTAAAAGTCTACATACAGAAACAAACACTAGGCAGGTCAACCCTTCTAGCCTTTTATTCATCTCTATTGAGTGTGCCTACTTCTTAAGGATTTCAGAGATGGTAATCCACACTGAAAGCTGCTCTTTACCTTCTAGGTCTTTATTCAAAATAAAACTAATGGGGAGATATTTTGTTCCTACCTATTAATATGGGGTTTTAAATAAAAAATAAAAAGAAGGAGTTCTGAACAGTCTCAGAGAAATACACAAATCTCAAGTGCTCTGGGAGAAGTCAAAGAGATGGGATTGAAGGATTGTAGGAAAATATAAAGAGGGGTAACTAAGTAGCAAATACAAGAGCAAAAAAAAGAGGAAAAAATTCAAAATGAAAGAAATCTGAGGTTCAAGGAAAAGAAACCTGTCACACATTTTTGTGTTAGCTTCATTGCACTACAAGATAATGGAAATAAAAAATTACAAAACTCCTGGAATTTCAATTAATTGAAATCCAGGTTAGCATTTAAGAAGAGAAACCCCACAGAATTAAAGTGGGGTTATGCTATTGATATTAGAGGGTACCTGCAGTGCCTCCTACAGTTCCTCCAACTGTGAAAGGTTTTTTTGAGTAAGAGAATGGGCAAGAATTTTTAGAAACATTAAAGAGAAATAACCTACTCAGAGAAACTTGTTTTTCAAAGGTATCCAAGCACCGGCAGTAACTTCATAACAGAAGACTGAATTTTTGTAGATATCATTGCATTTCATTCAGAAATACATACTTAAAAATGTGTCCAAGCTTCAAGGAAGTACCCTGTGAGTTCAGGCAGAGCTTGAGGCAACAATCTTGTTAATTTGAACAACAGGCTCTTTTGTCAGACTGAGGTACTAACAGACGTGCTTTAGTACTAATTATGTCTGCCAAGTACTCACCTCCCTGTGGAAAGAACTGAGAGTAAATCTCTTTGAAGGTTTCTTCATTGACAACACCACTGGGGCATTCCTGGAAAAAAAGTAAATGACAAGAAATGAATACCATCCAATCTGGTTTAGTCAGCTCATGAGACCATCCGCAACATGTGTGTGACTGACAGTTCAACATGTGTGACTTCGCACTCTCAACCAAATATTAATGCACATTTTCACACTGAGGTATCTTCCTAAAGGATTCCTATGAGACAAAAATTCCTTCTGTGCCGTGGATCTCAACTTCATTTGAGACCTGAGTGACACACGTGAGCAGCAGCCACTCTGCTGCAGTGAGAGGAGCTGTTGGGGTCACCTGTGGGCCATGGGTGGTGGCTCCCTCAGCTGCAATCAGCATTTGCACGGTATGGAAATCAAGCAGGAATGTAAACACTTTGATGTTACTGATAGAACACTCAGTCATACTCTACTGGAAGAGTTATAGTCAATGAATTCAAAAGACCCTGCCACTGAAGATCTTATTCAAGCCTTGCAGATCCTTTTGCATCTTCACATAATTTTCAAAATCTGGAACATGTAAGAAGAATAAGTAGGAAATGTTGGAACACAGTGACTACAAAGGAAATGAAAGGAAGTGAAGGAGAAGAATAAAGGTGATTAAACAAATGACTTTACAAAAATAATGTATGCAAAGAGGTAGGAAAAGCAGAAGGAATACTGTAATTGTTTACTAAGTCACACGTAAACATCCAAGACCAGAGAGCTGATTTCTAGTCCTGAATTTGCCAGACCGAGCAGAAGACTTTGGGAAATGCACTTAATTCCTTTTTTGCCTTAATTCCTTCTTTATCACAAAGAGGGGGGAAAAAAGCACGGTATGCTCTTTAAAAGGAAAGGACTTTTAGAAACAGAGGAAAACAAGAAAATGCAAGTTAAGTTTTAAGGTTCATACATTTATATATATTTTTGTCTATTGTCATGCTATTTAGACTGAGGAGTCAAAACATATGTGCTCCTAAACTCAGGAAACGAAATAGCTTGAAATGGAGATAAAGAGCAGTGTCACATCCTTTACCAGTGTAATAACAACTGTTCCTGTGAGAATAAATAGTACTCCAATTAGATGAAATAAGTACCACTGCAATATTCATAGTTCTGGCACCTTCTGCTAAGAAACAAATAGTGTAATCTTTCTAACTGAGATACAAATGCACCATCTGAGAAATGCATGTCAAATCTGTAGGTCTATTATTATTATGTCACTTATCCTTAGCTAAATCAGCTTTTCATCATAACTAAGTATATGCAAACATACAGTTAGAAATAATTATGTTTGATCAGACAGACAGACAAACAGCTGTGTCAGAGATACACATACAAAATTATTTGTCCCTGGGCACAGAGGCTGTCACCAATGGAGGCAGAGTTGTAGCACAGGTGTCTGTAAGATGAGATGAATACTGACTGCTGGGCCACACTGCCTTTGGAACCAAAGCCTGTGGGGAATGGGAGGAACAGTGAAATGAATCCCTACCCTTCACTGGGTAAAGAGCAACCCATAACTGAGAAGGCATCTCTCTGTCTGTCATGTCTTTGGGTATGAGGGCATTCTAAAACATTTCTCTCTCTCTTTACCAGCTTCCCAAAAAGACTGCAGTCAGATAGGCCGCTGTCTCTGTGGTTCCTAGCAGGTTTACAGTAGGTTTCCCAAGTAACAAGCAATAGGACAAGAGGAAATGGCCTCAAGTTGCCCCAGGGGAGGTTATGATTGGATATTAGGGAAAATTTCTTCACTGAAAGGGTTGTGAAGCATTGGAACAGGCTGTCCAGGGAAGTGGTTGAGTCACGATCCCTGAAAATATTTAAAAGCGTGTAGGTGTGGCATTTTGGGACATGGTTTAGTTGTGGATTTGGCAGTGCTGGGTAAATGGCTGGACTTGATGACCTCAGACATCTTTTTCAACCCTGATGATTCTTGATGTTGTGATTCTACTAGGCTGCTTGGCTTTGTGAAGCCTTCTGGAGTTGTATAAGTGCATGCAGAAGAGCAGTATTTTTACTTGGATTCAAAGTACAATAAAGAAAATATTAGTGAATTCTTCAGATACCGAAATAATATTATAGTTATTCAATGTAGAAAATACAACAGAATTATTTCACAATTTCCTCTTCCAACCATACATTGGTATATGATCTAAGTCAATCCCAGACCTGCAGGAGGAAAAATAAACAGCCTTTCCCCTGAGATGGGTGTGAGTGTGAAAGAGTAATGCGGTGGCAAAAAGAAGCAGTGGCTTCTCTATGTTCTGCAGGTAATTTTTTTTCAGACAAGAGAAAAAGAAACTAGGCACATTTTGAAGGAATTAAAGAGAAAACCTGTATATTTGAATTTGTACAGGTGAGATATTGCTTTTTTTTTTCCCTGAGAAGCTTAATAAATAATGAACGACAAAATGTACATTTAAGTTCGTCTAACTCTCTGACTTACTAACATGTAAAGCATTTTTTTCCCCTTTTCGTTGGCTGAAACAGACATTCAAACTATACTCATTTTGCAAAGAATGCTCTCTCCTTTTTTACAGGAAATGCCAGCAAGTCCAACTCTGTCAGTGCTTAGTCTGAAGCTGTGAAGACCGAGTCCCATTTCCTGACTGCATTTAAATGTTGTGATGTTAGAGGTGAATTAAGGATACTCTGCAAAAATCTATAAGATTTATTATTTGTTAGCTCAAAATAAGCTGGCAGCCTTTGTTATTAGAGAAATACATGATCTACATACCTCCTTTAAAGGCAGTCCTTCTTTTTCTGTCACTTAATAAGCTCTGGTTTCACCATACTGTTTGAAAGAATCATTGCTTGAAAAGGCAACCTACTTTCAGATAATTATGTATTGGCAGAGCCAGGAATGACATCTTGAGTTTCTCTAGCGTGTCCCTCTGTAGTTTCCTCTGTTCTTTGCCACAGCATTACCAGTAACACTTTACCTTCTCCATCCTTGAAGGTCTGTAGGAATGGTGTCTTAAGGACATTCATTAAAAATCTGAGATGCTGGCCAATTATACTTACCAGAAATATCAGCTCAAACTTTTCTTTCTTTAGCATGCATCTTTCCTCTGAGACTCTACATGACAGGGAACACTTCTGATCTTGAATAATTTCATTCTAAAAATATATGTGGCCAACATGATTTACCTCCATGACTGTACTTTTCTTGACTCCTAAATCTGTCTTTATTGTGTTTATCAGGAGATTTGTGCAGTTCAGGGAAAGAGATTAAATACTGTAATTGTTAAGTATGCCCCATGGTTTTATGTCAAGCTATTGCTGACTTTTTCCACTGTACCAACTATAATTAAAAAAATCTATCTAACCTTTCATTAAACTCTTATAAAAGAGAGGAAAATAATTAAAGAGTTTGAAAAAAAAAAGTGAGGCTTATTTAAAAATTTTCCTATATTCTTTCTTTCCTTGATCTGAATAAAATTTATTTTGTTACAGCAAATTTCTGTTTGACAATCTTTTAAAATTGCATTAATGTATTAGATTGTCCTTCTGGAGAATAGAAAGGAGGGAATGTTCATCTTGAGCTGAGTCTACTTCTCTCTCTTTTAAAGAGAAAATAATATAAACTGACAGAAAGAAGAGACAGAGAATATTCTGCCTTTTGATGATCTCTCTTGCT
Source organism: Coloeus monedula (assembly GCF_965178545.1). Taxonomy (NCBI): domain Eukaryota; kingdom Metazoa; phylum Chordata; class Aves; order Passeriformes; family Corvidae; genus Coloeus; species Coloeus monedula. The sequence goes on along the minus strand of NC_138785.1, from coordinate 58,328,295 downwards.
TGCAATTTTGCTGCTGGGAAATTACACCTCCAGCACATGGTCTTATGAACCACTCCAAACCCTGTAAATTATTTACAAGCTTCATACTGTCTAAGCTGTCTCTCCTTCAGTATTTTTAAAAAGGCTGCAGTAGGTGATTCTTCTTTACTACCTAATCAACATCCTCCTCAGACAAGAGGAAAACCAAGAAGACACAAAAAAGGAGAAATAATGAAATGTAGAAAAGAGAATGAAGGAGAAAAAAACTCAAAGTTCAGACATTTGTCTGCATAACAAGCAATTTTGAATGATGGATAAAGCTGGAACTTTGGCAACTTTGAATATATTTTAAACTTTTGCATGACAGGTTTCCATCCCATGCTTCATCTGCTGTCAGTTTTCATACTGCTTCATTTTAGATACATGTTCATGTCCATTGATTTAATTATCAATAACTCATTATATTTTCTCTTTTTGCATGTACTTCTATTCTGACCGCAAATTTGAATTTCCCATAAACACAAAACTTAATGGAAGAACATAGTGTGCACATATGTCAAAACTAATGCTACCAAAACTCTCAAAACCTAAACTCACAGTGGCTTTTCACAGACCCATCCAGTTCCTAATTTTTCCATTTGAGTATGATAGAGAACAACAGAGCATTTAACAGAACAACATGAGCATTTAACAAATGGCCTTGATTTAATTACATAATCTAGGCCAAATAATAACAAAATCTGTGCAATCCGGCACGTCATGAAGTTCAACAAGAATTTCTGTATTCTGTATCTGGGAAGAAATTTGCCCTTGCCCCAGCACCAGCTGTGAAATGACTGAACTCAGCACTGCCAAACAGGATGTGGGGGTACAGGGGATGTCAAGCTGAGGGTGAGCCAGCAAAACATTTTTATGACATATGAGATAAACTACCTACTGGGACAAGGCCAGCAGGATGAGGAGTTATTCTCTCTCTCTCTGCTTGGGACAGTCTTGGGGCCCTCCAGGGATATTTGCTGTATCTAATGTTCCGCTACTTCTAAAACCTAGCCTTGCTGATGATTTTCATTTTTTTTCAGAAAAGTGAGCTAAATTACAATTTAAACAATTCACATGGGTTGCAATACCAAATTAATTTCTCCCACTAAGAAATACAATTAGTATTTTTGGACTAAACATCTAGCTTCATTCAGAAAAGAATTATATGTATTTGGTGTTTGATCAGTGCACATTGATGTGCATATAGCCTGTGTCAAGAGATCAGTGGCTGCATAGCAAAATTACTCAGCAAAAGTACCAGCAAACCATTAGCCAATTTTTTATCAGATAGAAGCATTTTGTTCATGTGGCTACAGTAATGCATTATATTGGCACAATTTGTATTTGAAATGTGCAGTGGGTTCTTTAGGCTTATAGAAAAATTATCACAAGGGAACTCAGATGATCTGAAGATTCATTTGGTGAAGTATTTAAGCATTACATAAATTATCTGGAACAATCCTCCTCCAAAGCAAAACGTGTGTCAAATTGGTACATATAAGAAACTCAGGTACAAGCACTCTCCCTGGGGATGGAAAAGATAATGACTTTGGTGAAACATGTTTATCATGATCTCATATGCCTTGGAAGAAGAGAAACAATAAAAACATAAATCTTGCTCTGAAAGGTGACACAGACACTGACATATTGGTATCAATATGACTTTTACCTTGAAGACTTTTGCCAGGACAAAGGCATTGATCAGGCGTTGTGCTGCAGCAGATGAGCTAAGCAGGTATCTGTCATACAGGTACAGCACTAGATCCAAACCCAACTAGTTCTATAAATCTTATCAACTGTCACTTTCAAGACCTAAAGATAGCTCTCTGACCCTCAATAGCCTCTGTATGTTTTTCCAGTTCACTTTGGATAATGTTTTGCTTCCCAGTGTTGCTGTCCAGGCACCAGCTCCATAGCCTTTTTGCAATCCATAGGCTGATTGCACAAAGGAGGGCAAGTAGTTAAAAAAGCACAAGGGTGAGGGTGGGAGAAAAAGTTCTCTCAAGCTCTATTTCACATAGTGCCTGTTTGGAAGAACAGGTCTATCAACTCCCCTTCAAATCCCCACATCTCAAAATCTTTTTCAGATCTTGATCTTTTCTTCCCTTCTTGAAGCTCCTTCCCAGATAACCTTTAATCAGGCTATCACCAAATATTACTCCATATGTCAGACAGAACAGTCCAAGATCAGACCAAGAAGGCATCAGATAGATGCAAATTTCATGTCAGACAGATCCAAAATCCCAGCTCGCTTTTAAGAATTGCCACATTCTGTGAAAGGCATGAAAGAATTTATTTCCCAATACTCCTGCATTTTCACTCTGTCAGATCTTGTCTTGTGCTGTTTCTGTAGCATAAGTCAGAGAAAGAATGCAGAGAGAGAAACTTTTCCCAGAAAAAAGGAGGTGCAATTCAAGATGGGCAGCATTAAGCAGTGTAAGTGATAACATCATGTTGTTTTGATAGCATACATGCTCATGGCTAACAGGAAAAGTCAGTGCTCCCTCAGCAACTGCAGCACTCATGGGACATGAGAAAGGGGTGATCTTAAGTTGGCAAGCAGAAGCAGTGTTGGAAACATATTAATTGGACATTAAAGAAAACAATTGAAAGATTATATAAGTAAGCATGTATGCTTATAAGTTATATTTTTACTAGGTGTTTTATTTAATTGCAAAAAAGTAATGGTACCAGATAATGTCCTGATGTGGACCTGCACATGCAAAATGTTAGGAGAAGTTTATACACTAAATAAATCTAAAAATCCCATGGCCTGTGGACACAGGAAGAAGAGAATTCAATGCCTGCTGCACCTCATTGCTCCAGGACCAATGCAGAAATTGGATTTTACAGTTTTACTATGCCTTGCAGCTTTGAAATTTTGCTAGTACCCAGATAATGATTTAGTCATGTCTGCAGACCACTGAATGTACTTCAAGCAGTGTAGAAAACAAAACCAGAATTTAATACAACACTAAACTTGTTTATATTTCATTTATATTTAATAATAACTGTTTATATTTTGTAAGTATGATGCTTCTGGCATTTTCACAGAATCACAGAATACACTGAGTTGGAAGGGACCCACAAGAATCATCAAACTCCTGGCCCTGCACAGCACAATCCCCAAGAGTCACACCATGTGCCTGAGAGCACTGTCCAAATGCTTCTTGAACTCTGCCAGGCTTGGTGCTGTGACCACTTCGAAGGGAGCCTGTTGCAGTGCCCAACCACCCTCTGGGTCAAAAGCCTTTTTCTAATATCCGATCCCAAACCCCCTGACACAACTTCAGGCCATTCCCTTGCGTCCTGTCGCTGTTCATCACAGAAAAGAGATCAGTGTCTGCACCTCCACTTCCCTTCACAAGTGAGTTGTAGACTGAAACAGGGATCCACGTAGTAGTGACATATTTGCTAAATCTCTCTCTCTCTCTCCCCTTTTCCCCCCACCCTCCTTCTTTCTCTCTTTACCCCACAGTTACTGTTAAATAAAATCCATACTATTGACTTTGGCATATTGTTCTTACTTGCACAGTAATTTAGACAGAGGCATCTCTTTTAATTGGATCTTAAGAGCCCAGGTGCCAGCAATTGGAGAAATTGGTCTCTAGAAGCAGTCACTGGGCATCATATGAGCCCCATATCTAAGTCTGGCTGCTGGAGGGATCTGCACCTGTGTGTATATGTGTGTGTGAACATGTATGTATGTACGAATGTATTTGCATTAGTGGACCTCCATCCTGCTCAGCCACAGAGGGGAGCAGGATGAGGCTGTTGGTGCTGCCTGTGTTTGTGTGACTGCTCTGTGCACCTGCCTGTGACCCGTGTGGTTGGCCGTGTGTACCTATCTGCTCTGTGTGCATGTGCCTTCTGGGAAAACACCTTCAGCCTCTGCTGGATGGATCTGGGGCATGGCAGCATCCTCTTCTCTCTCATGCTGTTGAATCTGACCAGATACTTCCCCCTAAGAAATGTAATTATTTCATTTCTTTTATTTAATAAATGTCTATAATTCAATACATTCATTCATCAGTACTGTAGCCATTTTACTTGGGAATACTTTTAGAAGTAAAGATGTATTTACCAAATACCAACAGGGCTAAATGGAAACTTTGACCTACCTTAGAGCTGCATGCCGAGAATAAATAAGTTTGTAATTTATTGTAAATTAAAAACCAAATAAATTTGTAATTTTGTAACTCATTTCTCTGTAGTAAATACAAATAAACTTGTCCATGTTATATTCATCAGGAATATATTTCATTGCCTATTTATTTTGAAGTGAGTGTGAGTATGATTAATTTTCTGTCCTGAAAGTAATCTTGGAATACAGGGTTTACTTTTGATACTGGTTTATTTCAGTAAAAACACAGAACACATATCAGAAATTATCTTTGTGAAAAGGGGCTGGGTGGAATTTCTGGAGTTCTGGTCACACTACTGGCCATAGAAAAAACACCAAGAGCAGGGTAAATATCCTGCAGCTGCTAATAAAAGTGAACATATTCTAGCAGGACTTCAAAGTAGATCATGCAAACAAAACGAGGTTTCTGGGGGAGAGAAGGTTTTGAAGTCATTAAAGAGAAAACAAGTGTACTATAAAGAATATCTCAAAAGATATGCTTAAAAGACACGCCATGCACTAGCCTGTGAAGCTGCCTCAGAAAACTAATTCAGAGAAAAACCTCTCTCTTGAAATATTTGAAATGTGGCTAAGCAAAGCACTAGATATTAAGAATAGAAAAAATAACCTGGGTTCAGACAGTTCAAAAGATCTTTTCTATCACTACAGATTTTCAGAAATCAGAAATCACAGACAACCATATTTATGCTCCTTTTCTTTTTTTTTTTTTTTTCCTTTTCTCTAAATACTTCTAAAAGAATAAATAACAGAAGATTATGTAGGGAGAAGAGAGCCACTGCTTTCCTGCTGTAGATATCCCCAAGAGAGCAACAAATTCACAGAAGTAGAAATATAAGCATTGTCCATTAGGTGTTGATAAAATTTCAAGGGGTTGCTTCAGCTATGAACTAAAAGGAAAAACCCATGTCTTTGCAATCTATTCTAGACAGTCATTTCTCTGATCAGCTTCTTTGAACTGGTGCCTTCTGGACTGCTGCATTGTCAGTATTTGGGCTTCTGCATTTAAACACCTCTTTTTGAAACTACCTGAATGACAGCTTCCTTTGTATAGATTTATCATTCAAGATGTCAGCACATCAAATGGGAGCTTTGAGAAAGTTTTTAGGAAACCAGTGCACATATGAGATAATTGCAGTGACTACAGAAGAGATGCCAGCTTTGGCTCTTTTGATCAAGCAATTATATTATTCACCCAACTCTGTGCTCTCCTTGAGCCTTGCTGTTTGCCTACTGTAAAAGCCAGTTTGTCAAAGGGCTGGGAGGATGATTGGCAGGACAGCATCTCAAACTACTCACAAAGGATGACAATTTGTTTTATTCTATCTTTATGCCTATCATTTTGGGGTCTGCCCAGGCCTGTGCTATAATGGAACAAGTCCAGACCTTTCTTCTGCAAGGCTGTTGAAGGAGCTGCTGGTTCATTATCAAGAAACATGCAGAGAAAAGAAGAAGAGCAGAGGCTGCTGTAGAAGAGATGGGTAAAGGAAAATTTTGAACATGTGTGCACCGGGTGCCCAGTCAACAGTACTGGCCACCAAACAGGCTCAAAGCCTTTCCTACTTTGTAGGAGAGTCGAGTGTCCCAGTATACTCACGTGTGTAAGACATGTGAAGATACTCAGAGAGGAGAAATTGTAAAAGCACAAAATACAAGGTGGTGTAGGGTTTTTAATTTTTATTTATTACACTACTGGAAATTAGTTTTTATGAAAAATTTAACTCCAAGGCCAGTATTAATAAGCTTTTCATCTGTGAAATATTTTCCTCACTATGTGTAACAATATATGTTATACACATGAATTTGTTTATAACAACCTATTTCTAGTGTGATGGATTTTCACTCATTTTCTCTAATAAATAACCTATGTTCAACTCAGTTATATTGAAAACCACTGGTGTTTTTAACTTCAATTTTCACTTCTATATTTTGTGTTATGAGGAAAGGGACAGCTATTAATTTAACCTCCTGTCTATTGAAATTGAACTAGTTCTTAGTTTTCTTGGCTTTTTATTTGGTTTCTCGTGTTAGTTTTCTCAGGAATGGGCTTTAAAAAAATCACTTTCAGAGCACCTATTCTTTATTGAAAAAAAATTTGGTGTTCATTTTTAGAAATAACTTCATATGGTTATTATATACATATATACATATAGATATATACATATATATCTATATGATGGCATGAGATGCCATCATATAGAAAGATGTAACAAAAAAAGTGATGAACGATGAAAGATGTGTAAACAAAATTATATCTCAGATCAGGTTTATTTACTTCAAGAGGGACAAAAATACCTCCCTAAGACAGTCTGCTATTGTTTTCATTTATTGCAGAATCAGTCCTTATAGATAAGAACACTAAAGAACATACTCTAGTCTTGCATTCTTGAATATAGTTGTGAGCCCAGAGAGCTAATAGTGATGGTGGGAAAGAAAAATTTTCTCCAGTCTTTATAGAAGCTGTATGGGGTGAAAGACATACAGAGTAATACAAAAGGATGGTGCTTTTTCAGAAATGGTTAGGGATGGTTACCTCAGAAAATCTTCTGTCCCTACTCTTAAGTCTTCCTATGAATTTGCCTATTTGGTTACCAGTGTAAAGCTTAAGCTGTTTTATAAGACTCAAAATAAAGGAGACCCAAACAGAGTGGCCTAATTACTGGGAGTAAAGGGACAACTTTCCTTTCAATCTTTCCTCTCTGACTTAAAGTACAGTAAGATTACTTCAGCTAAAGACTCACAGGGGGAACACCTCAGGTTGTTGCATTTTCATGTCTGTCACAGGAGCTGTAAACTCATTTTATAGCTCAGTGACAACAGTCTACATTTCTAGGAACATTGTGGCAGTCTTTATTTGACAGCATCAGTCTCCATTGACATCCATTGGTGAAATATGTGTAAAAACTCCTTCCAAGCTTTGTCTCATCAGGTAAAACACAGAACTTCTTGCTTTTACTTGGCCACCTGTAGAAGAGTTACAATAATATTTCCCTATGGCACAGCAAAGATGTACCACATTTTAAGTCTTCCACTGGAGGATACTCTAATGAACAAAAGCCTCTTCCCACCCCCTACTTGCTATGGCAGTTTCAGAGGAAAACAAGCAGAAATAAAGGAACTGGCTCACATCCAGCATGTGCAGCTTCACACAGTAAATAACAATCAACACTTTGGCCGCTTCCACAACTCAGCAGGCAAGGTGCCAGCAAATGCTTTTAATCAGTGCCATTCTTTGTTTAGCAATGCCCACTAACTAGTGCTAGTGAAATTTTTAGTTTCTTATTATTAGCACTGGCAGTAAAACAACAGTAAACAACACGACTAAAGATTTGAAATTAAAAAGCTCTCCCAAAAGCTCAATACACCGAACTTCATGGATGTGTCCCTGGCATCTGAATGGTGCTTATTGCTTCTGTCCTTACTTGTCACTGCAGGAGGGCATTTACAATCCTGACTTGACAAATAGGCAGGAAATATAATTAAACTAAATGCAAGCAGAAGCTATACTTCAGCAGTGCAGCTTGTTGTAAACACTTTGGCAAACAAAAGGTGCTCATCCAATTGGGAAAAGCTGTGTTTAGGTGAGCACTGCTTTGGCGACTTGCCTTTCACACATTCCCACGTGAGTTCTTTTGATCAAGCCCCTTCAGATCAGCTGAAATCCTAGGTGAGAGGAGGAGGAATAGCTCCATATTAGCAAGTGCTGGTCCCTTGGGTGTACTCCATTAGACCCACTCAAGAGATTCTCTTGTGCAGCAAGAACAGTTCTCTTGCAGCATGGGGAACATTACCAGTCCCTAAAAGCTGTATTTTAAGGTAGGTCAATTCCCTACTTTAAAACCATGGAGGTATTTATTTTGCTTTTCTTACATGAGGGAGATGGTGCTTTTGTTTATTCTAAAAGCTCATTGCATCCTTGAAGAGTGGGAGATTCACTGAGGAAGAAGTTGTACCAACAACCTTCTGCTAAATGTTAGTGGACTTGTGCCATCTTTATATAGCCGTATCTGAAAATAGAAAAGCCTGAATTTAGAACAAGGTATTTATGAAGCAGCCTCAGCATGTTGGGGGTGAAAAAATATTCTATATCCTGTCTCAAATGCTGATATGATTTTTTTTTTTGTGCTCATCAATCAACTGGTGTTGATTCTAAGTACTGACATCAAACCAAATTTTTTAGTTTAAAAATGAAGTAAGAACACTAAGTTTTGTGTTCCTGAGACGGATGTCTGAATGAAAGACAGTCAGGCTGAAAGTGTGTCCTAAGTCATGCTATAGCAGTACTTTTCAGAGTGGTTGTTCTTTGTTTCTTTCAAAGATGTGCAATGGTAAAGGCTGACAGGTCAATATTTGGTTAGTGCTAAATACAATGAAAAGACCAAGGAATTTCACTGCCTACAGCCTCCTGCCAGTTTTCAGAAATGGCAAAGAACAAAATTCAATGGAGACTGGTTTAGAACTGAAAATCAAACACTATGCTCATTATTTATATTTTATATGGTAATACATTTACCCTTTAACAAAGGTTTTGCTTTCCCCACTACTAACAACATTTTATCTCAGGAGAAGGGCCCCAGCAGTGCAAACAGAAGAACAAATGTGCTTACCTGCATAAATATTTATAAAACTGATCCTGACATTAGCATAAGTTGGAGCTGATTCACCAAGTACAGTGGGGAAAATCAGACACAATTGAGGCAGTGATGTGTATGAGGCTGCTGTGGGTGAGAGAGAGATGTGGTCTGTGGGAAGAAATGCTTCTTTCCTGCCCACACAGTGAGGTCAATATGCCTCATCCTGGAGGATCTCTGGCACTCAATGTCTGACACAAGGTCCCCCCCGTGTATGAAAACCTCACTGTCACATCTGTGCTTGCCCAGTCCACCAGGACTGACATTTTTATTTTATTCTGTCGCCCAAAGGGCTCCCCAGAGTGCAGGTCCATGATAAGGAGAAAACACTTGGCCATAAGAGCTCTCCTGTTCATGGTGATCATGGAAGGGCCAGAGCGGGCTTTGCGGCCATACATCTAAATCCTTTCGAGAAGGAGGAGTGAACAGTTCCGTAAGATAGGGGAGGATGTACCATTACTGCTTACAAAGGAGATATTATTCCTATAACTCAGTAAAAGACATGAGAAAAGCATCAGAATGGAATTTGAAGTTTAGCAAGGAATATGAACTGATAAATCTTTTAGCACAGCAAAAAACTGAAATAAACATATAAGTCTCCTTTAGACTGTTCTGAAACTTTCCTTTTCTCATATGTGGATACTTGTGACATTGCTTTTGGCAGCATATCTAAAATTTGTATCATAAGTCAAATCATTGGAACTGAATACTTAAATAAACCAATGTAAATGGTGCTTGATTTTTGCTGGCATATTTTCATGAAAACATGAACAGCATAGAGAAATAAAAAAGGAGAAGGCATTTCCCAGTTAAAACAGGTAACAAGAAGAATAAAAAGAGATAACTGGAGAATCAGATACATATAAAAAAGAGTCATCTATCAATCAGTTCAGGCCTAAAAAAGAGATTTCATTTCTCATAGTTGTATCATTCCTTATGGAGGTACATTGAGGCTGAAATTGCAGGACATAAAAACTTCTCGCATAGTCTGCAAAGTTTATGTGCCATAAACTTTGCCTTTGTTCCATAACTGCAGATTTTTGAGAACAGAATAAGAAATTAAGGCTGTTATAACTTAGGCTCTATTACAGGAGGTGGTACTATGCCTCTTTTTCAGTGAAGTAGACTATTGACTTGGTAGCCTGTGCATCAAAATTCAGTGCTTAATTCTGACATTTTAAGTCACAAGCAAAATCATAATCATGGTGTTGTTCTGATACTTGTAATTGCTCCAAGATAGTATGTCAGATACAAACACTGCTATATTCAGCCACTGAAAGTTCACTTTCGAAGTTGTTCTTGGCACTTCTTTTTTGTGAGGCTACTGTGAAGCTGGTCACAGTGTCAGAGATGCATAAATGGAGTGAGTAAATAATTGTTAGAAATACATAAAGTGCACATAAAATGCTTTCTAGATCAGTGTTTTTTCAGCCAGGAGTTTACTGAGAGCTCTACTTGACAGATATGGAGCTTGGCCAATGAAGGGTAAAGCATCTCCCTCAAATACACTGCCCACAGAACACACATTTCACTTTTAACACCAAGGAATTCAGTGTTCATTTTTCTCTCCTCTAGGGATGAACTTTGCTATCTCCAGCTCCTGGGAAAGTTCAGTTTCCCACAGCCACCAGCCCCCCCACTGGTACTTCCCACTTTGTTCCCAGGACGTGTTTGAGAAGGCTTTGATCAATGGCTGAGAAGCAATCTCTCCGATAGCCAGGAACCCTCTGAAAGGTTTGGCTGTCAGACCAGAGACATTAAATTAGGCAGCTGTCAATGTGGAGCCCACGCAGGCTCTGAAGCACTGGTATAATGCTCTCAGGCAACCCAGAAGGCTTTTTAGTGTGATAGTTAAGGCCTTTAAAGGTGTGTGGCAGTTAATAAGCCTGCCAGAGAGCAAAAAAGGTTGGAGTCTTTAGACTTTTAGTTTCATGCTGTGTTTACTGAATCATGCTGTCTTCTGAGTTATTGGCTCCTATTTCTTCTCTGACACTCACCGTATCGAAGATCTTTTAAGAATATTTCACAACGGAATTCATTGGGTTGAATGAATTCCATTACTTGAAAGCTAATATGAGAATCATTCACATAATTGGAGGGAAGAGCAACTGCACAAATGTCCAGCTGATCTAAAGAATATAAGCTCTGTCAGACACTTTCACTCAAAGGTAAATGCAGGTTGACCCAAGACTTGTAATAAACTTCCCTGACATTGAAAGACTTGACCTTGAGACTTTGTCACTTGTGATTTGCTGTTTCATTTGAAGATTTACCAGTGTTTATTTTTAGCACAGATGTAGATCTAAAGACATTTGTAAACAGAAATTAATTCTCTTGAAAGAAAGGAATTTTTTCTGTTTCATTTATTTCTGACAAAACCTGCATGTTGCTAATTTTGTTCACATTGATCAAAAATTTAAAGTAGAAAAAAATATAAAGATCCAAAATAATTTGGAAATTCCTGGGATCCATGACAGAACCTTGAGTCCAGAACAAATAAGATTTATCTATCAAGTCCATAGGACCCAAATGGTTGAACTGCACCACTGTGAAGTTTCACCAGCAGGTTATTTCCTCTCCTCTCATTTTGCAGGCTTAGGATCCCTACCTGAAAATGTGTATGTCCACTTGCTGTTTCAGAATTGCAGGGAAACAGAGAGACCATTTAGTACAAGATTTAATACAGAATTACAACATTTTGTATAAAAATTCTTTGAAAGTAAGAAAATTGGTAGCAAGAAAGCCAGGTAAAGGGATTTTTGAATGCTGCTGTCTCAACTGATAAATATTATCACTGAACCTTTTTATGTTAAGCTGTGCGTTATAAAGTACAATGTTTATAGCAGTTACAGTTAATATGCATCTCACCTCAGGAAGAAAAGGGGACAGACAGAGAAAGGAGAATAAGAGGTGTCTCCTTACTAAATTTTTAACTTACAGCATCATCAGAGCTGCATTGCACCAAACATTATTTCTCTAGTGTTGGTGATTACCCAGAAACCAAAATCCAACAATTGCCCATAACTCAAATACCGGGCTCTGTACTGCTTAGACCAGATGCTGCAAAAACATAACTGCAGTGAGCTGTAGCCAAAGACAACATTTGGCCGCTCGTATTCCAGTACATAAACATTTATATTCCAAACTGATGCACATAAAAGCTCATGTGGTAGAAAACAGCTCTACCAGCAGATGAGTTACACTGAGCATCTGGCTGGTAGAGCAGAAGGTCTGTACTGTGCTTCAAGTGTCAACCTGGCACTTGTGAGTCCCAGGGAGAGCACACCAGAGCACAGGACAGGGTACTGCCAATTCCAAATAGGAGGGGCTCACAAGCACACAGAGCAATACAATTCCACTAGAATTTAATATTGACTATTTTTTGTCTTTTTTTTTCTTTTTTTTTTCTTCACAATGACAATCTTTAGAGGCATTTGGTGCTCTGTGCTGCTATTAATACTGGATACTTAAAGTCACAGTCTTTTTGTATGTTTCTTAATTAGAGACTTGGCATCTACCCTTTTCAGAGATAATTCATGAGCAAGCAGCCACTATTATGAAGACAGTCCTTGGTAAGCTAGATGACATTTTTTTCCCTAGTGAACATAATGTGAAGTATCTCCGTGCAAGTCCTGAGACGAATAGAAGTGTAGGGACTGAGTTCATTAATACTTTCAGAAAGAAGATTTCAGTCTCTGCCAGTAGCTGTGAGACTAATTGAAACAAGTATTGCTGCTGAACACATTACTATCTGTAAATTTGTGACAACTGACAACTATACCCTAGGTCTGTCAAAATGTACTTCCAAATTATTTTTACTTGATACATTTTTGAAATGTTTCAAGTCTCTTTACTAACACTTGAAGGAAATACACAATGAATGTAGGCATTATTTATTGCTCAGTTTGCTAAAAGATTTTCACATAGCCTTGTTTGAGATATGGAAGAGTTCCCTCCAAGGCTGTAGTAAATGAATGCCAGGGCTTTTGTAAAATAATAACAAAATTTTTCATTGGCAAGGGCTGGTTATTTTAAAGTTTTTCTTCAGTCATCTAAAGTTGAGAAAACAATTGATCTCAAGCACAACAGGAAAACAAGAATTCAATTTAAAAAAGGAAGATTTGAGCTATGTGCATTATACATGTCTACTGAAACCCTAGAGAGAAAAAGAAGATTTACAGAAATCTGTCTATTGACTGCACAGAGGGAACTGTGAAAATCATTTAACAAACTGAGCAGTAAATAATGCTTACATTCATTATCTGGCTTCTAGGTTTACTTGCTTGAACTTCATTATGCTGTTGTATATTGTTTAGTTTATTAAGACAAACAAGTCACAGGAGTTTTCTAACATGGGAGATGTTTATCTTTAGTTTGAATTACTACTATCTGATTTTCTAGCAAGATTCAGAACTACTTTTTTTTTTCTCTATTTTATTGGCATTTCTATGCCCCAAATTTAGCAGGTTTATATGCATGAGGCACCACCTGTTCAGCTGCCATCACTATGTCTATCTGAAAAGACAAGTTGTTGGTACTTCTTTGTTCGTAGAGCCTCTTCATGTCCACAACACTGATGTTCAAGCACTGCTTTGTGCAGAGGGGTCAGCACCTCTGCAAAAGCTTTCAGCACAATGGGAATGTCTCATGCACTGATGCCCAGCAGAGATCCCATTTGATATTCAGAGTCACAGAGGGATGTAGCTCAAATGGTTTTAGTATTGATTTATGTTAGCCAAGAAAACCAGGTAGGAACCTTTAACTGATCTATAGTTTTCTTCTAGGCCCTCTTTTGTTTGGTCAGAAATTCTGCATCTGGAAAGAACCTACTCTGGCTAAGACTGCATGCTGTGAAGCCCTAAGACTTGTACAGTCATCAGATCTCAAGGAAAAGCAACTGCACCGACTGCTGGTCAAATGAAAACTCTTCCTTGCTTGTACTAGGGCTCCACATGGGAGGGTGAAAATCATATTTAAGCTCTAAGCTACTTCACTTACAAGAACAAGCTTTGGAGGACTGATGTAAGGGGCAAAATACTCTTGCACACGTGCCACTTCCACTCATGTTCACTTTGGGGTTTTTCCTCTCTGTTCTGGTCTGTATTAATCTTGAATCTGCATTTACTCATTGCAATACTAACATACAGGTTCAGTATAGAATTGAATGGGATCACAATGAACTGAAGACATCCTCTTGTCTCTGGGAGACAGGTGACACTGCCAATTCAGAGAAAGCTGATCCAAACTAAAATATTACTTCTTGTAGCATGAAAGCCTCTGTTTCATAATATACGTTCCAGAGATATAAACTAAGAGGATTATGTTGTCATTGTCCCCTGTCATGCTTTAGAACAGGTGGAAAAGGTCAAGTAAGAAAGCAAGAAAAATGGAATGGAGTTTCAAAATCTCTGTTTTGGATCATCACAGAGGTATTTTAACTCTTCGCGATGCCCATTTTTTAATCTCTTTTATAGTCAAACGTCCCTTGTCAGTACAAGATTTCAATTTGTACTAAATAATTTCTAATCAAGACATTGATTATCTTAGAAGATACATTTGAAAGACAAAAGTGAAAGACAGAACTGTACATCTCTATTTGCCATAGATCAGAGGCTGTGCAAATAGCATAGCCATAAAGATAAAAGCCATCCATGTGTAGGACACTGAGATACGTTTCTCATACCTTTCTTACCAAGTCAGTTCCAATTGCAGTGAAAAAAACAACTGTATTTAGTTTCTAGAATATCATGCATACAAATACATCAGAAAAGTTAAATAATTCTGAAAACTTTAACTCTGGTACTCAAAATTACATTGAGGTGTTTCAGCTTTTGCACAAGCTAGTGCATATCCTGCAAAATGCATGGTATATACTCAAATTTCATCTTCGTTATGGAACAAAAAATTGCAGTAGAAAAATGTTTTATACAGTAAAAATTATTTGTATGCAGTGTACCAACTCAGTTCTGCTTTTCTAAATCTCAATTACTTTTATAAAATTTATAATTTTCCTTTTGCTTTTTAAAACTCGAATTACAGGAGAAAATGTTCAAACACAAAACTCAAATGCTTTAGACAATCAATAAATGAGCTTTATCACCTCTAAAACTAGCTTCCATTAAACTTTCTGTGAGACTTAAAAATGCCACACACCATCAAATCATAACGGAAATATGAAAATTTCAGAATAAGTTATCATATTTTGACTTATGCACATAGATTGGTAGTGTAATGAGGGAACAGATCTTTGTGTTGTAACATTGTCAGATTTATTTTCTTACTATCATTCTTTGTCTCATTTGAAAAAGGGAAGTGTCTTAGAAATGCCATTTTCCCAATAAGTGTCAAAAGTATGGAGCTGCCTATTTAAAGCTCCAGTATGTGTCCACAGACATTCTTATGCATGTATGACTTCAACTTATGTTTTTTCTCTGATATACATCCAGGTAAGATAAATGTTCATGAAAAATCCTTTCAGTTTCTGGAAAAATCTAGCAGTTTCCCAACACAGGATTCTACAGAAATTTTTAAAGAATAATCAACCAAAAATGAAAAGATTATTAACATTTAAATTTAGCAGAGGAGCATCTTTTGTGCAGCAAAAGCATTATCTAGGTATTTTTAAAATTGACGTTTTTAGAACTGGGAGAGATCTATCAATGGACAGAAGAGAAAGAAAGACCACATGTTGAGTCCATGCTTGATAGTCTGTACAATTTATTGTGAAGTACCACTTGTACTAGGACTGCCACAGAGCCATTGGTTTGAAAGGTTAATGACTACAGCAATCACAATTTCAATTTACAAGAAATGGAATGACAGGAAGCCAACTACAAATTGGAAACGTCCCACTGTGATGGCAGCTGAGCAACAATTCATCAACAGCACAGGAATATTGTAAAGCCAGAGTTCTGGGGACAACCTTTTGAGCCTGAGAAGGGCTTAGGACTTATATTAAGCTCATTTTTCAAGGATAGTATAGAAGCTTAAAAATGGCTAAATTACCTAATATAGACATCAGTTCTCCCATGATAATTTTCCTTATAATAGTTGTTAGGTCGTCTGAAGGTGCTTATCCCACTTCCTTAGGTTTTCTTTAGTGTATCCCCTCTTCCATTTTAAATGCTGACTTTGAGTTCTACCAAAACAACCATTGTCCCAAAGGTATTTCAATAGACTTTGAGCATTCCCTGTAATTATACTCTACCTCTTGCTTACTCAGAGCATCAGCTCTACTACAGTGTGATCTGAGACTTCCGAAAGCTTTCAGGTGTTTATGTACACACAAAGATGCTCTGTGAGACCCTGTGCTCCTTCTGCCTGAATTTTGCATGTAATTTGTGTACAGTGGAAAATCAAATGGATGATAGTAAATTAACCTTGGTAATCATCAACACTACATAAATACAAGTGTATTTTGCTGCTTTCTCCTCTGAAGTCAGTCAGAACTACATGTAAGCAATTTGACGTCATAAATAACAAATAACTGGAGGCAAGCTGCCAAAAGTTCTGTTCATCCCTATCTCAGAACAGACATCCTAAAACTCAACAGGATTCAGGGAAATAAGCAGGCTGGAGTGAGATTCTACAGACAAAAGCTTTTCAATTAGTACTAATGTGCTGTAGGATGCTGCTAATTTCATCTAACAGGACCACAACATCAGCAGAACTACAGTAACTTAAGTTCATGCTTTAATTCATCTAGCTTTATATACTTAAATTATTGAAGAGAGAGTAAGACAGGCAAATATCAGGTGAAAAGCATAAAGCACAGAGGTAGGATCTGCACAAGTTTTGATGGCGTCATGTTAAATATGTGTACCTGTGTGTTTCATTAAATCTCTTCAGTAGTTTCCTTTCTTAGTGGAATGATTAAACAGAGTATCACAGATTCAGAGAATGGCTGGGGTTGGAAGGGGTCTCTGGAGATATCTGGTTCCACACTCCTGAGTGTGCAGGCCTACCTGAAGCAGGATCCCCAGGGCCATGTCAGAGAAATAACTTTTGGATATCTTCAAGCAGGAAGATGACACAAACCCAATGGGCAACCTGTGCTGGTGGTCAGTCACCCTCACAGTGAAAAGGATTTTCTGATGTACAGAAGGAACATCCTGTGTTTCACTTTGTGCCTATTGCCTCTGGTCCTGGCACCGGGCACTACTGAAAAGAGCCTGGCTCCACCTTCTTTACACCCTCCCTTCAGATATTTAGAGATGCTGGTAAGATCCCTGCTGAGCTTTCTCTTCTCCAGACTGATCAGTCTCAGCTCTCCCAGCCTTTCCTCAGGGGAGAGATGCTCTACTCCCTTAGACATGTTTGTGACCCTTTGCTGGACTCTCTCCAGTATGTCAATATTTTTGTTTTACTGGAGAGCCCAGAACAGGCCACAGCACTTCAGATGTGGCCTCACCAGGGCTGAGTGAGTGAAGGGCTGGTGTGGCCTCCCAGTGCTGCCTCAACCTGCTGGAAATGCCTTGCCTAAAGTAGAACAGGGTACCATTTGCTGCCTTCGCCGCATAGACACATCTGCTGGCTCATGCCCAAAAAAGCAAAGTCAGTCTCCAGCTGAGTGGCACCCAGGAGATACTGGTACATGAAACAGACACATGAAGCACACAGGCAGGGAAATATTGTCAGGATAGCATTAAGCTGGATCAGAAAGAGAGAAGGCAGGTGGCCTGTGGCAGGCAGAAGAGGATGATGGAGCACTGTAAGGGCAAGACAGTCTGAGAGCAAATCATGGGAGGCACTGCAATGCCATTGTGGGTCAGTACCCACCAAAGCCACTCAAGCTGTATTTGATAAAAAATAGATATGTGACAGGAAAGGTGAACTAATCAGCATAGACAATCTGCTCATAGAGCTGAAGTAGACCTGTCCTACCAGTTCTCTGAAGGGTTTAGAGAACTGTGATCTAGCACCATATTTTGCAGTAGAAACTGTTAATATGAAAAATAAAACAAACTCTAACTCAACCAAAAGTTTGAAATCATTCATTTCTGAAATCTAATTCTTGAGCTAAAGAATACTACTTTGAACTGATTTATCTTTATAATAGTCACTAGCCCTAGGCATGCTTTACAGCATTTTAGATCATAATTGATAATTTTGCAATGATATTATACACAGAAACATTGAATTTCATGCTTATTAACTCTAAATAGTCAAAGATATGTTACACATGCACATCTTGAATTATCATGTACTGATAAAGAAATGAAACATATGGATAAAGATGTATTACCATGTCTTACCATCAACATTCCTTTGTATAGATATAAGTAGAACTTACATCTTGGAACAGAAAAGCATATGAAGAGCTGGAATTCCTCTTTCCAGAATATGCTAAAACAGGTATCAATTAAAACACTTCCTTATAACCTATTCTCTTTCTCCATACTTCATTTTATGCAAAGAAATATCAAGGCTCTTCCTTTCTGAGACTCTAAAATAATTATTCTTGGAGAAACAGACAGAAGGCTTATTTTATCCACTATACTTTGTACCTTTTTGCCTTAGATAATTAGGGACATTAGATCATGATTTCAATGCCTGGAGAATACTGTCATTAGCAGGGGAATGTTCTCTGGAACCCTGAGGAAATGAAAAGCTTTTAAGAGCAATCACTGTTAATCACTAACATGCCAACATTATATACTTTCTGGAACTGAGGATGATACAGACAGGACACATTAAATGACTCTGTTTCACTTGCATTGTAAGTTTTTCATAAAAATATATGTTTAAAACATCCCTTTGCATGTCTTGCTTTCTTTACAGAATGCAGGAGAGCTAAGAACTCTGCAAAATTTACACTTCTTGTACAAGCTATTGAAGATACCCTCTCTGATTCCATAATGGAGCATCATTGTGTTTTTATCAACATTATACTTTGTTATGCAGTTTCATCTGAGTAGCAAATGCTATGGACAAAAAGTCGGCCCTTTTCACCCAAGAAGGGTGAAAGAAAAACTAAATCACAAGGTGATAAATGCAATTAAATTCATCTTCAGCTTCAGCTTAGCAGGAGACATAGCATCTGCACAATTTTAATACTTACAGCTGGCACTATAGATTAACATTTAACACTGATGATTAAAAATTTACTATTATTAGTTTTTTAATATAATATTTCTTTAATATTTTCTATCCAATGTTAACTGCATGCAATATTCTACATATTTTTTAATCTCATGAAAGATAGTAAAATAAATAGAGAAAAAGTCTATTTTTAAAGGAAACAGAGCTTAGTACTATTTACTGACATGTTTTTGAGTCTTATTTTTTTGCTGTACTAACCATGCATGCCTCACAAGTCAAAGCCAAGTCCAGCACTACAGGGCAGCTGTACACACTGGAAAGGAGTCAGACTACACTGATGTACTGGGGTCCTCAGCTGGGATCCCTGCCGAGTAAAACATTGAACCTGCCACTACATCACACATTATCAGCAAAAAAATTCCCAGTTACTCCCAGTAAAGGGATCTAGGGGATATAAGAGGTCTAAGAAGTTTATAGATTTGTAGAACTAGTAAGCTGTTCACCAAATAAAAAAGCCATCTAGTGCAGTTGAAATCAATTACTTCTTTTGACAGCTCCTGTGAATACTAAAATCAAAATCTTTCCTCTTACTGACCAAATTCTTCAGGATGCTTCCATTATTGCATCCTTAGACAAACAACCCCGACAAAACTTTCAATTTGTCTTTGAACAAAGTCCTACTATACTAAGTTATAATTATTCTCTTCTGCATGCTTTCTATTTTGTCTGCATCTTTTGGTCATTAAATAGCTTAATGACTTTAGACCAATTGTTTCAGAGTGATTGTTTCCTCATCTGATCAGACATGCAGTATTTAGCTACTGAATCTCATGAGTTGCACTGCTAGTCACTCTTACACAGCTGAGATTGCAGTGGCATATCCTGTAAACAGATTGTAAATTTTAAAAGGAAGTGCTTACATTCTTGAAACCTCTATATAAGATCTGAAGTTCCTTCTTTGTGAATTTACTCTGTGCTTCCAGCAGTTCAAGAGCTTCAGGTCTATGTCGTACTGTGGCCATTTCCATTTCATCTTCTACAGTGTCTGCAGAATACAAGAGACAGAGAAGGAAAACTCAACAAGAAATACAGGAGGTAGAAATACTTAACACTTTCAGAAAGAAATAAAAGGAAGGAAGAAAAGAAAATGAAAAAGAAAAAGAAAAAGAAAAAGAAAAAAAGAAAAGAAACAAGAAAAGAAAGTAAAAGAAAAAAGAAAAGGAAAGAAGAAAAGAAAAGAAAAGAAAAGAAAAGAAAAGAAAAGAAAAGAAAAGAAAAGAAAAGAAAAGAAAAGAAAAGAAAAGAAAAGAAAAGAAAAGAGAAAAGAGAAAAGAGAAGAGAAGAGAAGAGAAGAGAAGAGAAGAGAAGAGAAGAGAAGAGAAGAGAAGAGAAAAAAAGAGAAGAGAAGAGAAAAAAAGAAAAAAGAAAAGAGAAAGAGAAGAGAAAAAAGAGAGGAAGAGAGAACAAGCAAGAAAGCAAGCGAGAAAGCAAAAGAAAGCAAAAGCAAGCAAGCAAGCAAGAAAGAGAGAAAGAAAGCAAGAAAGAAAGCAAGAAAGAAAGAAAGCAAGAAAGAAAGCAAGAAAGAAAGCAAGAAAGAACATTCTCTTAAAGACTTGATTTTGCTGCTTTAATGACAAATGATGAGTCCATTTTGAGCTCATAGGAAAAGGGTGTCTATCATCTGCTTCTGGGGCTGCAAAGAATCGTGAACAGCAGAGATGATCCAGTAGCCTGCATATTATTTCATGAGTACTAATAGCAATAAACTGGACAGCCAACATCCTGCAAGGGCAGGCATGATACATTCAGTATGACTTTTCTGTTTCTAAAAGTCCTTGACAAAAGGAAACAATCTAATATAACTTTAGTGACTCCAGAAAACTGAACATTTTCCTTCAGTTAGTTAATGGATGTGAATTCACCATATCAGACTGGGGTTTTTATTGTGAAGTTGTCCTTTGGAAGGCATATGAAATTGAGATTGAGCACTCAGGAGCTGATCTTACTTTGAGTATCGTGTAACTGACACTTTGGGGAGGGTGAGCAGCCTAAGTGGGGAACATGATAGTTTTAGTGACCTCTTCTTTAGGTGAGTAAGAATGCAGATATACACATTCAAGGTTTACAGTTGTGTGTAGCCCTAAAACAGTGAGAATTAGCAATGCATTTTTTCCTAGGTACAGTCTTAAATGTGAAAGTTCAATAAAACAGGTGAAGGAACTTACAATATGTATTCATATATAGGGTGCCAGTCACTTCTGACCAAAAATTACGAATATGTGTGTCCATTTCTAAGTACTGCCAGCATAAAACATAACTTACGTAGTAGTCCAGACTAATTTAATGAAATCACTGCCTTATTCCGACTTAAGAAATATACCAACTATAGAAATAAAACAATACAACATGCCTAATTGTCACTTCTACAATGCTGAAGATACATATTTTATTTCATTAGAATCTGGGACTCTTTTTTCTTAGAATAAACTTTCATTTGGTTCAATATCCATAAGAGCAGAGAGAATACTCCAAGTAGTATTATGCCTACAGTTTCACATATTTTTTGTTCTGCTACAATGCAGTAATAATAGCTTTCAGCTGCTTGGGAGAAATTTGGCATGAGAAGATACAGTTCTGCTAAACAAAAAATGAGCAACCTTTAAAGAGATATTTAATAATATATAAACATTTTGAAAAATATTCACAAAATTTAGGGCTTTGTCCTTTCTCCTGTAAAAGATATGTAGCTGTTAGCACTCATCTCAGGAAGATGATCTCAGTGTGATCCAGATGATTTTTTTTTGTTAACTGCAAGTCAACACCAAGTACTTAGATTAAATTGGCAAAAAAATCAACCTGAGAATAAATATTCTTGAAAGCTCACTTGTATTTTATATTCAAATTGTTACATGGGATTTAAATGGGCTTTAGTTTAGACAGAAAAGGACTTAACTTGAAATGAGTTCTCTAAGCACCCATTTGTAAAACATCTGGCTACCTAGAGAGACATCTACAAGCTTTTCTGGAAGCTAAATGAATACACATAATAAATGTGAGGCTAGAGATAAAGGTCAGACAATGGGATACTGAGCATGATTTTTGGTATATCCTTAGCAGTAAGCATTTTTATTGTGTTTAAATGATTCAGTGAGAATGTAGAAGACTGCAATGGGCTGATGATGTTAATGAAAAGGTTAAGTACCACATTCTTCACATTCAATTTCTCTAGTCTCTTATAGATACAAATAATAAAAATATAAGAATATAAGAATGTAACAACTGTGATTATTAAAATGCTATACCATTCATGAGTCATTTGCAGTTTTTAAATTTTTTTCTTCACACTTCTAACTACCAGGCTGGAAAAAAAAAATCTATACTTTAAAATATGCGGGGAACATGTGTAAAAATTTATCTATTTCAAAGCACTTATGATTTCTATGGCATTAGTTATTTCAGTTCTTTGGTTTCTTCAGCCTAGAAAAGTTAGGAGTACTTTTTTTTTTCATAGAAATGAAATTTCATGTCAACTGAAAACCAGAAACAAGTTCACAATCCCTCATTAATATACTAAACAAAATATCCTTACTGATTTCACTAATGAGTGGGTTTCTTATAGATAAATAGTAAAGAGAGTTTTTAATGTGAATGTCATAGGAGATATGCTGTGAACCTTTCATTATTCATTAAAGAACTAAATGGTAAAAACATTGCAAAAAGCAAATGACTCTGTAAACAGTGGCAGCTGGAGAAACATGCCCAAAGCTAGGGCTCAGTTCATATCTTTAAAAATTGTGCACATGCATTTCCCTGCACAAACTCCAAATTATAGCCTCCCTAACCATTTAATAACTATTTAGCATGTTTTTCTTTTTCAAAACCATTCTTGAGTGTAGTCCTATCCTAGTGTGCTAGTACATGCACGTATCTAGGGAATGATGGTTTTAAATTTAGAGTTACTAGACTAGAGCACACAAATAAGAATAGTGTACTTTTACATGTTTTTTTCAATGGGAATGCTGAAATATGTTCAATACAAAAGCTGAAACAAGATTTTATGTGTTTAGATAACCTTTGTCAGCACATATTGATAGAAGTGTAGAAGTGCAAATTCAGCCTATGTATATTTCAACAAGCTACTTGTTTTAAAAATATTTCCCTGATAATTTCTAAGGAATTCACATCATGTGATTGTTATTGCAAGTAGTGCTGTTTTTATTCCTAAGACACTATAATGTTGCTTCTTTCATGCTATCAGAAATGAAATAGCACATGATGTCAAAATGGAATAATAACAATGTGTATCTACAATGGTAGTTTTATTTAACATTTTAGCTTCATATAACATTCTTACTTAACATAGCACTTCATTATTGAGGAGATTACAGAGAAAATTATTGAGTGCACCTTTTTTACCACTTGGTTGTCAAATAGGAAGTATTTAATACTAGTTTTAGTTCAACCTCTTTTCTGGTTTAGAGAATACTTTCAGCAAGAAAACATAAGTTTGACATGATCAAGGTTTCTGAGACTGACTAAATATATTTGGTTACCTGTGCAGACGAAGAGCTTTAATAGAAGTATGCAAGGAATAAGGATGTGTCACTCTCTCACCAACTTCAAACAAACAGATCAAACTTCTATTAATTCTGTTCTATTTCCTTTATTTATTCCATGCCCCTGGGAGTGTTAAGATTGGATGGGACTTTGAGCAACCTGGTCTAGTGCGGGAGGACTGGACTAGATGATTTTAAAGGTCTCTCTTCCAACTCAAGCAAACCTGTGATTCTCTGATTCCTTTTATTGTCTAGGGCTATATTGATCAGGTCATGCAGCTGAAAGCAACTTCTCCAGAAGGAATTATTATCAAGTGCCACAACAGTAACTGAGGTTTTTAAGGTACCCTATTTTCAATTAAAATATATCAGCTGAAGATACCATGAAAAAAATAAATCAGTATACATCCAGAAATTTAGCCCTTTTCATCTTAGAGATCTCAAATGCTTAAAAAGGAAAGCAAGTACCAGAGTTTTCACTACAGAGGAGCATATGAACGACAGTGAAGGGGGATAGCAAAAAGAAAGCCTAGATGTAGATCTGTGAAGTCTGGACATTTAGTAGGGGCTTGCATTTCTAGCCAAGTTGCCTTTGGTTGTCCTGGATTCACTAGACATGGGAAACTGCTCTTGCAGGCTTTTTTTACCTGAGATTGATTGATATGCTTTATCAGAAGAGTATACAGGCAGCACATGGACCATTCAGCTTCTGGTTTTAGGCGCTCATATTAGTGCCTAGAATTAAACCAAATTAATCTAGATTGAATTTGGTTCAGAGAGATATTTTAAAATCTGCTATAGGAGCCTATTTATATAGGAAGACATTATAATGTTATTACTATAATTAATCTCTATCTAGGTATAGATATGTATCTATGTATTGATCTCTCACTCACTCCCTCTGTCCCTCTATATTTATCTGTTACCTACCCTGGAGATATTTTATTTCCTTACAGCATATCAAGACATTCAGTATAATTCAGTGTGCTTTTCCTGTATATCCACATTCACATACTTTCTTTTCAATCTCATTAATATTATTTTTCTCTCAGACACCAAATTTAAGTTCTGTTCCCTAAATAGTTTGAAGTTATATGTTCAAAACCTGCAGGGCCAATCCTTTCCTCCCAGACCAGTTATGCTGGTACTCCCTGTGTATTGGATAGGAAGCACACATAGACGTGTGCATAAAAATGCAAAAAAGTTACCATTTTTCAAATACATGGAGAGCAAGTATCAAATTTAACCAAGGAATCACTTCTCAACTAACTTTCAGATCCTAAGTGCCAACCCAGCAGCTCCTGTATGGCAGACTGTGGTGCTGGTATCTTGCCATCGCACTCTGCATAGACAAATATGTTCATCACTAGGTTTTAAACCTCGATAGACCTTATGATTACTTCAGCAGATATCTTGCCTCTCAAATGAGCAGTTAATGAAAGCATAACTCTTAATGCATGCAAACCTAAAAAAAAAAAAAAAATCAAATAAAAAAATGAAAAATAAAACTTGCTTTGAGTAACAGGAGATGTCGTTTTGGCAGCCGAGCAGGGCAAGAGCTTCATAAGTCGCTCTTTAATGCTGCGTTTGGTACTGTTCTGAACGTAGAGGAAACCTAAAAAATATATTATCAGGACTGTTAACATAGGCTTGAGAACAATTTCTGTACATGCTGCAGAGTTCATCATTATAGCAGAATCCTCATGGGAAAAGGCCAAACAGATGGCAGCCATTATGAATCACAAAGGACAAACAGAATTTTTGAACAGGACAACAAAATCGTTTTGTCTTTGTATCTTTCCAGCATCTTTCCAATAAAAGGGATTTGTTTGTCTGTGTGCATCTCTTGTAATATTCTTATAACTCATTTAAGTTTTTATAACCCACCTTAAATCATCTAACAGAGAAGTATCAGATTATTTATTTGAAGCAACAGAAGGTAAAAGATTCGTAAAAATTTTAATGTTAAAATATTTTAAAGACTTTTAAGTCTATTTAATTTTAAAATTTAAAATGGAAAACAAAACCAAACCCAAATGAAATCTCAAAGATATCTTTTGTTGTCCTTTCTGGCAGACTTCTAGTTTCATGGCTGAGCTTTCCCATATAACAAATTCGGCAACTGTGATAACCAATGTGGTACTTTTGCCTTTTCTGAGTATTAAATTATCAACCATGATGTGTAGCCAGTCTCCCTGTAATATTTGGCATTCTACACATATAAAATATAAATATTATTTATATTCTCATTTTAAAAACTAATTTGGCTGAATGGCTAATGTTCATGTGCCATAAAGCAGGTGAACAGCATCACCCTTATTTACTGTGATGGAAATTGTTGGACTATCTTCCTGTGAGGTCTAACCAACCATTTTATACAAAATGGGTGACATAAGCAAGCATTGCCTGGGTGGATATTTGCTGCAAATGGCAGACTTAATACCTGTAAAACAGCTTAGTAACTGATTTATGTTCCTGAGAAAGGCAGAGCTTGGCTGGGACATTATGCAACTCCTGCACTTTTCATCTTGATGGCGTGCACAGAAACACAAACACTATGCTGGCTCTTGCCACAACAGCAAGGGTGCAAAACAGACAGGGCAAGAGATGAAAGACACAACTGACAAGTCCTGTGGTAAGGGCACAGGCACCAGTATAATCTTTGGTTATGCCCTCTACTACACTTGTGCTGAATCCCGGTGTTAGAGACATGACACAGAACTGTTTCCAAGCCATCTTAGGTACACGCTTGTATTTGGGAACAGCAAGCAAGAAGCTTTAAGGATATTAAACTTTGTAAATAAAAGGAAAAAAATATCAGTTTGTATATGAGTAAAACATTGAAAGAAATTGAAAAGGAATGAGGAAAAATAGGGACAACTCAGCCACAGACTGAAAAAGTCAACCAACTTTCAGCAGACAAATTCTGCCTCTGAGAGAGAAGCAGGTCTAGTGAATAGACAAAACAATCCAGTTTCAGCAGAAGGTCAGATGGACCTAAATGACTATCTCAGGAAATGTCTAAACCTTTTAATACAAATAATAAGAATGAATATACTTTTAGCCCATAGCACCTAACCATAAGCTCAACTCAGAAACATAGTGCAGATAAATGCATAAGATACAATGCAATCTGGGATCTGATGGGATCTCAAACTTCTTATTTTCAGTTGAGTACAAAACCTGAGCCTTTAAATGGGTAGCTTGTTGTCTCAGCTGGCAGTCTCTGTAGTATCACACTATGCCTGAAGTGTACCTATCTGAGCATGAAATAAATGTTCTTATCTTAAAGATTTTTTTCTTTATTAGGAATTCTTCTAGCATAGACATGATGCAGAAATATCTACTGCGATTTCATTCATTAAAGAGTAAAGATTTGCAAAAGTTTACTATACATGTATTACTTATATAATTACATAGGTCTACACCTATGTAATTACTGAAGATATATACAATGCTTAAAAAAACCTAAAGGGATGTATTATTTCTAAACGGTTTGAAGCTAAAAACCTTGAGTAAACAGACAATTTTGCTACTTTTCGGCTCACACAAAAGCTCATGGAATTCAATGCAAACCATATGGGCTTTGCAGTCGTATGATAAAGGTCAAAACCAAAATAATATATATGGGAGAAAGTAATATCAGAGGTGTAACTAACCAAGGAGAACAGTATAGCTTCTGTACTCACTTCTGGGAGCTAATTTAAGATTCTGACACTATGGTCAGGGCAGTGGTGAAGGGATTGGTTGATCTTGTCACAGTATGAGAAAGCAGCATGGAAGATTTTCATTCCCAGTGGCTGCAGTTAATTTATTCTGCAGCTACTGCAGTCTGCTGTTGTGATCTCCTGATCAGTACTGCAACTTTCAATGTGATTTTTCATGAGCTAAAAAAATACATAATACAGAGAAAATATGTTGCACACTGGACCTATGTGGTGTCAAAACACTAAAGGTGATAATGGAGATGAAATATTGCAATGATTTCTGTGAATTCTGTACCAATTTACCCAGTTTGAAACAGATTAAGGAAAAAGGTGTGACCATTAAGAAGCTAATTAATCTAATAGATTAAAACTATTTACACAGTAGGAAATTCTTATTACCAGTCTTTAAAGTGCCTCGTCATGAAAAGAAGAGCTATGAAGCATCAACACACTGATAATGATGGACTGATGCTATTTCCTTCAAAATTCTATAATGGAATAATAGTAATTATTAGCCTGAAAATAGATATTCAGGAGAAGCTAAATTTCCCAGACTCATTTTGGGTTTTTTTCAGTAATATGTTGACTAGAACTGTCATAACTCCTATCCCTAACCCAGTAAGGCACAAACTCCTCTGGGCTAGGTGTGAAGGTTCTTCAAATTAAGGTTAGTTCACTGGTGCTGCTCGCTCTTGGATTTAATAATCTGTTTCCCTGCAATGAAAATTAAACTATGAGACACGTATTTCCCCAGAATTCACTGTGGGAGTGTCCTAGAACTCATCTCCATATGACACCAGTGGAATTGTGGGCAATTGTCCCAAGAGGTGCTTACATTTCACAAACAGTTCTGTAACTGGAACATGGCTTATTCTCATATCTTGGTACCCCTGTACTGCTACCTGTGCACAGACATGTGGGAGTGCCCAGCTAGTGCTATTTAGCATGATTTATATCTGTAATTGCAACTGTTAAATTCACCAGCTTAAAGCTCTGGTGTAGAGATATTTAAACTAGAGAACTGTAACTTATTAATCAAGGTTTAATATCAAGAGTACAGCATGGACGTATGACCAGTGCAATTTTTTTCTGAAGTGCTACTTTTAAAAATTCTACTTGACCAAAAGCATCCAGGTCATTGTTATCTGTGTGACTTAGTCTTAGTCACACAGTGTTGACACTGCTGGTTATGAAAAAATACAAAAATATATAAATTTTATAAGCTAAAAGTTAAAAGTGATTTATAAATGACTGTATACTTCTAATCCTATACATCTACACCCAGACTATCTTAACTCGATTTATTTACTTTTTTCAGACATATGATCTCAGCTTTAGAAAGACAGTACATACTACATATTGCCCTGTTGTTACAGAGACCGGTCAGACTACCCCAGGAAAGACAATCTAGAAAAGAGTTTTCAGAGGCAAAATATCTCCCTTTCCATGTGTGATTGGTGTCTTTGAAAATTCTTTGTAGTCAGCATGAAAGCAAGGGCAGGTAGGCCACATTTTGCAGGTGTGGCAGATAAATCAGACAGTCTGTCTTAAATGCCCACTAAGTGCACAAGATAGACCTTGTTATTGCTGCCCTTGCCCCCAAAGTCTTGTTCACCTTTCCTGCTTTCATCAAATGCTCTCCCTTCAAAGAAGTACCCACGTGCCTCATTGCTGTCTTTTTGTAATGGGATTTAGGTGATAAATATGCACAGAAGGCACAGTAATCTGAGTCCCTAAAAGCTTTTGGGGCAGGTAATTATCCTATTTAGGAGGATGCTTCTAGTTCAAAAACTAGAAACAATTCTTCCAACAATTTCTTCCCTCACTGTTGGTGAAGGAGAACAGTCACATGTAAACTACCTCTTTTTTTCCCCCTCTCTTTCTCTTCATGTATTTTTATTTCTGTTTACTTTTTTTCCTTCTTAAAGTCTCCCTCCTATATTTGGCAAAACCAGCAGATTAGCTCTTACTTTTTAAGTCTTAACTCTGTTTTTTAGTCAGCAGTGTTTACAATCCACTGGCCACCTCCAATGCCTTGACAGTACAGCTAAGCTCCCAGCAGTGCTGGAATTTGGATTTTGTTCACCAACAGAATTTTATGTCTTCCAAAAAAATGGGGAAAATGCCTATGTTATATTAGTTCTGGATGTGATAATTTTGGAAGCAGTTTAGCAGAAGATCTGAAATCTAGGCTGGAGAGTTCATTTTTCTAAATATAAAATTTTGAGACAAAGATGAGAAAGACTCTGAAAACTGAAAGGGAAATGCATTAAGTGGTTTCTTGACATGATGATTTATGCTCAATTTCAGGTGTATTATGGAATTTCTCTCAGGGCCTTAACAGTGGCAGCCCCACTAAACTGTTAATGGTTCATCACAGATGAAAAGGCAGGGGAGACAAAATGAAGTGCAGATTTCATATTCACAGTTCAGGACTTGTGGAAGAGAGACAAATCAGAGTACATGTGCTTTCTGTGTAGTAAGCTTGGGAATAGAATGAAATTATGTACAACATAAATATTTATAAGTCTCAGCCTCAGTTCTTTGGAAGCACCTGCCAAGGAACTGTGTGAGTTGTCAGTAGGCTACTTGGTAGATCATCAGCATTTTTTGTCAAGCCAGGAAAACATTCTTGACAATCTCATTTGTCCGTACCCATGCATTTTATTGATTCTTCCTTTACTGACCCTCGCTTCCTGTTTTTCATTGCAATATATACCTATCAACTTCACTGACTACTAAAACCCAATAAATCACATCAGATCACTCACGAAGGTATTGAGCTAAAAAATCGGATGGCAACATGTTAGGGAATACCTTGAAATTCTAATTTAAAAGTCAGATTGTTCTCCTTCACTTTAAATTCCCTTGTACATACTGTTATAAATCAGTCCCCCAATGGCAATGCAGATTAGGAACTGATAGCTACACTTCTCTATCAATAAATTAGAGATCAGAGCCAATCAGGAAGTCTGGAGGCAACAGGATTTGATTGAAAATGAAGGGCAAAGACCCAGTGATCTTGTCACAACCAGTAACTACAGTTTGGTGTTTGTTGGATTGTCAAAAGAAAAAGGACGAAAGAAGAGAGGCTTAAGTAGTACCACTGGAGAGAAGAAATAGAGTAGATAAGCGTCAAAGTATAAAAATGATAAAGCAGAGAAATGGCCATAATTTTCTCCTTACAGTCTTCATTAGATTTCCCAAATACAGCTTTATCATTCAGACCCTGCCTTTCCATGATATACATGCAGATTTTTAATCTGAAAAACTGCTTATGTTATGAACAGTTTCTATGCAAATATTCAATGCAAACATTATCTAAAACTGTTATAAACATCTTCAGGAGCATAAACGCTGAAAACTGCAGAGTTTCTTCAGTGCAACACTTGAAAGTGTACTAGTATGTCAAGATGACTTCATTCATTTAATAGCACTCTACACATGTGCACACACATTCTGTAAGTGTGTGTAAAGCTAAGCTGGTCCCCTATGGGAGGAAACACATTTTTACCAGATCACTTATTTTCTTTAGAGAAATCTCACTTGAAGTGGACCATGTGAGCATATGAATAAATGCACAATGAATCAAGTTTACTGCTACACTGAACTATGCAGCTTCCTTCCTTTTCCTCTCCCCACTTTTGTTGTTTATTAGAAGTTTTTGCGATCTGCAATGCATACAAATGTTCACAGAAAAACTTACATCAGCAGAAAGGGATCTTGTGGGGATTTAGAAAGAAGACAGATTAGGAAGAGGTATTTAAGATAGATAAGAGATCAGCTCAAAGGAAAATTATATTCAAAGCAGAGTGTAGGAGATGGGACAGAAAAACAATAATAATAAAAGAAAACGATAAAAAATCTGTCCTATACAATAGTTTCAAGTACGGCTTTTCTACTATCCTGAGCAATAAAAGAATTGTATGCTATACTTAACAAAATTTCTAATTTAGCATTGTTCAACGGGATTCTGGAATTGAAAAAAAAAAAAAAGCTGAACCACAGTTAACAACTTTTGTATGTAACATTTTCTAGCAGACTTAAAACCAAATGTGTAAGTAGTAATAAAAAAATATAAAAGAACTATTTTTAAAGTTATTTTTCCTTGTGTTTGAATTCAAACATGTTTGTACAGCTTTAATGGAATTTAACAGCTTCTTTCAAAGAAATAAGCAGCAAATATAAGTTGTGGGGCAAAGGAAATGTGGCTCAATAATGTTTTACTTCAGGAAGGACACTGAATTTAGGAAAAGTCTCTCTGGCCGTGTCTATTCACAAGCAGTTTGGTGCCACAGAAACAGCAAGTGATGCTGAGAAAGTGGAGATCTGGCAGATGGCTTATGGTTACAAAGAGTGAAGAAGGTGGAAACTTGAGTAACAGTGAATGGGCCCTAGCACTGGGCAGACACTTCTGGACACCTCAGTGGTGGTGTCCCTGGTCAGTGAAGAGCCTGGAGGGTGAAGAGCACCAGTGACAGGGCAGCGCAGGCAGCGAAAGGCCCTCCAAGCACTTAGCGTGTCACAAACAGCAGCACAAACCCATTAAGAAAACCTGTTAAAGTGATTGAATTTCTACTAATTACTCAATTGAGTTCATCTGGTTTAGTGGAGATTCCCTGAGTTTTGCAGTGAAGTAAAACTAACTGATGCTTCAACTGAAATGAAGGATCAGATCTAACCCGGAGGCTAAAGACCAATGGCGCACAGTGCCTATGCTGTGAAATATGAAAGCAAAGAGGGAAAAATACTGTTGTAAGAAGATTAGAGAAAGCAACTGAAAAAAAAAAATTAGTCTATCAAAAGACAGTGACAGAAATCAAATGGGTGATATGAGATGAGCTGTAATGAAAAAGAAGAGGTCAGCAGAGAAAGAAGAGAGAGAAAAAAGCAAAAATGTTTAAGAGTAGTTAATAATTTGAATGAAAAAGTAAACACATTTGAATGAAAAAGAAAGAGACCTTTCAAATATTTATTACCTCCAAATTTAGCTTCTTATCTAAACTGTGTCTATGCCATATGTGAACATGTACAATGCTGGACTCAGACGCTTACATTTGCCAAAGGGACAGCAGCTGGAGTCAGCCCAGGAGCACAGGTGCCTCTGACCTGTGGTGTCACCCGCTGGCTGGAGCCAGTGAGGTCTCTGTGCCACCCACTGGAGTGGGTGGGAGTCCCAGCCACTGTGCTGGGTGCATGTCCTGAAAAACCCCTACTGCAGGCTCCAGTTTGAGTGAGAGGCTCAGTGCCAGCAGCTGCAGCGGGACCCCAGGTCACAGCCCGTGTGTGTGGTACCAGCTGCAGGAGGGAGGAGCATCTGTGTCTCCTCCAAATCATGTGTGTGGAGCATGTTATAACATCCCTTAACAAGTACACCAGTATCTTGTGGAGAGAAGTCTTTTCATACTCATTAGGAAAGTTAAGGAGAGAGATACTTTTAATGAATAATTTGAGGAGTATACCTTCATAGTGTTCACACTATTATCTTATTAATCTGAGTGGAAATAATTAACCTGCAGTGCTCTAGGCAGTCACTGTAATGTGCTTTTTAAATGCTTTATAAGATTTTAAAGAGAACTGCCACAAAATGGTGAAATTAAACCAGTACATGTTTTTGAATTCTGCTGAACTAGTCAGTGAGTCAGCTTTGACCTAGGTCAGTCAGGAACAGGTCATTTCCAAGCCTGCTGCCAAAGTCAACAGCAAATTTTCCACAGAATTCTGTAGGGTTTGTCTGGAGCTTAAATTTTATATTCCATACTTAAATTGCTAACATTTTTCTGCAATTTTTTTGTGTTTTGGGTAAAGCTCATTTTGATTTGGCCTGATAGTGACATTACACTATCTTTGCACAGAAGACACCACAACTTTCTGATATATTAAGAGTTTCCAGTTGCTATGCTGCCACTCTTGAGGTAAATTGCTCCACTTTCCACTGAAAATCTATATGCTGCTTCCATAAAAATTATCTTTTTGACTAAGACAGAAGAGGGGCAGAACAAAGTAATGAACGTGTTACTTTTCCTTTTCACAAAAAAATTGAAAGAAACCAAAAATTGTGCCATTCATTAAATGCTTCATTAAAAATACTATAAAGAAGAAATAGAAGAAATTAGTATCAGTCCTTCCTCTTCACTAACTAGCCTTAAAACAAAGTGTAACATTATATTTACATTTACATTTCCTTTGTACAGAGCTGAGTTATTACAAATTATTTAATGTAGTTGGATGCAGTACACCCTACTAACAAAAGGTAAGTGCTGTGTTTTATTTCAAAATTGTTCTGATTTCCTTAAGAATGGTGCAGCTACTACAACCGTGTGTACAGTTCCATCTTGAAAACCACTGCTAGGCACCCAAAAGATGACAGTCTTAGCTAGTTAGAGTGTGGTGCTAATAACACCAAGGTTGTGGTGAATCTGTAATTAAAAATACCTGGCATGTGAGCATGATGGATTTTAGCAAGTAAGACAGATTTGCTATCAGACTGGCTAGAAGTAACAAATATATTTTTGTCAATCTGATCCCATAAGAACCATTGTGTAATTTGCTACAAAATGCAGAACTTCTACTCAGTCTTCTCATACATCTTGACTACAGTTGCATTTGGAGAGTATAATTAATGTCAGATAGGCTGAAGTATTAATGATCTGGATAGGAGTGATCATATACCACAATTTTTTCACTAGAGTTCTAAAAGTATTAATTAGAGAAATCTTTTTGAAGTAACAAAATCTCTTAAGTGGTGAATATAAGAACTTACAACAATTCCATGAGCAGTTTAAGGCATAATAAAAATCAGGAGTCATGTATTTGCTAATATATAAATATGATGTGTTTGCATCAATTTTAAATAATGTTTAAATAAGTAAAAAAAAAAAAAAATCATAATTTCTTTCCCTTAGTAAAAATAAGTCTGTGATTCAATGGCAGACTCCATTGAATCCCTGGCTGAGAATCCCTAACTATTCCTCTCTTCCTTTACACTGTTTCCCATGACGGCATCTGACTGCTTAAGAACAGCCCTTTCCTTTGCAAAACTGGTTGTATTTCCTAACTTCTCTGAAACTATTTCTTTCTGAATGCCTGGGGTAGTGATGGATTTGTGTGGGATTGAGAACAAATGCTTAACCTGGGCAAGTGTGAGCCTACCTTGCTGCCAAGTTCACATAATGCTGACACATGATTTTGTTTTCTACATCACAGAGCAGGAGAGAAGGTGCAGTGTTATTGAAAGAAGACAAAAAATGTTTTCCCGTTAATCCTTGCAAAAGAAAGAAGTTGAGGTAGTCCACAATACTTTCTGAGATTAGAAATTGCATTTATTGCCCTCTTTATTCAAGAATGTTTTCAAAGGCATCTATTCTATAGCAAAACCATGAAATTATTAACCAGCAAGAGCCTGAAAAATGTTAGATGATTATACACTGTCATAAAAATGAGTTTTATCTATCTCATGCAATAAATATACAAAAAAAGTTTCCAAAAATTTATTTATGTTAGTCTTTCTATGAATTACAATGTTTTCAAGGCTGGTTAATTCACAGAACATTATGAGGACAGTTGGAGAAAAGGCCTTTAGATTCTGCCAGCCAAAAGTCCTAACAAAACTAGTTCCTTGAACAAGGAGATATGAAATCTGGCTTATAAAGGAACTTTGAAACCTTTGCAAAACAATTAGGAAGAAAGGTTCAACTGAAATTTTCCATCCTAATGCTTTGCTAACCATTGCAAAGGACATAAGTAAGGATTAACACTGAAACATAAAAGAAATGCCACTTACTGAACAAGAGATTAAACTTTTAGGTTTTGGACAGTTTTTAACGATGCTCTTCTCTACGAACCAACAATCGCACTCACAGGCACACACACAAACACTGACTGCAGTATGCTAATGCTGATAGCAAGTCTGCCCTGTGCCAATTCAGGTCACAAGATAAAAGAAAAAAAGTGCTGCAAATAATGGGGTTTGATTACTTCCTCCTGATTTTGTTGAAACTTGCAGTTTTCTGTGGTTGAAATGTTTTTAAGTTGCTAGTGCTCAATTTCTTCTCTTTTGCCTGCAGCTTCAATTTCACCATATAAACTTCATACTTCAGTTCTCATTTGTTGTGCATTAATTACATTCCTAGTTCTAGTATCTCCTGCACTCTGTTCAGAATCTGCTACTAAGATAAAATTCCTGCCTTGACATAACCATATCATTCTGACATGGAGTTACTGCTTGCTGCTCTGTAACATGGATAGACATCTCTTCTAAACATCTCTCTCTATATTGCTCCTCTAGCAGTAATACTCCTTTCTCATCTTGTGGAAACTATCCACACTTTAAATATATATAATTCATTTAGACTAGTTACTTTAATATGAGGTTGACATCTTCCTTTGTTCTCTTAGTGATCTCAGCTTTTCATCACCCAGTTCTCTGAATTTCTAGCTAAGACTCTGAGACTTTCTATTCATATCTCTGCATGCACAAGGAAGTGAAAACTGGACCATGTTCTTCTTTTTGCCATCCCTTTAAACTCTTCTATTTGTGCACTGAGCTACAACTAGATCAAATTTTCACAGAGAAAAGTGAAGATCTGTGAGTGGCATAAATAAGGGCATTTAAGGCATGCATTGCTTTGTATTTTACTTGTATTTTATTTCTGCTTTTATCAGGGACTCCTTTTCTATCTGCTGGTCACTTAGATCCCACTGTGTGTGGGAGGACAAGGACATTAATTAATACTTACTACTGTAAATGCAGGCTGACTCTGATCCTTAGGCAATAATCTCATACAGGATGATTATAAATGACAATATTTTTCAAAAGCTTAAAACAATTACTAAAAAGAACAAAAGAAAGACTTGTGGCAGCTACTCAACAGGAAGAAGTGCTTGATTTTAACTTCATGTGAAGAGCCTTTGCAGTGCTCTGTTATCAGCTGCATGAAGCAAATTCTTACATTGAGACTGACAGAACTTCCAACTGTTCAGGAAGAACAAGTGCTGGGACCACAGCTCTCATGGCCCTGCTGTAAGTCAGTTACTTCCAAGCAAGTTGTATTTTGATGATCCTTGAGGGTCCTTTCCAACTCAGGATATTTTATGATTCAGCTTGTTAAAGAGGATGCTGTATCTCATTTTTCTCCTGCTTACTTGGTGTCAATCAGAAAGAAATACATCTGACTTTTGAACTTGAGAGATCCTGGTATAAATCAGCTATGGCTTATTTGCTATACATAAAATCCCTGTGTCTTTTTCATTCCCTATTACTAAATGATATCTAATTAGTTTTCAAAATTTTCAGCTAAACCAGTGTAAAGTACCCATGTATGATAACACGTATCAATTTGTGGTAAAAGGAGCGACCAAAGGAACATCAATTTATGAGTCAATAAATATGGGAGAAAGAGTAAGTAGGAAGACCACTGAGTGCTGTAATTCTACCATACAGGAAACAAGGAGAAGCAAACTTCCAGTAGAGAAACCACCTGCCCCAAAGGTCCTATCACTAATAAAAAAAATGTATTTGCAAAGTCCCTTTAGAGCAAGGGTTATTGATTTGGGAGTTCTGCCAGGGCAAATCTGTTCAGTTCAGAGAGACTCCCCAGTGATCCTGACAAACCACACTCTTGCCATACTAGATAAATTGCCCTACTGGATACTGGTTTTTATCAGGCCTAAAAGCACACAAAACCACTTGCTATCTTTTTCACAGAAGGCTATGATAGTTGGTTGGGTGTTCTTTAGTTTTCTTTTCCAGACCACTTCCAATCTTGACTGCAATTAAATAAAATCTTGGACCTTTTTTATTGTTGTAGTTTGGCAATTGTCCTCAAGTTGCTCTCTTGTCTTCTGATAGCCCATCCACACATGGATCTTGGCCATCTTGGGAATCTAGAAACTGTTGTCAGGAATAAACTGAAATTCCTTTTTAGTTTCTCAAGACTTCTTCAAAAAATTTCTTTCCCAGTGGAACACAAAGAAGTTGTGTTTTAAAGAAATAATTTCAGATTATTTCTTCAGGGTGCTTACAGCATATCACTTCAGACTAATTGCCACAATTAACTCCTTAAAGTGTGAGATATAGAGACTTATTGGTAAGTCCCAGACAAAGTAAATGAGTCAAACACAATAAAGTAGAGAAACAACAAAATTCGTTGTGAATTTTTACATATGCATGCACAAAGCCATACAGCACAGCTGTCTAATGTCAGCTGCTAGTGACAGAAGCCTTACTGTCTGAAATTATATCCACAAAGTTTAACGGTATTTGTTGCTCAATTTAAAATCAGGTGAGCAGATACAGATATAACCACATTCATATATGGATAAATATATGTAGTTAAATAAATTGTCAGAAAAAAAACTTATGTCATACTGAGAAAAATCTGGGGTGACCACACATTTTTTTAGTTTTTAAGTAATACACTAATTAAGACATGACCAAATAAATATTGTAAGTAAATATGCAAATCTGTAGCAATTTATTAAAAAGAAAAAGATGGAAAGAATAATTTTACAGCCCTTGGCATATAATTCTCCAATTATGTTTGAATAAAGCTCTCAATTTTTCTGGTCAAAGGTAATTTCAGCAGAAGTACTCCAGTTCTTATTATGTCCCTTAGATTTTCATGTAGTAAAAAATATGTTACTTCTGAGAAGGTTACCCAGTGCTTAACACCTAGGTGGTGAAAACCTATGGAAGAAAGATATGAGTAGCATTAAGATGTTCAATTTTCAGTCCTTTCTTCTTGTGGGACTTACCTTCAAGGAATATCTGAATATAGAAAATAGTTCACCATAGTGAACGGTTCATTCTGTTTTACACAGAATATGGTGTGATTTTAACTCAATGGAAAAAATCCTTAATTCTGTTGAACAGAATCCACATTCAAAAAGATTAATACATTATTATAAGCCATTTGTTTTGGTGTTCTGTACTACCAGACAGTCATCAAATGATGGTTAGTTAGAGTGCAGAATACATGAATTCCTGTGTGAAAGTTCTGTAACTGGAAAAGCACATAAGCACTTAACAGTCCAAATACAAATCAGTAATAGAGAGGGTCTCAAGCCTTCCCACTTTGTGACCCAGTGGAGAAGTTGATAAAATAACAGATATTGTTGATCTATTTAAATGAAGTAACATAGATGAGAAGTGGTTTGATGAAGAAATGAGCTAAAATAGAAAGCAATAATTTGGCAAGCCAGAGCACAGGGAACGAGCTGTGACTAGAGTAGGTGGCTTGTAAAAATTTACAGAGACAGCTGTGGAAGAGAAACACTAGAACTAGTATCAATTGTTAAAGACTGGGAAGCAGAATTAAAACAGTAACAGTGGAAAAATATTTGCATAGAAAGTACCTTTCTATTTCTAGTCTTGACTGTGTATTGACAAAATTGTATGTTTCTGAATTTTTAATACAGACCACTACCAATACTTACAGTAAGACCAATAATTCTCACTTTATCTAATAGGAATTAAGAATAATTAAAGCAATTTGGTGAAAGAAGCAGTAGGAAGGACCCAATTTTAATACCTTCTCAAAAGCCCATGTACATCCATCTAATTTAATTTTATTCACAGACACTAAGAATTTAAAACAGAAATCCATAATTAATCAGAATTCCTTCCCACCAATTAAGAATAATATTGAGATAGACAGCAAATTCCCAATTATGGCATTTTTGCAGAAGTTTCTGTCTGTCTCTTTTTGTAACAGGCTTCAAGAGAACAGCTTCTCTAAGCTGGAATTATCTACTTTTAAAGAAAAGTACCCTCCTAATTATTTCTTTTGAAAATTAAAAAAATATATTAGGTATAAAAAATAAATTATCACAGGGACAAAACCATAAGCTGGTATTTTCTAAAGAATGCCTAATTCAACAGTTTTCAAAGTTCTGCTAGGACATAAAGAACAAAATCTTGCTGTTTGCATATAGAATTAGGACAGTGGGGACACAGAAAAAAAAATCAGATTTATTTAAAAAGGAACAGTAATCATTTCAGATATTATTTCTGATAAGAGTATTTAATGATAATTTTTGTAACTTACATGCACATTTTCTCATTAAGAAATCAAATCTCTCTACTGGCTTTGTTGTCCTCAGAAATACAAAAAAAAACCCCCAAAACAATAAAAAACAGTAATAAAAACTACAGAGTAAATATACTGAAGGAGAAAAATATCATTTTCAACAAAACAAGCCAGACTTTCTATATGTAAGTGGGATTTTTAAATTGATGCTGTTACACTAAACATAGGCTGTTACACCAGGAATATTTGCATGAAAGCCTGATCCTCTGAGTAGGACAGAAATCTCTCAGAAAATGCCTGTTTTGGTGACCTGTGTCACAAGGATATTTACTAGCCAGCTCAGAAAAGTAGAGCAGCACCTTACTCTTCTTTTTTCTTTCAGATCTCTTAGGCATGTGGAAAAGAGATTTGGGGAAATTGTCACTCTGGACAGTCAAACCAACTTGAGTGGCTGCACTGCACTAAACAATGACACTAAGGCTTGCAGCATTCTGTCTGCAATTACCTGCAAAGAAAATCTGTGCCCTGAAACTTCAGGAAATTACTGAGGTTCAGGAAAAGGGACATCAGGAAGATTTTTTTTTTTTAAGATCCCTTCTCCTAATAAAAGCACTTGGATTGACAGAATAAAAGGTGCCTAATAAACCATCAGCAATCTTCTTGGTGACTGTTTAGAATAAGTGTTTAATGATGGTCGTACTAATGCTAGCTAATTAAGCTTTTAAAAAAAATCTGTTGGTGTTTGGTACTGCTTTTCTTTTAGCAATTTAAGAATTCTTTTTCAAAGCATCAATTCTATTTATAATTAATCATTTTTAGAATAACTTTAGACTCTTTAATACTGTTTTGCAATCTATAGAACTTCTATTATTGCTAACTAAATAAAAAAATCAATTACAAAAATAAAGAGGGAACTGGACAAAGAGCATTGAGAAAGCAACCTGATGACCCATTGTTCAGGATCTCAGAATCAATAAGCAATTTAGTACAACGCTTTGTTACGGTATAGCTTAATGTGTTTTTGAGATGAAACCTGGCTATTTTTCGGGGTGCAATACACTGTAAATTAGCATCTACCAGTTTTTTCTCTCCTTGAGTAGCCAGTGACACAGCCATTATGGCAGTTAATTCAGAAATAAAACCTCATTACTCAACACATATATATACTTAGAAATGTGAACAAAATACTATTGAAACTGTTTATACTAGTGTGGTCTATTTTTGAGACTGAGCTAATAGATGTGAGAGGACAATAACCACCCCAGAGTGAAAAATGTCTGTAAGAAAGCAGTGGATAATAATCTCTCCTGCCGGCAAATCTGTAGCCAGAAGTGATTGAGCCTTTAGGGTGCTGCTGATATCAGGGTTGTTACAGGTTCTTTTGTCAGACAGGACCACTATCTAATAAAATAAATATGTGGTAATTTCTTTACTAAAAGGGTTGTCAAATAT
The DNA here is from genome assembly GCF_965178545.1 of Coloeus monedula. Lineage (NCBI taxonomy): Eukaryota > Metazoa > Chordata > Aves > Passeriformes > Corvidae > Coloeus > Coloeus monedula. The sequence continues at coordinate 58,287,720 of NC_138785.1, read as the reverse complement.
TAAAACAGGCTGCCCAGGGAAGTGGTGGAGTCACTGTCCCTGGAGGGATTTAGTGTAAACATGGCTCTTAGGAACACAATTTAGTGATGGACTTGGCAGTGCTGGTTGGACTCCATGTTCTTGGAGGAGTTCTATGATTTTCTTAGCAGATAGAAAATACTTGCACTGAAATAAACAAGTGTTTATATTTATATACAGAAAATCCATTTCTAATTGCTCCTCAGTTCTGAGTCAACCATTTTTTGAAAGCACACTGTTCGGAAGAATTTCTGGCTTTTAATTACGGTAATGGGGCAGGTATATCAAAGAAAAAAAAAACTTATTTTTAAATGAAACCTTTTTTTGCTGGTGTAAGCATTGCTTATGTCTAAGTTGCAATGCTATTTTTCTATGTGTGATTTTAATATATATATATATATATATTAAATATTTTTTAAAATATTCACCTGGTGAATTAATCAACACAGACTTTGTCAAAGGTTTATTTATTGTAGTTGCTAAACATTCCTTATACAAATCTGTGTAACTAAAATATCTCATTTGGCATTTGCTATTTTCATCTCATCCCCTCAGACAATGATGCTACTAAACAAGATGTTGCATCACTTGCATCAAAACCTTTCCTAAACTGTCTCTAGGATATAATACGCACAAAGGGAATTCATAACGATAGCAAAAAATATGTTATTTTATTCCCTTAAATTGCTAGTTCATAGCTTCTAGACTGTGAGCTTTTTCAGAATTGCAAAATCTTTATCATTTCACTTATATGCTGCAGGGCTCATTACAGCTGAATAAATGAAATTCTTAGAACTGTTTAATTAAAATTGTCTTCACTGCACAGCGTGTGTCTGAAAGGGTTCCACTGCATGCTTTAAGAGGTGGTTCCAACTGACAATACTGTATTTCAAAATAATGCCAGTAATTATTTCAAAATAATAAGGTGAGAGAAAATTATGTACAAGCTTATCTTAGAGATGGAGATTCCACCTCTTGGATGGCACATTTGAGACTTGTTACAGAAGCCCAAGTCTAATACAGTCTTCTAAAATATTGTTAGGGTTTGTTGAAAGCTCTCATAGTGTGAAGTCTGCAGCAATGCTCTGATTTTAATGGAAAACCATGCAAGAATAAAGCAAAACCTGCAAGTAGCACACATGGCTCCTTCCCTTATGATGTCTCAAAAAAAAAAAAAAAGCAGTAATTTCAGGAGCATAAAGCCAGCAGCTGCAACAGCAGGAGAATCAATGAAAGGATAAATGAATGAATGCATGAATGAATGAATGAAAGAATTTGGCAGTTGCTTCCACAATTAAAAAGACACATCAAAGTATTACTCTTTAGCTAAAGTTACTCTATAGCATTATGGTCCTTCAGAACACATTCGCACTCTTCACAAACATAGCCCAAGGTTCTTTACCAGGTCACTGTGAGTCTACTCAACCAAAAGAGCTAGACCATCCTAGGACACTTCAGGGTAAATCTGTTGGAAAAGTTTTGACAGAAGTGCACACAGGAAAGATAGAAAGTAAAGGAGCAGCAGTGGTGTGACTTTATGAAAATAGTTTGAATGAAAAAAAAATCAGTTCTGAATTAAACCTTGTGGGGATAATCATAGTTTTGTAATCAGAATTACTTAACTGAAGAATGTTTCTGCCAATTTAATGGAACTATCAATCTAATGATGTTTAAAAAAGTCAGAGAAGATGTGTGTATATATGCTAAAAGCCATACAAAATTATTACCCACACTTCTCATGATAAACTCAGTGAAAACGAAGTTGAGGATGTGGAGAATGAGATCCTACTTTCATCTTGAAGAAGTAGACAAATACTTGAATTTTATAAATTCAGTCTCATACAAGGCAGAAATATTATCTTGCTGGATTGGGGGCAGAATACACATTGCTTTCAGGATTAAGGTCTGGGTTGATGATGAGATCACACCTTTCTTTTGACCTTAAGAATGGAACAACTTCAGGAAATATATTCTGGAAATCTAGGCCAGTTAGTCATCCTCTAGCCTCTTTCTGGTCAACTGAGCATTACTATTTATCTATCCATATTTCTTCAGAAAGACATTGAAATCTGCTGCTACAGATTCTGGCCTTATGGAAATGTTCTTTACTGTATTTACTGTTAGTTCCTTCCTGATAGCAAATCCAGGGGCCTATTTGTTGAGATATCTGGAAAGCTATCCTGTTTCTCCTTTATTGCTGGCTATTTGGAACATGCACTGTGTTATAGAACAGAAAAATTTACAGTCTGAATCTCCCTGATGAAAGCTGCAGTCCAATATTTAAAACAGCCTGCAGCTGTGTTTTTTTCAGTAACACCTATTGTGCAAAAAGAAACACTTTTTTGGTACCTTTTTTCCCTTTTGTTAAGTGTTGCAACCAAAAGCAAGAGAAAGAAAAAACCTACATGCCATATGCATATATTAGAAGTACTGGATTACTTAAAATTGAAAGGCCCATGTAATCCTGGAAGATCCTCTGTGATCACCTAAAACACAGCTTCTTTTCACAGTCAGAATATCAAATTAGTCTAAATTATTTCATTAAAAATGTCAGAATGGGATTCTGATAGACTTTGAACCCTCTGTAGAAAAATTTTTGCCTTGCAGATCGCTCTTGGGTGTTTTCCATTACATTTCTTTCTGTACTCCAATAAGAATCACACTAATGATCTGAAATGAAAATGCACCCCAGGGAACATTTGATTAAAATGTCAAATATTGAGGAACAATGATTCATCAGCAATCATAAATTTGTAATACTGATGGCAGATGAAAATGTATCATTTTCCAGCAAGCAATATAGTCCAAGAATAGGTAGATTTGAAGTCATTCCTAAAACTGAATTATGTAAAGAGAAACTATTTGGAAGAGCACATGGAAGCAATCTTTGTTCTGATTGACTATCACATCCTATTACACATAAAGGTTCATGGAGAGTGAGTCAGATGCACTGACTTAGTAGGTTAGCATCAATTGGGTGTCACTATTACATGTCCTTGTCTGTGTAATACAAATGACTGAAACCACTCATAACAATTAGAAGTTGCATAAAAATGTGATAGGCAGGTGCTGGGCAAACGTGAACTACTGCAGTTATGATGAAGTTACCAAGGCTGTGCTGGTTTGAATTTGGTTAAATAATTGCTAAAATGCAATTTTGCAATAGAGAATTGAAACTGTATTATATCACTCTTGAGCAGGGGGTAAAAATGGAAGTAGAAAGCACATTCCAAGATGCGTAAAATAACATTTTCATAGTGGAAATTTTGCTTTAACTGTTCAAATATGCTAACCAGAAAGATAGTTCTGCAAGTCATTTAATATCACTTACAAAAAAACCATTTGCATTTTTGTGTAAATAATGATGCAGAAATTTTGTTTTAGCACTTCTGCTGAAAAACATTGATGAAGAAATACTGAAAAAAAAAAAAGGCCAAATATTCAGAATATGTCATTACTATTGTAAATACTTTTGAGATGAGTTTATTGATAATATCAAAAAAAGAGGGGAAAATTATAACTTTCTATATGGCACAAATGGCTTATCTTGCTATGATTAGAAGGCTTTTCTGGACAAAATCTACTCCTGAAAATCACATCCTAACACCAGCAAGTTACATGAAATAACCTCACAGGTCTTAAAATTAAAATAACTCTTCTAGGAATTTTTTGGGAAGATGTGGGAGCACACTGGAGACAGGATCAGAATTCAAAGAGATTTGGACAAGCTAAAAAAAAAAAAAGAATACAAGTCAGTGGAGAAAAGAGCAAAGTGCTCCCTGAAGAAAGGATGACTTTGCAAAATTAGTAAAACTTCAGGTATGGCTTTGCACCAGTGTCAGGGAACAGTTTTTCAAGGACACAAACCTGTAGAAGTGAATTCACAATGAGTATCAGGAGTTAAATGGACTCTAATAGAAAGAATTCTGAAAAACAAGGGTTTTTTTCATTTAAGGAGGATAAGACTTAAGGGAAACAATACAACAATCTTCACTCCCTGCAAAGTTGTCACAAAAACCAGAAGTATATTCTAATGCCTGTTGAGCCACAACAGTATGTAATAAACTTAAGTTCCAGAAAAGATTTATAGTAAGGGTTGGGGGTTTTTTTTAATAATTCTAATATAATGTCAGATTTCTTAGGCATATTGTGTACTCAACATTGCTTTAGTTGTTTCAAAACATTTGTCAGAAATGGCTAAAGCTTTAGACTAGGCAACACAATAAATGACCACCTGACAGCCTCACCACCTTTGTTTCTAGGAGAAGTGACAATTCCCTGTGGAGAACAAATGACCCCCATAAATTATAAATCTCGTTTTTTATCTAAGTACAGCCTACCAAGGAGCTTCAGTTGTCTTAAGTGTGACTTTTGTTATATCTTTGAGGCAGGACTTGTGCCTCTACCTGAGTCTATGTTAGCATAGCTGCTGATTAAGACTGACTAATAAATCATACCACTAACCCTGGTTCAGAAGAGGCTGGTACAGTGGTGTGAGTGAACTCCCAGCAAAACATATGCACAAGTTCCTGAGGATGGGCTCCTTCCATCTTCTTCACCTTCAGATACTTGGATAATGAATGGTTCTGACTGTTTAGTATTCCAGTAAGGCTGTAATTAGCAAATATTTATCAAGAATGTTTTATGAAGTGCAGAAAGGAATATAATAGCATATAGCATAAGTTTAAAGAAGATATTTACAAAAACACAGAACTGTGAATCATGTCAAACCTCACCTACATCAGGTAATCTATTACTTGAGCCTAATCTAACTAACACTTGCTTAAAGATCCCGTTACTAAGAGCTGCCTTTGAAATTGAAGTATTTCTGGTTTTCCTTCTCATTTTGGATGTCTTCTTAATCAGCATCAGAAAAAAAAGTGTTAATGACCCAAATGAAGACAAAAATATACATTTTGGTAACTACATTTTAAAAGTCTGTACACTATTTTCTTCAGTATGTATTTCTGTGCCTCTGTGAGGAATAACCACTTAGGAGTCAGAACTGCCTTTAAGTCTAATGAAAGAGAAGATCTGTGGCAAGATTAAGTGTACAGTTTCAATTACTAAAACAACATTCCTTCTGGCTTATAGGAACATTAGTGCTGCCTCCTCCAGGGTAAAGGATGGAGAAAGCAGTTATTTTATGGTGTTTGAGTTCTGTAATGTTTCTCTTTGGCACTTCAAAAATCTAATTTCCTGTGAATGGGTCTTATGTTATCATCCATCACAACCCTTTTGTTCTGGCTCCTCACTAATATTACCTGTAACTGCTTGGACTGATGACTGTGGTCTTTCCCAAGTACAGATGCTTGGACCCAAATTAAAACAGATATTAGTCAAACAGTGTGTTTTAGGGCACAACCAACAACACAGGAACTTTCTCTTCTCATTTCTCAGGCTTTAATGAAATTCTGTATCTAATTTTAAGGCACCTGGAGTGTAACTCTACTGCTGTCACCAGACTGTATCATTTAATAATTCAAAAGCACTGAAAGCTGAATGAAAGCAGGTGCCAACTGAACTCTTAAATCACCCAGTTATTGGATTGTTTGGACACATTCACTGGGAAGCATCCACCAGAAATTCTGTGTGTATAATAGACAGAGATATTATTTTTTCACGTGTCTTCCTATACATTTCTCACAACTCACAACCAGCATTTTGATGCTGAGGTCTGTGCTCTGCATGATTAGAAACACACAAACTAAACTATGAAGAGTTTAAGTATAAAATGTATGCAAACCCAGTCAGTTCTGCTTAGTTCTGAAAGATGAGCCAAGTTACGCATAAAGTTAATTACATCAAAAAGGTACTAAAAAATAAGTTTGGTATCACTATTGTAAGTTGGATGAACAAAACACTGCTTTCAGAGAAAGTGGTATCTGGTCTACACTAAAACAAGTCTGATCCTTTACTTTATTTGGCAGGAGAGACTGTCCCCTATAATATCTAGCTGAGAATGAGTGGAAGAAGGTAAGGTATCTGAGCTAGCACTATCAGAAGTCACATGCCAAGATGAACATTTCCATGGAGGGATAATCACTGTTTCTGTTAATAAGCTCTTCCTAGTCATATATGTCTCATACAAAGCCCCAAAGTAATATATTTCAATCAATATGTCTCTGCAACTTCGAGGTTTTCTCAGCTCTGAGATAATTACAAATCTCTGTTCCTTTAGAAAGAACATTTCTTGGGAAAAAACAATTTCACTCACAATGTGGCCCTTGTGATCTAAGAAATCCTAAATCATCTGGGCAGCAAATATGTGGAGAAAAATAAGCAAAACAAAATATTGCAGAAGAGCTGCCATGGGAGCTTTATGATGTACATTAAAGCTTTTCTATCAAAATCATTCCTGGTGTGTAACACAAAATAGATACCCAAAGATGATGAGGCATTCAGATTTGAAAAGCACTAAAACCATTCAGCTTTGTGCCTCTGCTTTTCTGCATGAAAAGCAAACTCCTATACTTATCAACAACCAAAGCTTAAAATACACAGGGCTTGAGCTATTTTCAGGCAGAGGTTACATAAATTATTTTCATCCTCATTTTACAATTTTGAGAACTAAGCAACAGCAATTATAAACCTCATATTTAAAGAAAAACTTAACTGAATGGAAGAGACTTGTGTACTGTATGAGGTTCATACAATATACACTCCACACACTCTCACAACTGTAAATAGGTAATAAACACATTGTTCAGGCATAGTTAGGTGCATTGAGATTTGGGTGGTAGCCTATGCCTTTGCTTCAAGTACCCAATTAATTGCATGTTGGAGAGAAAATAGGAATAAGTTAAGTGTTAATGAAAAGGCTACAGGTGCATGGATTTGGTCAACTAACCAATCTACAAAGTTTTGGCATTAAAACACCTGCAGCAACTTCATTACTGGCTGTTGCCACGGAGACACAAAGACAAGAAAGGCAACAAATTTGGGGTATTAAAAAAGATGAAAGCAGACTGCCACTCTGCGGTTATTATCTTGGTGGTTGAGAGCAAAGTTTATAACAATAACAACTTGCCAGAATGTTTCTGAGATCTGTAGGTGGAAGCAACCCTCTTTTTGTTCTTATGGTCTTGTCAGGTAGGAAAGATGAATAGATGTTTTACTGGAGCTTATGAAGGTCGTTCAAGAAAAGAACAACTTTGTATGTGAGGAAGGGGGTAGGAGTTGCTTTGCTTCAGTTTTTTTATTAGTGGCATTAGTACATTTAACCAGGAAAATAACACTCCTTTATGGTATACTTGCCAATCTTGCACTCATTTAACATTTAGATTAACCAATTATTTGAGTTTCTGAAACTTCCTTCTCACCCAGACAGTATCAGTTTAACAGACAGCCTTATCAGGGTTGCTGAGTTATATTTATTTATCTTCTTACCTCTCCATCACAATTTTTTGAAACAATTGTTTCAACTCTTTTAATGGGCAAATTTCTCTTCACAGCTCTTCATACGAGTACTGAGACAATACCTTGTACAAATAGGTAATACCAAAATAACAAGGCTTTTATAAAATATTTTGACACAATAAGCAGTAGTAATCTAAATAACCTAACAACAGGAAAGGTGAGCTGGACAAAGGATCCCCTTATTTGGAAGTGACAGAGAAAGTAAAAACCTGCATGTATTACTTGATCATAAAATGGCCATCAACTACTGATCAATCAGACGCGGCATGACAGAAGATACCTAAAATGCTTTAGAGAAAGTTTGAAACTCTGAGTCTTTGGTATCAGACAGAAACACTCGATGATAGAATGCAAAATTCTGTTCAGTCATGTTTGTAAAAGATGAACTGAAGTTGGAATAGAGAAAGACAAAAATTTCCAGGATGACCTGAACTTGTTTAGCTCAGTTAAGGCAATACCAAGAAAGGATATGGCTCTTGTCAGCAGATATATCAAAAATGGCAACTTGAGAACTGGAAATAATGCTGTGTGAGTCAAAGAATAATATTTGAACAAATGAGTATGAAATGACTGCAAGTACTCTGAAGCTGGACAACAACAAGATTTTGATATACCATGAAACCTGGAGTCATTCAGCTGCACTAGTAAGCTCAAGAACATATCCAGTTTCAAGGTAAATGCTTGGTGACACAGCACAAAAGATTACATGACTGTTGCCTTTGAGGTTTTAGGATTTGGTGACTGAGTATTTATCCAGGTTTTTATTTCCTCTTGTGTTTGGTTTAAGTGGCAAGGTTTTGGCAGCAGTGGGGTAGCTGCTGGACCCTATGCCTGAGGAGGAGGATATTTCCTGAAGGAAGTTTCAGCCTGTGGAGAGACCAAGCTGGAGGTGCAGATCATGGAAAGGACATACACTGGAGCACAGAAAAAGTGTAACGGGGAAGGAAAGAGAAAGGGGAACTGTTACAGACTGACTGCAATCCCTCATTCCCCTTCTCCCTGTGCTGTTTGCCATGGAAGAGGAGGTACTTAGTAAGCCAGCACCTTGTCTTTATGTCCACCCATGAGCTTTTCCATCACAATTTTCCCCCATCCTGTTAAAAAGATACTGCTAATTACAGATCACTGGATATTGCTAATCATTTCCAACTACACATTCTTTTATGTAATAAAGTAACTGATCCATTACTGATCAGTAACAGCTCTATAACTGTTTTCCTTTGGCTACTTGCTCCATCACAGACTGCTGTTGAAGTCCAAAATGTCAGTAATTATGTAACTACAGAACACCAGCAGTTTAGACTGAGTTGTCCAGAGGTGTACGGAAGATCAGCGAAATAAAGGAAAGGGAAACACTGATTGTAAGTCAGATAGTCTAAAATAAGATGAGAGTGATGTTATCGAAGTCATCTTCCCTTGGTATGCTCCATTTTACTTTAAGAAAGAGAAAAGCAACTATTTATCTCATCTTGTTGTTATGGGAGGAACCATGAAATTTGATATGCTGAACCAGAACCACCAAGGTGCAGGCTAGGAAATCAGAGTGCTAACTACAGTATGGTCTGAGCTGAACAACACCTTCCACATAAAACCATGCTGTAGCACTGCAGCAAAACAGAGCTTCTAAAAATCTCTGGTCTGTTCTTGTAGAAAGTATAAGGAAACATTGCTAAGGGAATCCAGGAGATTTAGTCTTGCAGTTATAGAAAATAAGACCACTGGTTCTACAGGAAAATATGCAAAGATGAGTACCATAATTTATCAGTCAAGTGTTTGTATCTCTTTCCTAAAGTTTTCCCTCTGGAAAGGAAGCAGCAAATAATCCTCCTGAATCTCTCCTAAATTCCTCCATTGATTTTTAGTGCAAGTTCTATCAGGATTATATTTAAGTAAGGATAAAATTTGAGAGGTTCAGCTACCCAGAACCAAATCCAGTAGTAACTTCTTGAGGATTTGCTGGAGTAGCCTGAATGCTGTTTTCTTCTAACATCCCAGGAGACCACATTGTGAACAGTAAGTTCCTTTAGAAGCTGTTGATAATATAAACACATGTTCTGAAATACCAGCTAACTTAAAAGAACATTTCCTCTTCCAATTTCATTTGGTTGACTTTTATAGCTGGTAATCATCGCAGTTTTGGTAAATCTGCCTTTGCTGATCACTCCTTAAGCTATTATTTCAGGCTTACTTACCAAAACAACATTGTTAAAATGTAAACCTGGTTTTCAGTCTCCAGATGCTGTCTCAGGATATAACATTTGCCAGACAGTGAGCATTAATGGGAGGTAAGATCTCCCACAGCCTAGTTGCCTAGGCCTTATGACTAATGCAAATTCTCCCAAATACCTCAATTGCTAGAAACCCATCATTTTCCAGAGCACTAGTTTGACCAGAATTTTGGTTTACAATTAACCTCCTCTGGCTTAAACAACAGTTACAGCATATAGTATGTGCTACTTGTAAAAACCTCCAATATACTTTATCCTGTCTCTAGATATCTCATCAAATATTAAAAAAAAAAAAGAAAAAATTAAAAAGCAGGTGAAAATGTATTACTTCAACAATAAATTTTTCCTTTCTACTTGAATCAGAGTTGTGTGAGTAATGCACTGTTCTTCCTTACCTCTCTGACATGAATTTTTACCCGTCAACAAAATTTGTCTCATCTACTCTCCCTCTACAAAACATTGGATCTGAAAATATCTTTTACAACTTCCATGCATGTTCATCAGATGATTTCTAATATATTTCTCAGATGACCATACTCACATGTGGCAACACTCAAAATTGTTCAAACATTTCACATAAATCAGTTGAATCAAAGCTTGACCATCCTTTGCTAGCTTTTTTTCCAATATGGAGGTAGAAAGTGGAATACAAATGGAGTTTTCAGTCTGACACAGTTACAAGTACAGAGTTCAAATTCTCAAAGTGAGATCAGAAATTATACTTAGGTATATTCCCTAAATCACCATGGTAATTATTGTGACCCAGAACAAGGACCTTCAATTTAAAGTAATTTTAATTATGAACGTTAGTGAATTGCAGAGGTTTGGGAGCGAAACTGGGGCAAAGCTTTGCCTTCTCCCTGGTGCAATGCAGGTGCTCCAGAAGAGCTCTGGGAAGAATTCTGTGAGAATGTGTCAGGACAGGAGTCCTTCTTCAGTCTTGGTCCCTTGGGGTATATTGTCCAGTTAGCACCTTGCAACACTCGCAATTCCTATAGCACCTTTCAGTGAACTTTGATAAATCACAGTGTTGGATTATAGTTTGGCCAAAATTATGGTTTGGCAAAATAACCTACTGATTGTAAAAATGTTTAAGTAAGACCTTTTTGGGTCTAAATACTAATGCAAAGTAATGCCATTTAATCATCTTTGTGGGTATATAAAGCTGTGTGGTAATACCAGGAAAATTACATAGCAAACAACAAAGAAGTTGAGCTTTTTCTCTTTTTTTTGTCACTATTTTTACTTATATTTAATAATTTTACATGTCTGTTGGGTTTTTTCCACTGGCTGTTTTTGCAAGTTGTACATCTACTGCAGCTTCATTTCAGTCAAAAATGTATACACTATGCTGAGTCTTTAGCTTTTAAATTGCTTGTTAGCTGAACTGATGGTCTAAGAGGAACTCTCTGGCTGTCTCTTTAGAGGTAAATTGGACTTTGAGGATGCAGCTTTTCTTTTTAGTTAGGGAACATACCTCAAATACCTTTTAGGAAAAAGCACATGGCATAAACCTGTTGAAAATATCGTAAAGACTGTGTCCCTTACATATATCCTGCATTATGCTTAACTAACTTTGAGATTATTTTTCCACAATTAAAACAAGCAGTGGTTTAGTGGTCTTGTTAGTAATGAATGAACTCTTCAGTAAAAGAAGTCCTCAAGAGTTACAGTTCAGTTCTCACATTTTTTTGGGAGTTTAGCATCCCATCCTATTTCTTGTCATAGTGGTAATACAAGACATGTCTATCTACCCCTGAGGGGTGCACTCCTATCTGTCCTCATTAGCAGAGGATTTCTGTTCAAATCCTTACAGAATTAAAAAAAAAAAGAGAGAGAACCATCTCATATATCCATGAACAGGTAACATAGTAAAACACGCGCGGGGCATTTACCAAAGAACCAGTGATTCACAGTAACACATTACTCCCATGCCCAAACCTCAGCTACACACAGTACATATAAGATACTGCTTAATTACACAGCTCAACAGCCTAACCTCTCTTCATACTGTCTTTTTTTATTCCAGGTTGACATGGGTTTTCTACCAATTTTTGTTGTACCATCTACTTTGAAATTTCAGAGTCAGTGTGTTCAGGCCCTGACTGAAAAGCTTCTGTCTCAATAAACCATGCACTCACAGTAACTCTGCTTTTTACCTGTCAGATGTAAATGGAGCACAATATAAACTACAGGGAATCTGCTCTGCTCTGGCATCAGGACATAAGCCGTGAAAACACATAAAACAGACACAATGAAAAATCTCCTTCCAGCCTGTGTGAAGATAAGCATAATAAATATACCAGAAATTACAGTAATACAGAATATTCCTGATTGCATCTTTCACCAGCAGGAACGGGTATCCCAAGTACTGGGAAATAAAGGATAAATTTCTTACATCATCACTGACTTTGACAGTGACCTTGGTGAACCATCACTCCTTGCATTTTATAATAGATATCCACAAGAATAATAAACCACACTCCATTTGTCTTCTGTGTCTATTCTTTTAAAGCAAAGACTATACTGGAAAATCAAATCAGTAGGCATCTGCCAGTCAGTAGAAATCCTAATAAAGCCAGGGAGAATCTCAGAATGAAAGGCAGTAGGAGTAGTAAAAATTAATGCAAAGAGAAGCTCCGTAACTACATTTTACGGAGGAATGCAGTTAACATGACAAATATATCATATTGTCTCAAATGGCTCACACAATGCAACTTAGTAAAGAAGTCAACAGAAACAATATTTGCAACAGTATTTGTAAATAGAATTCTGTCTCTTGTTTTAGTCCTACCATACCCTGGAACACGATGTACATCTGCAGTAATTTAACAGGATGTTAGAATTTATGTGAGCCCAATGTGTCTTTTCTCTTATACTAGAAGAAAAAAAATCCCCTGAAAAAAAAAAAACAAACCCCACCACCAACACAAAATCCCAGAATGTTGCTGATCTGAGAGTAGACAGCAGTGTTGGTGTAAGATGAAGAAGGGAAAGTGGAAATGACAATTTCCATTAGACCAAGACAGAAAAAAATTAAATTGCTCACAGATACGAAAATGAAATGACTGAAGTAATTTAAAGCAAGAACAGAAATTTGTAAAAAATTAAAGGAGAGCTACAGAAAGTTTCTCAGTGGCCACAGATAAAGTCCTTATTAACACCGAAATACGTAAGAAGGCTGTGAATCTACAAGAATCTCCTCCACAACTACCAGAGATCCAAGAAAGGGCTAGTAACATGGAACACCATTTCCAGTGGATTAAGGAATTTCAAGAAGACACAAGACATTCAAGTTTAAAAGAGATGACCTGAAGGAAGGGCCTTGGAAAACCTTTTTAGGTGGAAAGTGAGAGTTGGTACTTATGGTAGAAGAGGGAAGGAATTCCTCTACTAAAAATGGAGAAACACAGAAGGGTTGACTTTAACCCAATTTTTAACTCATAGAGGCACAGAGAGAGAGAGCGGATTGTTGATCTCATGTTACAGAACAGGGGGAGAAGGGAAGTTTTATGTCAATTTTCTTGTACAATGGATTTTATGGATAAATGTATGAATAAACAATAAAAACCATCCCAACAAGGAAAGTGATAAATGCCATGTAAGTAGAGATGATTAAGTTCATATGACTGGAACTTTACATATGCTCGTAACAAGAGGTCCTGAACCTAATAGATATTAAGATTAATACACTATTCTGTAACAGACTGTTAACAAAGCTGTTTTCAAGAGAACCAGACAAAATATTGAAATTACTTTACATTATCAGTTATTTTGCCTTGAAATAGAATAAGAGATGTAATTGTTGCTCTAAAAAGTCTGAAAAGTAGATATAACCTGCAAATCCTTATGGTGAAAAATCTGAAATTTTGTAAAAATGCATTGCTTTCTATGATATCTCTGATAGGCAGCTGAAGAGAGAGTATTGCAAAAACCCAAGTCTACTAACTGAATACTGATACCAAAGCACATTTTTATGCTCTTAAAAGTGCATATTGCCATGCAGAAGAGGACCTGTGTAAAGGATAGGAGACGTATTATAAGATGGTTTGATATGTAATCTGCTTGCTGGAGTAATGGGATACAATTTTGGCACGTTCACCGAAAGAAGCCACCTTTGGAACAGTGGATAAATTAGATTGTCTGCGATGTTTTTGGGATGAAATCTAAGGAAATTAAGTAGTTCAGAGAAGGAAATTTTTCCCCATAAAAAACCTCAATTGTCTGCAAAACACCAGCCAGCTTGGCACTTAGACCAGAGCTTTGTGTGGTTCTGTTTCCATTGCAGAAGGGTTATTTCTCTATGTGGAGCTCAAGCCCCTTTATGGGAAAGAGAAACCCGTTCAGGGTGTTAAATGTAATCTTCATAATTTCTAAATCTGAGGAAGTATCTTGTCATTCCCACATTGGTATTTTCTTCTAAGACACCATTTTAACTGAAGCAAATGTCAGTATAGCAACATAAAAATACAAAACCTTGGGGATGGTTAATTATAGCAAGTTTATATTTTATTTAGGTGGGTTTCCTGCATTCATCTACAATTCAGCCTTAAAATAATGTTTCATTCATATATTCCTGCCTCATAATTTCCAGTTAATTTGGAATATTACATTTTTATAATGAAGTGAAAGGGGTTTTTATCTGTGATCAGTAAAATTAAGGTTAAAAGTAGCTAATAGGATAATAATAACAGAGAACTACAAATGTGAGTGTTTTACAACTTGCAGAATTAAAAGAAGAAATGTTGGAAAGCTAAGTCTTCAAGCTGCCTATAGTAATTCTGATTAAATTAGATGGGGGGGGAAAAAAAAATAGAAGTGATTTCCTTGAAGAATTTATTGTCAAAGATGCCAAAACTGCTTAAGGTTCTGCCAAATATAAGATTAGCCACATGGAATTTAACAATTGTCCTCAGCTGTTGAGAACCAAGAAATGGTGTGCACATGCCCCTTCTCAGTCCCACCAAATGGAACTGTGTTTAAGTTTTGAGAAAAAAGGATTTTTTACCTGCCAAGGATATAAAACGGAGTAAAGCCCTAGCCAGAAGAAGGGTCCCTTTGGCACAGACTGACATGACATTGTCATGAACTTCTGAGGTTGTCAAAAGCATTAGTGACAATACCACAAATACAAGAGTGATATTTTTCAAAGATCAGAATGACAAGTACCTATTATTTTCAGTGAACTTTCATTAATGTTGGATATATATATATGGTACACATTCTTTTATTCATCCCACTATTTATGAAATCATTGTCATTAAGCCTTTAAGTGCAACCAAATGCTGCAAGTAATTTTTGGGATGAGGGATTTCTATGAACCTTCCACAAGTGAAAAGGAAAGTTTAGAATCAGAAAAAAAATATAGTAGAAGGAAAATTTCAGAAGTCATGACACATTAGCACCTCAGAAACACCTAGTAATCACTCATGCCTGTACCAGAGGTGATAATACTTCTTTGTATGCACTCCTTAGGCTCTATCAGAGTGACTCACAAGAAAGCCAGGAGCTATTCTGAAGGCATTCCTTACTCTTCTCCTTAGCCCCACAGAACACAGCTGTAGAGACCTCAAATATTTTATTACATTCTCGAACAGGAAGAATCATCTCAGACAGCATTTTTGTAACAAGAGCACAATAATAACCCATAATAATACCATTGCCTAATTTGATTTTTACTGTGCAAAAGCCACTCTGACTCTGCATATTAATATAGTACATTTTTAACATGGGTTATTGGAGACCCATAAATTTCCACAGCAATCCAGCCATTACCTCATCTCTAGCACAGCCATGTGCTCAGAGTTCTGTAGTATTTATTTATGTTTTTCAACTCAGAAATTGAAGGGATGGATTTGCAAAGCTTTTGTGTGTCCATGAAACAACTGCAGTATCCATATATCACTGTGGTAATTGTTGGGACAGGTTGATTTTATAATGATGACTAATGTACATTTCTGGGTACACTGGAAGCAACATCAGACCTGGTTTAAGTAAGAGGTTTCTTATAATCAGTGTGTCTTGCAAACTTTCCTTACTTTTCATGCCTTTATACAGTGCCACCACATGCTAACTTAGTCATGCTTGTTCACACCTGTCATCTTAATAAGTGATAATTTTCTAGGTAAACCCAAGACAACACCATAAATTAGGTTGAATGGCTAATCATGTATGTGACTCTTCCAAGCAATAATTTCTCTGATACTATTCTAGCTTTCAGTTTTTTCTAAGTTTGAGCAACATTCACTCAACTGATTTTTAAGTGTGCAGACTTTAATGGAAATAATTGTCTTTTAATTTACACATTCCTATGAATGTTTTCCTGGAGAAAAAAAAATGTGACTAGCATCCTGCAGCATTAAATTATTTGTAAATGATATCTTTAGAAATGTAAGGGTCGGGAAGTTTCAAGTGAGGAAGTTTTAAACCACTAAAAAGGGTCTAAGTCACACTTGTGCCATGGGGAAGTCTATGGTGTCATCTTTTGGGACAGACAATGTTACAGTCTCATTTGGCAGTAAAAGTTCAAGCAAAATATTTTTACAAACACTGATCAGAAAAGCATATGTAATTTCCTGTTTGGTTTACTCTGGTCCCAACTGAAAATGTCAGTCTGACATCCAGCCTTTCTCCTTGAGCAAGGGTTTTTTAAGTATACATGAAGAACAGAACAGGAAAGTTATACAATATCTCTCTCTACATCAGTCTCTAACACTTTCTCCATCTTTAACACCAGTCATTGCAGTCATAACAGATATGTGCAGATCAGACCAATTTTGCAAGGCCAGGAGATGGGCATAAATCCTAGTCATGGTTTACTCTCATCTACACTGATTCCTGTAATGTGTGGAAACATATTTAGAAATAAATAAGGTACCAACTCCTTACTACAATCAGGCAACTTGTGAGCAGAAAAGTTAGAATTTACTGTATTTGAAAAGCTGGATAATGATGAACATCTACTTGTTTGCCTAAAGGGATCCAAATACAAGGGAATTATTATGGCTTCACTTGATCAATTCACTTAATCAATTCACAGCTTGATTAAAAAAAAAACCTTTCCGTAAGTTAGGCTGGAACCTTTGGCTACCAGCAAATTCCAAAGTTTAGTTGACCCTGAGTGAGGGTAACTGAGTCCTCTCTCAAACAGATGAGCTTTCTCTGGCTCCCTGACAAATGTTACTGATAAAAAACTTCTTGTTGAAAAAAACTGAAAGCCTGGCAGTCAAGATAGCTTGTACCTTGGCAGCTGTAGCTAGAGTAACTGCCAGCCTGAAAAATGCTTCAAGAGAATAGTTCATATCCCTTTTCCTCTCAGCAATATGTACAGCTTTTTCACCATTTATCTTGAAAAAAATAGGAATTTATTCCAAGGGAAAAGTTTGTTTCTTACTAAATCAATCCATTTTGTCTGGCCTTTCTCAAGGATGAACTTGTAAAATATACTACTTTTCAATTTGTCACTGTTATAAGTGTTTGTATAAAATAGTTGGTACAATATATTAAATTATCTCTCATTTATGGAGATATGTAATGTTGCATCTCATATAATCACCACAATATCATAAATTTTCTTGAATAATGTTTCAGTGAACAACACCTATAAATAAATTAGAAAATTTAGCTACATCTGTCTAATTACCAGTAAATCCATCAGTATTTAAAAGAAGGTGAATATTTCTTGCCTTGGTCAGCAACTTTAATTATTCATTTTTAAAACAAACAGAAAGTCCAACATTAACTGACTATAGAAGACTGTGCAGTTTCCTAATAAAAAATAAAGTATTGAATAAATTAAAACTCTACAGCTCAACAAACTCATAGATAACCTTGAAAACCACATTTCTATGTGCTTTCAATGCAGCCGAAAATCATAATTTTGAGATATTAATTTCCTTTGGGCAGTAGATAACAGTCCACGTACATAAGGTCTCCAGACCACTCCTCTCCTGGGAATGGAGACACCACTTCTTTACTGAGGCAGAGAGGGTCCCAAAACCAGTTGCCTTTGCTGAGCTATTTTTCTCTGCTAGCATGTGATCAAGGAAAGTTTAAAGATTGCAGAAGGAGCCTAGTAGACATTTTACTACAAATGAATTGCCCAGAAAGGTAGATTTCTTCTCAGCTATTAAAATAGTCAGCCACTGTGATGCAGCAGTTTGCCTACGAGATTTCCTTAAACCAAAGATGTCTTTCAATTACTATAGATGTGCCAGTAAAAAAAAAAAGAGCAAACAAAAAAACAAGGCAAAAAGAAAAAAAAAAAAAAAACATAATCAAAACAAAAAGGCAATTAATATTTTGTGTCTCATTTTCATAATGCAATTTTGTGAATTGCTAAATTTGTGCATCATCTGAAAAGGGGACTGAAAGTCCTGTGCCATTTGATTTTTTTTCTCCTAGCCAAAAAGTTCTATATTATTAATAGATCTTATTAAACTAACAGTAGCAAGCATACAATTTCACTCTGCAAAGAACAGAGAGGTAGAAGCTGACCTTTCTACTATTTGAAAAACAGTAATTTATTCATATTGTCTGAAGATCACTTTTGCTGATAACAATAAGGAGGGCACATTCTGCACTTTTTACGTATTCTAAACTCCTGGTAACTTTAACAATGAAGATTATAATCAAGGGTTCTTCATGAGAAATGGGAATTGGCAGAAAATGCAGGACAAGCCCCGAGTAACTATACATTATAAATGTATACTGTGAACTATCACAACTGCGTGTTCTTATTAAAATAGCTTTCACACGGAACAGCTCTTCAGAAAAATAACCAGCATATGGTTCACCACTTTCATTTGAATGTGACAGGTAAAATGCCTCAGTGTGTATTAACCTAATTTAAAATATTGTTGAAGAAGGAATAATAAGAGAGAGGTTTTTTAACCTGAGGTTCATTTCTATTACACTGAAAATATTATTCATAGTCTCTGCTGTCTGAAATTTGCTTTGCTAATGATGTGTATATGACATTGAGTGTATTTTAAGTACACACAAGGAAAGAGGACAGAAGAGGTTGTCTGTCTCCAGAGCGACATACCCTGCTAACATCAGAGGCACTGTGGTAGCCCCAGCTCACAGGCCAGTAGTCTGGTTGGCTGTTTGTCATATGGAGCCAGTATTAGACTAAAGGTTAAAGTGACTTAAGACAGCTTGAAATGAGGACAGTGCTACCGTGTAGATCCAGCCTGTGAACACAGCTACCAGAAGACAACGCAGCACCACTGCGGTACCCAACTCAGAGAAAACAGGAAGGTCTAATCCAATAAATATTGACAGAAATTGTACCTTTTCAGTTCACTTTGATAGTTACCATTATTTTTCAATTAATTAAACCAGTTTAGTTCTGGAGATTAATAATGAGTCATAGCCTCTTTCCTTTTTTTTCAATTAGAGTTCCTAGTGGTCTTTCAAGAATTGGTGGACAAATACTGTCTTCGTGGCTAACATTTACAATACTTAGATCATTCATGCTCCAGGAAGTTTTCGTTACACTTTATTACAATGTACAACCACAAAATAAATCACCATTAAAGAGCTCTGTGGGCAACCTTCAGACCATTTTGACTCAACTTCATTTTAAATAGATCATTGAAATATAGTCTTAAACTATGGGACTGTCATGTGATATCTTTGACATACATTTAACAAACTTTCCCTCTTTAAGCCTATTACACTTCCACTGTGTATTATACCTTCACACCTTCATAATCCAGTCCCTTATAATATAGTCATAATAATTTTGAAGGAGAATCACTTTAGTTAATCCCAGCCCAGTCTTTCTCATTAATCTGTCCCCTTCAGGAACAGCTGTAAATCATAAACTTTTGAATTCATTTTTGCTATTTAATTTTTAATGTCCTACTACTTCTAGGAGGGTAAGGGAAAAAAATTAAAACACGTAGCATCCACAGATAGTACTCTATTCATTGATTGAAATAAAACGCTATCTGCTACCATAACATCAAGAAATGCATTTTTTAAAGTTAATTTTAACTCTCACTTTAGTATAACAGCTTGGCCTGAAACATGGATTTAAAAGAAACATAAGGATTTTAGTTATAGGCTCGCTGTGTCGAAATTAGTTAGAATAAGAGGGAATTAGGGCCCAGCTAGAGTTAGTTAAAATAGTTAGGAGAGCTGGACCTGAAACGGTTTTCAAGATGTTAGTAATTGATTACTGAATAATTGGTGATCTGTCATTTGCATGTTTGTTTAGCTGTGCTTAGAATGAGGAACAGAAACATTGATAAGTTGGTCTAGGAAACAAAGACAATAACCAATTTCCTCCCTCTGTGAGTACCGATCCAAAAGTCACGCAAGAGGAAATTTGGAGGTCACTAAAGTAATTAAGATTGTTGGAGTTCAAAAAGGCGAAAAAGGTCAAAATGAGGGAGATGAGTTCACTTCATCTATCTGGGTCCACTGGCTCAATTCGAGACCACTGACTCAATTCAGAACACACACTACGCATGCTTAATGGCATTTAAGCTCATTTCCATATGAAGCGGAGAATGGGAGGTGTTAATGTTATGAATATGCATTTGTATTTTGGATATTCATAATTTTTGTAAATAAAAAGCCTTGTGTTTGCTTGGATCGGGGCCCTGTGTCTTAGGGAGCTATCCCACAGAGTGCCTGGCGCCAAATAAACATACACTTTCCAACTGTAAAACATTAGGGAGTCTTTGTCCGTCTCAGTTGGATATCGATACTAGATTGATATTCATCTTTTAATAAATCAGGCCTTTAACATGTTGGTTTACACAGAGGACAAGAAATAAGGTAACACTGAGCTACTCAGAGGTTGCTCCCGTCCTCCTCTCACTCCAATTTACAAACATGGCTTTTCTGAGGACTGCAGGACGACAGATGTAGTGATTGAAGTGAAAAACCTAAGCTTTCAATTCTAATTTAAAATAGCACTTTCAGAGATACTTTCCATCCTGCTGTTGAATGACAAGTACCTGACTAGTGTCAAACACATGAACTGATAGACACTAAGTTGAATACAGCAATTAAACATTTAGTGCAAGTTGATCTTCCACAAAATAAGCTGAATCAGCTGAAACTATGGTCACATACCAACCTTTCTCGGGGTGGGGAACTAGGGGTTTGGAATGCATGTGTGCTGGAAAATTTGCAATTAAAATAAAAAATTGTCTCCAGACAAAAATAGTTTTTTAGAAAATCTCAACATCTCTTACAAGAACATAATCATAGTACTATGGAAAGCAAATATGTAGTATATTTGCCTTCTTCATTACACACTGAATATTTAAGTAACCTTAATTTGTTAAACATATCCTGTTACATGAATAATTTCATGTACCTAATATAAATTTGCAAATTTAAAGATAAAATTCAAGGAAGATTAATGATTTCCCCAAAGCATACCCAGTCTGGAGCCCATTTTAATTATCATGAAACTACTATACATACAAATTACTCAGGTTGCCCTGTGTTGTCATTGTAAAGCAAATGTTTTGGAAACAGGATGTTTACTAATTGGAAAAAAAGATGTGCCAGAGGAAACATACACATATCTGGCAGTATAAAATATCAGAGTTCAATTCATGCCTTTATAGAAGGACAGGAAGTTCAGATATCCAACTTTTATCTACAGTTAGGCCTTGAACACCTCTCTCTTAACACATGTACTAGCTTAGTACAATTATTTTTAAAGAGCTTTCCACCCTAATATATTAAGGCAGACAGACATGGGTGGAAATTTCAAAAGAGAGGAATTGTCACATGAATTATTTTTAAAGAGCTTTCCACCCTAATATATTAAGGCAGACAGACGTGGGTGGAAATTTCAAAAGAGAGGAATTGTCACATGAATGTTTTCAGTTCAAATGTGCTCACTATTGAGTTTTTCTGGATCCCAGCTTTAAGGGAGCTTGGTACTTTTGTCTGCTTTTAAACCTTCCATTCACTCTTGAAAAATCCAAACTACATAGGATCATGAGAGGATAAATTTATATTAAAGGAATACATTTATGGAAATAATATAGAGATTTACTCCTTTTTTTGCAAGCTTTGGGAACGAGCATCATGATTTAAATGTAAAATATTCATTGAATGGTCAAATTTATATTAAATGGATATCAAATTAAATCAGAAAGCATTAAGTCAAGTGAAGGCTTACCATATTCTGCCAGTTCACATTCCTATCGACCCCATGAATTCCTGAGTTTCAGTTCTGTGAAAAGGTTGCATTTTCAGTTTCTCTACATAATCATTAAAGAAAAATAAACAAAACCTCAATTTTAACATATTAACTTTCTCCTCCTTTCTCCTTTGCATAATAAGCCAAGAAGACTTAAATCCTCTATATACTTTTTCAGGAACTAAGGTTTCGACTTAATATTTTGCAAAAAGACTACAACTGAAAAGAAAGCAATGGAGGATATGAATGATACTACTTTTGTTTTAAAATATCCAGCTATAGATAGCACAGGGTTTTTTTCCATTCATTTTTAGAATTACACTCTCTTAAATATTCTCAAATACACTCCAAAGCAAGAATTTATGAATTCAATTATCATAGGATTAAAGAAATAAAACTATTATTAAGTTAATTTTTCCTCAGAAATGTACAACTGTGTAGTGCAGTAGTAATACACTGTGAATCATTTGGTGTTAAATAATGCTTCTTACTTCCTGCAGGATAAGACTAGTCTTTATTGGAACAAGAATGAGGGAGATTGTTCAAAAACCAAGACTATGAAAACTGTTTTCTCAGTGTGAAGTAGTTTAATGCACTTTTCAGGCAGCTTCCGGGATATCTGAGTCCACTAAACTCCATACCAAACCATGTGATTTAGACTTGTCTGGATTCATCTCCATGAAGAGATTGATCATACAACTTAAAAGTCAGAAAAAACATCAAAAAGAAAAGGATTTTCTGTTGAGGATAAATAGCATGAAAAGAACTACTAGCGCTTAAACTACATTTTCAAATTTAGGTGTCTAAACTGGGTCACAAAGATCAATATCTAGGAACTGAATTGATGTGGCCTAATTTGCTGAAAAGTTTCCTCTGAGATCTGCCCCAAAACTCATAGTCCAAGTCTTCTGAAAAACAGACTATCTTTATTTGTATTCCTGCATTGCCAGGCTCCTTTGTTTGAAACCAGTTTGTTTTCAAGTATTCACTTATCATCCAATAAAGTAAATAATAACTACAGTTCCCTGGAAAAGTGGCAAGAACAGAAAATCCTAAACAGTTTAATTTTTTTGGTGTTGTGCCTGCCCTCCCCCACCCGCATGTTTGTTTTTGTTTTTATCCAGTCTTAAAAGGCTGCAAACATCATCAGGTCCTTAACAAACCCTGCTGTGATTAATGAGTTAACCTATTATAGTTCTAAGCCCTCCTTAAAAATGTGCATCCATTGCAATGTTTCTGGGCATTATCTATGCAGCATAAACTCTCATGCTTGGCCATATTGCTGCATGCAAATGCTGTCATTTGCCACCTCCTCAACACTGGAGAAGATTTGAGGACCCCATTTGTTCTGCTTTCTGTTCACATGGGCATTGCCCTGAATCTCCTCTCTGTCCCTCCATCAGATAGCCCAGATTAGGATGCCATGCAGAGTGCAGAAAGTATGAGCTGCCATACATATTGACCTGCTGCTACTTGTTCCTTCTCAGCAGCAGAGAACTTGAAATGAGATTGTTGCTCCCTGTGTTGCCAGCTTTCTCTCTGGCTGCTTCTGTAGCAGTACAAAGAGAAACAGCCCTGAACTATAAAGCCTTTAGGCAGAAAATCTAATTTTTAAAATAATAACCAATGGAATGGTTGCAACTACTGTCTTGTTATACAAGTAACACAAAATTGCACCACTTACTAAAATTCACAACAACAAGAATTTGCTACTCAGGATTTTACTTAATTATAATACTTCAGATACTTCTATTCAAGCATTCATCTATAAGATACAAGTTTAACCTGGCATGGATAAAAGAGATCTGAATAAAAGCTTCTAATAACATTTTCAGCAATTTTGTTTCCATTTGGAAAAAAGCTAGAAGCACAAATTCATGGTAATATATGGGTACATATTGAAGCATCCATTTATTTGGTATACACTGAAGTTCTCTACCTCTGTAAAAACAGCCTACACTTTTGTGTTGGTTGCTATATTTGGAATGCTGTTTTGTGCACAATATTCTGCTGAGAGAGTAAAGTGATGGACATATGTAATCTCTGCTATACACTACAAGCTCTGTATTTACTACGATGCATTAGGCTTCTTCAACTGAGAAAAACAAGTAGAAAAGTAAGTTTTCTGATCTACCTAAGGATCAGGGGCTGAATCCAATCCCCAAATGATTATTGCAAGTTAACTGATTTGGCTCCATTTAGTGACTTTAGTAATGAGGACGAAAAATTGCCGAGAGGGAGAAAGAACTGAAGCAATGTAAGGCATACATTTATTATTGAAATATAACAAAGAAACATTTATTTGCAGGGCATCATTATTGAAATATAACAAGAAAAACCCTATATACAACATTAAAGTAAGAAAAAAAATCCTTCAAATTATTTGTAATTTTACATTTTAAAATTAAAATTAATTCTTATGTTTGGGAAAACAGAATCCATAGCAAAATGCCACACTTTATTAGGAAAGAAGCACCTCATGCTGAAATTAAAAATGCATTTTTATTATAAATTTTTTGTATTAAAAAACTATTCATATGAGTAAGAGACTGATAAATAGGCCCTGTATTTGAAATATTTCAAAGGAAATACAACCACCTAAGATTTTTTTTTAATTTGCAGCCTGTGAAATATGGCAAATTCATCTACCTGAACTTAGTACACCATAAATTTAATTCTAAAATTATTTTCCATACATATTTCATTGCATATGTGTATAAATGTATTCTATGTGCTATGGATCTCATAAAGGAGTGTATACTTCTCTATGCATATATACATGTGAGTACAGACAAATATATTGCTCATAATAAAGAAGCAACAGCAAGGTTTGTATTAAAAAGAACAGGTAATATGAAGCATTTGTAACTGCAGAAAGTATATAAGAGTACAACATAAGGTACTGACTATGCTACAGTCAAAATCTTACTGTAATTCATTCTAAACCAGCTTTTTATTGGAATATGAGATGAGACTACCTTCTTTCTCAACAAGAAAATACATGCTATTCCTAGTAAAAAACGTGAAATCTTGGGTGTTACCTAATGCAAATACCTTTCTATCTGGATACAGAGTGATTTTTTGGTTTAAATAGTCTCAATAGTTTGAAGTTGTTATCATTCACCATGTTCAAGTTTCAAACCTGGGTTTTGACAGTGAGATTAGGAGAAATCTGTTGATGTCTGTCTCTCAATACTCATCACATGGCCTCACCACTTTAGCATTGGATGCCACTTTTTCATCCTACTTATTCTCACAACAACCTGTGAGCTAACCAGTATAATGGTCACCATTTTCTAGATTTCCTAAGGTCAAAAAAGAAAGGAATCATAATGAGAGTTCCTGAATGACAACCCAGCTGCCTATCTATTTGTCATTCTTTTAATTATGTGATTGAAGTTGTTGACAATTGGTACCTGCCTGACAGAGAAATAATAAAGAAACTTACAAACAATTCAAACTACAGAAGAAATATAGGGAGATGCTGATTGCAGATTAGCCAATAGTCATATTCTTATAAAAAGTAACTGGCAGTAAGTATGTCAATGTAAACAATACCACTGCTCTACCACTTATAGAAAGGGATGCTTTTCCCTAGGAGTGTTATTTCACATCAAGTGGAATATTCTTCTGTTACTGTCTCTAAGGAAGAAATTTAGATCATTGCTTCATAAATATAACTTTGCAAGACAAATGTTAAAATACACATTTTGCCTTAGCTCAAATTTCATCATGACATGTAAAATCCAGAACACTGTCTTTTACTGAGAAACAAAGAAATCTAAAGTATTTACAGTACAAGAAGGATATAGATCAAACTGCTAGTACATAGGTTAAACATTATGGCTGCATTTTTCAGATATACTTAGGCTGAAACCAGCCCCTCTCTCACTATGACTGTCTGAAGAATCACAGCTTAGTAAGGAGTTCCCATTAGATCACTCAGAAGTATAAAACTCGGTTTTGAGCAAGGAATGCTACATTTCCTCTCCTTACACAAGAGTACATGCTCGAATATAACATGATTGACACATGACATATAGAAAACTAATTCTCTGAAATTCATGAGCCAAATTACTTTCCTAACTTTTCTATTTTATTTAAAAAAAAAAATTAAAAATTGAGGCCCTCCTTACCTTCCTACTTATTCATTTGATGATTGACCACTAAGCAAACTAGACTCTTTTTGTCCTTTCTTTTCAAGTATATTTTCTCAAATTTCTCTAATTCCACTCTTCTACTCCAAACCCAGCAGTTTTATCTGCAAGGAAAAAGCCTCCTTTGGGAGCATCATGAAACACTCACTAAACTGTTGCACTTCATTTTGGTTTGACTCATTTTAGTGAACTTCGATCAATATTCTTCCTTCTAATTTATGAAAGCTGTGTTGTCTGAACAAGGATTTGTTTCATATGACGTAACTTATTCTTTCTTGAGTGATTAATGGAAGACTAAAAATGTTCTCAAAATAAGGGTAGATATCTATCAGAAATAGT
Source organism: Coloeus monedula (assembly GCF_965178545.1). NCBI lineage: Eukaryota > Metazoa > Chordata > Aves > Passeriformes > Corvidae > Coloeus > Coloeus monedula. The sequence goes on along the minus strand of NC_138785.1, from coordinate 58,261,381 downwards.
CAACATCTGTCTATATACATTTTCAAAAATTGGTCCAATGCACATTTGGAATATACCAATCTGTGGGGTATGCCCAGCCACTGCCCTGGAGGGATATCTGCTGAGATAAGGAGATTGAGCAATCTCGCAGCAGGACTCCCTGGAAAGGCAACCACTTCTTGGTTCATGGCGAGGAAAGGTAGACCCACAATCCTTTGGGAGACACTATGCAGATCATTCTGTAACCCATTGGTCTGTCCCAGACCCTCTGTAATCCATTGGTCCCCTACTGATCCCTTGTATCCCTATAAAGACCCCTCGGGCCCCTCAAGAGAGGGCTCCCATCGCTGGCTCCCCCCTTTGCTGGAGGGGACCCACAATAAAGCTGCCTTCGTGCGGAACCAGCCACACGGGCCTCTCGTCTCTCTCTCTGGTCTGGTTTGGCCTGGAGGCTGCCCTGCAGAGCTGAGCTGGAATCACGAGCTGATAATCACTAAAGAGCTGATAGCTTCTGCAAGGGCTCCTCTGCCAGCAGCTGAGGGAAGACACCGGACCCCGGGCAGGCGATTCCTTTCGGGACCATCTCCCCAGACCGGTCACCTCTTCCTGGGTCACAGCCTCGGACCCCACCACCAGCTGTAATACCAATCTACTTAGAAGCAATTATAAAATAATCAATCTGAAAAATAGCCTACCATTTTAACATGAAAATATATATTATTCAGAAGAAGCATAATTTACTGACATTGATCAGTAACAGCTTTTTTAAAAAACATTAAAGGTGACCTATTTGTACCTATGTCAGGCCTTCCATTATATAGTTGTCATTATCTTGAGATATCATATCTTTTAAAGGTTACTTACTGTTAAAATTTGGTACACATGGTCTTCATTTTAGATTATTCCTCTTGCTGCACGAAATGTACACATATGCAAAAACACATGCAATCAATCTACTATTGGCCTATTTCTAAAAGTTCACAGAGTACAGAGTTTGGAAGGACATATTTCATTTCTATAAACAGAATGGTCTCATCTGTGCTTCTTCATGCTGCTCTAGTAATATGAAGCAGTTATACAGATTAGACTGCAAAATGAGCTTTATGGCTGCTTTTGCAATTTTTCCCCAAGGTAATTCCATAAGTATTTTTATTATGAGCTAAAATGCATACTAGACAATGAAATTGTAGCATAATGTCTCCAAATTATGTTATTATTTTTGCATGACATGGAATAGATGCAGCTGCTTTGTAAATTTCGATGTTTCAAATAGGTCTACACATAATCAGATACATAAATCCCTACAAAATCACTGAGTGTCTCCCATATCTCATTAAAAGGCCAAAGAATTCTGGTGAAAAAGTGCATCAAAAATGGAAAAAAATAATTTAAGATTTGAGAGACCAAAGGTGACTGCATTATTTCTGATCAGTACATTGTGATGGAGTTTTTTTCATTCGGTCATTCCATCATTGTGTATATTTAATCTTGTTCTATAAAATTTTAGGCAATGATCATTTATGTCTGCAAATATCTTATGCCAACAGTAAGGCCTTCTACATTCTCAGCCCTAAAGTACATTAGAGATTAGGCAATGCTTTTCTCTCCACACCTATACTCAGATGACCAAGTGTAGGTATTTTTCAGAAGCATATTTTGTCATAACAAATTTTTGTCATCTTAAAATGAATTCTTTTATCCAGAGCTACATTTTAAAAGCAGCCTGATCATGGAGCAGTGGCAGAGAGCACAGGGAAAATCCTTGATAAGGGCATTTTGTAGGAAGTTCCTGGTATCCATGCTCTGAGATGCAAGGGGGTTAAAAGCAGACTTTGCTGCAGGTATCAAATATATGTCATCTACATTTATTTTGGGTGTTTGTATCTATATTCTGGGAGAAAATACCTCCTTTCCTTTCAAAACACATGTGATTTTGTCCAGAAATGGCCAAGACATATCTGGATGAATAACCTCGAGATGGATACTCAGAATTCTTTAAGGAACTTCAAATGAAGTTGCTTCAAAAGCAACTCTATATTTGCAGAGATTAATACAAGGGCAAACTTCTCTACCTGCTTACAAATAGTCAATCTAAAATGACTATTAGTATGAATATTTTCTCAAAAAAATATCAAGACCAAAAGTAGATGTTCTAATGATTGTGGGGAAGGCTTCTCCCAGAACAGTGCAGCCAAAAAGAGCTCTACCCAAGTTAGAAGGCAAATATACTGTATGATCCTGAACCAGAGAGGATCTGTGAACACCCATGTGAAGAGACAGGACATCCGTTATCCTTACACAAATATTCCTGGTAATATTTGTAGCATCTCTGAAATATTTCTCACCGTTTTTCACACAGCATCTAAATTTTTAATTCAGACTGATATGGACCTAAAATGACCTATTCCTCAGTGATTCAGTTGATCTGGATGTTAAAATGCCCTGAAGAAGTCCATGGAAATGAGTTGATGAAAAGGTCTTCATAAACCAAAAGGCCCTTCCTCACAACTTTTACATAAATTGCCCCATTTTATTCCTATTTTGATAAAAAGCTTGATTTCCCTAATTTTGACATGAAAGAATGATTTTTGCTGTTGTCTACCAAGCACATTATTTTACACTTTTATCATATCATTAGGTCCAGGTAGAAAAACAGCTAAACTAAAAGGAAAGCAAAACAAAGTAAAAATTTCACTTTCAATATAATTATGTTAAGGTTAATCAAGACAGTGCTTTCCAAATATAATCATTCTCCCAAGCCTGGAGGAGCCTATTTTTTGCGGGTAGGTGTAGAGTAAATAGCACATCATCAACAACCCTGAGTCTGGTTATTAAGATGGTCACATCTTTCATGTTTCAGTAAGTTTCAGCCTGTCTTGTGTCCAACATAAGCCCACAGATATACATCTATATAAATGTGCATATTGAAATTCACATCTCAATTTTTACATCTATTTGGATCAAGGTTGGATTTAAAGCAGCAACTTAATGCAGTTTCACATCTGGTCTTCTAAAGTAACTCTTCTCTGCTGTGCAATCCATAGATACTTCTATAGACTGACTCTCCTTTAGAGACCTTGAATCCAGAATGTCTGCCAAGGTTTACAAGGAGGGTGGGCAAAACAAACCAAAAGAAAACATGTAATACAGTTTGTTTGTCTCTGAGGAGGAGAAGTGTGCTACTGGAAAGATAGCATTTGAACCTTAACACCTTCCATCTATTCATATGCAGCAAACAGAGTCTATATGCACAGGTGCACATACTTGATGGTGGGGGAATTATTCTCGTTTCAGGTGTGGCAGATGCACAAACAATCACAGGAGACCTAATAATGCTGTATACCTTGATGCCATTAATTGGCACTGGGACATCAGCACCCATGAACAGAATTTTTTGGGGCAGGTGACAGATGCTTACTCAGAATACAGTAGTTCTGTCAGCTCTGCATTGTATGGAGAAGAAGAAAAGACAAGCAGAAGGTGGTCATTCCACCACATGTTAACTGAACAGCTTACTGAGACCAGGTGTTACAAGCAGCTGCTGAGAAAAGGCAAGGGGACAGGTACTGCTGCATGGCATATTTTTTGCCTTTCTGTTTACTGTGGAATTATGCTACATTGCACCCCATTTGGCAGAGAGAAGTTATGCAGGAAAGGGAGCAGCATAGTCTGTTGGAAGCTGGACTTGTAGCACAGTTTCCAGTGGATGAAGAGGACATTCAAATTAGGATCATTCATGTCAGCCACATGCAGAGAAGGACAAAGTTCCCATGCTTTTTGGTGTTCTTTTTCTTGCAGAATATGATGCAATACAGAATTTCTCAGCAGTATGTCTTACCCCATATCAGTCATTTTCTAAGGGTGAGAGTCATACTGCACTCCAGACAGTATTTTAAACCTTACTGGTTTTGCTAAGCCCTAAGGGTAACAAACAACATGTTAACACAGATGGTTGCAGACAGACCTAATGCCTTCTCTGTGCTTTTAAGTATCTGAACTATGAGAGAGGCCACATTTTAGCAGTTTGTGTGACAGAACAGATAAATGCACTAACATAACTTTGGAACTAGAGGTGACTTCTGTCCATCCAGATTAGATTAGATAAGAAAAAAAAAGATCTTTCTGTACCTGCATAGAGAAGATATATCCTAAGGTAGAAAACTACCTCTCTTAAAAACTACCTCTATTCACCCCCTTCATCAATTTCCAGATTCTAGATAAAGCAACAAATTACTTACTCACAAAGCTGACTTTGCACCCTAATATGTTTATTGATAACTGCAAGTGAACTGGTCTTTTGTTTGCATCACAGTAGGAGGAACTAAGGATCAAATATTCTTACCCAGCCTTGATAGCCTATTGAGTTGAAAGACATACAGACACCAGTGAGTCCTACTAACCAAAAGACATGGAGTTCATGGGACATTCACATGCCAAACATGACATTTATATCTGGATAAGCATTTGAAAGATAACAACAAGCTGTGGAGACTGTTAGAGATTAGTGTAAGGAAAAGGGAAGGAATAATGGAGTCTAAAATAGATTGCAACAATGGCCAATTCTATTCTCAAGTAAAAGAAAAACATTTCTGTAAGAGATGTTATATTTCAAGATACAATCAGTGCATGATGTAGGAAAAGACACAGAGTTTTTCCTTTCAAAGACTGATTTATGCAGTTCCCTAATATTTAAAAAGTTGCTCACAAGTGTTTACATAATCTCTCTCCATAGCTACTACTTGACAGCTGTTCTGGATACAGAAATGCAAAGTGAATCCTTCATTTTGCCATCTATCCCCTGCAAGTTTTTGGTGGATGAATTCCCTCTAAGCCTGGCCCTGTTGCTTTACTGTTCTGCTCCATTGCTTCAGTTTGATCTCCTCTCCTCTCCTCTCCTCCCCTTCCAGCCTGAGTAACAAAACAAAAGCTTTGGAGTGAAGCTGCCAGGCAGAAAAAGCTCCAGGCAAGGAAGCTGGAGGGAAGATAATGGTCAGTGTCAAACCACTTTCAAAGCGATGGAAGGAGAGGGAAAGGGGAGTTTCAATCTCTCCTAGTAAAAGTTGTATTGATTCAATTCTGTCCTTTTAACTGAAATAGCTTGCTGGCTCCAATGAACCAGCTTTATCTTCATTCTGGTCTCTTTTCTGCTTATTGGAAAGTGGAGAATGGATGAAGCAGAATAACATAGTCCCTAGTATGGGACACAGGGTAAAATCAGGTTTCTCTCTGTCCTGCCAGTTGTTGAACACTGTAATAATATAGGTTAGATTTGATGATGTCAAAAGTCTTTTCCAACCTAGTTAATCCTGTGAATCAGTTTATTCAGTAAAACTAAGCAGATTTACTGGGTTCTCCTGTTTTCTCATGAAGATGAGGGCAAGTCAGGCTCTTCTTCACCATAGCTGCACTAAAATCAGTGGAACTGTAGCAAGTTAGCAACTAAGGATTTGTCCTTTATCTGTCTTCTCTGCCCTGTATTAGCAACCATCAGACATGCTGTCCTTTCTTTCAGGGATATTTGCAGTATAGGTCAATGTATCAGGGATGTTAAGACAGGCATGTTAAGGCATCAGAAAGCCTAACTATGGGAACAGATTTGTTTCAGCATATGACCCATGACCTGCCTGGATGTGGTAGATGGGCAGGGCTCATTGCTCATTTTGGTTTCCAGATCAACAGTGGCATTTTAAATGTGCTCTTCCTTGGATATGAACAGAAAACCTGTCCTTGCATTCAGCAGGTGAACAACAAATCACAAGTTCTGAATACACTATAAAATATTCCTTAAGCATTTGGTGCAGAATTCTCATTTAATGAAATACCCAGACATGGAAGAGTTGGTTAGCACAGTTCAGCCCCAGGAGAACTGAAAATCCCCCAAGTTACTGGAATTACTCACACTGCAGTTACAAATATATCAACTGTACCTTACAAAGTTTAATCTTTTTACATTTAGGGGTTGGTTTATGTTGCTAGGTACTTTTGAGTGAAATTAGCATGTGAGGAAATGCCATGACACTAATGGGTGCATTAGAACAAAAAGCTGTACTTCAATCAATAGATCATCTTGAACTTATTATTATTATTATTAAAATCAGTGTAATTTGTACCAGGAGAATTTTTTTTTTTTTAAAGTGATTTAATAGAGTTGAAATCATATAAAACCTTTCCCCACAAACATAATGGCAATACCAGTGAGGAATCAGGAAAAGGATCTAACTCCACATATACTAAAAAAAGCAAATTGCATTTCAGTCTTCTTTTCCTATTTGTTACCATATGTAATAAAGCTGAAGTTAATCCATAACCATGATGATTTTTTTACATGTCACAAATGTTACACATCCAGAGTATTAAAAAAACCTAAAAGTGAGCACTGCTATGAGGAGTAAATTACCCATTGTTTAGAATTGAAAAAGTAATTCCATAACCAATACATTATATAGTAACAAAGCAAAGATATATTCTTACCACATACAGTTTGAAGGATTTAAAATTTTATTTGATTATTGATTTATTTCAATAGTTCAGTAACTATATAAGTGCTGTGTTAAAGATTTCAAATTTTATCAGCATTGAACAATTTTATGAGGTTATTATTTGAATCTACATCCAGCAAAGATCCTATTCTATGATGAAAAGTTAATGTTCCAGAAAACTGGAGTGCTCCCCTTGGCTGTGTGATTCTGACTGAAAGCAGTTACCCAGCAAAAAGGATTGGTTTGGACTCACATGAGCAAACATAATGACAAAAGCAAGAATTTTTTAGCAAGGTCTTCAGTAACTTAATAGACATTTTGTGAAAAACTTGAAAAGTTGACAGCAAAAAAAATTCATTAATAACTGACCTGAAATAGCTCATTTCTATAAAATGTGAAAAAAAACCCCTCACTTTGTATAGAAACAAAAGTCCTAATAAATTGATGTGAAGCCCTCTTTGGGAGTAGATGAAATGGTTAGACCCATATAGTAGAGTGCAGACAAGATTCTGAGCAAGCAACATTAATTTTAAAATATATTCATGATATATATTTAAAATACACACATTTAATGTTGACATCTATGCCTTTTTTTGAAAGGTGTAGAGCAGGCTTCACCCTAAAGCTCACCCTGTAATAACAGTGTATTGCATTTATCTATGAAACAGATTTTTAAAACACAGATACAGAACAAAACTCTAATTGCATCACAAATCAGATGAGCAAAGCATTTTGTAAACATGAACTGAACTAAAATCTATCAAGTTCAGTAGCACTGAACAGCTTTTAAAGGCAACTGACAGGTGTTATGCTCACTATTTAAGGTTTTTTTTAATAAACATCCTCTCATAGACAGTTGTAAATTAATTGTAAAATAAAAATCTTATGCTAGCATCTACTTCTGTTTTCAATAACAAAGTAAAAGCAACAGAAGCAAACCAGGATTTTTATTCTGTTACTTTCACTTTTTTCGTTTCACAGCTTCTATAGCTGATGCTCTCTATTTTAGCAGATCAGACACCAAACCTACAAACAGCACAAACTGTAAGTGATCACTTTACCTTCTGAAAAATCAATCAGTCCCAGCAAATGAAGCAGCTTCAGAGATGCAAATATAATCACAACAATACCCACTGTTTGCAGTCCCTCTGACTCCCACTCGAGAGTCAACATTCTTCCAAAAGGCAAATCATTCCAGTCTTCACACCGGTTTGCAATCAGAGGGAAATTAGAGGATTTTACCAAGAGTTCGCTTTGAAGAAAGTTGCAGTGGTGTAAAGCAGCACTATACCAAGCCGTGGCAGCTCACCAGCCACTCTAGCTGAGATAAAATGTTAGATAAAGCCCTGTATCTCATGCTTCTCTAAGCATTTGATTTCATCAGTAGCGAGTCCTCTTAGAAGGCTGAGGTGGACCACGAACCTCTGGGTATGACATTGTATCCGTCGAGCAGCGTTACTTAGAGCTGCTGGAGGAACATCTGTGTCAGAGCAGGGACTTGGCTGTGTCAGTGCCAAGAAGAAAAGCTCTCTGGAAACTTGCACTAGGTAGCACGCTGCTATCAGCACTCAGTACTCCAGCACTGCCAGGCACAGGCACTGCAATTCTCCCCAGCCTCACAGCCTTTCCCCAGCTTCTCTTAGCACAATTTTTGTTAAGTTTGAGAAATGACAGTTTGCTAAAGACAGACATCTGTTTTCACATGCTAAATGCTGCATGTCAGAAAACTACCATCCTCTGCATTAGAAAGAACAATGTTCAGAGAAACGCTTCCTATTCCTCTTCTTAAGCATCACCAGAGTCTAATTAGAATCTTCACTGAAAGTGAGAATACAAATTAAAGAAATACACATCAGCATGATCAGTGCCTCCAGCTAGCAAAATACCGTGCTGTCAAGGAGACATGCACTGCCCAAACCCCTGACCTGCAGCCAGGAAGAATTTATTCTTTATTGATTAAGAAACAAAACAGTGCTTTTCTGCCTCAGGACATGAACCTAGAAGTGCTGAACCCCAAACTCTGATATACATGAATGGGTGTTAGGCATTTTTCACAGCTCCTGGGAAGATCTTGTCCAGGCTACACCTCAGGGAAAAAGGAATCCCAGCTGATTTATTACACAATCTGTATAAAACTAATTGTCCTGAGTTTATTAATGTGATTACCAAGAGGATACCCAGTGCAAAGAATACACTCTGAAGAATCTTTATGCAGCACATGCATAAACAATACAAGGTTATGCCTAAATTCTTACCCTTGTGCCCATCCCAATAATTTAAATAAATCTTGTCCACTGGTATACAAGGCACAAGAATAAAGAGAAGGAAAGCCTCAGAAAAAAATAATTTTAGACACCCTTATTATTAAAAACATATGTTCTAGCACTAAAAAGAATTACATAAATGATGTCCAGTATCAACCACTCAGGTTGCTAAACTCTTTCAACTAGAAAAGAATCTTGCTAACTATCAAGAAGCTCAGATACTTCTATTTTTGTTTAGAAATTCATTATAATTTTAAATTACCATAATAAAAGTTGTAACATTAGTAATCTACTGTTTATGGGCTACCAAGCAGGGAAAGAAAAATGTAGTCTACAATTTACTATGAGGGGTTTTTTTGTTTTTCTTTGAAGTCTGTACGCATTGAATTACATTATAGGCAAAACTCTAGAATCTACATATTTTTATTTACTCAAAAATGCATGTAATTCAGTTAATTTTAGGTTATATCTAGTCAATATATAAGCAAGAATATTCTTTGATTTTACACTTCTGGGTATTTAATAGTAGAATGTCAGGAATTCTCTATTATTTATATATGCTCTCCATCTGAGTGTCAGTTCACTTTCCCATTACCCTGTAAAGCTAAAACAGTGTCTAAGAGGAAAGCACAGTAAAAGCAAATCAAACCAAATACACTATCCCACATTTGCACCTTCCAAATATGTCATTATTTTAACCTCATATTCTACATTAATGATTCAATACATTTTCCTGTTAAGTCCTTCTCCTTTTAATAGAAAAGTAACATTCTGTTTCCTCTTTACAATTTCTAGCTATTCCATATCACCTTCTCCTTTTAAGACTCTGACATGTTCATCTTGACCTCATTCTCATCTCTGGCTTCTATATTTTCCTTGAGGTTATTCCTACTTAGGCTTTTCTTTTTCTCAAATTTGTGTTCTTTTTCTTAAATGAAGAAGCACGAACAAATGTTTACAGTATTTCAGAAACAATAATCCTAATATAATGTCCCACTCATACTATATCAGTGAAAGAGGCCTTATTTACTGTTAATAAATAGTCTCAGGGAAATTATTAAAATGGAGAAATCTGTCAGTCCACATTCTCCTTTCATGCAGGAGGTTCAGGCCACCTTGTGTTCTTAAGCTTCCCGCTCTTGGGAACAGAGGCCCTTCTACTCCACCACTGAATGTGCCAACCCATGTGCACAAAGTCACCCAGCAAGAAGTGGTCCCAGACACAGCTAAGGTTTTGTTTTCTGCTTTCATACAAGAAGAAAGGCTTGGATATTTAAAAAAAATGACACGGAGAAAGATTATTAATTTGATGAGTTTTAGGGGCCAATTCTACCTGCACAGCAAATGAGTTACAGAAGAATTTTTAAACAGAAGAAAACATAAGCTGAGAACATCCACTTGAATCAATGTAACTGATTACTGACTTGAGAGAATACGTCCTTAAAAAAAGAAATAGACCTTTCCTGTTGTTTCTCAGGATAGTTCTCTAAGTTAGGGGAACCATACATTGACTTTGTGAATCTCCAAGCCTTAACCCTAGAAAGCAAAGCAGCAAGGATAAGAAACTATGTGGAAAGGAGAAGGAAGTGATATATGAAATCTTTCCTGCAATATGCCATGCAACAGATTAAAACAACAATGTTACTTAGAGATGTGAGTTGTTCTGGAAGAAGTTCAATTAAAAAAACTTTACACCCCAAAACATTAGAAAATTAAATCAATCTTGAAGAAGGAGATAATAAAATTCTGCTATATGTAGGGCAACTCTTTGTATTCTGATCCTTCTAAATTCAAAATCCATTGTAATTTCTCTCACACATTTCGCATTTTGTTCAATTATTTAAAAAAAAATATTTATGTGTCACATTCTTACGGGGTGCCTGTATTGACAGTACAAAAAAATTTTAGAAGTTGTTCAAAGGAAAAGAATTTTTCAATAATGTAACCCTCCAGGATACAAAAGGAAACACCATTTTTACATAAAACTGAAAAAAACTGAAACCAGGGGATGACATCTTATAATATCCAAGCATTGTTCTGGCTTGTTCTCTTTCCCTAAATCCAGCTTTCATTTTTGACTTTTCAACACATTCTGGTGGTGATTGAGCAATATATTTAAGTTTGCACAACCTTCCCTGTGATTCTTCACTAGGTTGCATGAAGGAAAAAGAAAGTACTAGAATTCGTTATGAAGCTGTCCCATCTAAACATTGCATCTTCCACTGGCCTTCAATTCTTCTCCCTTAAGATTTGAAGCAGACAAGGAAGGAGAGGCAGTGGGGTTGCTGTGCATGTCAGGGAGTGTTTTGATTATCTAGAGTTTAATGATGGCAACAATAGGGTTGAGTGTTTATGGGTGAGAATCAGGGGAGAGGCCAAGAGGGCAGATATCATGGTGGGAGTCTGTTACAGACCACCCAGTCAGGATGAAGAGGCACAAAAATGTTCTATAAGCAGCTGGGAGAAGTATTGTGATTGCTAGTCCTTGTTCTCATGGGGGACTTTAACTTGTCAAATGTCTTCTGGAAATATAACACAGCAGAGAGCAGGCAGTCTAGAAGGTCCCTGGTGTGTGGGAGATAACTTCCTGACAAGCTGATGAGCAAGCTGATGAGGGGAGATGTCCCACTGGTCCTGCTGAGTGTCAGCTGGTGGGTAATGGGGGTGCTTGCAGGCCATCTTGGGCACAGCAATCATGAAATGGGAGTTTTCAGTTCTCAGAAAACTCTGGAGGGGGGTGATCAGAAAGGCCACCTTGGACATCTGGACAGACACTGGCTTGATAAGGTTGAGAGAGTCCTGTCAGAGACAGTCCTAAAGGGCAGAGGAGGCCAGGGAGGCTGGAAGTGCTCTAGGGAGGCAATATTACAGTCACAGGAGTAGGCTGTTCTCCATGTGCTAAAAGATGTGCCAGAGGGGAAGATTGGCCTGATTGAGCAGAGAGCTTCAGCTGGAACTCAGGACCTCTGCATAAAAACAAGAACAAATATTTCTCTCCTAAGTAGAGTCAAGAGGAATCTGTGCTGAAGTGCTGTAGGAGATATATCTTACCTGAAGGCACAGATCCCAAGTGAGTTTTGAACTGGACAGATGAGATATGCCTAAATTAGTGGCACCTACAAGAATGATCCGGTTCTGGAGTCCTAAAATTTTTCTACAAACAATCCCTACCAATTACTGGCTACTCTAACCATTGTAAATAGAATCATTTATGTGTGGAATACAAATAATATAAAAAGGACACCTTAAATAGGACAGTGTATTATGCACTAAGTACATTTTGTAACTGATTGATGTATGCTTGTAGAATACCAACAATTTTCCCTTACTTCTTGAAAGAAAAAAACACCCAGAAATATTATTTATAAAGCTTAGATATAGGAAATTACATTTCATTAATTTCAAAGTTGACTAAGAGCAGAGAAAAACTGCCATTTAAAACCAAAAATTCCACCTAATTTAACACATTAAAAGAAGTAGCAAATGCTTAAGAATAACACATAGGATGCTAAGACTTGAACAATTAAGGAATAAAATAATTGCAAATTCTAAAAATACCTAAATAATACCTAAATAATAATTCAGTTACTAGTGTATTAGGATATAAAATTTCCCAACAATTTAATATGGCTACCCTGTGCTTTCAAAATTATCTGGTATTATCAGACTTCATTTATACTTTGTTTATTTTTAAATTAGTGTAATCCCAGTCAGATGTTGCTTTTGGATTATGTCTGTCATTGTAATTAGCACAGTAAAATGATATGTATTTTCTTTTAATTCCCTTAGTTCTCTTAAATAACTTTTAATATTTACAAGAAATTTTTGCTAGAAGTTATAAACTCTTCATCTTTTCATATTTCTTCTGACTCTTATAGAGAACCTACCCGATTCCAAATACATTTAAGTGTTTGATGCCTTTTCACTATATTTTCTTTTTAACAACTGCTTGTAAACAGTATCAGTCTTTTCAGACTTTTCTCTTTATTCTTATAATGATTTTCATTTCTGTACAGACATTCTGTATTTGCTGTTGTCTAATGTACAATGACAGTTTTTAAGGCAAGGATGTATTATTATTCATTAATTGACTTGAATTTTACTCCCTTCCTGGGTGATGAAATCTGCAGTGTTGCAATTAATTTGTGTTTGTGTGTGTGTGTGTCTTAATTGGCTGGGAGTAATAGTTCATTAAAGTCTAATTGATATTTTCCCCCAATGCATCTGAAAAGGGAAACGGCAGATGAGTTAGAAATAGAAACAAAATTTGGAAGTATTAATTAGCTGCCCTTCTTTCTGTACTCACTTCTTCCAGAGGGAGATGTTGCACAGCCAGAAGAGAATGAGATGGTCAAACAAACACAGAAAGGGCACCTACATACAGGTCAGATAAACGGCAAATCTTCAGCTTCTTGTTCATGCCACATCTGAGCTTATTAGGAAAGTTATCTGGTGGATAATGAACCTAATCCTACTAGTTAGCCAGTAAGAAATCCTTTCACAGGCAATAAACTGCAGTTTTCTACACAGTAAAGTTTCTATCTCTGATCTGCAGAAGAAAACTATGTTCACTAGAAAGCATTTCAAAAACCAGGAGAAGAAATTAATTTACACATACCTTTTCAATAATTATTCCCAGGGTAAAATAATTTTGAATGTAATGCCTCCTTTGTAGGATGCTACAGCTAATCACGGAACATCATGTAACTTTCATAAAATGTTTAGAAAAATGAGGCTAATGTATGGAATCATTGTTCATCTCACCAGTGCTGCAGCTATTCAAGAGCCCAATATTACACTAGCAGATTACTCATGCAGACAGAATTTCAGGGAAACTTTTGCTAGCTAGAAGAGCAAGGTAGAGTGTAATTACCTAAGATTAAATTTGTCAGGCTTCATATATCCTCTTTAATATTTACACGAAGTGCCTTAGCTCTTTAATGACTGTAAGTGAATATAGGCTGAGAAAGGAAAAATTCAACATCTCTACAGGCAAGATAAATTTCACTGGTTTGTAATCAAGGAAGAAAATATGATATCCAAGTTTCTAAAGGTTCAGTCTCATACTTAGAAGTAAATTACACTAAAATAATATTACAGTTATAGCTGTATAAATGTTCTAGGCTATGGCATGGGATTTCATTTCTTTTTTCCTCTCTTCATTTTCACCTTATGGCTCTCACTTGATTCTAAGAAGCTTTTGTTCTTGTTTTGATCTATATCAAAGGACTGCTGCCATTACTGATCTGAAAACAGGAACTGAAAAGAATCCCACAGGAAAACCATTGCCAACTCCCCTCATAACATAATACTTACCGGTGGTTTTATTTGTAAAAAAATATAATTGATACAGCATGAAATACAAATATGTTTAGAATACCTAATGTACAAGTAGTTTGTAAATTAAATGGCATGTCCTTGCATTTAATTCATAAAGAGTAGCAACAGGAGCAACAGTAGCATTTTAATTCATTAAGCTTTAGCAAAGCATTAAAGAGCAGCTATATGTTTCCTAAACAAGGTTAAATTACATTTAGTAATAGTCAGTAATCAAATTCTGGTTTTTTTACTGCAAAGACCACTGGTTTGTTTGACAAATAAAATTATCTCTAAATATGCAACTGTGTCTTCAGCCTAAAGACCTGGGGGTTTTTTTGTATTAAATCATACTTGCTGCAGCAGGAATGGCCACTACCAAATTTGTAGGCACAAATATATTTCTACACAGGAGAAGTGCAGTATAATGGAACTACTAAGGGCCAATCACACCCAACTACTTTGTTAGCTGCAGACACCCACCTTCCTCTGACTAAGATACGCTTTTCCTGCTTATAAGAAAATGCAATTTTTTGCCTGTACAACTCTTGTCTTCTTCAGTCTTTTCACATTTGGAACAAACATGATAATGTCTGACTTGCTGAGTTTCTTCTTTCACTACTATTTTTGTAATGATACATTGAAGCAAGAGGACGCCATTATCAATCACTTTATTCATGCAAATAAGAAACTACTGGGACGCCTACACATCAAGCTGGCAGAAATGATGGAAGAGAATAGCACCATTCACAGCTCCATATTCAGTCATTTTCTGTTAGCCAAATTATGACTGTACCCACTTGTGCCTGCCCATACATCCAGGAAGCTATGTATTTATGGGCTGTGCAGTTAGATGACCTCAGAGGAGTTCCTATAGAAAGGGAAGGTGTTTTCTGTGGTGATGAATGAGAAAATAAATGAACTGTGTATGCCAGTAATAAAAGCTAATATTCTACTAATGAACAGGAATATCCATCATCCAAGCCTCCAAATCATCTCTCAATTTAAAATCGTCAATTCATCCTGTGCAAAACCTCTTTCAAAACTGGTATTTCTGGGTCCCTATGGTTCAATGAATGGTTAGCAAATAAACCAAAGGAAAAAATAAATGTATTATTAACCTCAATCATAAGAACATCACTATTATGCAGCTGTTTTCTTGTGCTGCACCTTTCTTTGATATAAAATGACCCACGTACACTAAATCTTCTATTTCTCTCCTTGGCTTTTCCAGACTGTATTTCACCATAGCAACTGGAAAGTATTATAAATGAAGAATGAAGTGGCTGACATATTTCTACATTTGATGTTCTTGTTAAAAAATGACTGTATCTGACCTGTAAAGATGAGCTACGGTAAATCAATCCATATTACATGGTTGCAGCACATTAAAGAAAGCACTGTAATCCTAATTTGGTCCCTTAGCTCTATATAATAAGACTTGTACTAAATATGAAATATGCACAGATTTGACTACAGATCTGCAACATGTGGTTACCATTCAGAATTATGCAATATTCAGAATTTAGTCCATACCACCTTGTGAGAGACTGGAATGTTAATGGTTAATGACTGAAAACAATTGAGTTGCAAAAACAGCAGAATGCAAAAACAGCAGAGTGCTTTGTTGACCATACACAAAGTAACCACCCAGGTGCAGAGGGGGTGCACACCTACCACTGAAGGATGGACATGACAAACTGACCTTTGTTCAGCAACAAGCTGGGTTTTGAGCCAGATGTGGGAAGAGGTCAATGAGAAGAAGATCCTGCAAGGCAAGATAGTGCTTTTTATGATATCAGTGTCCTCCCTTACAGAAATGACTTGGATATGAAAAACTGCTTTCCAAGGAAGTACTGGGACATTAATGCTTAGACCTGAGGGCATTCATCCCTTCCAATGGGGCATAGCTGGCTCAGCCTTGCTGATGTGAGAGCTATCATAAACCATCAGCGACTCCTGAAGTGCCCCGTGGTCCACAATGTTGTATCAGACAGAGTAAAACATTTCCACCTGACCCTCAGCATACATTAACCCACTGAAAGTTGTATTTTGCAGGCTTCCCCCACCTGCAATGGATCAAGATTGGGACCATCACTTTGACCAATGGACATCAAAATTGCAAAAATCAAATCTCATTCATGGATCCAGACGTGGTGATATCTATCTACTCTTATCCTTTCTTTCTTTCTTTCCCTTCTACATTTTCTTAAATTTTATTTTTAAGCTTTTATATTACTACAGATAATAACCAAGATGCCTATGCACCTGCTTTCCATTGCAGCCAAACTGCTCCAAAATAAACCCTACATATATGTATTTGTAAATACATATATATGTATTCAGTTTTGTTTCACTCTAATAAATCCCAAGGGATCTATTAACAAGAACCTGGGTTATCCTTGCCTTCTGTAGTGGGTTGTAACATGGACACTGAAGACCTTTTCTTTTCCTCATATAGGTGACTCCTGATAAACAGGTTTACTCCTAAAAAATGGTAGTAGTAGAAAGAAAAATAAATGGATGAGGACACAGGGATATAAATGCATATAATCTCCAAATAGAAAGGTAAGGGAGCTTTAATTTTCTTTTTTTCTCTCTTTTTAAAATTTTTTTTCTTTTTTTTCATTCAGAGGTTTCACTCTGGCAATCTTAGAGGCTTCTTAGACCTTTTAATTCTGCCATTAAAAGTATAAGTTAGGCAGAGTACTAACAGTTAAGAAAGTTTAAAGCTTTTATGAGCTGGACTCCCATTATTTCACAGAAGAGAGAGAGTAAAAAAACATATGGGGAAGGGGTTAAAAGAAATGGCATAACTTGATGTTTTTCAGCTCCTAACACAGTGGCTCACAGCCCTATTCCAATGCAAGAACCTACAATGATATCTGAGGATCCATAGAATGCAATGAAAATCTTTCTGCTGCAGCAATTTTGCTGTCCTTGCAAACTGGAAAGCAGCACTAGGATAAAACCAAACCCTGAAAGGAGCAATGAGCTCACAATGCCTTATCACTTAAGTAACTTAAAGCAAGGTTGCAGGTTTTCCCTGAGAAATCATTATAACGCCCAACTAAGCACAGCATCCTGAGGCTCCTGTAGATGCTGAAATGAGGGAAGCAATAAAATACAGAAACACACAGTCTTGAACCTTGATTGTGTTATGCTGATGCAGGGATCAAATTTTTCTTCTTTAGTAGCTTTGTAGGGTTTACCACACCTTCTATACAATCCATGCTTACAGCTTAGATAAGCAGATATTCCATTATGTACAGCAAATTTGTGGGTCATGAGAAATTAATTTTCAGATGCTTCTTGACATGCACATGGCAAAACCCAAATTCCACAAATGAGATACCTTGATGTCTTCCTCGTGGTAAACCAACATGATTTGGAACTGGCTGAATATTCAAGCCATTCTCAGCCATTTTTAAGAATATTTTTACTGTCATTAATACTTCAGGAATCATTTCCCCCCAATAATCATCTGCACACCAGGCTATGAATTTTAATTTCTTTAATCTCCTCAGAAGCAATTTCCGTAGCTTTCCAATCATGTTGCTCTTTTCTGAACTCATTCTAATTAGGCAAAAGAGTTATATAGAAAAAATTTAGTAACTAGTTTTTAGGTATTCAATTAGTGATGAGCAACAATTTATGACAGGCCTACCATAGCCTTAGCATTTAATTAACAACTTCCTCTCAGGAAAATAGTATTAATTATTTAAAAATGTTATGTCTTGTTTATCCCTCAAAAGCAAAGAAACTTGAGCATCCCTTCAGTTTCAGAAGTTGAGATTACAGTTGAGGTACCTCAGGAGTGTGGCCAGATCTCAGCCCACTCCCTCACTGGAACTGATGCTTGTTTTGGGTAATGTGTATTTTCAAACTTATTTTTTGCTAATAGGACAGTGACACATGCTGTCATTCACTGAAGCACACTGAGAATAATTAGGCTGTTCCAAGGCTGCTTGAACAGGTCTGACAGTCTCTTTCCCTGTCCCTAGCATGTTGTCACTTCTGCATTTGTTTTAGTGCTTATCTGATACTGTGTGAGCTTTCAAGCATAATCTTAAATCAGACAAAATACAACCTGACAAAAAAAACCCCAAACAAACAAAAACCAGAGCTTTTGTCCTCAAAATACCTTGCAAGCAGTGCTCATTTCACTTTTGAGTGCTATCTCATGATTGTAGCCTAAGACTGGCAAGGCTCAGGAGGTGAAAGGCCAAGCAATTAAGGAAATGAATCCTGGGTGGTGTTTAACTGACATAATCAGCACAAAGATGTTGCAAGAAGTAGTCAAAACTTGCTGTCATACCAGATGTATGCAAATAGAAGTGGCAGTCAAGCAGCAACTGCATTTCTCGCTGTGTGGGATTCAACAAGATCCTAAGCTCACATGCAGTAACAAAACAACACAGTTCAGCCCAACTTTGTATGTTCAACATGGTTTATGGCTAATTCTGATTTACACTTCTTAACATAAGTATACAGGATATGCTCACAGAACTAGTACCTCAGAAAGGTATTCCTTAGATTTTCTGATTTGGATCCTGGCTAAAGGAGTAAGTTAATTTTATATTATATGGTGTTCAGCCAACTGGTAAATTCCCTTGGTGAATTCCAGTCTAGTGCATTTTTCCTTCCTAGTGAATTACATTGTCTAACACACCAAAAGAGATACATGAGGTATGTGCTCTGAGTGACAGACCAACAGAATACAGTGGTTGTTTTGCTCCCTCACTACCGGAAAATTGTTTTCTTTCACTTTTAATTGTTTGGGGGAAAGGGAATGCAACTGCAATAAAGGTTAAGCAATACTTGCTGCCTTATTTGTTGAACCAAGTTTCTTTTGTAGCAGAGTGAGGGAATTACTGATCCCCAAAGAAGTTTCTCAGTGGTATTAATAAGTTAAGAACTAAAAATCTTTTTATTGTAGGTGGAGAAGAAAAGTTAAAGTAATTAAACAATTCGAATAAATACAGTAATTTCTCCCCATCCCAAACCCCAGTAGACAACAGATTGTATTGAAAGACATTCTCTATGGATAATTAAGTTCAAAAACCATATTTATCACAATTTTTTTCAAAAAATTTCCTTAATAATTCAATATATTGTTTTTGGGTTCCCCCCCCCCCCCCCCCCCCCCCCCCCCAAGGTACTATTTAAACTGGCTATTTCTGATGGTGGTAAGGAATAAAAGGATGAGATGACAAAAAACTAAGGTGGTTTTATCTTCGTTCAGGGACATATAGCAGCAAAAGGCCACTTGAAAAAAGCAAAACACAGAAGCAAAGGAACAGTCTCAACACCCTCAGCCTCTCTGCAACTGTCAGTCCCCAGTGAAAACAAAATTAATATATTCCAGGCATGAAGGAGTTGTCTTCAGCTCACTACTGCATTTCTAAAATTTCTGGTGGTTAAATCAATGTATTTCAGAATATTCCTTGTGCTGACAAGCAGTGAGAGTGAGTAGAAGTTGTCAGACAAAATTTGACAGGAGGGCAAATTTTATCCCACTCGTGGGAAAAGGGTAATGGACACTCTCAAGAGTACTAGATCCAGCTGTCAGACCCCAGTGGCATCCCCATGCACAGTCTTAATGATTTGTTCAATGATCTCTGCAACACAGCTTTCCTGAAACAAAGGAAGAAAAGGCAGGTACCACCACACATGAATGTTTAATACTCTAAGGCTATCTGTAGCATTTTATATCAAGAGCTGTTTTGCATAGAATAAAAATATTTAAATGAGACACATGGTCCCAGGCATAGCTGCACATTTCTCTATGAAGCAAATCTTGGCCAGCGACCCCAGTGATTTGATATAATACATTCTTTTTAGTTCAAAAATGACCACACTTTGAGTGAGAGTTTAGCTTTCACCTTATTATTTTCATTGTATGCCCTGAGCTATCAACTGCCCAGCAGTAAAATAAATGCTGGAAATAACTTTTCCGCCAGAATCATGACCTGATGTATTAAATGACATAAATACAGCACTAAGAGAACAACTACTATTAAGAAAAGCTTTTCAAGTTTGTGTGCATTTTTTTTAAAGGAGATTTTGTCTGAGGAATTTCTTGGTTTGCATTTGGAAGCTTTCTTGTTGTTTACCAGTTCTCACTCTGTAAAATTCAAATAACATTTCTGTGCAAGTGTTTGAATTTTAACACACAGTAAAGTCAACCTTTAAACAGACACTGCTCCTATATGTAAATATAGCATGTAATATACTTCAGAAAACGCAAATACTGCATATACCAACATATATCAATCCTTATCCCATGTAGTTCACTAGTAAGGTTGTTGATTTCCCTTATTAGACATAGGATTTTTGTATCTTTAATACTTATTTTGTTAAAATCAGCCTTTTGCCCTTGGCAAAAAATTACTAATATCCTTAAATCATGACACTGCAATCTAGTATTAGAATTTAAAAGTTTAAAATTCAAAAACATTATCTCTAGGATGATGAACAAAGGAAAGGTGGTATAGAGTTGGTTTTTGCTTAAGAAAAACAGAAAAAAAAGGTTAAAATACTGCCAAGTCTGTAAGACTCAAGACAGAAAAAACCCCAAACTAATAATGAATAATGAATATTTAGTCTGTTTAGACAGGCAGGAACTACACAACCTGTGTACACCCTTTACATTTCTTAATGTACTGCTGTCCTTCAACCAAAACCCTCTAGGATATTTAGAAGCAATATTTTATTTCACCAGTGAAAATACATATTATGGATGTAGACTAACTGTAGGTAAATATATATCTGGCATCTGAATCCTACCTTTAGAGATTCAGGAAGAGCATGTGTAAAAATAAAAATGCATCCAGTTATGCCCACATATATTTTTTTAAACTTGTAAAATATTGGATCACAATATGATAGCAAACAAACAGTTAGGAGACCAAACAGGAAAACTAGAAAAAACATGTTTCAAGGTGGATGCTTAGAAAATAGCAGGTCCTTAATGTGGTGCTTCTGATTCAAAGACGCATTTGTCAAGTGTCTCCCCCAGGCCAGGAATTTAAGCTGCCTGTGCTCAAGGCCAGGTTCCTGGGGAGTGAGAACCACTTGAGAAACTGTGACTACTCATGAGGATGTATGAGACCTGGAAGAGATCACACTCTTTCTCTCAGCAGTTGCATTTACATGGACATGGGTGCTCTTGCTCCCATTCAAGGCTACATTGTAAGGAAAGAAAAAATACATCTTATACAAAAAAGTTTATACATGGAGTACAAGAAAATATCTTCTACTTCATAATAACATTTAATATAGAAACAAATATGTCATGAATATTTGAGAAGGGAGATCTAAGCCCTATTAACCAACAACTATGTTTATGAGATGAACACAAAATACTTGCACACAACTAGCAGTCTGTTTGAACATATTGTAACAGAGAGAATCTAATGCACTTTTCATTTTTGGAATGCTGGTCAACTGCAGAATAAATACCAAAGAAGATTTATATTGCTATTGCACTGCAGTATCTTGGGAACATAGGTCCATAAAATATTACACCACTTTCATCAGTCTGCCATCCTTTATCTGTTGTTTTCTTTTCCTTGAGAACTAAGAACAGCCGTTTCCATACAGCTGTAATCATTCTAGCTGTGCCTCCAGGACTTTGTAAGAGTTACTATCTACATCTGTTAAATCTCTTTATATTTTCTCCCAAGTTGCAAATGAATAGCAAATCTGATTCTAAATTTAATGGCACAGATATCTTCATTGTGTTTGCTGTTTCTTCCTTCTACCACCACTTTTTTTTTAATCTCTTTGCAGATCACAATCCCCCCAATTAAAACCTTTTTATGCTAACAGTTATAAACAGTTTGGTTTCCAATTCTGTATATTTGTGGACACATCAGACACCACTGCTGACACATCAACAGTTCTGCTTATGCTTTTTTAAGTAATTCTGCTGATTACCAAAATAAAAATGAAAATGCTTTACAATGTGGCACTGCAGGAAAGTAAAATAAAAACAACTGAAGTGAGGTAGAAAAACAGCTTAAAGTAGTTTAGCTGAAAAACCTTCATAGGACTAGCTCAAACCAATAAACATCATGCAACTTTGTAATATTTGGTGATCCTAGTTTTATTTTAAAAAACCTTGATGGCGGTCACCCTCTGGAATTGCTAAGTATCACTGAAGCATACCCCTCCCTTTTCAATAGTCACTTCATCATTTGTCAGTAGCTGCAGTGATGGACAATTGATGAAACTCTTAAAGTAAAAAGAACTTAAATTAAAATAGAAGTCCTTTCTTCTAAGTTACCACAGTTACTAAGTTTTGTCTTTAGACAAGTAGCTTACAAAGCCCCCAAATGTAATAGTTAGTCTACATAAAATCTGTGTGTACATGTTGGACCATATATACATCCAACAACAAATCAACAGTGTTCACTAGCGCTGCACGGGCAAGCGCAAACAAGACTTTGATGCTCAGATTCCACCTTTGCAAGGAGACTTAATCCCCATACCCCATATCCTCTTCCAGTAACGAGCTACTATTCTTCTTCTGAATAAACTCTGACTCCAGAATGTCCCATTTGCCAGTGTGGACAAGTATCGACCCTCCTAAACCATTAAGTGTGTTTTTTCCTTAAGGTGTCTTTGCCACAAAGAAGACTCAAAAAGACAGACAAAATCCTGTTCATTTCTCAGCCATGTTTTATCTGTCACTGCCTTGGTTGGTGTCCATAGCTCTGCACAGTGAAGACTGCAGCACAGAATCTAAAATTCTTATTTCAAATAAAATTAATAGAAGAAAGGTTTTCTCTTTGCTTGGAATCTTTGATGAAGATGTTCCAAACAAAATGCTAAGAAGCTTTATTCTAGTCTAGTTTGTTTCAAATTAATAAAGCAAAGTAAGCAAAACTCAGGTGTGGTTTTACATCTTACTCTGTACATGTTAATCTTGCTAAGATAGCTGCAGTGCAGTTGTGCACAGTATTACGCCATTGTGTCAAGGCATTGTGCCATTTCCAATTCATATATTCTTGCTAGGTAAGTACTGCAAAAGCAAAGAAATTTTGTTCAGTACTGCCACCTGCTAATAAGGAAACTACTATGTACCAAAATTTTGTGCTGAATACCAGTTCTGCGAATGGTATTTTTGCTAATAATCACTAAAATAACTGTTAGGAAAAAGAACAGCTATTTTTTTTTGGTTTATTCTTGCCTATAGAATATCACAATGAGGTTGAAACCAACGGATCCTTTGATGCTATGCTGTTTCAAGCATAAAGTACAAATTAGGAAATACCAGCTTGTATTGCTAATACATGGGCAGAGTGAATCAGGCAGTCAGTAATAGGTGGCTGAAGACCATTAGAAGATGCAAATAGTCAAAAAAGAAAAAAGTAAGCTCTTTTCCTCCTAGAGATTTTTCACTTTTTTTCCGAGATCATTCACTATTCCACTAGGGAGGGACCTGCTTTTCTCCCTGAACAGAAGCCATGGGAAATGTGAGGGACTTGGGCACTTTCACCCTCCCATCAGGTACATTTCTGGTGGGTCACCGATTTCTTACTGGCCCTCCGAGAAGAAAAAAATAAAAAGGAAAGTTTAAATTTACTAGGCTATTGCTGATATCATTACTTGTTAATACTGATATAGGCTCTACCTTTTACTCCAACTCAAGTAGTTTGATCCAACTTTATACTAATGTATGGCTTCCAACTTCCAAGCAAGAAGGAAGGTCTGGGCACAGCTGCTGATATATACAAAAGCACATTCAAAAGACAATTGTCTAATCAGCTAGAATTTGTAGTCATTAATATCCAATCTCCCAGCACATTTATTATGCATCCTGGCATGTTTTATTAGGTGATTATTTCTTTTTCTAGTACAGTTATTTAAGTACAGAATGCAGCATGGTCAATATAGCAGGAAGGATTACTTGCTATAATGGCTTAGAGGCTTTCTTTTACCCACCCTTTCATGCATTCCAGCAAGTATACTGCCAAACTACCTTAAATTTTATGAGGCATTTATCTAAACAAATGTAGAATAGAAACTTGATCACAGTGTTGTGAAGAAAAATCCTGCCCTGACCACTCACTGTACAAATACTGAACTGACCTGGAACTGTGCAAAGTTTAAAATAATCTTTTCCATTTCTCTATATTCTTATTACTAATATAATTACAGTGCACATTCAAACGTTATTAATTCACATAAAGTGCAGTAACCCCAGCTGTTTTAGCAGCAGCATATCCATACTTATACAAATGCAGTCTTTCCTGCTGCTGCATTACATTAATGATTTTCATAAATAATCATATACTTTTAAATAGCTTTATTTCACTGTCTTATGCAGTAGGAAAAATCAGCTAAGAAAAAGAAATATATTTTAAATTATTCATTAGTTCTATACATTCCCACTGCATCTTTATATCAAAACAATTATCAATGAATGAAATTTCCCTGAGAATATGTAATATATTTCATCAAGAAAAAATCACAGTTATTAATAAATTATATTTGAAAGTTTTTTTCTGCTGTTTAGCTGCATTTTATAACTAAATTCCTTTCTTACAGGAGTTGCTAGGTATCTCGCTGTAGAGCTGACATGTGAACATTCATAACCCTTTTCTGTTCCCGTTTCAGACACATCCTGCCTGTGTGGATCATCCTTGTTATGCTAAGTTTCATACTGGGTAATAGGGGCAGACAATCAGGATCATTGCTTTTGGAGCTCTCTCGAAAGCAGGTATGGTATGTTTGACATGTTGCTCTTTAGAACAACTGAAGTTTTCCAACACTGCTTTTGCTCAGAGCCTGTTCCAGTGTTCTCATCATGAACATGTAATTTAGAACCTTATGACTTCTCTGCTCAATTGCCTCAAAACTGGAGACAGCACTAAGATATATTTAGGATGATAAATGGGACATGATAGAAAAGATCAAAAAATTATTCTGATTTAAAGGGTAAAAAGTGTGAGCAATCCAACTCTAAGAGCATTTATTTCCTTATTTCATTTTTCTAAATATCTCAAAGAAAATCTTCAAAGAGTATGAATTCCTGGACACAGAGACATCAGTAATAACTTTGGTACTGTTTCAACTAAATTAATGTATTCACCTACTGCAGTTTAAGACTGTGCCATCAACACATAGCTTAACAAGAACATGCTTATATGGGCTGTGTGGATTAGTTTTTGATTATTAATGAAAGCTTGATGTCTAATTAATTTAAATACTATGAATTTGTAATCTAGTTTATATCTCCAGATATAGACAAACCTGAAATAAATTGTAACCATATAACATCTAAACTAATAACATCTAAATTAATATCTTCCAATGTGGTATTAATGATTTAAATGACAATGCAGAAATGGTTCAGCAGTCTTTTGAATGATCTTTTGGCTGTTACTGTCAATTACTTATTAATATTCAAATAAAAAAATAAACTGTATTATTATTCATCAACTACATAATTTTTGAGTCCTATTTCCTAGTGAAACTTTGTTTTCACCCTGAACTTTTGCTATGCCCACTATGGTATGCAGCTTAAATTCAGATTCTCATATGAGATAAGAATAGTTTCCCCCCGGTATATTGCATAATTTATACACTTTTTAAAGACAGTTATAAATATGAATTACCTGACTGACCAGAGAACATCTATAACAGATGTGGTGGTATCTTAGCAAGAAATACAAGATTTACTATACATAGACAGAATTGGTAGAGAGGACTGTCAGCTTTGTAAAGACATGAAAACTATCTTTTTACCTACTGGAAAAAGAGAAAAACATGTCCACATATCTCTGTTCTGGGTTATGATTTCCTTCAGCAATCAATTCAATTACAATGTTTTCTGATGGTGCATCTTTTATTAATATTACTCAGGAGTGTAGAGATTGAAACAGTAATTCTTATTTAAACAAAGAGATGATTTTTTTCAAAGAAAACATTTCTGAAATGCTGTTCAGATTTTCTTGCAATCTGGTAGCACTCTCTCAATGTCGTCTGATAGGAGATGCATTTAATTTCATGCAAGTATTTTGCTGATGGACGGTTGAAAAGAAAACTTGCTGTTGAAAAGGGCTGCAGGCAGAGCGCCATAGCTTGTGAACTGTGATCTGCTGCACTGGTTGGTGTGGTGGGAAATGTTGCAAAGTTCTTCTGAGGAAAAAGCAGTATCCAAAAACATTATATGGTTTACTAGAACTTCAATCAGTAAAAGAAAAAAATGTCATGATTAATGATACCAAAAGTTGCAGATAAATCTGAATGTATTAGCACTTTTGAATTTTATTGCTTATATAAACTAACTTGACTCAAAGGAAAAGTATAGCATAACAGCCTGAAACAAGAGTAGAAATGATTTTAAGAAATTTCAATGATGTCTTAGTTGTTATCACAACTGACTCGACATTGTGAGAAAAGAAAGGAGACAGCTTTAGTGGCTGCAGTAGGGACTTATAACTGATGTGAAGGAAACACCTAACCTTTAGAATGACAACGTGTTAATGAAGCCAACAAATCTCTCTTGATCTTTATGACTTACCAGGAGACTCACAAATCAATGTCAAAACCCTAGACTGTCTCATCAGTGCAGTGAAGCTCAATGACAAGCCAGGTACTAAAGTAAGCATACTTCATAACTCTCCTTCTGATACTTACTGAGATAAAAATAAGGTAGTCAGGATCCATTTAACTCTAGTATATTAGCAAAATAATTATAAAGAGTAAATTCTGATGACTTTCTGGCAGGGAGAAGCCATGTACTCGGTAAGAGCTATACAGACACAAGCAAAAGTTAAAAGATTACTTCCACGACTTCAAATAAATAATTGGCAGGTGCTTTGAGCCACTCCAATAATGCATAAGTCACCAAGATTATCTTTGTCTTCATAGAGAATGGAAAAAGTAAATCAATAACATTTCCTTTTACCAGGTATCACACTAGTCAAACACTCTAGCTGAAAATCAGGATAATACACTATATGCATTGCTTTTATTTCTACATTGTTTTTCTTTCACCATGATACAGAGGGGAAATCTTGCTGAAAAGCCAAGCCAAAATATCTAATGATCAAAATGTAAAATTCACTTAGTGAAAGTGCATTATACTCCCATGTGTTCAATACTCATTCATAAGTAAAACAGCTGCAGTTTGAGTTACTTTAATGGAGTGCATCATGACTTAATTTTTTCAAGGCAAGGGCTGTATTTGCTACATATCTAGCCATTGAGCACTTCTGTTGGATTATGAACTAAAAGAAATTTTCAAACCTGCCATCTGTGCTTTGACCTTATAAAGTTCCCACCGTTAACCTGGCTCCTTGTTGAAACTTACCAGTTCCCTTTGAAAGTGCCAGTGCAGGAGGCACAGCAGGACAGAAGCATCACCACCTGAGGCCACTCCTATCAGCCACTGAAGCCTTTTGCACAGTGATGGGTGTAAAACCAGCATCATGCAGAGTTCTGTCACATATGCGACAGCACACCTATGGATTCACAATTTAATAAAATTAAATAGTCCAAGCAGATGAACTAATAAAAGTGATTATTTAACAGAACATAGCCAGGGTCCCAAGTGCATTTTTAAGGCTCTGATGGCCTTAAACAGCCTCACCTGGGATGTCCTACCCAATTCCACAGGTCCAGGGGGCCCAGTTCAGCTCTAGCTTGAGCATCTTGCCTGAAGTGCATCATGGGTGCACCCGTATCTGTCCTCATTTCCTTTGAGCCTGTTAGAAGCATCCATGTCTTTCTGTCTCCTCTGTTCCTGACTGGACTTTCTGGATTGACCTCCTAAACCTGACTCATTATATCACCTTCTTTGGTGACGTGTTGATGGTTGACAGTGACTCTTTCCATCAGCACACCTGCTCTGTTCAGCCCCTTTTTGGACCCATTCCATGAGAGCACTGCCTGTGCTGGGAACAGCATCAGCTCCTGGCCTACCTCCTTTATGAAAGCAGCCTGTCCCTTTTGATCCCTGATGCTTGTTTGAACTTCCTTTTCATCTTCATACTGCCAAAACTGCTTCCTCCCACCCCACTTTTTTTTAGGAAAAAGAAAAGAAAGAAAAAAGCAAGGGCTTTCTGGTAAGCCCATCAGCTCATGTCTGCAAAACCAGAGAATGATGAAAAAAAATTAAGAAAAATCCATTAATGGAAAGTAGCACAGAAGCAACACTTCCTACACTCACAGACCAGTTAAGTGAACTTTATTTTTCTTTAAGAAATATGAGATATGAGGTTATGTGCCCTGATAATATGAAAGAAAATGAAGGCTTAAAAGTACACATACAGTTTCTTGCTGTTATGATACAGAGGTGAGACATCGGAGCATTAATCCCACATCAAATCTCTTTATACTGGTATTTTAGACCAAAAAAATTTACACTTGCAAAGTCATTAACATCCTCAGGAGATGCCAGCACACTTTGAACAAAAAAAATTTCCCAAGGAAACCCCAAACCACTCCATATCAAATCCACCTCATTATGAATAGATGCCTGTCAGATAACACCACTCTTTCCTCTCTGCAGTTCATTGGTATTCTCTACCACCCACAGACCACTCTTTCTGCTCTCTTGATCAAGCAAAGCTGCTTCTGCCTACTCCTGCTGTCAAACACAGCTCTTCAACATGCACTCAGTCAAACCAAAGCATACTAACAGCTTCATACACTCAGCTTGCAGGAATGCATGCTGACATGCTTCAAAATATGTCCTATGTTACCCAAGAGAAGGAAGGGTTACTGAATGCTGTTTCTGAACAGTCTCTGTCCACCCCAGCCCTTAGGCTACGAAAGCTTTCCCAATGCAATAGGTTGTATGAAGACAATGGGGCTGTTACAAATAGCTCTGATCTACCTACAGAAACACCAGCAGAGAGAGCACAGGTAACACTGAGGGGTGCTGGTAATGGTTGGAGGTCAGCTTCTGCTATGGAATTAAGGGAAGTATCCAGTGGCGTTGATCTCAAAAAGTGCTGGTTGCTAAATTAACTGGTGCAAGCATCAGAGGAAACTTGACAAGAGCAAATATGTTCTGCTGTTTTCCTACAACCACATATAAAATCTTCTTGTAAACTAATACAAGAGAATTATTTAATGATGGAAATCACTTTACCTAGTGAAAAGCAGAATCCTCTCACATTTACAGCATGAACATAATTAAAAAATGAAACAGAACTTTCAAAAATAATTCTTATGAAATGAGACACTAGAAATTATGTTGGCTGTTGTGAAGAATGGAGATATGTTTCTGCTTTGTACTAGCAAAATGAGTCCAGATTCTATCAGAAGTTTGCATGTTATGAAAATGTTAAGAAACAAATATTCCAGTTCCCCACCAGCTTAAAGGTCTCCTCTGAACTCACTTCTGTTTATCAGTACCTTGTATTAGAGGACCCAACACTGGATGCAGCACTCTACAGTGCAATGAAGGTAACAGTCGTGTTCCTCAATCTACCGGCTGTGACCCTTCTTGTTAATGCTCCCAGCACTGTACCAGTCAGTGCACTCAGCTTCCTGTACACCAGGATCCCCAGATGCTCTCCAGTAGAGCTTCTCCCAGTAGAGCTGTTCCATATATTCCTTCTTATGTGCAGGATTTGGCATTTTTTTTATTGCATTTCATGAGATTCCTGCTGGCCCATTCCTCCAGTCTGTGTAGGTCTCTCTGAACAGTGGCTCATCCAATTTTGGCATCACCTGCAATCCTGTTACCAGCACATTACCTTGCAGGTTATTGACAGAGCTGTGAAGCAGGACAGGTTTCCTGAGAGATTCTTGATGCCTCTTGTCATCATCCTCCAGGTAGAATACAACCCTAAGCCTAGTGATCCAAATGGGATCACTTTTTTCTTTATCCAGCTCATTGTCCACCAAACCGTGATTTCCTTAATATAATATTTCAAGTGCAAGCACACTTTCAGATACAGTTACCTATAGATAGAAATGCGCAGAAGTACAGAGCTGCTGGCTGAGTTCCATGCCTGGCTGCATTGTTAGATCTTTAAGAGTAACTTGAAGAGTGTGACAGAGATATATTACTGCCTGAATAGCTGCAAGATCAAGAGTTTATCTGAATAATTTGACAAAGTACTTCAGCAGAAAGTGTGGCCTTCTAAAGTTTCCAAGACCCATTCCTAAGACGCATTTTTCTGCAGTCTACATAACAGGATAGGTCATAGTCCAAGATGCACTTTTTGTTAGAAAAAAATCTTCTAATTTTCAAACAAATTCACAATCACTCTTTCATTTTTATTACAGCTGTCTTATTGCCATGTTTTACAATGATCTTTAGAGATCAGATAGATTACAGGAGTATAAAAGAGTAGCAGGAGCTAATGTTTCATTATAATTAAAGTACTTTAGATACACAGGCAGAATAATTTCCATTCCACAAAGCAGCAAGATGCAGTAATTTGCTGCTGAGTAAATTAAGTATGTAACTGAAACCCCCAAATATACAAAATCAAAAGCACATATGAATGAGACAAGATATTTATATATTTTGAAATGCTACAAAAGATGCTAGCTAATTATGTTTACTCCAAAATTTTAAAGCAAACTACAAAAGAAAGAAATTCTTATCAATTCATGTAAAGATGACACCAATTGCTGCTCTCACAAATCAACAAAAGTTGACAAAAAACAATTAAATTAATGCTATAAAATTAAAAGTATAGCAAAGAATATATTTTTCACTTGTTAAAGGCACAATACCTAAATTTAATTTTGTTGTTCTAACTTGTTTTGAACATTGCTTGCCATCCAGCGGGGAAAAAAGCTCTCCTATTCAATACCTTCCGAGGTTCTCTTGGTACCTCATAGCCCCTTCTTATCGCTGCTCTAGTTTAAGAAAATTAAAAAATGAGTTTATTTCTTCTGTGGTTATTTTCCCAAACTTAGTCCTTTCTCTGAAATACCAAAGGAGCCTATGTCTACCAATTTTTAACACAACAATCTGCTTTTCTCCAGCAGCATTTTTTTTCTGTCTGCTTTTGCTTTTAGTTTATCAACTCTTCTCAGAATCTCAAGAAGAACACATTGGAGACCGATGGTCACGGACTGGTAGCTTTCTACTCCACTTTTTTTCCTACAAATTTCCACATTATTTCCATAAAGCCTGCTTAACACTGCAGTGCTTATCTATTAACTGCAGGATGTATGAGAGTACATGCACATTTCTAACAAGTGATGCAGAAGCACCTGGTTTTGCTATTGCTAAGCTAAAAGAATACAGAGAATGGTAACTTGCTCTGTATTACACTCCTCCAAAACATCTTCAGAGAAATAACCAAGTCCACTTTTAGAAAACACAAGGGTTTCCAGCAAGATTTTCCATTCAGGGAACAAAAAATACTCCAAATATTTTAGTTGTGTTTTTCTGAGCTTTTAATTCTTAGTCCATTGCTAATGTTACATGAATAAGAAAAATGGGCACAGATTCTGTAATACTGATGAAGTGAACAAATGAAGTCAACTCCTTTTATTGATTATGTAGATTCATTGATTTTCACAGTGTTAGTCAAGAGAAGATTGTGGCTCAGTCTTTTCCTCATTTTTATCTTTCTGATGAACACATAGAAAAACAGAGCATGGAGTACAGACTCCAGTATAAAAGTATGATTTGCTTTTCTAAGTTGCTCAGCTGGTCATA
Source organism: Coloeus monedula (assembly GCF_965178545.1). Classification (NCBI taxonomy): domain Eukaryota; kingdom Metazoa; phylum Chordata; class Aves; order Passeriformes; family Corvidae; genus Coloeus; species Coloeus monedula. The sequence continues at coordinate 58,229,693 of NC_138785.1, read as the reverse complement.
GTTTCAGAAGCTATAAATAAAACCATAAAAGAATCAAATTTATAGATCCCCAAAGGCCATTTACATGTAAGCATTACTCATATAATGGGACACTGAAATAGAGTGTAGATTGGCTTTTTTCCCTTTAGACTGCAAGATGTAAGATGAAAGACTGCAATTAGGACTAAAAAGAGAAACAAAACTAAAACCATTTTAACATTTAAACATTACAAAATCTTAATTCAATTGATCCAATTTTGAGCTAAGAATAAAATAGCAAAATTTATAAGACAGACAGAGTTTTTTATATAAAAGTTCATATTACCTTGCATTGGCTAAAGGATTTTTAAATAGCAGTATCAAATAACTGCATTTCCCACTTCCTTGTGTTCTTTTATTGCCATTAAAAAAGCCTTTTTTCTTACTCAAAAAATTATCCAAAGGACATAAGAATAGTAATATTTTGCAATCATTGTTTCAGAACATACTCTAGTATGCTTTCAGTCACACCCATAGAAGCTATAGCGTGTGTTCATTATTTGCAAAATCCTGTTCCTAGCCCTATTACAAAAAGAAAGACAAAAATTGAGCTTCCCCATAATGCCAGGAAACTTTTACCATTTACAAGCTTGAAAGAAGAAAGCTTTCTCATTTATCTCAAGTGCTGAATTAACTGTACAGTAACTAAACAGTAAGAAACAGTAATTTAGGAAAACTTGTTTTCACCTGACTGTAACTCCAGAATACATTGGAAAAAAAATTCAAGTACAATCTTAGCTTTTCAACATACAAAAAGGCTCCAATTTCTTTATCAATTTGTTTTAGCTTAAGTTTCCACTTTAGTGTTTTGTTGGATCAGGAAAAGACATGCCTATAGACTGAAATCTGTTCTTAGTTTTAGGTAACTTTGAACTTGAGGCTTGCAAACTATCAGAATAGTATTTTTGTTTTTTTTTTTTTTTTTTCAAACTAATATGTCCTAAACATTAGATTTTTTTTCTTTTAGGACAGATAAAATTTACTAAATCATCATGCTGAGCATGAAGTTTATTAAAATTAGAAATTTGATTGAATACCACTTTTCAAGTATCACCGCTTTGTTGTATCAGTGTTCAGAGAAAACAGGTTTGGAGCCATAATAGCAGCCTGGGTGGTCTCACACTATCACATGGGAGCTGCTGGAGCAGCAGTGAAGGTACTGAATATGATCTAGCTGCAAATTTTTAATCTGCAAGTATCACCATCAAACTGTTTAAACTCCTTCTCACAGCCCCAAGGAAGCAGCATGAGGCAGCATTAGAATGATGGCTGCCAGCTTTTCCGGTGGTGTAAGTCTTTCTTTTCATCATTATTAAATCAACATTTTTCCAAGTTAACAGAATGACTTAAACAAATAGTTCAGTTGTTTGAGCCGGACTTTTTTTCTTTTTATTTCATTATCACATTTTTACATAGGCAGACAAACACTAAAGATCAATTTTATCTAAAATTTAATCATTCGGTATTACTGTATATCCTCTTCGCTTCGGAAAACCAGAGAAGGACATACCTGATGTAGGTGAGCTATAAAATTAAATAGACAATTTCCAAATATTTGGCAAAGCATTTCTTCTAAGACAAAATTGATTAAAAAAATGAAGAGACCATCAGAATAGGATTCTCCATCGGGCAGGATTGCTCACGGAGTAAAATGCAGCTTTTATACTGTTAAATCCCTCAGCATCAAAAGATTAAAAGCTAGTTATAAAATTATTGACTTCAACATTCACAGCAATCCAGCACCAAAAGTAAGCATTGTTCATTCTCAGCAGACATTCAACAATCCTTTTAATGAATTGAAGAAACTCCTCCTTAAAAATTTGGGATTTATTTTATTCCTGTTTCTTTAGGAAAACTGTCTTGAAACTTCATTGCTTCCCAGCATAAGCTCTCAGAGAGAGTTTAACCTATTACTTGTACCAGCTTAATCCTTTACCTTAGATAATTTTTTTTCTCTGTCTTGATCATACGACTCCTGCTTTTTTTTGCTGTGCAAGCTTCCGTACGAGAGTTCTCCACCTCCCTTGCTGTCCAAGTACATTCATTACACTTCTGCCACTTTGAATTCATCTCTCAACCTCTATCCCCATAAGCAGCATGTCATAAACCAAAATGAACTGTCACAGGCTCTGATCCTTGTATGAAACAGGCCACTTACCCAACAGTCACAGCCCCAGATATAACAGGGCAGGAGTTATGTCCACAAGTCTTAAAAATTCAGTGGGAACACCCTTCCTCATCCTTCACCTCAGCCACTCTGTAGTAGCAGCTACACTGGTCATGCCAGCATGCACTTCAGTCATATTCACCTCATTTTGAGTATTAAAACTACAAAACAAAATAAATAAACAGAATACATGTAATTGAAGTGCCTAATGGTGCTTGTCACCTTCTACAAAATAACCTATTCTCACAGAGATTGTGGTACTACATTTTTGAAACTAGGGTGGTTCCTATCTCTCTTCTGTCTGTATTGCTGCAGCTTATGACAGTCACCTCAGGGGGAGAGACCTGCTTTCAAACCTGCCCAGTACTCAGGGCAAAGCAAGGATCACCTCCAGGGCACCTACCATACTGACACGCACATTTTTAGGATGCCTGGCTGGTGTTTGTCTTCTCTTCTGCACTTAAAACACCTCAAAACAACAAAACCAAAACAAAAACAAGGTACACAATGCCCCTCAGAATTTATTAGGCCAGTAAAAAGGAAGTGTGAGCATAAATTCATAGGCACTAAGTTGTTAAAATATTATATGTCATTTTAGACTGGATGCAGAAGTGCCTTCCACCTGGGCTGAGAACAATGCTAATTTCAAGCAAAAAACCCCAACAAAACACACCCCCTACCCCCCCTTCCCCAAGTAAACAGAAAAGAGAATCACTCAACACATTTTGGTGATTCTTAAGGAAAAGTAAAATGATTTTGAGATGTCTGTCGGACAAATACACAGTCTGGAAAAGACTGGAGAAAGCTGTTTAGAACTAAAATGTTCTCACCTTTTCAATCCAATATTACAGTGGTTTTGAGCATAACTGCAATAGGAAGGGTACACCTGCTCATTACCATCTGTAGTATTTCCTATTCATGGCAAGAACAGATGGAGCCCCAGTAATCCTCAGCAGATCTTATTGATCTATGTTTTGGAATAACATCAAAACCAGAATACACAGGATTTCATTGATGGAAAAAACCTCAGGTACTTACAAAAACAAAAGGCCAAGACACAAAAGAAGACAGTTTTAAAAGAACTTATTTTTCTGTACTTATTTATCCTACTAAGGTCTAAAACTTTATTGAAAAAGCTTCTATATTTAATAATTTTAGGGGCTTCTTTTTAACAGAGTTATTTTAGTTTGCAGTTTTGTTTCTTGGATGGTTTATGTTACAGCTGTATAACAGCAGGGCAGGCAACTAACCACATTCAGAACATATTACTATTTTTAAATAGCAATGGTTAACCAAAGCAGAGAATAATCTCCTTTGCTTGGTATTTCTAGGTTTATGCCCTTCACTTTCTGTCACTTATTGACATCTGCAAATACTTTTTTTCAAGCAGCTTAGATGTAAGGTACAACAGTTACCCCAGAACAGTTCATGGAATGAAGTGCAATCCAACCCACCTGAACTCTTCTGCCTCCCTTCTGCCCCTTTGTTTTTTTTTTTTTAAAGTCACTTTTCCCCAGCAGAGTAGTTTTGTCTCCTGCAAATTAATGACCTATGTGAAGGAGAAACCACTTCTGCCTTCAAGTCCTCTACACAGGTGCACCAGGTTGCCAATTTACCATCTGCCCAATGCAAATTCTACATTTTCCAACTAATAGAAACATGCAGCCTATGTGTGGCATTTAGACATAGAGCCCAGCTAAATAAATTAGCATTCTGCCAATGCATACCAGCAAAGCTTCAAGCAGAGCCTATTGACTGTGTCTGATTATATGTTCCTAAGAGCCTTGTTACAGTCAATAAAAGGCATATGAGGAATCATGACCGTGTTAGGAGAGGAATACATTTCCCACTGAGAGGAATTTCTAAATTACGGTCAGTAAAATTTCAACATAGCATTTATGGTGATCTCTAAAGATAATCTAGGATATCACTGCCCTATAGAGCCACAAGTCAGAATGTAAGCACTTATCCTAGACTTCATATGTAAGCAAACCCTGTTTTGAGTTTTCTACTTTGTGAACCTATATAGGAAAAACAGCAGTTATTCTAAAATGCATAATTGGAAGAATAGTAATTTCTGGCTGTTGTTCTTCAACTGTTCCTGTTGCAGCAGATCAAATAACAGATATGGCTTGCCTATGCAAAACAGCTTATCAAAGTATCAAAGTCCTTAAAAAAGCACAAGCTAAGTAGAATCTTTCAAGTAGCTACCACCAGACAGAAATACATGAAGAAGAAACCTTTTCTTTAAGTAACAGAGTAGGCATTTAAAGGTTCTGCAATCAGGAGTTCATGAAGAGGTCTTTTACTTAGAGTATAAACTTAGATTCCACGTCACATGACTACACCAGTAAGTCCAAGATGATCCCTCAAGGCTGAAATTTTGAAAATCCAAAGTCAGAGTGACTGAAATAGCTGCTCAGCTCCTTTTACTGAAAGCACTGAAGAGGCACATAATGATAGAAAGTTACCTATTTGCCCAAGATTTTTCCCAGTCCTTTACTTAATTCCTAATCCCAGACTGACAGATCTAAAACTTAAAATGCCTTACTCTATCTATCTATCCTAGATAACTTAGAACCCTTTCTTTAAGGTTGTGCAGGATTTGCTACCCATAATGTTGCATCCCCTTTCAAGAAAACCTCTCCATGTAGTTCACAAGCAATCCTAACTGCACATCAATCTTCATGCAGTGCACTTCCCAAGTGACTCCTCACTCCTCTATTTTGCTCATATCCTGCTATTGGGTTTTGAGAAAGCTGATTTAGTAATAGTTTAACAGCAAGAAGCTGCTAAAAGCATAGGGATTGTTGGCTGCAACTCAGTTACTACCTCCATTTTATCACACAGTAGTTAAAATGGATTTTGCAATTTTCAGAGTTCCTTGTCTGAATGCACTGAAATCTTTTTAGTACTTTACCTGAGTTGTCCTAAATAATTTTTATTAACTCATAAACAATAACAACCATAATTCCTTGAAAGGCTTGAATCTTATCAGACTTTTTCTTTTGAGTCTTAAGTACCTTCAAAAATGGGAACAAGCTTACAGAAAAAGGTGCTAGCTAACTATTTAATAAAATATTAGGCTCTAAAGTTTAGATGCAAATTTGGTTTCAAAATGCTTTCTGGTTACTTCATGGTATGGCCTGGCTTGTTTCGTCTTTGAGGATGTGAACAAACATAACCACCAAATCAGCTATAAATGTGGTATCCAGAATAATGACCATTTTAAGAGAGACACTTTCTGTATTCTGAGATGAGCTTTTTCAGTACTACAGAAGTCATTAAATTTTAAGAACCTGGCATTTCAAGTAAACAATACTTGCAGGAATTTTACACAGGCTTTCAGACAAGTGTACTAATGTAAGCAGCAACTAATAGCTACAGTTAACAATAGCTACCGTTCACAGAAACATGACAAATATAATCTTATAGAAATTTATTCAGAAAACAAGAAGTATGTTTTGCTTTCCCACTGCCTTCATTTTTATAAGGAAACGTAAATTGACAGTTATTACTCTCCAAAAGCTTTTCAACAATCTTTGAGAAGCTGATCTAAGTCAAATTATTAATTAACAAATAACCATCCGTTTATTAAAAGAAAAAAAAGAAAAAAATGAGAGAGAAAAAAAGGAAAAGTCACTAAGTAAATGAAAATTAATGGGTTTGGAGGCTTACTTGTCACTTCACTTCAAATCCAGTCCAGGATCTACTAAACTGACAAGTATCTCTCCTTTGTCCTCAACAGATTTTGAATCAGAACATCTATCTCTGCTCTGGCCTGCCCTAGCAAGGTCTGAGGAAAGAAGTCCAGGATGTTTTCTTCTTCCCTTTATCTTTTTACTAATACACAGCTATCAGTTCAATCTAATTAATGAGGACTGCTCAGAAAGAGGTAATCTGGAACATGGAAACACCTAGGGCTCTTCCTTCCATTTTAGTGGCATGTTCACTAAACCAGTACCATGTCTTTGTTGATCTTTCTTCTTCTGGTCTAGCAAGTCTGGTAATTTGGGCTGCACCAACCAACCACTTTAATGGCAGCCCTTGAGTTTAAATGTCTGTGGGATGCAAGAGACTCCATGGCATACACAGTACAACTGGGCAGTATATTATTTGTATGGATGTATCTATAGCCTGAAATAGAAAAAATGCCAGGTCTCAATTTGAACTGCCTCTCATCTCCCAACTGACACTATAACCCACATGACCCACTACATGGGTAGCCTGACAGATCTAGAAATGAGATCCATGAACATTCTGCATGTAATTAAAAAAATGAAAACAAACAAAAAGTGTGTGTGCTTATTCACATGCATCCCATCTCCTTGTCTAAGGTGACATGTGAAGCCCACAAATAAGATTCAGAAGTTGAGTCTTGCACAGACTAATCTGTATGTGCCCAGGTCTCTTGTTGGATTAGGGTTATCACCAATCTAGTTCTTTTTTTCCCCTCTGCAGTATCAGTTAAGTTAGACAACTGTCTGAATACCACATTGTATAACTGCAGTTCCACAAAAACCCCCTGAAGTACCTAAAAGGAAATTTATTATTGTTAGCAAGCTCATTGAAATCTTTTGTAAGAGAGTATGTAATGAGAGAAGATTAAATATGTCTTATTTTGAGTGACTAAGCCCCAGTAAGAAATTAATCTTGTTTCAGCCAACATTAATTGCACTTTTTTCAGATGTTGGCACTTGTTTAAAAACTGTGACTCTTTGATATATCAACTGTGCAATCTGGTATGTTTTAGAGCTATTCTTAAGAATATCCAGAAATCTCATGGTTAGTATAAGAAAGCACATAATAATTACAGTAATTTCCCATAGAAAAAGGGAGACTTCTGCCTCACTGAAATTCGACCTTACAGTACAGATTTGCACACTACTGCAGTTTGAAACTTCATTTCTATAATATATTTGGAGTTCCAATTTTTTTTTCTCCAGATACAGACAGCACTAGGCAGCTGTTTTGCAGAAATGCTGAAAGAGAAAGCACTTTTTTTTGTTGCTAGGCCTTCATTTACATATGTGCAGAAGACCTAGTACTTCTCAATAATATGTTACAAGTCCAGTGAATCCATGAAAATTCAGACCATGTAAACAACAACAAACTCATTCCAGTTATCCAGAGAGCACAGTATGAGCTTAAAGACTCAGCTTCTTAAAACAACTTAAAATACACAATTAAAAAATTCACATTGCAATTTCCTCACTTTCAGTGCCATTTAGAACATTGGCTTTGCCCAATAAGCATGCAATTGATACTTTTTTTTTAACTTAAAAAAATGCTTTAGCGAAAAAGAGATAAAACCCCAAATAAATTATTTTAATTTAAAATTATCTTCTGTGGAGCATCTACCTGATTTAAAAGAAATAATCCTAAAATATTTAACTTAATATTTGGGAAACACTACCTATTGAAACTGAGTGCAAGCTTTCAGGTTTGAAGAACTGAATGAAGGTAGTTGCAGTAGTTGTTTGATTACCCCTACTCACTTACAAAGGGACGTGTTTTTTGCTCTTGGTTTTGGTTTGTAATCCTAGATAATAAAAATAATTCTGGATGGTAACCCAATTCCTCTCCCAGTCTATAGCTCCTTCTTATTTTGCAACCGGAAAATTTGTATTTTTCCACATTGTTTTTGCTTCATCCTTCAAATGAAAATTGTGATGTTGGAGTCCTTCTGCCTCCCATTTCCCATCAGAATACTCCTCTTTCCAGCTGGCTGCAGCAATCCTTGCAGTAGCCAGCATGTTCTACTGATAGCTGTAAATTTTAACAGGAAATACTTAGTCCCAAACAAAGTCCTATCAAGAGGCTTTTGCATAATTAGACTTCTTCAAGCACACATCCAAATACGCAAATGGGAATAAGTCAAATAATTCAATTTTCCCCAAACTGAAAAAGAATCAAGTTTTCATAAACTGAAGTTATTAAATCCCTCCCCAAATCTTAATGCAATAATATAAAACTCAATTTTAGTCATTTGTGATTGTTTCAAGTGTATTTTATCTCTTTACTACTACAGATTGAATGAGATTCATTTAATCTTCATTGTTATAATCTGAAGTCATTAAGATAAACTAGAAAGGTGTGAAATTAATGTTGCAACAGCCTCAAATTTCAGTATGCTGAGGGATTTTTTTTAACCAGCAGAGCATAGGTTAATTGCTCCAAGAGAGTTGAAAAATATATTTTTTCCAGATTACGCAATGATCTTTTTATTTTAAAAAATAGTGTCATTTAATCCAGTCATTCAATTTTTGCCAGCAATTCCACAGTTTAGCATAACATTTGCAATTTAATTAAGTGCTAATAAAATACATCACTCGTATCACCTGCAGACTAGGATGTGGGTGGCTCAATTACTTCAGTGTTTACAGCTCACTGAGTTGTGAAGGGCAAATGGAAACTTTTTCACATTACTAAACAGCACTATGTGAGACCTAGCATTGGAGGAAGATATGACTGTTCCAAAATTGGAATAATAAACACAGAGGCAGAATGAATACATCAGTTTTCTCTTATGATAAAGGGAAAGAAAAAAAAAAGAACTCCACTCATTAATAATTGGACATATTTTAAATTGAGAAAGTTAGCATTTTAAGAAAAAGAAAACCTGATGTTTGTTGTGCTATTAATCAGGCCATGTCTGTACAGATTTGATCTCCTATTTCTTCCAAATTTTCACACATTTTTGTAAGGCAATCTGTAGGTAGCCTGTTAGAATTATTAATGGTTTTCCCTGCCCAGGTTGATTGCTGTGGTTTTTTTTTTGTTTGTTTTTTGTTTTTTGTTTTTTTTTTTGGTCATTAAAATATACAGTAGCTGATCAGTAGCCTGATGAATTTCACAGGTATACTTGGCATTTTTCCTCCAAGGTCTGGGCAGGTACGAGAAAAGCCTGTTCTACCCCTAAACATCTTCCATGTCCACTAAGATAAAATCAGGAAGGCTGCAGTGCAAGGTTCATATTTTTCTCATATAGTCTTCCTTCTCTTGGACTGATGACAGCATATTTTCTATAGCTACAGATACCAATATCTGGATTAGATGGTAGCAATTTGGGAAAATATTTCATTCAATCTGAGTTCATCATGCATATTCTAGGCGTTACGTTTCTTTATTTACTATCTCAAAAGACAACTTCTTCTCTTAAACAGCTACCACTTCAGGAAAGTGAGTTTAAGCAATCCTGTTCTCCAGCTGCAAGGACCAGATGTTGGCCATTGGCATGGTAAGCACATGATGACACAACCCCCACAGGAAGGGCTTGAGGCTGCTGTCAGGCCATTTTCACTGTCCTAGTGCCCCTCTGAGAGGACTCAAGCACAGCTGAATGAGTCAGAGACCTCAAGGTGATGCAACTGCAGGTAGCTTATATCATGCTTGCTCTTGGTTGAGATTCAAATGGCCAACAGTGTGAAGTAACTGAAGCAAGTATGTTTTAGATAGTTTTTTCTGCTTTCCTAGTACATGGGATTTCTCTAACAACAGATCAGGTTAGTCCTCTGTACTGTGTCTAGAGGATGGGAGGTTTCTGGGGTGTTTGGAGAAGTCAGGGAGTTGCAGGCCAATGAGCACACAAGCTGCAGGCCAGTTGTGACAGGAAGAGTAGAAAATGCCACAGTAGACTGCTGTGTCAACATGGGGCAGAGCAGCAGCTGCAGAGGAAGTTCAAAATAAGGAAATCATAAACCAGAAAGACAGCAATAACATTATAGGTATTTATGGACATTCTTCCAAAGTGTTAAGACAGAGGGAAAATACTGATAATGCTTGTACGGTAAATTTAAAAAAGAGTCGAGAAGAAAAATTAGCAAGCAAAACCCCACTGATCTCTCTTTAAAAAGAAAAAAAAGAAAAATACCTTTCTTTTCATGCAAGCATGTGTAAGGTATTATTTGTATGTCTTTGCATCAAGCCTGGGACATTTATCTCATCAAAGCGGCTTTGCCTCCAGTTCTTTGTACTAATGACCATTCAGTTAATGGTTGATGAACAGCTGTTGGCAAGACTTAACTAGAACAGAGATCTGAGCTTTTATGTAGAGCTGCAAGAAAAATCCTTAAATATCACCTTATTTGTATACACTCTAGGATCTACCTAAAACCTGTGACTTACTTTCTGTTGTTGACTCATTATCCAGGTACTGCACTTAGTTGAAGCAGTGGTGTCTAATGCATAGTTAAACCTGTCCCTACCAGGCTACCATTTCAGCTGTTATCTTCACTCAGTTTTGAAGCCCATCTTGACCAATATGCACTTCTTTGTACTTTCTCTTCTCCCTGCTGTACTTTATATACATTCCGTATTTGAACAAGTCCCTCAACCTCTCTTTTGATGCAGGCTCATTCTCAAGGCCCATATCTATGGTAGTATCTAAAAAAAAAGATCAGTAGATCAGAGTTGAACAGGCTGGATAATGGTACAAGGAAATCCTGGGAGACAAAGCCAGTACTTTTTTCATTCTTCATATGACAAGAGACTAAAACTTCAAGACAATGATATAAAAATGACTGCTTAACAATAATTAATGGGAAAACATCACTTTGCAATATCTACTGCTCCTCCAACTGATTTGGGTGCTATAAGTACTCTTCAGGCTAGCTTGAATTTTCAGTGTGTGACAGCACACAGAGGGCACAAATTGAAACTTCATCCCAGAGAAAGAAAATAGTCCTGTAGTCAGATCACCAAAAAAAGAGACTAAGGAAATGGCCACTGGGAACCTTAAAGGAGACAAAGGGAAGCAAGTATTTTATGTATAATCACAGAGAAGAGTGCTTTTAATAAGCAAATTAAGCATTCAAAACCAGGCAGAATTATATTAAGAAAATTGAGACTATAACAGGGCATTGTAGGGGTAGCATTAAACTAAAAACATAGAAAAGAAAGCTGCATAAATATACCAAAAAGATTAAAACAGCAAGAAAGCATACAAGAAAAGACAGAATAAGTATATTATAAATATATATATATAAATATAGAATTTTTTTTTTTGTATTTTTATCTAGTCTGGCTAGTCATAGTCAGTTGTTTTTTTTATTCTTATCCTTTTTTATTCCTTCCCTGTCCCCTTTTATAATCAAGCAAGACAAGAGCATGAACAAAATCTGATGTGGCTAAATATTTCTATTTTTGTGGAATAAGAAAAAAGATAAAAGTGTATTTTCTTCACAGGTTTTCAGATGATTTGTCAAACCTGGGAAACATGATCTACAAGAATCAGATTTATTTTTAATAGACACTATGGCTTCACATGGAAAACAGAAACAACAGAAAAAGAAATTCATTATTTAGAGTTGAAGTATAGTGTCACATTCCCTCTGTCTTCTTTTTCACTGCATTTTTCAGCTTCCATATTAAAATGTATTTGAAGGCTCTACATTGTCAGGCTGCACAAGTTTTGTCACCATACATGCACACAGTCTACGACATCCCATGATACAGATGTTTATCCTAGCAAGCTACATCAGAATGCAATGCACAGAATGGATGACAGAGGAAGAAGTCAAATAGGCTGGAGGATGATGTTTTCTACTCAGGAGCAAATTCCAGTAAGTAAGCACATCAATATGTAACAACTGCAACAGTAGGAACAATGGATTGTGATAAACAAGTTGATTTCTTCCTTCTGTCATTATTACTCTAAACAACAATTCAGAGAGTTTTTGAATAACTACTTGTAAAATAAATTATTTCTAAGGTTTTATTCTGATTGCATTATTCCAAGAACCATGCAAGACCATAAACACTGCATGAGCTTGACAGTAACTCTTAAGATATTCATATGTATGTTTTCATTAGTTAATTGAGCTTATAATCAGGGAGAAAACATTAACATTTTATAGAAACTACTGTATGGGAAAGTCGAGGCAGAGTAGAAAGTGTTACAGCTACATAATCAAATTTTTCAGAAAGATTATGTTTTTATCTGAAAAAAAGAATCAACCATAGGCTTAAAAAAAATTAAGACAAGGAGAAATCTTTTACCTTTGGGAGTCCTTACTCTAGTAGAGTCAGTAAATCTGAAGACAAAGCATGCAAAACTTGCAAGGGGAATTTTATGGACTGAGCTGTGTAATAGGAAAACATAATAATCTCTGAATAAGGTCAAACCAGGATATTTGTGTGACGTAAAAACTTATGCCCTGCTAATCTCTTGAATATTTCAAGTAAGTCAATAAAATAGTGGTATGGGGACAAAAAGAGGCAATTAAAATAAAATCCCAGCCTTAGGGGGTCTTTAATATTTCAGATTAATCAGATGAGTATCAACTATTTAAATAACTGAGAAGAATTAGTTATCAAGTCCAAGATTTTTACATATAACACTGCAGAACTCATGACTGGTAATATATCTGAGGTTAATATATCTGCAACATTGGTTAAGTAAAAATGTCCTATTTAGAAGTGGAAAAAGGTTAAAGTTTTCCCTTGTTAAAATCTCTAGGCATGAAACCTTTTTGGCCAGTAAGAATTTCATTGAATTTATTGTTTTAAATTTTTGATGTTAGTGACTTATCTTGCAATTACATTTTGTTTTCAAGGGTTTTCTGAAAATTAATAAGTGATCAAATATCAGCATAAAAAAACCTACTATAAAATTCATAGTACCTAACCAAAATTGAATAATTAAGGTCAAAATAGAAGAACTACTCAATAAATCAATGTATTAAAAAAATATTTAATTACATCCCAAATCAACACATTCTAAATCAATCTCGGGGTCAAGAGAAGAACGAATTACATAACATTAATAAGGATAAAAAAATTGAAGCATTGTTTTCCTTTAATCTAAAATCCCAGACAGTATTCTAGCCAGAACAGTAATCCTGACCTAAAGGACACAAACTGCCTTTCTATTTCTTTTGCTCAAATGCGGTTTCCCAGAGCAAGCAGTGCAATCAATTAAGCCAGTTTTAAAGCACCCAAAATAGCTATTCCAGCTCAGAAGTTCAGAACTTTCTCCACACATTTCTGCTCAGGAATGAATATTCTCTTGCTTCCCCTCATACACTGCAACACTGAGCACATACCAGGGACTCACCTGAGGTGACAAATAAACTACTCTTGCAGTACAACGTATCAGATTTCAGTGATCTTCCTTTAACTTTCATGGTGATTAATGACTTTCAAGCATCATTTGTGAGGTTGCTGGGAGATATTCAAGCTGTAACATAAATTATGTACCTATATTTCCATAGTTGGTTGTAACATCAAAGACATCAAATGAACCTGATACCCTTGACAGACCCTTGTCCTGACACATAACATAACCAGGCAGCATCATTATTTATTTCTTCTCAGTAGTTTCCTGAATGTTGTGATAAATGTATGGAGTGGCTGTTGTATGGAGTATGCATGTACACAGTGCCTTGGTTTTATATAGAATTAATTAAAAAATAATCATCTATGGACTTAAGGCCTTAGAACCTTATCTAGATGCAAGTATTTTGCAACAAAATGCATTGTTTTGGGTAAAGATCCAATTTTCACTGGGGTCATGGTTCCTTCATTGCTGGTAGCAGCAGTATTTCAGTAAGCACTGTATTGTAAGATGCTATTTCCTCTGTTTCACATCCTCAGCTTTTGCAATAGGGCTTCCTTGGTCTCATGAACATTTGTGGCAGTAGTAGGTAACCCAAAGGCTTACAGGGACTGTCAGTGAAAGACACATATATATGTTTAGACAAGAAGAGGAAGGTGTGCAGGATTCCTGGTCCAAAGAGTTTGCAATTTAGATGTCATACCTGACCGACTGAAACGACTTTGCTCCTGCAGCTGGATGATGCACAGCACTGACAAAGAGCTGCTAATCCAGCCACAGCACAGCAGCTGCTCTGCTACAGCACACAACACCAGTCACAGCTCACTTCTCAAGTGAAACAGCACAAAACCAATCTTTCCAGCATAACAGATTCCATGGTAATGACTTTTTCTAGCACAGCTGTGTAGGCCAAACCCACCTACCTTTAACTTTGCTGCACAAAACACTGTAAAATTCAGTCATGGTGAGAAATGTGTGCAGATTAAAAAAAAATGTAGAAAAAAAAAGGAAACAGTGAAAGGATTATAAAAGCAGATTAATACAGTAGAGGTCACTTGCGACTTGCCAGCCGGTTACTTAAACATTATGCGGTCACGACAAAAGGTCAGTCTTCTCTCCCAAAGGGGAGCTCTGAAGATATTTCACAGAGTATCTTCAAAGCAGGGGTTAGAATATTCAGTAAAAAGAAATACATTGGAAATAATTTCCTAGACTCTTTTACTGCAATTTCCAAAAAGAGTTGCAGTACACACAGTTGTTTTAGCTATTGCGAGCTTGCACAATCTGTAGTGCTTCTGACTTTATAAGAAAACAAACAAAAGCCATTCTAGACATTTTCTCAGACCATGAAATAAATTAAATTCTCTCTGATCTAAAAAGCATCTAAGCCATAGAAAAAGTTTGGGAACTCTAAAGGCTGCTATCTTTTCCTCAAAATCTTGCTGGTTTGTTAAAAAATAAAAAAAACCCCCGTCAGAACAAAGACTTCTAAGCAAAATTTTAAAGGCATAGTATCTTTGGCAGTTTGTAATCTCTTGGTGAGCAATGTTAATAGTTTTCCAATGTTAATGTCATACATCCTTCAAAGGAGTAATACATGCCTAAACCTTAGATTTCATCATGATGATTAAAATACTTGTCAGAGCCATGAACCACTTACAGTATTCAACAGAAAGTGACACTCCTGGTGGTTACAGATGGAACATTTTGTTAAAAAGGACTGATTAGCACAAGTTTGAAGTGCAGTGCTTTCTGGAAAACAGGCTGAACTTGAGATTCACTGAAAGTCATATTTAGGTTTTTTAAAATACAAAAATAAATCAAGCAACATCAAACCAGGAAAAAAACAGTGACAAGAAGTTTCACATGGACCTTTGACATGTGAAACATCTGCAATTTTAGTTGTAAAATGCTTCTATATACATTTCAGATATAAACAACTCATTTTCAGTATGCATGATCAGCACTCAAGCCTGTGAAACTGGCAAAACTGGCAAAAAAAGTTCAAAAAACCACAGAAAGTTGTACTTCTTCATGCATTATACTTACAGTGTAGAACTCCTTGTCAAAAACCAGTCATACAGGTTAAAAAGTTACAAAACAGTGATTAAAAGAAAAAAAACCAACCCTCCAGGCATATTAAATGCACAGAGGTGGTATTTTCTGACTTTAGAATTCCCAAGATGACCAGTATTCCAGTGCCAAACGATATGTAAGTGCCAGTAAGATAATTTTTATGTTCTTTTACAGCTTCCTTAAATACAGCCAAGGCTACTCATAGAGATGGGATTCAAAGTGACAGGAATCTTTGACATTAACTCCTATCATACCCCCTATACTCCTAAATCAAAGGAAAGCTAAAACCAGGACTGAAAGATATATTAAATTATTGTTTTCTACTCATTATGTGTTCACAATAGGGTGGTAAAGGTTAAAGATACTTGCAAGTTTAATTTCAAGATGCAGAAAAGATGTATTTAGGTAACTGAGAAAACTAGGATCCCCTTGTGGAAAAGACAAGTAACTTGTAGTCAGGTCATATCTGTAACCTCAGTCTGACCTTTTCAACTTAAGCTTCTCATCAAATTTTCATATTTTTAGATGATATCTTTACCAGCTCCAAATATCCTACAGAGCAGAACTGTGGGAATACAGCCAGCTTTTACTTAGTTTATGATTTCACCTTTCTAACCTGATCTTCTCCCTTGGTATTGTCTTTTGAAAAAGTATTCTGAAGGGTTAAGCAATGTTTAAAATACAAAAGCATCTCTCCTTCCACTTAAGAACAGAAGTGACAAGTCAAAAATAAGACAGAGCGAAAATACATTTGTGATCTATAGGATAGTATCAAGACTGCCTAGTTTATTTGTCATGACAAATTTGATGTGTAAATTCAAGCCACTAATTAGTCTCTGCACTGCAAAAGAGCTGATTAAGTGGTTCACTGCTACAAAAAAGCTATTGCCATTCCCCCCCCTTTTCCCTCTCTGTGACCCTACCTGCTCTCTGTTATTAGCTCTGGTATTTGCCTAATTGTATAGTAAACTTATTTAATCATCAACACAAAGAGGGTGGAGAGGAGAAGAAAAAGAAAAATCACTTCATTGTGCTATTGCAACAGGCCTTGCTAAAATAGACAAGAGTCTCATCAAGAGTTTCTCTGCTAGAATAAGAAAAAGTTGATTACAAAAAAACCCCCTTAAATTTTTGAATATACGTTTTAAAAGACTCCACTTAAGAGTCTAGGGGACATATATTAGTGAATTTTCAGGAGGAGACTCGGTAGAGAGGGCAAGTTCAGATGGGAGGACTCATAAGTGCATGACTGACAAAGACAGGAGTTCTGGCACGTACACTGAAAGGAGTCAGTAGACATTGAGAATAACTAAAGAGTCCCCTAAAAACAAGTTAAATAAATCCTATAAATAAAAGTATACTATGATATGTTGAAACATAATCTTACTTGAATTGCTTGCAAATACATATAAAAGAATGACTATCAAAATAAATGAAAATAAAACCAACCATTACTTCATTAATCTTGTGGATTTATTACTCTTATTTGGGATGATTTTCCCCCATATTTTTAGTATAGTCAATGTAATGTTTATTCTGTTTCTTAATCTATTTTTACATAAATACATAAAATGAAATGCTTAGTAATGTCTTAGAAAATTTCATATTTTTGGGAAAAAAGTCTGCTACTTCTGAATCCCTATTGTTTCACCAAAAGATCTTCTCCAATAAAGTTTTATATTTTACATTTAAAGGGCAAAATGTCAAAAATCCTTTAAAAGCATACACATTTGAGGAAAAATAGACAAGAAAATAAAAGGCCAAGCAGCAGTACTGCATAGAAGGTTCCAATAAGCAGATTGAACTATGCATTACACAAACTGACCTTGCTCTGTCAACTGTGATGAGCTGCAGGAGAATCCCCCACTGGATTACTCTGACAAGTTTTAGTCAAATAAAGACAGAGATAAAATTAGGCCAAGCTGAAAGTATGACTAGAAAATTAGTAAACTTAGAAAATGTGATTTGCGATGAAGGCTGGGCTTAAGGAGAGAAAAAGGGCAAAGATATATGGGAACAGTATTCAAGTTTGTTTCCACATCTAAGGCACTATGAGAAGTAATTGGTTTAAATTCCAGGAAAGGAAACTTGGTTTAGGTACTGGGAGCCCATCTATAGTGTGAGCTATTCAATTCATTCAGGATAAGGAAAATATATAAACCAGGGAAAGCGTTGAACTGTGAGCAAGCAAGGTTCTGAAAAATAGGTATTATTTTGATACTCCTCTGCACAAGTACTGTCCATCAGCCTTGAAACTAAACAATAATTCTATCTGCTTTTCTTAACACTGACTCTAGCCACAGACTTCTGATGATCTAAACCCAAAGTGTCATAATAATCTAGAGTTACTTCAAGAAAGTCAAAAGATTTGAGTAAGGGTGGGGAAATCACAACCTCTTCACAAAGAAAAACATTCATTATGAAGAGTATAAAATATGTATTTTTCTCTACATTAAAAACCTTCATTTTCAGCTGAGTATTACAAGACAAATTTTAGATTCCTCTGGTCTGATATGCATCTCACTTCATGTCCAGTATATTGGAGAGAAATATATTGCAACATATTTCAATTTCCAATACATCTTTGTTTTCTTCAGAACAGAATCTATTGATTAGCCACTTTTATTAATTATTTACCATGCCGCTCTTCACAGGGACTGGTATTATCCTCTTTTCAATTTCAGAGGCCAAATAGACTTCAAGTTAAATTTGACTGATGAAAAAATCCACAAAACTTTACATGTATTTTTTCAAAATATGTTCTATGGTCACCTTGAGAACAACTTTCAGCTAAGAACTCCAACTCAAAAATCAAGGAACAAGTTTTAATTACAGATGATAAGTCTGTTGTCTACAGAGATAAACACACTTTTCACCCTGGAAGAAAACAAGGAGTCATGAAATAAGTCAGTTCCTCCATCATAGCCATAGGTGTGCACTTGATAATGATGAATTTATGCAGGAAAGGTCTTTAGGTTAAATGGGGGGGGGGGGGGGGGGGAACATGGCAGCAATAGACTCCCAAGTCTAAAGAAAGTTTGCATCTTGTCATAGACTTTGCACAGATTCGATAGAATCACAGAATGCCTTGGGATGGAAGGGACCTTAAAGATCATCTATTTCCCTCCCCACCTGTCACAGATAAGGACACCTTCCACTAGACCAGATTGCTCAAAGTCCCATCCAATCTGGCCTTGAACACTCCTAGGGCTGGGGCAGCTACAACTTCTCTGTTGTTGAGCCTGTTCCAGTGCCTCACTATTTCTTCCGTATAACTAACCTAAATCTACCCTCTTTCAGCCATTATACCTTGTTCTACCACTACACACCCTTGAAAAAAGTCTTTGTAGGACTCCATTTGTTTCTTCCTAAGCCAGTTTATAACACTTCATTGAAAGGTAAGATAAAGTTTAGGAGTTTTAAGACCTCTGCAACTGTAACAACCACTTATTTTTACTCTTCTTTTATTTCTGCATTCTCAAATTTTAAAACACTATACTGCTTCTGTAGACAATCTTTCACAAATGATGCACGTGTGTGTATTTGACAAAAAAAAATGTCAAATCTAAAGAGCAAGATTATTCTTAGCCCTCCGTGGCTATCCAAGAAGATTAAGGGGATTTATTCAGAAGAAAGACACAGCTGTAGCTCTGATACCAGTTCAGTCAGGGGAAGACAGGGAGCCCAGAGGAAAGTGCACCTTGCTCTCAGAAAGGCCTACAAGTAGGTACATGGCCACAAAAATGCTGAGATCACAGCTGTACATTTCTATGCCTTACATAGCAGAACTGCTGTCAGATATTTTTAAGGGCACTACAGTTACAAAACTAGCATTAAATTCTGATGTTGCTCAGTATTTACTTCACTGAGTATTAAGGGATTTTTATTCCCTTTCTGAGTGATTAACAGAGAAATCATTAACTGTGAAGGACAATAAAATTTGCACACCTGAGCCCATGATTACAGTGCCACAATGCCCAACACTGACACACATGATGAGAATGTTTAACTACTAATATTTTACTAACTTTAAAATAGTTTTATATTTTTCTAAGGTGATCCAAAGCCTTAGTAAATAGTTCTGGGAACACAACAACAGAACCAACTCCTGCAAGAGCATGAAGCAGCACAGTTAAATGACTAAGAAGAATGGCAAACGAACTGTACTGTTTCCATTTGAGGTTGAATGTGAGACTATTGATCATCATTTTAAGGGATCAGACTAATCGTTTGGGCTGCAATGTATTACTCTCTATGTATCTGAAATGTTAAAGAATTCTTTAAAAAAGGTCTTATCTTGGAGGGATTTTCCCAATAGGAAAATAAGCACATTTTACGCTTTTCTTGCATGAAAGAAGAGTGTAACTTGCTCAAAAAAGACAATGAACTAGTACAAATTAATATCCTGTCTAAGTGGTCAGATCCTGCATGATTTAGCATATTTCATAACATGCTATAATTCTTGCCTCTTTTTGCTATGAATGTTGCACATCTTGGAAGTTTTCAGACAGCTAGATGCATCTTGCCACTAGGCAAGACATTTTTATGAGGTTTCAAAACTCTACATTGATTAAGCAGCAGTGCAACATCCCTGATGTTCAAATCACAACTAGTCTACATTTTTTTCTTTAAATCTGAGCTTGAAGTCTTTTCATTGTTCTTCATAAACCATACTTTTTTACTAGAGGAAAAAAAAAACCCAAGCCCCAGCTTTTCATACATAATTAAATAGTCAAAATCAGAAATTCTAAGGCTGCTTCTTTCTGTTAGATGGCGTCCATCTTAGAACCACCGCCAACTCTTTGCTACACTCTTGACAGTCCTCCTCCTACACTTTCTTGGCAAGAACAGGGGGAATAGATACACTTTCTTCTAACCCTTTGAGCTGATAACCCTTCTAGCAAAATAAAATTTAACCCTTCATTACACACAAGGTAGACGATATCTAAGAACTTGTTCATTGTGTAAATCCAGTTTTGTACACAAGATTGAAATTATTTTAACATACAATGTGTCAAGGCTAGCAAATGAGAAATTCTTATTATCCTGTATTTAATGACTTCTCCCAGCTGACTAGTCACACACAACACCTATGGAACTGATAATGTAATGAAAGGTATTTAAAATGCTTCTAGAACAATGTTACTTTATCTATGTGTGTTTTTTGCTTGGCCATTACAATATAATAAGAGGATACACACTCCCAGATAAGATCTTAGCAGAAATTGACAATTTGAGAAGACATCATCTGTTTATAGCTTAAGTTTATATACTAACCAAAAAATATAAACAATTTAAGCAGATATTGCCTGCAGAACATTTGCTCTACTCCAATTAAATCATTTTTAAGCAGATTTAATTAGCACAGCCTGAGCATTTAAATAAATTTTCTGATATTTTAACATGTTGAAGCAGCACACATAGGTTTGTACATGCCATTAAAGAGATTTAAGATTTCACCTTCAGAACTAGAAAAAAATAGAAAAACTAGCAAAAATCAGGTAAAGATGTAAATTCTTGGAGTATTTCTAGTTCACACATACACAGCTGCAGCACAGTAGGTTATTTCTCCTCCCTCCCACAGCTCCACCATCAATGCACTCCACAGCCTTGTTTCTGAATTGCTAGCTTCACCTCCTTTTCAGCCAAATGGTTTCTCTGCCACAATAACTCAAATTATTTCCCTATATTAAATTTCTGAGAATATTTCTTTCGAAGCCAGTGTACCAAAACCCACAATTCTTTTGTATTCAGTATCTGCTGCATTTTGAGATCAGAGGAAGATTTTCAAACCTGAGTTGCCTTTGTAGCCACCAAGACACCTCACGCAAAGCCAGAGAATCACATTGAACATTCAGACAAGTTCACTAAGCTGAGTCAAATTTTAGCTGAACAGTCGAACACCAAGCACTGAAGAGAAAAATCTTTCCAATCCTGCTTTTCCTCAGGGCTCAAGGCACTAGCAAGATGCCATACAGATAGCTGCAGCCTGAATAGCTGAACCATATAATACATTTTTATATAAACTGCCCTATTAGAAGGTAATACAGAGATTACTTCTTTTATTTCCCATGGGAGACTTAGTCCATCCCACCCTCACCAAACACATACTAATAAGAAACTAGATTTGAGAGCTGCAGAGTGTCTTCCTCTGCAGAAAAATTCAGGCCTATTTTCCAAAACCATGACAACTTCTGGTGCCACTCAGCCGACCTCTGGTCCAGCCACATACTGACAAATCTACCAGTTTCACTCATCTCTGACACTGAAGGACTCTTTCCTGCTTCTGCACAGTCCTGTGCCTGGCTGAAGCCAGCCTGTCCCCTGCAGAGGGCCAAGGTCCCCAAAGACACCAGAGCAAACCTGTGAGCTACAACCCCCAGCCCAGGTGCAGCCCGGACAAAACCATGAATTAGGAAGCAGGTGCCCCCAATTGTCCTCTGACACACCTGTTGACTCTCAGCAGTGTTTGCTTCATACAGCACAAAGGAAAAGATTTTTTTAAGACCAACACTTGCATATTTTCCCACAAAAATATCATTGATAAAATAAGTCATTAAATTGTAAGAGTAACAGAGGGAAAAATTATTTTCTTTTTTTCATTGCATGGAAGTTTCTGGTAACATTGAGATTCTTAAATTTCATTAAAATTGCTTTCAGCATTTTTGTTTCAAAAATATTCAATATTAGCCTAATGTTTTCCACTGATGTCTATGATTTGAAGAAATAAATGTTAGGCTCAAAAATATTCCTAGATGTTTATAGTAGAAATATCTAAAAGTTTTTCAAAGCCGTCTCCTAACTTTTCTTCCCCTATCCTACCTGTAATATAGAAAGTAAGCTTTGAAAAGCATTATTGGTAGGGTTGCTTTTTTCCCCCAGTTTTATCATTAGAACTATCACTTATAATCTGTTGGGTTTTCTTAACACATAATACAATACATCCAATCCTTTTTCATTAAATTTAAAATTCACATTCAGTTTTCCTAGAAAGGAACGAATTCTTGATTTAAAAATTTAAATCTGGGAAAGTTTCCCTTTTCAAATTTAATTACACTATACACTGGGTTTCTTCACATCATCTTTTATGCTGAAGCCTTCCCCATGCTGCTAGTAATTTCTATTACCCTTCACTGACTTTTCATTTTCCTGCTACAATCTCATACTTTACTATTTTCACTAAGTATCTTCTCATAACATTCTAACAAAACCATATGAAAATGATGCCTGTACTCTGGGGAACAAGTAAGTTCAAATCTTCATTATCCTCCCTTTAACCAATATTTACCAGATGAATAAGAAAGAAATTCTAAAATGAAATCCCACAACAATTTAGTTTCAATCACATTTTATTTGTAGAATTAAAGTATATTAAAGAAACATAGATTTACCTCTGCTTAACTTTGACCTTCAAGTGCAAGATTTAATAGGCTAAAGATTAAAGTAAATCATGATGGTTTGCTCATTCTTTTGCATTATGAAGAGCTGTGAGGAGGAACTAAAACATGAAATAAAAACAAATGGCAAAGTCACTTTGTGAAGGCAGATTAAGAAAAAGTATGCACATTAGAAAGAGGAAGTTATAAGCTATTCAAAAGGAAAATAATGATAGTATTATTTTTATATATTTCTCATCAGATATATGTGAAGTGTAATCTAAAAAGAACAGTATTTACTTTTGGGCAACCCCATGGAGAGTACAAAAATTCCAAACAATTTACTTACAATATTATAGCAATATTTATTTTAAAAATATGCAGCTAATAAGAAACACACAATCCACCACTAATTATATCTAACATAATTGCACCATTAAAATTAATATGAATTATAATAAGAAGTGTGTTTCAGCAAGTAGATGCATAGTATTATCAAGGTTATCTTCACAATTCTCTTTCCAATAATACATTTGAAAAAAGTATTAACTAGTATTAGAAAAACTCTGTAAAGCACTATCCATGTAAACATATAGACAATGAAGATCCTGATGTGAAGTCACTTTGAATAAAATAGATGCAAACCACTAATGTCTTGAAAAAATATCCAACTAAAAATGACATGTTGATCCTTGACCCAAAATAACAGAATTTCTGACTCCCAGGGCAGATTTCACAGACATTATTTATGAGAATCTTGATTTAGACACGACATATTTTTTAAATCAAGCTGAAATGTGTATTCAGACGAGGCAAAAAAAAAAAAAAAGGTGTGAAAATCCAATTAGAGAATTCTGTGAGATGTTTCAATTGCTTCAGAGTATCTGCACAGAGAGCAGGCATGCAACACCTCACTGCAGGCTGACATTCCATTTCTGGGTAAATCTCAGATGTGTACAGCCAGGTGAAAAAGCAGAGAAACAAGGAAAAGACGGGGGTTCTGGGCAGTCAGGGCCTCGACACTGGGTGTGGAGAAAGTTCATTTTAGGTGCTATATTGGTTATTCTTTCATTCATGCTGAGAAACCCACATTTAGTGCTGTGGCAGTCTCTGCTTACGACCACTGGCTTCTCTCCTTCCCTATTACCTCCTCAACAGGCTCATTTGGTCAAAATAATAGTCAACAAAACTAATCAACAAAATTGCTCTGTCTGAAAGGTAGGGGAGATTTGCAAAGCTGCCTGAAGCAGACCCTAGTGAGATCTCCACAAGGCAGTAATCAGGTGAGGGATGTACAGGGTAGCATGATCTGCACACAGAGCTTGTCCAAGGCAGATGCAGGAGAAGTCAACCCCACTGCTCTGGTATCCTCACAAGGCAGAAATTAAAATGATACAGGCAACAGCCCTATTTATTTAGATAATGCCTGAAAAACATAGAAATTGAGAAATAAGGTAAAAAATGTGGTTTAATGTTAAATCATCCCCTCAGCGCATTTTTTTTCATATGACACTGTGGGTGTGCATAAAAACTTTGCATGCAGAATCTTGCACTAGTGGCAGACTAGCAAATGTGGGCATTTAAAATTGTTCTTCTAGTTTAAGAGAATTTTATTTTTACATTCTGTATTAATGAATTTGAAATAAAATATTAATCAGAGCTTGAAGAGTCAAGAAAGTCATTTCAAAACCATACAGCAAGTTAAGTTTACAAAAGATGCTGAAGAATAACCTTTTTCCTGTTAACTCTCTTTGTGGTTAGGACTATCTGCTCCCATTCCCTCATTCATTCTCTGTCTGGTGGCCCGCCATACTCTTCTCCCCTTATCCAATACTTAACATTCTTGTTCATCTTTTTTTCCTTCATTAAATCCTATATAGTGAAGTCTTTCGGCACAGAACTCCTCCTAGAAATACAATTAATTAAAGGAAATCCACTGTCAGAATGAACATGACACTTGCACAGACCTCATTTTTTTTAATTAGCCTCCATTTTTAATGTGTCCTTTTCTATGGTTTGTCCTTGTTACATGTAAAGGCAGTAATCCCCCCTGTCTGGGACTGTAGCTCATTCTATCAGTGTATTCTGCCTAGCAAAGCAAGAATCTATCACTGGTTCAATACAAATATTGCTGTGACAATAGTTATGACAATGACAGCTAGGAATATTCTTATATTTAATAACATGCTAAGATGAATGGACAGCAGGTTCATGAAATGGTTAATTTTTTTTAATAACACTCCAAATAATTAAATATAAATAAATAAATGGCAAGAATTATAATTTAATCAAAATTAAACCTCTTCCACCCCTAATTTAAATGAATTGCAGTGAAACAATATGTTAAAGAATAATACATAGGTTGCAGCATCCTTCATTCATGTGATGAAATGTTAGAATTAAATCTCCCATACAACTCCAAGCCAGGTGCTTTGGGCATATGAGTGCTGATACAATCTTTAATTACAAGATTTCATTATTTTCTTGAAAGACTTTTTTCATTACATTTACAAAAAGGATGGTACTCATCAAGTGAAGAGCTATATAATATATTCTTTCCCCATGTTTATCCAATCTATGGTCTCACAACTAATTTGTTGCACACTATTTAAGACCTCCTCTGAGGGAGGAGAACAATGTTTTCCTCATTAGTTTGTGCAGAGTTCATCATGATAGAACCTCAGTGCTTCATAAACATGACCAAATTTACTTCTATAAAATTTCTGTGACACAATTTCTCCTATTTTGCAATAGAAACACTGAAGCAAAGGGAACTTCATGCGAGTTAACCCTCAAAAAAGGGGAGAGCTAGTGCAATTCACATTACAGCTCTCCAGCATTGCCCAAGCCCAGTGTAACCTAAATTTAAGCAGCATTTCTAATCTAGACCTCAGCATTTCCTGCACACCAGTATTCAGGCAGTAACACAGAGGTGAGTCAGTCTAAGCAGGGAAGTGCGGCTGCCACCCAAGCTCCTCTGAAACTGCATGAAGCAGCCCGGACTCCCTTACTCAGAGTGGCTTCAGCTTGGTGCAGCACGGACGGCTCTGGATGGCAGAACACTTAGTGCCAAGGGGATGTTCCTCCTAGGTACAAATTAATTCATGTGTTTGACAGGATTTTGACTCTGAACTACATGCAGCATTTCCCAGAACTGAATATTCATTAGTGTCATGAACATGTATTTTAGTTATACACCCTCTGAAAGCAATACTGCTGTGAAAGTATGACTACTCCATGTGGTAGCAGGAATACAAGGTTCACTCCTGAACCACTGTCCTGATTTAAGCTAAAATGCTAGTGTATACACAACATGTAGACAGCACTGGGACAACCAACAGAAATCCCACTTTCTTTCCAAAAGTGACAGCACAGTGGCATTGTTAATGCTCTTTTGTACTTTGCAAAGTAGTCCCACTAGGAGATGGAAAGTAAAACTGCACTTCTTATCTTTTTTTAAATTTTCAGCGTAAAACAAAAAGCTTGAGAGAAAAAAACGGTTGTTTTAATCTGTTCTTGAGTACTGCTACACAATCAAACATGGAAGAGCCACAGGGCCAGAACAGGGCATATAAATCTCTAACAGCATTGCTAGAACACTCTAGCACAGGAAGAAGAGGTTCTCATCCTTCCTATCCAGTGCCTGTAAAATTGCACAAGTATCTCTGTGAACAGGCAGCAAAAGAAAGCATAATGCACAGTTAGAATTTTTCACCCTATCTTATTAATCTCTTTATAATGAATTATTAATATATACGTCACAAGAAGGGTGAAACACTTCATATAAGTCAGTGGGAAAAATGCCTATTGACATTTATGGGGCTGAAATTTTACTGTAAAATTAAAATATAGACAATGCCCAACACAATCAGTGATACTCCAGAGCAAATTTTCAGATCAATGTGAAAACAATCACCTACAAAGAACTAGGGTGACTTACACACAGTTCAAGTAATAAATCTTTGTAACTTTCATACAGACAAGAAATTAAACAGAAAGTATTTTAAATTAAAAGGTTCTATAAAAGAATTCAATTAAATGGGGGCATATTTTCCCTATTGTTGCTTTAATTTCAACAGATGTTTTCCCATAAATCATGAAAACCATACACAATATTATCTATCACTCACGCCAGTAACAGGATTTTGCAAGAGCTGGCTCATGTCCTTATAAAGTATATCATTGCTGCTCTCTGCTGGTGAAAGTAATTATTCCTTTATTTAAAACCTTGTAGAGGAAATTCAGTGAATTTTATAGGAAACATAGTAAGTGTCAGATGAATAGGAAGATCTTTTATGGCATTTAAATAACCATCTTGGTCATCACAATGGTTTGTTTTCATTGGTACATCTGTATTCCTGAGGCCACCAAAATTAGTAATAAATACTGGAATTACACAAACAAAACTCCACCTTCAAAGGCCATGGCATTTAAATTCATAGATTCACACATCTCAAGTGACTTTTGCTTGTAATACTGAAGGGTGATGAATGGAACAGCATAGAGTAGTTGTGGTGCAAGAGCCAAATGTGAAGAGAGTAAAGAAAACATTTAAGGACATTGGAAGATTATGCCCATTTAACAAAATATATTACCCAGAATGTACCTAACACACGAGAAAATGTCTGATCAGCACTATCTTCTCAAAACCTGCCTTAATTCTTTGTCTCAGCTAAAGTCGGAATGCATTTTATCAATAAAAAACAAGCAAATGTAAGTTTCCAACAGTTTCTAGTTTCCAGCATCTTTAAGACTTTACTGGACTGCTAAATTTCTATTTGAATTATAATATAAATAGAAGTTTCACTTTTGGAGCTCTGAGACAGGTAGTCCTTAATTAAGTGGTCCCACTGGGTAACTATTGCTCAATATGAATGGAGGTTTCAAAACCAGCTCCAAAATAAACAACATCCATTTAGCATATTGTGAAAATAATTTTCTGGTTTCATAAAGAAATATTATATGGCAGGCCAAGCTGATTTTAAAATTTTCTCAGCTATGAGATGAAAATTACACCAAATCAGTATACAAAAAAAGTCTCCCCAAATCATATCAAATAATATCTCTGTACCTAGCAAGAAACACAACTCAGTTTGTTCAGTTTATCAAACAATTTATTTAGCAAAGTACAGCAACATGAATAATTTATTTGTTCTGACTGAAAACTCATGTTTTTCTCAATGAATTATTTCAACAGTTGTACATGGAGACGTTTAGCCATAATCTGGGATCACAAAAATTGAATCAGCGTTGAGCACAGAATGTTAAAAGAAGTTTCTAGCTAAAGAATTTATTTCCGAACAGCTTAGTGAGCTTTACTTGAGGTCAAAGCACTTCATTTTGTGACAACATAAATAAGATGCAGAAAAAAAATTTTATTTCTGTGTCTCCTTACTAAGACAATACTAGAGTAGTTTACAAAACCTACTGTGGCAACAGTCCAATATATTGCTGCAGAAAGAAATCTCAGGGCTTTTTTGTACAAACATATGTGCATAATATAAAAACCTATTTATTCCAAAAACATTTAACAGCAGACAGCAAAGAAATCAAGACTTATTAATGATGTTTTTAAAGACAGAAACAATCTGGGACCCATGACTAAAGAAATGGCATCTTTCTTTATAGTTCACAGTTGAAACCAACCAGAGATGTTAATTCAGCTACATCGACCCATGCATACAGATACGTTAACATCCAACTAATAAACAAGTGATATTTTATTACCAAGCTTTATTCCTCATGACATTTACCATTCTACCTCTCACCTCAAGCCATTAAACCATTTTGTCTCACTGAAGTCTGAGCTCAGCATGAAGCAGGAAGAGGAATGAATTGCACTATGCTCTGGCTTAGACTCAGTAGTTTTAAATGAGTACTCCAGGAGACATAATGAAAGAACTCAAATACTTTCGCCATTATAGTTTTCTGTAATGATTTATTTTGTGACTAATTAGCTCCATCCTATTAAGAGATATTGTAACCATTTCAAATTTATGTGTGGAGAGAATGAAAGTAAGCTGAGATGAGAAATATAAGTAAAGGGAACTGAAAAAAAGAGGGAAAGCTTGCTGTCATGCTGTTAAGTGCTATTTATCATATCCTCAGGGTGTGTTTGGGATTAAAGCACAAAGTTCTCAGTGGAAATTCAACTCCTACAAACATTATAAACAAAAGCTTAAAACTTCCAGGGTGCCTGGGGTGAAACAGTGATAAGCTGAGGCTTCAATAGGGATCTTAAGTACTTTAAGACCCTCTCTGTTCCTACACACTTAGGACATTGCCTAAGGTGAGAACAAAGTCCCAGTGAGTGAGGATGGGCTTTCCTTGTTCATTTTTAGGAGCCAAGCACTTGCCCAGGAAAATGCACTCTCTGTAACTGTGCACAAAGCAGCACCCTGGCATTTCTATCCTTACACCCACTGGTGATGTAAGGCTCATGTGAGGTTTTGTACAAGTTTAGAAGGGCTTAGCAGATCATGGTGAGAGACTGTGAACTTGTGGTCAGCTTGTCAAATGTACACTCAGCATTGGCCATGAAGGAATCCGCTGCTGGCAGCCAAGGGATCTGTGTAGATTGCTTCAGGACCAAGCACAAATATGTCAAGGGCTCCCAACAACACTGATCTCACTAGTGCTTGTGACCCTCAGGCAGGGAGGCAGTTTCCTTGGGGAAAATTGGTGAGGATGCACAATAATCAAATGGCTTGTATGCATGGCAATCCTGTGACAATGATAGGTGATATGGATGAGAAATGTCTCTTACAGCCTGCAAAATATGAACATGAACCACTCCATATCACTTGACCTCATTGCTCAGGCATTCAAGATGGTCTAGACATAGCCCGAAACTTCTGAACTGCTTTATTGTATACTGCTATTATTGTCAAGATATGCTACCCTGGCTAAGTTAACAGTCTTACAATTTAGTAAGTTAAATGTCAAGTGTTCTGCTTAAAGAAACCAAAGAAGAGAACAAAGCAAAGCTTGCAATACATAATGTGAGACTTATAACACTGTGGTAGAAAAAAAAGCATCTTTTCTCTCAACATAAATTCCCACAGGATGTCATGGGTTAGCAAGCATAGTCCCAGAAGTGATGTTCTTGCAAATGGGTGCTTACAGCTTCCTCTATGACCTGACAGAACCTATCAGCTGGCCAGTTTGAATATGGACAATTCTTTGAGCCACTTAAAATTGTGACTGCCTCTGTGATCCACATTTAAGAATAGTAAACCCTGAGGCAGAGTCTCTCTCTCTCGTTTCCAGCGCTGGCACAGGTGGCTGCGGGCCCCGTGCAGGGGCCGGTGGGCCCGGCCAGGCCCTGCTTGGGCCAGGCTGGGCCGGGCCACGGCCATCCTGGAGCCGATGGGCCCTGTTCCACCCACGGAATCCCCCCCCAGCAGGGCTGTGGGCAGCCGGAGCAGCTCGGCTCCCCCCCCACCTCTCCACTGCTTCCAAGATTCAGCAATAGCAGCACCGCTGTCTGGCAGAGGACAGTGATAAGCCACATTCCAGCTGCAAGGCCTGGGTGAGATGAACCCTTTTAGTGCTGTGAAGAGCTGAAAACCTGAGGGAAGAGAAAGAGGAGATGCTTAAAGCTGAAAGTCTGTTGTGAAGCTATGATATATCAGAGTATCCTGTTGTAATTTCATGAAGATATGGGGGGTGGAGTGTTCAACTCGTGAGCAAAAGCACCTGCGCTGAGATAGGCAGATGCTGACACAGCTGTAATTTCATGAGAAGTTTGGACAGGGAGAGATGGACCAGATGAGGACTTTTGCTCCAAATGGGAAAGGAGAAAACCTCAATTCCTAGAGATGCTCCCAGAGATAGTCCTAAAGATGAAGATGAGGGAGACCCTTGGCTCCCAGGGAAGGAGAAGGGCCTCTGTTTTTGTTTCTGAACGGCTCAACCTTAAAACTGTACCCCAAAAACCTTCAAGAGTGGACCCTTGAAAGCAGTTGCAGGAAAAGCTGCAAGTCGGGGGAAGGGACTCACATGCAAGCAGAGAGACTCCTCTTCCTAAATGGACTGAACAAAGTTATTTGGAAGTGGGCAGCTGTCTCATTGTGCTAATGTTTTCATATGAGCATGGGCAAGAGAGACTCTTCTTCCTAAGTGGACTGAACAAGGTTATTATGGAAGTGGTAAACAGACTGAACATCTTAAGGGTTGTCTTTTTACATTGTCAGTGGGAGAAAGGAGAAAGGTGGGGGGAGGAGAAGAGTTCTGAAGGTGTGGTATGATTTTTTTTTTTCTTCTTTTAGGTCTGTTAATAAACTTCTTTATATTCTTTAAAGTTTAGTGCCTGCTTTGCGTTTCTCCTAATTCTTATCTCACAGAAGATAAACAGTAATGAGTATTTTTGGCCAAACCACTACACTAAATTGTTGTTTCTGCCCGGTTACAAACCCAACCCGCTATACAGGGTAAAGCTCACTTTATCTTATGTGCTAGCACTGCAAGCAAAAAAACCATTAAATACTATTTTATTCACATCTGCAATTGTTTCTGGGTTATCTGCAAGATAACAAACAGAACTGTACAACTGCTCCAGGTTTGGACTGAAAAGCCTGGAAGTGCTCTAATACCCTATAACTCTCAGCACATTTTCTTTAACAGGTGTTATCAAAAGTGAAGAAATAACATGCTGCAAATTCTCTCCATCTCGGCCCTCACTACAATGTGAACATTAAGTTTTATTTGACATTTCCCATCTTTTAAAACTAGCTGTATGTAACACTTTCAAAAATTTTAACTAGAAAAACACTGAGCTCAAAATGGGAGTTTTCTCTAGCTTATCTTTGAAGACAAACCAGCTGGGTTCTTCGCTTAATATCCCAATAAACATGGATGTCTAATATTGCAGCTAAGAAAAACCATTTGGGTGCAGTGGCTTTTGTCATTTTATCATTTTAAGCCAAGAAAGCAAATTACACATCATCCCTTCCACTGAGAAAAAAACTTTGACAGTGGCCTGTATAAGCAGTTCTTCATTCTGCTGGTGATAAACGAACCACCATAGAACCCCTGAAGACTGAGGGGGAGGAAAGTAAATGCCTGCTTCCTACAAGGGAAAGGAAAAATATTTGCTCTTTGACTGAAACAGCCCAAGAAACAGAAAGCTGACTGAGAAATTTAAGAGCTGTAGGTGAGAACATGACAGTCAGTGGGTTACCTTGATATGCCATAAGTTGACAGAAAAGTTAGCTGAGTCTCACCAACAAAAGCAGTCCTGGGATCTGGTGCTCAGAAGCAAAGTTAATGAGAATATTTTGCAACAGCTATCAGAATATACTAGTGTAAAAGTCTTGTAGAGATGGATTATACTAAGGTTAGTAACTAGAAAGGTCTTGAATTATATGCATTTATTCCAATACACAAACAGATATTTAAACAAATATGCCATTGAACAGATTATGTATTTATTTCATCATGATGTTTTCATAGTGGGACTTTTAAGATTCAGTGATGCAAGTAAAGCATTTTTCCCTTCTCTGTTCTCTGAGATTCCTTAGCATATTACAGATAATAAGGAGGTTTTTGGTATTGTTTCTTGCTAGTGTTACACGTACCTGTCTCCTTCCTCAATTTTAGCCTCTTTGACTATGTAACATTAAAGCAAGATTATCACAGAGAAAAGAAACAAACAGAAAAACAAAGAATTAAGGAGATACCTGGCATAAATAACTCCTAGGAAGTTAT
Source organism: Coloeus monedula (assembly GCF_965178545.1). NCBI lineage: Eukaryota > Metazoa > Chordata > Aves > Passeriformes > Corvidae > Coloeus > Coloeus monedula. The sequence goes on along the minus strand of NC_138785.1, from coordinate 58,197,292 downwards.
GGTACTACTGGCAAAATTGTGGGTTGTTGCAGCTCAGATGTGATAGGATGAAGCTGGGCATTCACACAACATTACCTGATGTAGGCCCCAGCTGGTGTTAATGGAAGAGCTAAAGCTGGCTTTTCCTTCTCTGGCTCAATAAACCAGAGCCTGAGTTAGACTAATAAAAAAGAAAAAGCTATTTTCCAGGCAGCAGGCATAGTTACACAGCAGGTTTGCCAAGTCTTCAAGTCTAAAAGGCATAAACAATGAAAAACTCTTCCCCAAGAGCATTTGTTTTAACCCTTTTTATCTAATTGTGTAGCAATCCAGCACTTATAACACACCTGTCCTTTATGATCCTAGCATTCATTTTACTGCACAGACTTGTAAACTGAGGAAGCTGTGTTTTAAAGCATACTGCCTTCTGTAGTGCCAGGTTCTCAAAATTCTGTTTAAAAAATAAAATTGTATTAAAACACATATAATCACTTCTACTACATTCTCAAGCGCTCCACAGAATCTGAAATTAAAAGAAAACATCATGCTCCATACATGTAAAAAGAGGCTTGCTTTCATATAATTAGGTGTGAATATCTATTATTTTGAATTGAGCATATGCTTTCAGCATTGATTACTTTTTATCTCATTTTCTTTTAACTTTCCAATAAATAACTTTAGTAGTTTCCCTGAGCCTGGGAGCTTTAGTAATGGACACTTTAAAAAAATATGAAAAGTGAGAAATACTAAAATTGTTAGCTCAGAAAGAGAGTCCTGAGTTTATTTCAAAAGATAGAGAAAAATTACAGTATTTCCACAGACATTAGTATACACAGAGCAAATTTGAAGAGTTCAGCTTTCCTTTCCACCCAGTTCTTGGCTTCTGTACTGAAGATGACAAGATTTCTAGTTACAGAACAGGTGTCCATTTGGAGTTGGACTGACAATGCCACCTGCTTTCACATGGGCAACTTCAAATATTTTACGTATTCAAATGCTTCTAAAATATAAGATTGTAACTAACCCACTTCATTTGCAAGCCCTTCTGTCTTTTATTGCTGTTAGCATCATAAGCATGCATATTTTGAGAGGCATTTAGTAGCCAACCCTGGTGACCAAGAGCTTGTTCTTGCTGTTTGTATCTACCCCAGCCTTTGAGACAGACTGTCCTGACCTTCAGTGCCTGCACCTGTGCCGGCTCCCAGCCTCCCTCACAGCTGGGATAGAAGTCAGGCTGCAGGACAGCCCAGGACCCAGGCAACAGTCAGAGCTTCCTTCTTAAACCTTCCAGAGTCAACCCTCCCTCTTAAACCTAGTAGCTGGGAAGCACCCCTTTTAGTGGAAAAAATTACGTTGGTTTTATGCAAATCCTCCGTATTTCATTCACCTGAGCAAAGCAAGAGTTGGATCAGATCCACCTGCTCAGCCATAAAACAATTACAGAGAGCTGCAGCTCCCTCCCTCAAGCTGCATAAAGGGCTCATTTTCATTCAAATCTCTATTGTGATGCTTTAATTGTTCCTAACTTACTGTGAAGGTCAGTAGAAAACGTTGTACTGTTGCAACTAAATTTAAAATCTTTTAAAATGAGCAACTACCAAACTACATACTTTAGGGTATATCACTTTCTGTAATATTTCTCGGCTCCATATGTTTAGCTTAGGGCAATATGTACATTTTCTTATGTTTCAGCTTCCTGTCTGCAAGATGGCAAACAGTAACTCATTTATTTTGTTAGAGCTCCAAGCAACAGCTCTGCCAAGACCAATAAAGAGCACACTTACAGTTTACATGTTTTTCTATGTTATCTATCAATGTTGTCTACATTGCAGCCTTTGCAATGCCATAAATAAGTGATTTGGTATTAAAAATGTATTCTGCCAGAGCTTGAGAGTTTCCTTTTAATTAGAAGAATAACAAATCTAAGAAAGTACTAAAGCCTCTGACTTTGAACACGTGGCTGTACAGACAAAACAGGTCCAGTACTTGCTAGCTAACTTGTTTTCCTAAAGAAAAAGAATTAAAATTACAATGTGACAAAATTGCCATGGTTACAAAGCTCCCACCCTACTGAAGAGGGATATGAAATAACATATAGCCTAAAGACTAAACCTTTTACTGCTTTAATTGCACAGAAATGAGTAAGATTCACTTTAAAATGTGCCTTAGGGTTCCTGTAAGTCATGGTCTTATAAAATCAACCCTAAGCACAAAACCAGAACATTTTGCTCCCCATCACAATACCAAAGTTGTATGAAAAGAGAAAACAAGTTGTTAACATTCAACGCTTTCAAATTCAAGTCAACTTCAGGAAGTAAATACACAACAGAAAAGTTAGACTACAAAGGCACTGGAGAGCTTATAAAGAGTAATGTTCTAGAGAAATTACTCTTCAAGCTTTTTAATTTCTGAGGAAAACCTACTCGGATTCAAAGCCATTGACTTCAAGGTTCGCTTTAAGTGAATTGTGTTCTTGTCCTGTAATCAGTGATGGGCCGTGTACGGTTTTCTTGACATGAAATATTTCTTAGAACTGTAACAAAATGGATACCTCATTCAGATTATCTGTATGAATACTTAACATATTAACTATTCTGCTGTTCAGCAGTGGGCTGAATATCAAAAGGACAATCTCCAGAGAGAATGGGTGCAATTTGGAAATGCATTTCTTCTAGGAGATTAGAAAAACATGTTGTCTTCAGCAGAGAAATCAAATAGTTTTCTTTACAATCTTCATTAAGGATTAATTCTGTATTCAACTACATGAAGAATTTTTACCTTTGAAAGATATTTTCTCATTATTTTATTTGGCAACATTAGGCAGGTGCACATAGTAGAAGCTAAAAATGAGACGGGAGGTGAACTGTTTTTAATGAAACGCAGATATGTCTTTTAAAATCTGAAGCTCAATGGCTTTTAGCAAGGGAGACACTTGTTTACATTCTTTTTCACCCAAACTAATTTTGTGCAAATTAAAAATATAATTAAAGTGCTGATTTTTCTATTAAATTCAGCTTCATTTGAAATTCTTTATATAAAATCTGTGAATGAAAAAAAGATTTTGGGAAGACAATGTTGGGGTTTTCTTACCAGAAATCTTTCCCTAGGCAGAAAAAAAAATTAAACATTAAATATAGGCATATAGGAGGATTATTGTTTATGAATGTAACAAAATAAACAGTCATTCATTCTTCAAAAAATACCAATGTAAGTTATCCCTGCATGCATTCTTTTCTTTGTTATTTAGTATACTCAGAAGCAAAGCTGCTCTAAGGAGACATTACAAAACAAGCGGAAAGACTTAATATAAAGAGAAATTTATGATACAGTGTGGTGATATGGGAGTAGAACATTTTTGAATTACTTGCTCTTCAGCTCAATTTTAGGGGCTTGTGTAACTGTGACTTCAAATCAATTCTACCTGGCTTTGAAACGCAAAGGAACAAATATTTGTTTTTTGTTGTTTGGTTTTTTTCTTAATTAAAATCTATTTCCTCATTCAACACCCTCTGTCCCCCAGCTTCAGCAGGGATCATGGACAAATATATGACATGAAGAGTGGGGCCTGTTAAAGATGGAGGTGATCAGGATTAGTGCTAAGGGTCAAACAGCCTTTCATTTAATGAATTAAAAAATCAATTAACAGTTTGGTAATTTCTGACTCTAACTTTATTTCTTTAAAATCCCCTTTAAGCAGTGAGATGGACTCACTATTTTCAAGATACAATCATTGATCCTTCTCTTAAGCTATAATACAATTTTATCTCTAATATTAGTTCCAAGAAAGCTGTTGACAGCTTGAAGATTGGAAGACAGCAAGAAGATGTAAGACTAGAAGAAGATTTAAGGACTATGAAGTTTGACCTATCAGGAAAGACTAAAATACTGGATATATTCAGCCTAGAAAAGAGATTGGAAGGACACTGGGTTGGTATGAAAAAAAAAATTGCCATTGGGTAGGTATGAAAAAAAAATTGTTATATAAACCAAGGGCACTCTTTAAATCCATAGAACCAAAATCATAGAAACACCTGCATTAGAACTGCAGATATAAAAGGTCAGTTTTCATAATACAGATTTTTTTCCTACAGTCACACATAGTGAGTCACTAGGACTGCTGAATCTTTACACAACCATTTCCCTGGAAAGAGGCAAGAGCATTGTCCTATCCTTCCCTTTATTCTCTAATTTAACTGGGGGTTTTTGCATATTATTTAGCAGTACAACTGCAGCTAGGGCCACAGTTGTATTAAACTAGTTATTAAAGAAACTCTGCTATTTTACAGATACAGATGAACATGTACTTGAATTTTAAAATATTACCAACAGAAGTCTCTAAAAGAAGGATGCAAGTAAAAAACTTGCATGCCCATATTTGTCTTTAAAAATTGCTCTAGCTGTCACTGTCATGGATCTTTAGATTAACAAAGGTGTCTATTCTAGAATGATACACCAGTGCAACTCAATTCTTTTATAAATCCATTTGTTAAAAGCTTGCTCTTGGATAGTTTAAAAGGTCTTCATTTTTTCTCCCCTCTCTCTTGTCTTTCTTTTCTTTTTTTTGTTTTCTTTTTGTTTTTTTGCCTTTTTTTTTTTTTTTGTGTAGTAAAGCTGGAAACATAAGCCAAGACAGACTGCTGTGAAATTCCAAAACAATATAATACGAAGGATCAAATGACCTTGTCAGCAGCATGATTTGAATGACATTTTCTCTAATAATATTTATATGCAGCTGGATAGAGGCTACTAAAGAAGTCACAGAAGCCATCACAATTCATGTAGATGATTACATCTTGACAGGTGTAATCATTCAATGTTATTTGCTCTCTTCTCAGGCTAAGCTAATTACCACTGCAGTTTCCCCGCTACCAGAATGCATGCAAACATCCCTGCATACACTGTCCTGTGCATTGCAGGTGTGGGTATAACATCTTTTTCAAAAGCATATTGGGTGTATTTAATACTGTGAAAAGGCTTAAGATACTGAGTAAGATTACATGAAACCTGGGTGAGGAAAATGTTTAAATAGCTTCACGCTCTTCTCCACAGTTTGGATTGAGGTTGGTTTTGATAGTGGACATGTCAAATAGAGAGGAAAAGCTCCATATGTAATACCCTTTAGTGATTTCATTGGTAACACAAGATAACTCTCTAAAATGTCAGTTTGTGAAATTTCACCTGCAAGAGCTTCAGTCAGTGTAAAGAATAATGAAAATTTCAGTAAGCAACTCAGTAAGCAGCAGTGCAACCTGAGTTTTGCATTTACTGGACATTTTTACTAATATCAACGAAGTTTCATTGATTCAAAGTATATTACTGCAGCTCAGAGCGTGCTGATGAATAGCTGCATCACATCTAGTTGGAGTAATTATAGAGAACCATCCATACAAATGTGTGATGTTCAGCTTAGTAAACACAGAGCAGTGTGATTTCCCACATAAGATTCAGCTTTGTAAACACATAGTAAAGTCAGCCTTAAAAATCTGTCAGTAAACTTTTTTCTAGAGGATACAGACACATTAAAAGGCATATTTTAACACTGGGATTAAAGTATTTTTAAAATGGTTGGAAAACTAATTATGTTCTAGGAAGTATATCTAATTAAACACAAAGATGCACGGATTTCTTAGTTGTCAAAATCACCCCTACTCAAGATGTCTTTCTCATTCCTTCAATTATTTTTCTTTAATAATAGGAGCCTGGAATACTTAAGAGAGAATCTTAATGCTGCAGATTTTACTTTGTGAAACCTGACCAAGACTTGTGACTCCTCTTATTTTGTCCTGCATAAAATGTCAGTTCTCAACAACTGCATCTCTGATACACACTGAAAATGTTTCAAAAACACAAAGACAACAGATGCCAGGTAATGGCAGAGTGGGGATCAAATAGTAGGGGATTTAGCAATCAATACCTATCAGAAAAGTATTCAAGCATCCACTGAGATTATACTGTTCCAGCTGCAGTTTTTATATGGATTATAATAGCTTTAAAAAGAATGGAGTGCAAGTGAGATTAGTGTGATTTGTCAAAAAGCATCAGTTGCTAAAACAGAACCTTTTGAAATTAAAATCCTTTTGAGTTTTGTAACAGTCAGATGCCCAGGTGGTACAAATTAATGCAGAATGCTATGGCGAAACATAGATAATTGATGACTTTTTGACGAAGAAGAGTTCCCACAAGTACAAGTATGTTGAAAACATGACCTTTAAGGCCAATATTGTACAGCAGAACAGCAAACCCATTTGCAAAATTCTGGTATTTGTGGGAACTCGCCTCTTCTGCGGTGCAGAGCTGCAAAATGCATGGACCTGATACACACAAAAATATGCTAGGATTTTTACCTATGTTGGAATTTAGAAATCTTCATGTTAGAAATGTATTTAAGTATTGATTCTTCCTCCATTGTGCTGAATGGAAACTTATTGATAAACAACACTGCTAATAAAATAAGAAGGTTGGCTTTCTAAATATTATCTTCATTTAAAAAAATTGATTAAAAATATTTTATTTCTTTGTGCACTCTATCTTCAGGTCAAAGTCATTAATTCTGCCTCCACTTTAAAAGAGTGTTATAAAGAATAGTTAATGTCCATAAACAAAATTGACAGGATCTTTATAATTTCTAACCATTAAATTGATTCTTGCAGTAATATCAAAACCTTGTTAGATGAAAGCTTGTTTTACTCAATACCTTCTTCATCTTGGTCTTTCCTGATCTCACCTGTTCAACATCCTTCTGGTCCCTGGGGCCAGTGCCAAAGTCAAGTTCACGGCTCATGGCAGAAGATGTGTAGTCCAGAGGGAAGCTAGGGACTACTGAATGCAAACTCCATATGCACCAGTCCATGGAACTGGGTGGGAAGTTTCCAATGCTAAGCTAAGGAGAAGCTGAAATCACTGCTTTTATTCAGCCTGAAGTATAAAAGGCAAAGGAGAGTGTAACTGATGCCTTCCATTGCTCAGTGGCTGGCTGGTGAGAAGATGAAGGCAGGCTCTCCCCAGAAGCATGCTGAGAAAGGATGAGAGATAACAAACAAGGTGCAATGAGGAAAGTTCTGATTACATCGAAGGAAAAAATTGTCCACTATGAGGCTGCCCTGACACTGAGACAGGCAGCCCAGAGGGGTTTGGACATACTCAGACCTTAACTGAACAAAGCCCCAACCAACTTTGTTTTAAGAAGTTGGTCCAATTTTGAGCAGCAAGTTGGACAAGATAATCTCCAGAGGTTCCTTCCAACCAAAGCTGTTCTATTATTCTCTGATTTTATGAACTGCAAGCTTAGCTACAGCCCCATTTTTCTAGGACAAAAAGTCTAAATTTAATAAAAATTACACAGCTTTTTTCTATGATGTCTTAGTTTCAGATGAATAACACTTGTGTCTTCTGTGTAAAAAATTCAAATGCAAATTGTCAGATTGTGAAGCTTCTAGTTCATCTGGGAGAGAGCTTCTGTTCTAAAGCTGTAAGTCAGGAAGATCTGCTCCTGAAGTGTTGCACATGTGGTCATCTATTTCAATATTCAAAGAAATGTGATCACTTTCAGCCCATGTTTTTATTATTCACGCTGCCTTCACCCACAGTGTACAAACATAAATAAAGAAAAGAAGCCAAGGTCTGGTTGGGGCAAACAAGATCTGATGAAAACAAGAAACAGTCAATAAATTGAAAAAATCTTAAGGAGCAAGCTGTCACAATGTGCTTGTTCATAGTAGGAAGAGGAAAATAACATCTGGTAATTGTAAAGGATCTCTAATCAAAGCCTTTGGATAGTTCAGATGGAAGCTGATGCAAGCCCTGACATCTTAAGGACCAAGACATGGTGCAGCAGTGTAAATGGATTGATTGTGTGTGTAATTATCTCAGAGGGCTACAATAATGCTCCAATTCCATTAATTCAGAGACCTCAAAGTCACTCATTTTTACATCTATTGAACAGATCATGCCAGTTTGTCACCTCTGTGCTTCACTACGGAGAACTCTAATTTTCTTTGCTCTGAAACCTGTGGTAAACAAACTAAATAGCCGTGGCAATATTCTGATTAGTGGCGTAAAGAAAGAAGAAGGGCCTGGACTTTACTTCTATCTAAAAACCAAACCAAAATCTTTTGCTTTGACTAAGGACCAAAGGGAAAGTAAAAAAAACATTTTAGGAGCATAAAATTAACTCTGTAGCTTCATGGTGAGACATTTCTGGTTATTCTTCACATTCCCCCAAAACATAAAACACCTTGAATTTCTTTTATTTGCCATTTGCATGGCTTCCTTTTACAGAGCTGTATATACTCGAGTTTCTCAAGATACTGTCTTTTTTTCTCTGGGAAGAATTTTTATCTATGTACATATTAAGGATAATATTCCTATGTTCTAGAAAGACTGGTAATGAAGCTGGAGCATGAAGAGTCTCTCTGACCATCCAGGACCGTTAGGCACCTTACACTCCTGCATGCAGTCACTGCATAGGCTTGTGTCAGCTTGGCAGAGCACTTACAGTTAGTTCAGTGTTTTATAAAAAAACACTAACTGTGGATGATACAGAACATGCATTTAAGTTCTTTCTGGAAGAGCTCAGAAAGAAAAACAGACACTGCAGCTTCAGTCAGTGAACAGTTTCCTGCTTACCTTTGTATGAGGTGCTCTGTCAAGTCATACGACTGCCAAGAGGTGGAAGCCTACTTCGAACTGATCAATCAGTGCAATAATGAAAAGCATGACAAACATGACAGAACTTAAAGAACTAGTTGGTAGCAATAAAATTATCTGAAATGTTGTTAAAAGAAAGCTGAACACATCCAGAATGCTATTAGCAAATTAAATCCAGATGTTTAGCTCAAATAATTACACCAAAGCTTAAGTACAAAAGAAGCTCCATAAAAGAGGAGATAGACCTACAGTGTCTGCTATAATGTAAAAATCTCTGGCTTCCTCATCCATGAGAAATTCCATAAGTAACTGAATAATTTTCTCACAAACATTAAAATCTAATTTCCACTGATACTGTATGAACAAGTCACAAAACAATCACTAATCAACACTACTAAAACTGCATTTCATTTTCAGTTTTGAAGCACTACCAACTACACAGGTGTATGAAAAGGGAATTAATGTTCAGAAAGTTTGGAGCTTGACCTTCAAAGTAAAGGTGCCAGAATGCCATAAAATCCCATAAGGATTTGCAATTAGTATATGCTGGATATTATGGTGCCACATTTGAATGTTTTGAGGTGTTTACAATTTAGAGGAGTCTCAAAGCCCTCAGATATTCACTAGTGTCTACATACACTTCAGTATAGAGTACGTGTGGTTTTGACTTTTCAGTAGATGAATGCGAGGGATATTTTATCTGAACTCCACCCGAACTGAATGAATTCAACAGTATAAAGAAGGACAAATGAATGTTAACTTGTAAATAATGTGCAGGAAACTAAAAATAAAACGAAGCAGAGATAAAGGTCAGAATAAATGGAGTAATATCCTTGATTTAAACTCTATTGAAAAGTCCGCCAGCCACAAACAATTTTGATTGATTAGCAATATTTAATCTACTGGAGGTCAGCCACTTAGCTAGCTAATTTTATTTATCTATATTTGCCACTAGGATAAAGTGTTTGTGACATCTAACACACTTTAAGCAAAAGTCTATCTTTACCAGCTGTAAGGCAATCTTGACAACTGAAAGCCCAAGTGAAACAAACTATTGTGGGTGGAGGGGCTGTATGAAATGAAAAACTTCCTGCCCTAAGAGCAGTTATTCTAAAGGCTACAGGTGGATATAAACAATGTGAATATAAGACATCAGACCGATGAAATATCCAGTTACATATAACAAGCAGAATTTAAAAGTTTGAACATTTACCTCTTGGAACTAAAGAAAATGTTTGGTGTGAAAACTCTTGATGTTGCAATCACATGGGAAATTTCAAAATTTGGAGAATGAAACAAAAGCAGTAGTGAGGAGAAACAGCAGTACAGAATGCATACAGGAAAAGATGTGACAAGTAAAGCAGACAGCTGCAATATGAGTAGATGTTACAAAAGAGAGAGATGACTGAGAGAACAAAGAAGAAAAATTTGATATTATCTGAAAAAGTCAAGTAAACCTCTTTTCAAAAGAGTAGAAATAGTAACTTCCTTAGAGTTAATTGAGGAAAGGCAGTTTTCAATAGAGATATCACAGATACAATTTCAAGTATGAAGCAAGAAATGAGGAAACCAGTCACATTGTTCTAATTTCAGTTGCTTCCCAGAATACAGACACATTCAGGGATCAATTCCCATACTAATGGCCTTCAGGGAAAGCAAGCTGTACAAATTGTTCAGATGAAGCAGTAGGAAGTCAGTTTCAATGTACAACTCCAAGCTTCATATCAATACACGTGTGAGAAGATGACACTTGACATGGCATTTAAAGAGGACAAAACCTGGCTGCATTAAGCCAATCTGTCTTGCCAAGGCTACTTCTTTATATAAATATAGCCAATTGATATTGACTGACTCATCAGAAGTAAGTCACACACTTCCCAGGTACGTGACTTTGCACTGGCTCTGGGAGAGAAAGGTGAGTCCTCCATGAGTGCTGGTACGTCTGCTTCTCCAATTTAATGATCAGTGTCTCTACAGATGCTCATAGAAGGAAAGCTACTGGTAAGAAAATGACTCAGTCTTACATTCCTTACCCAGACCAAACAAATCCCAGCTATTCAACAAATATAAAAAGGACCAGGGATAGGTCAAGGAAGAAAATTATTTTCCTAACTCAAAGACTTCTGGAAGTTTTACTATTTATGCTTAACATTAAAAACTCACTAAAACTTATGGGCCCTAACTCTTCGTAAAATCTCCTTCTCCCTCCAAATTAATATAATTATCAGTCTATAATCTATCTTTTTCAATATGCCTAAATGACATACTGAAAAACTACAATGACCTCACAATTACCTGTAAAGATTTATGATTTTGTTTCCATTTCAAAGAGCATTAATCTGCTTTAGTTATAGGATGTCCAGATTATCTAAAATTAAGTTTAGCTTTTAAATGTCACATAGACTTCCATCATACATTTTAGGCATTTGACTCTCAAACTTTAGTTCCTGTACACTGCAGGGAACACACTGTATAAACACTAGCTGCTGAGTGGTTTTTTGTTTGGTTGGTTGGGTTTTTTTTTAATACAGTACTATATTGAAACCCAGAGTCAAAATCAGAGATGTAGTGCAAGTCATGAATGCATGTGTATTTTCTCTTCTTCCTGACAGTCAATAAGCATACTTCTAATATGTTTTATGGCAGCAGTCAGATGTTCATAAAGGATTTTGCACTTTGCTTGTTTTCTCATTTTACTCATGAACTTCTCCAGCAGTTACCCACAGAAACACAGATTGCACAGCTGACCACTGGCCTCAGTGCATGTATCAGATCAACAGCTGTGAAGGCAATATTATTTATAACTATATTCACCAGAAATAAAAATTGTCGTAAAATTTAACTACCCTGGCTTAAAAGGAAGGCTTACAATTATAACTACATTTCTAAAAGCCGATAAAACCTCCAAACATCCTAATTACAATTACTAGGTAGAGAAAGTCCCATCAGAGGCAACTTTTTTGAGCTTTGAGAAAACTTGGCTGACACGATGCCTGGTGAAATATTGTGCATAGAAATAAATTGTTCACAGTGATGCAGATATAACCTATACATTTCTTCAGAATTTGTCCCAGATACACTAAAAAGTTGTTAGGTACACAGCTGCACAGGCTGATTATTTTAGTTCCATGGATTTTCTGTAAAGAGATTTGCTAGCTAATAGATCTGGCTAATTAAGCAATGTCAAATATGCCATGGGTCAAGGGCACAACTGTAAGAACTTCCTAGCCTAGAATCATCTGTTCATTTACTCCAATGTGCAGTAGGTCAGTAACATTTTGTTAATATAATTTAAAATTAACTGTGAAACAAGTATAACCAGAGGATGTGAAAAATATTTAAACAGATGGTTAACAATGAATTGCTGGTCACGAAATGCAACAGCTTGACAGATGATATATTGTATATATCCTGATAATTTGGGAATATTACCTGGACTGGTGGTGAAATTGTTCATGGCTCAGGATATTTTATTTATTTTTCCTTGCTTTCTCCTTTCTTTTCACTTGGAAGCTAACAGTAATTCTTGACATAGACCAAAGACAAGCACAAATAAAGTACATACGCAGCATCTCACTAGTGCAAGATCATCATACAGTCAACAGTACTCTATCAGTTACAAGAAATTTAGTAATCACAAAGTTCTTTCAAGGAAAATACATGAGGAAAAGTTCATGGCCAAAGATCCAGCCTGACTTTGAGGGGCAGATAATATCAGAGTTACAAGTCAGTTAAGATACAGATTTCTGAAAATCAAAATAATTTTCTCCTCTTTTTTTTTTTCTGATGACTATTTTTTAATTTAGTTACTGATGTTAAAGAGAAGCAGGAAACATTATTTTAGTCTAATCTCCTAGAAATTTTTTTCTTTCACAGGTCTCAATTTTTTATTCAACCTACAAAAGTTTAGACTGCATTTCAGTCAAATTGGTGCAGTGAGTGTATCAGCCTGTTGGTCTGAAGAGAAATCGGGTAAGATCCAGAAAAATTAAAACCTAGCAAAACAATGCTCTCTATAAGCAGCAAAATCTCTATCTTGCACAACTACAAATATTTTTCCAGTTCAGCTTTCTAGCAACTCAACTCTGGAATTTTAATTCTACTCTAAGGTCAACTATCTCTGAATCGAAAAATACCCCTTTTTATGTGCCACGTGATACTCAGGATCAGGTTTATTTGAGCTGATTAACAGATAATCAAGGTTTGGCACAAATGCTTGATTAAGACTCACATCCAAAGTTGGATGTGCAGAGCTTAATGTTTACTCCTATCATCAGATTCTAGACACTACAAACCAAATGCTGTGGTTTATATATGATACATGTATATGGATTTGGTATTGTCTCTGTAAAGTGAGTTCAGCATTAAAATAAGAGGGGCTAGTGCAGAAATCTTTAATGGAAACTTGCGTATCAGAAATTGGAACACCACAGAAAAACCACACCAAATTAAATCTAAGTAAAATTGAATGTGCCTTATCTATTCCTAACTTTAAAGAGAAGCAAACACATGCAGGCATAATTTCATACACTTTTTAATAAGGAGGGGAAATAAAATAAAACACCCAGGTTTTAATAATTCAGTTTTTAATAAACTGAATTCTGAACCATTTATTATTAGGATGTTCTTTTAAAGCTTTACTTATTAACCTACACAGGAATTCGAATAGCTTATGTTTTCCCTTCAAGACCTTGTTACATTTTTCTTTGTTTTGTATTACAGCCATTATTCAATATTACATAAAGTTGACTTTGCCACCAATTTAAAATCTTCAATTCTATCCTTATTCTACACTCAAAATTAAAAAGAAAAAAGCTAACAACAAATAGTTACACATTTTGTTACTGCACTTTATTGCAGATCCATATTTGGATGACTGAACACAGATTTTATGAATAATAATATCCCTAAAAAAAAATTTGACCTTTGGATAACTTTTCCCCCAAAACTAATCTGAATGAGGAAAAATTCAGGAAAACTTAATAAACATAATTAAGTTTCACCTTCCGAGGTAATATTTGGTGTTCTTGAAACACTCTTGAAACTGATAGGGTTGCATTTGTTAGGACCATCTAGGTACATATGCATTTAGAGCTCCTGGCTAAACTATCTAAAAATAGCAAAGTAGATAGCCTGACAGCAAGGTATTACTAACTCTTGTTCAATTCTTTCTAATATTTATAGCTTTTGAATTGAAAAGGGCACAACAAGCATTGTCTTCCTATAGTCACCTTTTCCTTTCTTCCTTTTCCTTGTGTGTTGATATTCCTTTCCAAAACAGCAACTTCCTTCAAATAAAAGAAGCACTTTCAATTTCTTTGCATGTTTCCAGTTTTCAGTAACAATTTCCTCCAGCTTTATCCAAACCCATATGAAAGATACACTGAGTTAAGCCTTAAGCTGCACTGTCTGAATTATTGAGTAAAATATCCCACATAAAAGACCCACGGAGAACTGCATAACAACAATTAATGATACAGGTTTTTCTTTATATGACTCAATGGCCCCTGAGACTTAATATTTCTTCTGGACTCAGTAAAATAGTTTCTGCTGCAGACTATGGCTCCAAAATAGTAACTATATTATTTCTGGAATAAAAAACAAAATGTCAAATTGACATGAACTGTAATAATATTTTACTCTGTCTTTTAATGAAATATATTTCATTTAGCATATGCAGACACTACAATAGTAAATACACATCTTAAAAATTAGGAATCTATGTATGAAGAACACAGTTTGACAAATACTTTATTGAACAGCTTTAGCAGCCAGTAATGTGTACCTCCTACCTAATAACTACAAAATGTCTATATTAGGAACATCACTTGTTTCCTCAAGTGAATACTGAAAGGCTTCATAGGAAAAATGTAATTCTGAAGGACCTCTAGCATCCTAAGTAGAATTTTTTTCTTTTATTTGCACTGAAATATATATTTGTCTATAAATCAGTTATGAATGTATAAGATTAGCAAACAAGGGAAAATATTATCCATAACATTTAGAAATCTTTCTGTGCTGACAAAAGGTGACCTACTGTGTAAAGAAATAGCAGGTATGCATTTGAACTGTGGGACTGTTTCTGCAATTCTTTTATATGATCAGGTCTCTTCTGTCTAGATTTATTCTGTTCAGACAAGACAGGTACAAACACTTGTGCTTACCAAAGATGATTTTCCCTAATACGCATTTTGCCATCCCAGTATATCATGCTGTCATGTTAAACCACATGCTTTTCTCCTTTCAGATGCAATCTCAAACTGGTTATATTGCCTTTAGTTTTAAACTCAGAGTCACTATTAAAGCAGAGTGGGAAAATAATCCCAGGATATACTGAGTATCAGGATAAATTTACCAAAGGATTTTGCCTGATTTTGCTTTTTACTTAGAAAATATGCATTTAGTCACAGAAAATTAAAGATAGTGAAATGTCTGATTTTCTACCTCCCAGCTTCTTACTTTCCTCTCTCCATACTGTCCACAGCTACACAAATTCCAGGTTGATATGAACAAATACTGAAATTACTCCCAGCTTCAGAACAATGCTATCAATGCTACTGGGAACATGGCAATATTTTCTGCAACCTAGAATAGATACACTTAAGAAAGAAGAAAAAATGCTGTGCTTGTTTTAATTACATACAGTAAGTCCAAAATATACATTTTTATCTGAAAATGCCAATAAATGTATTATTTAGAACTAAAATTTTGCTGCACTTTAGAAACTGCTTTTGGAAGGGGTCTAGAAAGACAGAGATGTCTTTTCAGTTAAAATGGCCATGAAAATAAGAGACAGACTACAACCTATTTTGCTGTACAAGCTTGCTGAATCTTCATAAAGCTGTATACATGAGAAAAATGCTAATCATCAGTTAGACTAAACTGCTGACAAAATTATCTGTGCTTTAAGGTAGAAAACAGGCCAAAATCAGATAATGAAAACAAGAAATATAATGGTTGTGCCAAGAGAAGACAGAAGAAAATTAGCAATTAAAAACCAAATGTGATTGTTGGGTAACAGAGGAGGACTGACATATGCAGCCCAGCAATTGCATTTCAATATCTGTAATGGATAATTACATGTTAGGCTCTAAAGGAGATTCCTTTATAAAGCAATCTCTTTATCATCCATTATATATCCCTTGCAAGGCATAAAAGGAAAAAACTCTCCTTTTACTTGCAAAGACTGAGCAATTACCACTATATAGATATCCTGGAATTAAAATACTGCTCCTCACAGTGGAGCCCCTACCAGTTTTTATTCTGTAAAATTTACTATGAAATCTATGAAATCTGCATTAGCTTTAAATAACAGTCACATGTGTTGAGATTTTAATTAGAAAGCTGAAGGCTGAAAACAAACTAGTAACTCCAAAGTTATAATCGTTTCCACCTAATTTTTGGTAGCCTTTTCACATTTTCATATACGTTCCTTCTTCCTAAAATAGAACTGCCAGGAACAGAACCTCAGTGGAGATGTATTTGCTTGGCAGAAAGGCTACACAGAGTCCATGAAATACTAGGGGAAGTCCTGTCTTAACTTCTTTTATTGATGGTACTAAATCAGAGCTGCTAGGTATCTGCTGCTCCTAACACCACCCTCTTCTACAGTCTTCCCAGGATCTCCAATTTGGCTCTATTAACTTGTTTAATTCAAAGCCCTGCCTTTGAGCACCTTTAAAGAAAATAGCTAAGTAGCTAAAGGGTTGTAATCAGAGGGAAACATAAAAAAAGAGGAAATTTTCCAAAGAGTTTCCATGTGTATGCCTGTTACATTCAAAAGCACAGCCGATCCTGTTACGGTGCACAACAACTCGTTGGGAAACCCCAATGTCAGAATTTGCTGATACAAATTCTTTTGGGGACAAAATTATCATTATTTACTCCTGTCATAAAGAAAATGCTTCCTTTGAGAAATAATTGACTATCGCAGCTGCTTTAGTCTCACTGTCCTAGGTGATCTACTAAAGATTCCAAAAAGCCAACATGTGAACTGTATACACTTCTACACTAGAAAAGAATGGACAGTTATAAATTCCTCTCAGATTCTGTTTTGGAGAACAGTTCCAAGCGGTCCAACAAAAAATAATTAATCCCAGTGTAAATACTGACAACAAATAACCCTACTGCTGCTGTTGTAAAATACTGTCCAAAAATATAGCTGAAGAAGGTCTAATCCAGAGATGAAATATACTTTCTAGCCAGGTGTAGATGAGCTGACTGTGTACTGCAGCATTGCTGCTGGACAGCAGCAGGCATTGGTGAGGAATGGAAAGCAGAGACCTCATGGCCTGGCTTACCTTGGCAGTTTCATCTCCACATTTGGTTTCTCACATCAGCACCATGCTTTCCTGGTATTACCTCACTGCTGCTTTGTACTGACAGAAAAGAATACATTGCACATTTTAAACAGAACATGATTACAAATGGTTACAATAATTCAGAATCGAAGAAGTTAAAATATATCCTATGCTGAACTAGCTACTCAAAACAGATGAGTCAGAGATTGAATATTCAAAGAAGGCACATTGAATTCAGATTCAATGGCACCTCAGTAAAAAAGGTACTATAACAATAGAAAAACTGATTTGTAGCAGATTATAGCAAGCAGGATTACATCCCTTTAGTTGACAATGTACTGGGAACCCTAGTACAACATTACAAAATCAATACTGTCTATAGCATGTTTCTTATGCCACACAAATGGAAGGCAGCAAATGTAACCCCAACACTTAAGACAAACCTGGAGAATTGGTAAGACTAGCATACACCACTTCTCTGAGCTCTGTACACCATTGCCAGAGACAGGCTCCCAGCCAAGAGGGTACTTTGGAATGACACAAATATTAGTTTTGAGTATAACCGTTTTGCTCATTGAAAGCCGAACTGACTTGCTTGGAGTGGCTTGAAAGTTATGCTTTTTCCAGTCAAGTCTGATAAGCAGACTGTCAAAAGGAAACCTGTTCTGCCTATGCACTCCATCACCAGTGTTTGTTCTACAGGCAGTTGCTCCCAGATGACAAACTGTGGGCTGTATTCCTGTTACTAAGCAGTTATTGCCAAATTCTTGGCAATCATTGCCCAAAATAAATGTTAAGAGGTAAACACAAGGTGAATCAACAAAAAAGACCGTTACGTCTCTAAGATGTCCAGTGATCATATTCATGAGACTGTGGCTGCAACGTTACAGCAGATAAAAGCATTTGATGTCATCTCAGAAAAAAACTAATTAAACTCTGTATTAGAAAATGATTTGTGCTTTAGCCATATCCAGTGTGCAAAAGGCTGTAGCCAATGTGAGTTGAATTGAGGACTGTGGGATTTGAAAACTGGTAAACTGGGCAGCCAGTATGGATGTGATGTAAGGTAAAGTCCATCAAGATTTATGCTATAGAGCTAGGATTTCAAAGGAAAGCACAGGAAAAACATCAATGCCCATAGATCTAAACAAAACAACTGTATATTGCAGTAGACAATAAAACACAAAGGAGGCTCAGAGGAGACTGGAATTTGCAAAGGCATATCTCATGTCCAAGTTACTTAGTTGCTCTGAGCAGTAAGTATACAAAGCCATTATGCCAAATGTAACTGTTTGGGATGTAGATAATAGTATTCCCAAATGGATCATGGGCATCATTATCTACATTGTTAATGTCTTTGCCACATTAAAGAGACAGCAACAGACTAATGGATGAATACTGGACAGTAATTTAGTAAGCCGAGTCCCTAAATCCACCTGCTTGTTACACTTTGGGAGATCTCTAGCTGAAGCTCAATTACAACTTCATATGTTTGAGGAATAAAAACTTTATTTGCTTACGTGTACCATTCATTTGCTGCTAAACAATGTTCCATCCTTTTTGAAGTGATTGTCAGGACACAAATTCAGCACAGGGTATAGAGCATAACCTTAGAATATGCTGCAGTACAATGCCACAAGAAAGAATTTCTTCACTGAAAGGCTTGTCAAAGATTGGAACAGGCTGCCCAGGGGAGTGGTAGAGTCATCATCCCTGGAAGCGTTCAAAAAACAACTGGATGTGGCAGGCATTTAGTACTATGGTTTAGTTGATATGGTGGTATTCAGTCAAAGACTGGACTCAACGATCTTGGAGGTTTTTTCAATCTTAATGATTCTCTGATACTATAAAACTAGCTAAGCCATTACCACCTTGATATCCCTCAATGTTTTAGGATCTTTCAGCATTTGAAAGCTGTCCCAAGAAAGATGGGATCTAGCTGTTGGAAAGTTCATGAAGCAATCTTATTAGCAATATTATACTAATAATAACATACGGAACTCCTTTTGCCCTTCACCAGGAAATGGTTAACTGTTTCCATCTGAGTCACACTACCAGAACACTGGTGAAGGTGCTTGGTGACACAAAAGACTCAAATGATCAGACACACCATAAACTGAAGGTGTTTCCTAAATTTACATTAGAACATATTTCCTAAACTTATATTACAACATATAGTATGTTAGAAAAGAAGTTCATATATTAAAAAAAATTCATTCTTCAAGAAAAGAACCTTTAACTATCAGTTAATAAATACTATAAATAAAATATTGGTCCTCTTTAGGCTCAAGGTGGAGGCTGTTTGACATCTGAGAGTGTCTGCTGTAAATGTCTGCTTCCTCTCGAAGCATCCTCCCACTTGGTTCCTACTGGGAATATTAACTGCTTCCTAGTTGGAGAATCTCCCCTGGAGAAAACTAGCACAGCGTGGAGAAATACCAAAGCACACACTTTCATTTGTGGCATATTGAACACACTTTCTCTAACCTCAAAGCAAGATGTCACAGGACTAAAAATGAGACATATTTCTTCCCTGAGCACAAGGACTCAGTAACAGTGATCTGTCCTCAAAAGTATGGCACTAAAAAGCACAGCTGCAGATGAGATTGATTCACTACCTGTTGAATTTTGCCACAAACTAGGATGGCCACTCACAGCCATGTCTGCTGTTGAAAAATATATGAGTCCAAAGCAGGTCAGGTGGTTGACTCGGAGCGAGGTAATCATTCCCTTCAGCGATCATTTAAGAAAAGACCTGGAACTGACAAGCTATCTGATGGATGAAGGGGGATGATTTTCACCTTTCATCTTCCCAGCAAGGGCACTGCCCAAGGTCTTGCATTACTTGCCAATTACAGCTCACTTTCAAGAAACAGGCTGAGGTCAAGACTGTAATCAGCTTCAACTGGATCCAAATAGCCATGTACTTGGTTACTGAGTCCATCATATTTTAAACAACAGAAAACACTTACTAGAAAAATAACAAAAGAGTTTCATTATTGCTCTTCAATTATAATAGAAAATCCCTCCACCCACAAGAGAAAAAAAGGAATCTGCTTTGGTCCAAATAGTGATACCAATAGTACAACATGTTGAACATGGTACTTGGGAATCCAGTCCTACACTTCCTTATTCTATGCATCCACATAACAAAGAGATGTCTAAAAGTGTTAGTGAATATAGAAAATAAACCAATATTGAATTAGATACTTTACCACTTCGATAAATATTCACTACAGAGATTTAGAAAAATAAAACTCTGTGAATAAAAAGTTACATTTTATAATTTTTCATGACAGCAAAATCTCTCTCTATAAATTAAGAGTTGTGAACATCCAGGTTTATAACCAGAAGGAAAATCCCCAGATTACTACTTCTTTAAGAAGGAACAAAAGACAAAAATGGGAGGAAGGGAGATCTTCCAGATGAAAAAAGTGTACCTCTTTATACTCACCTATATTCATAAAGATAAGTAACTGCAGATAATTTCTTCTAAAACTTAGTATGATAACCCCAAACCCAAAAAACAGTTCTGCAGCAGAACTCCTAATCCAACACATTATTTCTTTATTTATGGTAGGCAAATTAAGGATGAACAAAACCACAGGAGGTGGTACACTTGTAATAATCCATATCAGACCTCATAGCAGAAGGTCAAATCTTTAGTATGATTATTTAAAATTTAAAAATAAAATTACCAAAGATTTTCTAATGAGTTCTTTTAACAAAAACAAACAAACAAACAAACAAACCAAAACAAAACCCCAAAACCAACCAAACAAAAAAACCCACAAAAAACACACACACAAAAAAAAGGAAAGAATTTCACCTATATTTTTATTTCTGTGTAGAATCACTGATGTGATTATCTTTATTTTGCAAAAAAAAGTATGAGATGAGCTAATTATTGCTCAGCTGTATTAATGGTAAGGTATCAAGTATGGGCAAGGCAGGCATATTATGTCTTCTGATCTGTCAGACCAATTTTGAGTCCTCTGTCCAGTTTGAGTATCAATATCCTAAGAAGATTATTAAAAACTGAAAAAGGTTCAGAAACGAACCACAACACTTATTTTGAATCTAGAAAACAAATGGTACAAGTGCTGAAGTAGTTTTACTCAGTTTCTGAAACAAAAAAGTGAGGTTCCTAAACAGAGATTAAGTTAGTCTACAAAGAATAATGAAATCGGATGCTGCATAGTATGTTAAATCTAGCAACAAATAGGTAAAGGTATTATATAGGTAGCTCTTAGGCTAAACAGCAACAAAAACCTGAACCAGGTACTTTTGTGGAATTGAAAGTAATTATATGCTGGGCCAGCTTGTCAAAGGATTTTGCGATGAATGTTTAGCTTGGGTTTTTACAATGAGATTTACCTTTTAAATAGAAATGTTTTGGGTCTGTCAACTTTTGGCTCATTTAAAAAATTCTAGAATTCAGAAAGTGAGCTTCTTATAATTGCCCTGTAAGATAATGGTAAGGAAGAAAATAGAAAAATTACTAGCATTTTAAGTATAACTTTTAACAGATTATTACATTTTTTGCAATCATAACTTAAAGGTGAGCCAGTTCTCATTGACTGGGTCAGCATCTGAGTTGATTGAGAATACTTCCCTGTCTTAATGACTTCTTTATTATTTCTGAACTATTAAATCAATTTTGATTGTGAGCAAGTGATCTACACTTTGTCATATCTTAATTGTCAACTTGCAAAGCAACAGTTTCAGCATCCTATTCTGCCTTACATTACACCTCTTTACTTCTGAGAACAATTGCTCCTGTTCTAGTAACCTGATTTATCTGACACTACTCATCTAACCATAAAATTGGCCAGAACGTGAACTCTGAGCTCTGTGATGAGTAAGCGGGAAACTAACACAATTTACATTGACATTGAATAAATATACCTAACGAACATAGTAATTTTTGTCTGAATGTCTTAAAAAATTAGAAAACGCAAACTGTGCATAATTCCTTTTATCACCAGCTGCAAGTTACAAGTGAAGCAAGGCAGACATCTGATGGACCTTCTATCCCTGAGATCTTACTAGGTGTTCAGTGGCTAACTTGATATTTGAAGGTACAGATACTCTCACTGTCTTGCAAATATAAATTTAAATCTCGGACTTCAAAGGAGGTAACTCAGATGGCATATTAATATAATTTCAAAATGTAACATGTATATGCTAAGGCTAAATAAAATTTGACTCAGTGTGGAAAAAAAAGTTCTTTCTAATGAAAAAATAGTCAAGGACTTTACTGAGATGATAAATTATTTTCCAAGAGGACCGACTACACCCTTCTATAGAGAAGAATATGATCTTACTCTCCAAGGGGTATAACACTCACTGCACTTGAATATTATGGATTATCAGCAGAAATTTTGGCTTTCCAGAAATATCAGGATCACTAAACAAGATAAATCTATGCCTGCTTTTTAAGTGCAACTGTTAAGCATGCTGTCACCATCAGAGAAACTCACACACTATTACTGAAAGTTCCTCAGACACAGGCAAGAAGTGGCTGTAGATAGATGATTTTTTCCACCAGCAGAAACTGTCGTTTCTGATTACCTAGAGACATCCCATCACTTTATAGAGACACAGTTAGAAAAATGCTGAGTATGAGCTTCTAGTACCGAAAGAATAGATCAAACTGTGGATGTACCAGAGTCTGTTCTGATGTACCTACAGCAATTCCTGAGTGTTCTTGATATAATATCATAATGCTTATGTCCAATAAAGGTATCTTCCTTAAAGTCCTAAACAACTCACTTCTCTGGTAACCCTTTTTCTTTTCTGTTTCAGATGCTGGGTTTATTTTCTGTATTAGAATTTGGTTTTAGTAATGAGAGTAAAACCCATATTTCTTCTGTGTAAAAGTAGCAGTATTCCCTACAATAACTCTGATATAACTACTGATAAATAAATACCTGATTAATGAACATATATTACCTGATCTACTCTCCTTTTCTATCGCTATCTCCCATTATCAACAATAAGAAAGTAGCTGTTGTAGTCAACTCCAGATGATGGAAATTTTGTCTGTTTAGAGAAGAATTTTTTTTGACCATTGATCCAATAAAGAAAATGTGCCTGGAGAACCACATACCTCTAGAGAGACCACTGGAAAAAAATGACTGCAGAAAGGGAAAACAGAGTTGTTGTGTCAGATTAAATCATCTACCTCATTAGATCTAGGGCAGCATTCAGTCTGGCTGAACTGAACTTTCTACCAGGTGCTGAACAATTAATCACCAGAAAAATAGGTCAGATAACTAAAGGAAGAACTCTCCTATAAAAAAAAAATAAAATAACAATGGCTAAAACACAAGAACTTCTCTAAACCTTAAGAATATGTAAAATTATTTGTATTCCTAAAAGACAGATGTTCTAAAGCTGAGGAATATTTTGAGTGAAGGTGGCTGATGGTTAAATCAGCCAGAAAAATACAATAAAAAATTATGAATTCTGTAGGAAGATGAATTAGATAGCCAAAATGTTGCAAGCCTGCAATAAAATGAGAAGCTTTAGTTAAAAACTCATTTTTCTTCTGTGTTATAGTAGCTACATTGCTTATAAATGTGAGAGTAATAGTGAATATATGGAAAAAAGGGGAAGAAGCAAATGAATTGATGCATTTAAAACTTGCATAGGAAACTAATACATTTTTTAAATGTTAATTATAAACTAGTAAGTTTGCAAAAAAGCATTGTATTAATAACTCAGAGTGTATGACTCTATCCATGTATTTCTTTGGCATCCTTTCAATTACAGTATTCATCAACTTCAGTCTCTGTAGATGTAGAACACTAGACACACATTACTATTAAGAGTGACAGTAAGTGTTCAGAAAAGACACTCTTCAGCAGACACCAGCCTGGGAACACCAAGTTTTTCAGCAACAATGGACCAGCCTTCAGAAGATGACTCAGAGATGACAGACTGCTTAAAGCAGGCATCTAAAGGGTGAAGGTACCTATCACAAATTCTCATGGCTAGCAAGTTGCTTTTCTCACCTGACTATTTCTGGGTTTTTTTTTTTAAACTGCATCCATAAATTGGAGCTTCTAGTATGAAAAATGGGAAGAGTTTTCCTCTTATTCATTCTGCCCAGTAGTGGCTTGCTGACCAGTCATGCAGGATGCACAACCTGATGAGATGTCCACATGTGCATACTTCCAAATCAACTACAATACATTCTGCTGTCTACAAATGACTTACTAGTGCTGTTTGAGCTAAATATTTAATCAAGAAAATTGGAGTTCTGTGTTAAAGATTTCTATCGACTGCTCACTCACCCACATATGAGGAGTTGTTTCAACAGCTGTTTAGATTCAATTTACCTTGTAATTTATGAAGAATTAATTGAACAAATTACTTCTAAGGAAAGCCTGAAATTATTAATATTAAAATTTCTATCATATTTTTGTCTTTTGTCCACTGTCATGTCTGCCTAATCATTTCACAAATTGGTCCATGCTTGCTTCCATACTTCACAATTCTTTGCATAACTCTCTTTGACACCCAGACCAAATCTAAGAAAAGAAAAATGGCATAAAAACCCCTTTGTTTATTACATGCTATTTGTAGGATGAAATGCTCATCATTATGAATCTTCAGAAATGAATATTGAGGAAAAGCTTGGCAGAGCACTGCAACAGGCTGCTCAGAGAGTTCATGGAGTCTCCTTCACTGGAAGTGTTCAAAGCATGCCTGGGTGCAATCCCTTGCATTGCTCTACATGAACCTGCTTTAGCAGGGGTTTGGGACCAGATGATCTCCAGAGGTCCCTTCCAACCCAAACATTCTGTAATTCTGTGGTATTACTTCTTTTCCATCCATGAAGAACATTGTGAGGAGGGACATCACTGTGGAAATGTTGACATTCCCAGCAGATCATAGTCTGGATGGAAAAACAGCTCCACAGGCTGCTAGTTTCAGAGCAACCACAAATAACTTCCACTTTGTTTCCAATCATAACCAGTCATATCCTTGTCAAAAACTGTTGTAAATATCACAAGCAACTACCACTGTGTCTGTGGTTTTGCTCTTTTTTCCAGCTGATGAATGGGAAGTTGTTAACAGCCAAGATTACTAAAATGGGATTAGAAGCTGCTTTGACATTTTGGAGGAATTAAGTGTTTCAGTAATTTAGCTCAACTATTACAATTTTAGCTGTAAAGTTCTACTGCTGCCACTGTCAGGACTCCTAAACAAGGATTTTAGATAGATACCAATAACAGAGATATGGAACCCACATTTTACAGTAATCTATATGGCTCCTTCTGAGTCATGTTTCTCTATTAGATGTTCTAACTACTTTAAGAGTATTTCCTAAGAAGCAGGGTATTCCTATTTAAATATTTTTGATCAGTCATATAATTCAGATTTCTTCTCTGAACCTTATTCCTAATGGTGTAGGTTTCAGTGCATACCTTGATGAAGAGGGGTCTATTTTTCAGTTTATTTAATTAATAAGTGATTTAGCTTTTGAAAAGCAATCCAGGTTTCCCACGAAACTTCAGGACAAAGCCATTTAAACTTAGGAATATGTTGATTTCATGATGCTTCAACCTCTCTGTCTCCAACCCTTTACCCAGAAAAACTTTCATACAAGGAAGATATTCACAAAGAAAACCTTTTCCATTTCAAGTTCATATGATCCTTATATATGAAGATCACAAAGTACTTTTCAGAAAAGTACTAAAAATATACTGAGGTCATATAAATCAATATCCTGAGTATGGCATAATCTTAAGATGGTAACCTCTTGTACATATAACTACTCAGTTCTTGTATCTCATCCTACTTATGAATGATTTCAGGAAAAACTTGCCATACAAGAAGAAATAATTTTAAATTGATACCGAGGTGTATCTAGGAACAAACTTTCCTGATTAGGTATCAATGCATTACTCTCCACATCTAATAAATTACTGTTTTAAAAAAAACAGTAAAGTTTATCAAGGAGGACATAACCTAATCTATGGAGAGTTAAATATTTAACTTAGGGACAACGCCTGTGCAATCCACAACCCATGAGAATGAATAAATCTATTCTGCTACTCATCACTTTAGGAGCTATCATACAATTTGAAAACACCTATTTGAAAAATCTTTTATAACAACAGTAAAACCACTCAGCAGTTAAAGGGAACTGGGCAAAACCACAGAAAGCATACTGCAATCTAAGTGAGTGCAATACATCATAAAATAATATTTAACTGAGAGATAAAGTCTCTGCAACCCACAATCTACTGAAGTGTATCAATCTATTCTGCTACTTATCACTTTCAGAGCTTTCATACAATATTAAAAACATCTATTTGAAAATACTTTCTTACAACAACAGAATCATTCAGCAGTTGAAGGCAATAGGACAAAACCATAGAAAGCTTACTCTTATCTGAGTGAGTGCAGCATAAGTATAAGCAAGCATATATAATGTTTACTCTGAAAATACATTATTTTCAAAACGAATGAAATAATTGCAAACTATTATTATCATACACATAATTTGCAGTGAAGAGTCTGAAGAAAGCAGAACATTTCTTGCATTTATGGTAATTATGACACTGAATAGGGTGCTCTTGATTTACATCGTTGCATCCGATTCTTTCAAATTAATGTGGTGTTTCACAAAGTTCAGAATCATGACAATCCAGTGAAAGATAAGTTATCTTCAGGCTTTTGTTACCATGAGAGGGACACAATAGGATTCTGAAACCTCAATCTCTACCAAAGCTTCAGAATGAGTTTTAGCATCCTGCATTGCGTGCACTGTGTTAAAGACAATTACTGACTCTGATCTCCAGGTAGATAAAGGATGTGTTTTATAAACTCTTAAATTGCATGAAGCAAATAGATAGATTTTGTTGGGACATACTAACCTCTGTGGAAAAGAAAGAAGGGATATAACCTACCCAAACCCAGAAAACGACAAATATCTTTATAAGACCCAACATTTTCAGAAAGCTGAGACCAACTTCCTCACTGATTTCTGGAAAAGCACATGCATAGTCTGACCATACTTGTAAAATTTCCTTTTTTTTAACATTCTACTCAAAAACTTCTCTAATATTTGCACAATTTTACAATGTCTGTACTTTTCACTCATGAGTGGAAATGAATAGCCTTGATACTCATTAAAATATTAGATATTTTTTCAATTCTTTAGTAAAAATGTAAATTTTTTTTATTATTATTATTGCAATCAGTTCAGATCTTTAAATCACAAGTTTAAAAAAAAAAAACAGGGAAGAAATCTGCATTGATCCTGAACTAAGAGGAAAAGAAATTCTTCAGTCTGTGAAATTTAGCTAAGGCCCATGAACACACACCATTATTCATATCTGTTACTTGATTCCCATGTAACATGCCTTTTATGCCATCCACAGAAGTAGAACATCACAGAAGAATGGGGCATATATGTCTTCCTGTGGTTTCCTCTAGCTAGCATGCTGGAAACCCGTCCTGCACTAGCTAAGAACAAACTTTAAGACTCTGTGCACACAGACTGCCAGACTTTTGGCCAGTGAGGAAGACAAAAAAGGCAGCTGCACAAGAAACTTATTTCCTACAGAAGTAATACAACCACTGACAGACATCTTCACTATATTTTGAACTGTCGTTCCATTATCAGCTTCTCCAGCCATAGCAACAAGTACAGACAACAATCAGATGATGTATTTTACCAGGGAACCCAAACAGATGTGGCAATCAGACTTGACAGAGCACACCCAAACGTGCCAAACAACCTAAAATGTAAATATAGATTTTTTTTTTTCCAATCTTTGCAGCCTCCAATGCTAGAAATAACTTTTATGTTAACATTTATCATGTTGATTTATCAACATGATAAACTAACTAACTTTAGTTTATTTAATACTAAACACAGCACAAAAGGAAAATCAGAAGTTCATAGATTTAAAGGAATCTCTCTATTATTTAAACTTAATAAAATGTACTCTAACACAATTAAAATATTTATAAAAACGCACTTGATAACACATTTTTGTCAT
The DNA here is from genome assembly GCF_965178545.1 of Coloeus monedula. NCBI lineage: Eukaryota > Metazoa > Chordata > Aves > Passeriformes > Corvidae > Coloeus > Coloeus monedula. Next base: position 58,169,343 of record NC_138785.1, on the reverse strand, counting down.
CTCTTCAGGGCTTTAAGATTCTGTAGCAAGATTCTAGCAAGTTCACGCAAGACAGCAACACAGAGAGAGTATCAGCTGAGTAACTTCCTTATTTAAAATCACTTGAAAGGAAGACTATGTTTCTTGAAATGGCTACATAAACAGGACTGGTTTAGACCTTTTCATGGGAGAAAATTTGGCTTATATTCTTACACGGTAACACATGAAACCACAATTAGTCAACAAAGTTCTCCTTTTCATAGGTGTCTGTACACTGTATTCAAATGCCAGCTTACAGGAAGATTTGAGAATACAATATACCTTCAATATTTGAGAAACAGACCACTTAAGACTGTAATCTAATAAAACACTGGGATGCAATGATTGTCATTACATTATCGACCATGCTGCAAGCAGTGTTTTTTTAGTCTAACTCTTCATATGGTAAGAATAACAGCTCTCTTGGAAATAAGGTAAAAATAATCAATATTCCACTATTCAACATGTAAAAAGCACGTTTAAAATAAAGTAAGCTTCTTGGTTTTAATTTTTAGTGCTTTTTAAAGAAACAGTATTGCCAATAGAGGAGGGGATCTGTCTAAGAAAAACAAAGCATCAAGCAATAAAATTTGCACTTGATTGCCCTTAGTGAATGTTCAAGTTTCTTAGTTTGAGTCTGAATATTGCAGTTCTTCCTCAAGCACAGTTTAAAATGTTAACAGTAAATTAAACATTCAACAGGTTTTTAAATACTATAAAAGATATATCTTGATCTTACAACAATTCTACTACAGATGACATTAGCATGAATAAATTACAAAACAATTTTGATTACAAAACAGTTTGAAGGCAATATGACTGTCTATAATCCTCCTAAAATTTGCTCTACCCTCCACTACTTCAAATTTTCAGATTTAAAACAGGAATCAGAGATTCAGACTTTAATACCTAAGTTTATATCGGCAGTTTTCCGGATACCTGTTTATTTTTCCTGCAAAATTAAACCACCACAACCAACATCCACAACAGACAGCCACCGATGTGCACGTCGCTCTCAAGGTGACTCAGGTAGTGCTTTACATCCAGTTTACAGGTGCCTCCTGCCTCGCTGCAAGAGAATAACCAGAACAGAAAAAAAACGAGCCACTGAAAATCACTCCCTTACCTTCTAAACCTGCTTCAATCAGCCCAAACTGTTCCAACACTTTTACAAAAAGCACAATCACGATCAACACCGCTATCATTTCAAGCCCTTCCAAGTTCATGGTGAGTTAGGTCATGGTCTGACCACCGCCACTGAGGAAAGAGTTCTTCTGCCTGGCTTTCTTTGCAAAGCCATTAAACTAGGCGCGGAAGGCTCCTGCGAGGGTAGGGGGCGAGTGGGAGGGGAGCGGCAGGGAGCACATCCCGACTACCCCAGCAGAGGCCAGGAGAGGCGGGCGGATCAGCTCCGGCCTGCCGGCACTGCCCGGCTCGGCACAGCCATGCGGGCAGCGGGGGCCGGGCGCCCGGGACACACCCGGGGTCACCCGGGAAAGGGCCCCGGGCGAGGCGAGCGCTGCGGCCGGCGGCTCCTCGCGGCGGGGGGAGCCTCATCCCGGCGGGGGGAGCCGCTCCCGGGCTGGCGGCGGAGCCCGCGGCAGGCGCGGAGCCGTTGCCGGGGCAACGCGGGCACCGGGGCGGGCCGGGCTCGGGGACAGCACCGCGGAGGCGCCCGGGGCTGGAGCTGCGGTCGGAGCGACACCGCTGCCCTGGGAAGCTGCGGGGACGGGCGGCCGCCGCACCAGTGCCCTCGCCCCACCCAGCCGCGGCTGGCTCCAGTCGGAGGATGGGTCGGTGGGGCACTTGCCAACTTCTCGGTTAGTTTCTCCGGGTAAAACACCTGCCTCGGTACGAGATTCCCGCCTGTTGCATGTAGCAAGTAATACACAACATTGTATATGTAACAGCAAGCCAGGATTCCTTTTGTTGTTGGTTTGTTGGGGCGGGGGGCGTTGTAATTATAGCAAAAAACCCAAAATAAGCTGTCTCAAATTCTTTAAGGCTTATTCCGTGGCTGATTTGAAAAACAAAAATTGAAAAGATAGATTGAGAATCAAAGTGTGAACCATAGAGTGGTTTGTTTTGGAAGGGATCCTAAAGATCGTCTAGTTCCAACCCCCTTGCCATAGGCAAGGGAACACCTTCCACCAGACCAGGTTGCTCAAAGCCCCATCCAACCTGGCTGTGAACACTTCCAGTGATGAGGCAAGAAAAAGGAGAAGCAAGCTCATTATTTTTTATTTTTTCTCACTTCAGTAATATTTGTAAAACTAAGTATTTTCCATGGAAAACATTAACAGTGAAATCCAGGAATACTGACCACAGGACTGAACTGGTATCTTATACCACTAACAGCCACTGGCCTATCTGCAGCAGTCTGCAGTACTGGCATTGTCACATGCAGTGTATTCATGGTTAAGGATTTACTCTTTAAATCCCTTAAAATTTAGCATCTAAGAAGAAATTTACAACAGAAAAACAGCACCTCTATTGCAGCAAAAAATGAGCAGGGGAGCAATTGCAACAAATTTAATCCTGTCTGGTAGAGCACTGTCCTCCTCGTGGTTGAAATCAATTACTGCCAAGGGCTCAGTTTTCTTTCTTTCCTTAGATAAGATTTAAAAAAATTCATTGTGTTATGTGAGAACTGGCAGCAACTTCTAAGTCCCCCAGGTACACTTGCATTGTAACAGGTGTTGTCATTACTGAAAACAGTGGAATGAACTGGGAGTAATGGCACTAAGAGATATAATATAGGTACTTTTTTTTTGTACAGTGGATAGATAAAGCCTTACAGTGTAATGTTCACAGGTCACTGTTCTATGATTTTTGCTCAGGATTGGACTCCCTGAAGCTGCTTAAACTTTTTCTGTCAGAAAATCTGTGTCTCAACACTCCATCCTGAATACTGAATTCATTTCAGTTCTGCAGGCAGCTTTTCCTTGTGAAACTTTGCTCTTATTTGATGCGAACTTTCTCCTTATGTTCTTCTTTTTTTCTCTCATTCATTCTTCGGTCCAAACAAGGCTAAATGTCTTCTCCCTCTAAGCCATCTTATCAATAGCTGTAAGCAAAGTAGGTCCAGCTTTCCTTCAATGTGGAACTGAAATAGACTAATTTATCAGCAACAGAAACATAACATCTGCAATCTTGTATGCCATTACCCAAAAGGTTGATACAAGTTGTGTTTGGGTACATGCAATATCACCACCTGAATAGACATACTCCTTTTCATTAATAGCTTTCATTAATATTGATTGCTGAAAATGTAAAAATGAAAACACTTTTTAAAAGATGTTTTTAAAGGTACTTTTGTGACAGTTCCACTTACTCAGGGCTGAAAGCAGAAAAGGGGAAAGCAGAGCTTGTGGTGGCAGTTCTGCAAAGCTGGCAGCTGCCATTGCCCTGCAAACTGGAATCCCATGGCTGGCAGTGACCAGACAAACACACGTGTCAGGAATCTGCCTCCTCAAGTATCAGCAAAGTGAATAGTTTTTCCCAGAGGTGTAGGTGTACCGAACCTATGGCTAATTATGACTTTTCTTCCAAGACACAGCAGACAAGCACAGAAGAAATGAAGAATTGCTACAGTCTTACAGGTAGATGCCAAAGCACAATAAGAATGATAATCTCTAGGGGAGGCAAGGTTTTTGCAAGAAAGCTGTGACTAAACTTGTGTTCCTCAAGTGCTGTGAACCGGCCATGATAATGCCTTTTTTTTTTTTCTCCTTTTGATGTACCTGTAGGTAATCTACTATGGAGTTTAATACACCTTCCCTCATTAATTTATTGGTTTTGAGAAAAAAAAAAAGGTTTTTATAAAACCTTATAATATTTCTCCTGTAGGAATATAAAATAGCACAAAGCTATCGCTGATCTTCACCTTCCTACCTGCTTAAAAATGGACCTGACTCTGTTGGCAGGTAGGGTTACAAACTGCTTAACATTATTTATCTCTCCAAGTACCTTGCCAAAACCAGTGTTTTGTTGTTTAATTTTTTGCTTTCCATAAAGACAAAAAAAAAGTGATCTTCATTTACCTATACAGTTCTATCAAAACATGACAGGAAGAATTAAGCTAACAACTGAAAGTATTGACACCCTTTTTTTTCCTTGCCTAACTACAGAAGCCATAATATATGGTAGAATTAAGCTTTAAAAAAGTGTACAAGTAGGAATGCAGGAAATAGGAGTGGGAGAAAAGATATTAAATCATAAATTACACATTATAAAGGTGTTCTATTCACAAGAGCATGAAGCCTTGTTTTTCTTATGTGTAACTGCAAATTAAAGGTTTCAGTCTTAAAGTACTATAAATGCTGTCTCCTTTTCATCAAAACATTTTGTAGCATTATATTCTACCGTGAGAGTAAATATATTAAATTGAAGTCACTGGTTATATTTTCAGCTAGTAACATATCTAAATGGTCACTTCTCATCTTGTGATGGAGCTATAAACCACAACACAATGACTCCATTTACTTTACTATGACTAAGATCCTTGATACCATTAATTTTACTGCTATTGCTTAATGCTATATATCATGAAATGTTAATGTTAAAAAAAGACCCAATCCATTTAGACTGAAAAGCAATGAGTTGGTCTACAGATGGAGTCCCAGTAATGGTTATATTTCTTCCTTACACTTCCTTTTCTTAGAGTCTAATATTTATTTGGATGCTGGTAAGCCACTCCCAGATTTTCATCATGGCTTTCAGGAGGACAGTTACTATCCTCTGATATTCCTTACCACCTCTCAAGATAGCTTACAGGAGTCTGGCCTGCAGAAACCAAAATCCATTGGATTTTGCTTAAAACGTTCAGATTAGTGACCTGAGCTAACCTTGATTGCTCTGCATAAAGCAATGGGGGCTGCACACATGCAGTAACAGATTTGGGCAAGGCTATCATTGGTGGGGGAAAGTTATGGATAGAGTTACTTGGTACAGCTGGGTGTAGAAGTCAATACACTGCAAGAGAAACATGAAATGGAAAAATACAAGTGGAAATCCCATGTCATATGTAAAGTCTGAGAACAAAATCTCTAATAGAGGGTACAATTTCTTGATTTTGACTAGGAAAAACTTAAATAATATTTGCCTTTAATGGTAAAAATCATGATGTAAAGCCAGAGCAATCTAATGATGCTTTATAAGTGATGTCCCTCCAATGTATTACAAAGACCAATAATATTTTTGCGTATTTTTAGTAAGAACAGCTTTGAATAATTATTCCAATATCCAATAAAATCATTGCAATATGTATTCCATGTAGATATTTAAAAGAAGTTCATAGTTTTTTAATCTTAAAAGGGGAAAACCCACTCTTTCTTTCCAAAGTAGAAAATGGGCCAGAAAATCTTGATGTATCATATGTTCAAATACTTTATTATCTCAGCAGCTAGCTGTTATTACACTATAGTCTCCCTTTTTCTTGCTCTTAAATTTACTATTAGCAATATAAATTAAGAGAATGAACTAAGACATTACCTTTAGAAATTAAATAAATAAAACATAGTAAATCTTCTAGCTCATCAAATCACTGAGAAAAGCAGGAAAAAGAGACAAACTTGTCTCTTTTAATTTAACACTTCTTCTTAGTAATTATTTAATGAATCTGAAAAAAAGTGACAAAATGCTATGATGCATTCAGCCACTATATATGTTAAAACTGGTAAGGACCAACACCTTGCAACTTTCCCTATAGGCATTAAGCCAGCATGGCTTCCATAGTTTTCCCAGATTAAACACAGCTAAGAAATGATCACAGCAATTAACATCACAGTGTCTTATTTCTACCTTTTCACAACTTTTATCTAAGTTTACATCCTGAACTGTGTCCAATGTTTTTTCAGCTGCCACAGTGCAAGGAGCTGCCACAGTTAAGTCTTGGTGATGCTTATGTCATGACAGAAGATTCCTTCCCTCCCTAAACCAGCAGTTCAGACCCATGGCAACAGGCAGCAATAATTCCATGGGCTCATGGAGGTTTTATCTCACGCAAATTGTCTCCCATGATGTGAGCAGGGCAGGGCATGATGTAGTCATGAAGAAGTTCTGCCTCCTCACAATGGGTGCATAATTAGATGACAATAAAAAATCCTGTGCTTTTACAGAACTGATTGAAATAGAAAAAATTATGTACGACAATTACTCATCAGCAAGCTTTTCAAAGACTGACAGAAAACGTCCTTACATTCCAACTGAGATGTAGTTCCAGATGAAAAGTATACCTGAGGATCTGGATAATATCATAACATCACTCCAGTTTTGGGTTGCTGTAAATGTCAGAAGCAGCACAAAATCTCTCAATATATCACTTATTCTTTATAATCTTCTGAATATTATGTGGGTATTCTGGAGCCCTTAAAATGGAATTATATTTCAAGTTTATCCTTTTCCATGCAATGAAAATATGGCTCCCTGAATCTGGTAGTGTATATTTCTGGAAACGATAACACTAACTGTGACCATGAACTATGTCATTAGAAGATAGAAATTCTCTCATCACATACCATTCTGCTAACTCCATCTTTGCTAGAGATCCTTAAACCTCCTTAAAAAGAAAAAAACTTCAAAAATTTTCAATGCCTTAAAAATGTCAGACGTCTGTATTTTAAAGCTCTCTATGGAAACTGAAGATGAAAAATACTTGGCTGTTGTAATTCCACAGTTGAAGCTGAACTGTTTCTTGTGATTTATTTGTGCTACTTCTTTATTAACAAAGAATTTTCTCGTAAGAAACTTAATGATTTTCAAGTGTTTGCGCTCGAGGGATCATACTGATCATTTTCCAAACCACTGAGAAATTCCTAGACTTTCAAAGTCACATAGAATTACAGGAGAGTTACCAACCATCATTTGTAAAACTCCTATGCATCTTCCACAACGAAATACTAATACAGCCAGCTTAATTTTGATTTTTGAGATAGTCATAGCACGTCAAGCAATGGTGCTTTGTGATACTTGATTTGATTTCTCTGAATAACACAGGGCCACAAAGAGCTCAGCGCTGCACACAGCTGTGGAACACCATAGGTGGTAGCAGGCCTCCAGCAGCTTATTTCACCATGGTTCATCAGGCCTGTTGATACAACATGACCCACATCTCCAGTACATTCAAGACATTGTGTTATTCTGCCAAGGTGTAAGCGTGTGAGTTAACGCTTGTCACATGAGTAGTTTCATTGAAAGATTCCTAGATATGTCAGTCCTGCCGTCTTTTAACCTGGGTATCTCCTCTTACTCATTTTTCCCTTTATACTTAAAATTCTAGTGTGTATTTAATGCCTTCAGAGCAACAGCTCTAAGAGTCAGTGTTTTCTCCCTGTCCAGCAACTAAATCTTTAATGCAGACTTCATGGGTTTGCCTCTCAGCTATTGTGACCTTCTCTTTTCTGTCTTTGTCAAGTGCTCTCTTGCTCCTCTTTATCCACTCAGGATACTGCCACAAAGATGATCTTTCTTGCCTACCACTCCAGTTATTTCAGTCTTCCCTTTACATTTCTAATGGATCTACTTCATCACATGCAAAATACGTGCTGTCACCTTCAAGGCCAGTCCTAACACACTACTGCCATACCTAGTCACTATTGACTTTTAGAGAATATTGAGCTGTTAACCCACCTAAGCAATAATTTCAGCCTTACTAATTCATAAATTAGACCTTATTCATAAGAAATGTTGCTGGCTCTAATACAGCCTCTTAATATTCTGGATGATTATAACCGCATGTGGATGCTGACATTTTTGAAGCCACAGCTATGGACAGATGGATAGAAATTCATGACACAATGTGGTAAAATTTTCATCCAGATAGCAAAGGGAGAAGACACATCATAAATAATCAGAAATATCATTAATAGTTAGAAATACATTGTGTTTTGCTACCTTTTTTGATACATATTATTGGAAAACTGTCAGTCTTTCTGCAGTGAACATTAAGTTGACTTTATCACAAATATGATTAGGAAATTTGTCTGTAGCATCAAAATAAGAGACTGACGGAAGAGTTCCTCCAGTTCAGCTGATGCAGCATGTGGATGTTGGCCAGATTTTCCTTCTAATCCCTTGTTGGTTCATTAGCAGCTCACTGCAGACAAGAGACTTATGCCAATCAACAGTAAAAGTCCCAGGAAAGCCTAGCTCATATGCCCATGGAAAACAACTTGAAAGTTTGGAGAAAGACAGCATTTCTCATAGTTCTGCTTTAAAAAGCCCAAGAACCACAAAACAAGACAGAACCAACAAACTAGGGAAATCTGAAGCCAATGTCTGTAGAACCCTTCAGCCTGACTTAAGCCCTAGAGTGCTGTAAGTCCAAAGAGCCAGCTCCTGCTTTTCCCAGAAGTTTTTATTAAGACAAATGACAGAACAAAAGAATGACATGTTCTTTTTGTTTGTTTGTTTTTCAGACTGTTATACAAAGCTAACCAACATATAAATAAATAAGGCAAGCTGACAAATACACTCAGTTTCCAGTTCTGCCCAATTCACCTACTTGGAGCACTATGAAGGGCCCCAACAAGTTTCTTCCTAACAATTTGACAGTGTTTAAATTTCATTCCTGCAGATCTCTACCATGTATAAATCTGATACAGAGAAATCCATGTGCCTAAGCAAAGGTTGTCTCAATTTTGCTAGGAGTTTTGTTATGGGAGGAGGGTGATGCTAAGCCATCTTATTACAGAGACTCACTGAAGGGTGCATTAGGGTGCCTGAAGAGTTGTGAGGGATTGCACCATTTTTCTCATGGTCAAAAAAACCACTTACAAATAATTATACCAACCATACATTTAATAGTATTTTTTACCTCATCAATAGTCCATGACTATCAATGATTGTTTTAAGCCGTCTGACAAGGATAGATGGATGGCCTTTTTATGTGAACAGCTGTACAGAAACACACACTTGGGTGAGTGGTCTCAGCAGACAGTCTGAACTAGATCAGTTGCATGTGTACTCTTTACAGCACAGATTTGAAGAACATTAGTGCAAAAGTCCAGAAAGACATAAAGCACTGACATTTTTTAATTAAATGAACAGACTATTTCTGTGCATTAAGCACCACCAAGAGTTAGAGACTTTCAGTATTGTTAAACTCAGAAGAAATATTGTTAAATTAATAGGCAGGGAATTCTTGTTATCTAAATTCTTTCTCCCTTGCCTGTCTTTATGCAACATAAATGCCTGCATCACCACTTCCTTCCTCATTACTGCACTATTTTGTTTCCAGTGAATACTTTTCATTATAAAGCAGTGGTTTGCATCTAAAAATATGTGTTTTTACAGATTCATAATTCTATTGGTTCTTTAGTCCTCATTTCTTTAGCCACCTATGCTGTTTTAAAGCTACTTTTGTTTAAATTCATATTTGCTGCACTGGAAAGATTAGGTATTGATTTAAACCTTCTCCACTTCAGTCTGTAAGGTGAACGTGTTTATGTGTGAGCCAATAACTGTCCAAAATGGTGTGAAAATTTCTGGAGCAAAGACAGGCCCAGCAGAGACGCAAAGAGCAAACAAGACACTGAAATTTGTTTATATATTAATTCTTAAATGCATCAAGAGACTGTTGCTCTTTCATTTTAATCTCCTACAAGAATTTCTATAAAAGGACAGGTAATACTTCCTTTGTTTTTATATTCACTGGCAATATATCATGAAGAGAGCTTCGAATGTTCCAGGGAGTTCAGGAATGTAAAACAGTATGAAATATGACATGTAATGCACCTCATTTGTCAACACAAACAAAAAGCAAGTGGGACACATGCAAAGCTTCACTACAGTTAGGTATTTATTTATTCTGCTTTCTCTGAACACCTCATTGGTTATCTGATAGATGGTCCATCCCCACTGAGTAAAAGAGCCCACATTTTCTCCTCATCTGTTGAAAACATAAAAGGGTTTACTCAAGTAGCAAGGTTGAGCACCTTAAGGACAGGCATCAGAGGATGCATGAGGTGCATGATGGCCCAGTAAAAATCTTTCATGCAGTTGTATATCAGTTTACATGACAGAGAAAGGATTAATTTCCACAGGCAGTCAGGTGATTAAAATATTCTGCAGAGTAAAACAAACAAACCAAATTGATTGCTTCCCTTCACATAGAAGATTTAAAAATGTAATTGAAGCAAGTAGACTGTGTCTGTGTTCTCTGTCTTGAAAAGTACTAATGCTAAAATTGTGCTAGATGGGTTAAAACCAAAGCCATTTAAAGACTTCTAGACCAATGTTTTGAGATCACCTGCAAAACCAGTAAACTCTAAAACTAAACAGTACTAAAGGAAGAGCAGTGTGGAAGAAGAAAAAGAGATTCTGAAACACTGTCTTTTCCTCAAACTGGGAACCAGACAAAGTTGAAATGGCATCCTAAGACTGCAACATAGAAATTAATTTTAGAATGTAAATTAGATTCACTCATGAATATAGCCCTGTCAGAGAACAGGAGAACTGTGAAATGAAATATATACATACAACATGGTAGTGGCTGGAGGTAACAGAGATACACATCTTATATTCCCTTTGCATTATCTGTATGCTCCTCCTTTGTAACTTCAGGTTGGGTTTTCTTCCCTCAGAACTATCCCTCTTTTTTTGCACCAGAAGAGAAAACCTGAGCTCCATATTCAAAGCAAACAGCAGGGTCTGGCAAAGGAAGCCCATGGGAGCAGAGGTACTTGTCAGTAGAAAACTTTTCCACAGAAATGCAATGCATCAGCAATACTGATGGCTGGAGGCAGAATCCACCACTTCTTTTCAGTCTTGCTGCATATGAGGAAGGCAGAGCGTAGAAAGATGGCAAGATGAGTTTGCTTCTGTTTCCCAGAATCCACCTGCTCCACAATGTAGGCTACATGACTTCCTCAGGGAAAGTAGGATCCCCACAGTATCCAACTATGTGTATTCCACCTCCCAGGAACAGACTGGGCTCAGGATTTTTCCCATGGTTCTACCTCTAGAAATGTTACAAACCTAAAGCCATGACTTATTGATGCCCGTTTTGAAATCTACCTGACATGGCCTGTGTACTTGGCTATTTAATTGCTGGCAGAGTTTCGGGTCTCTATTTTTGTAGCAATATTTTCATTTCATTACTTGCAGAAGTTTTAATTTCAGAATAATTTTTCTTCATGTTCTCTGGCTTTTTTGTACCCTTGCACTATTTCCTGCTGCCATTGCTGGTCACTAACAGTATGTGTAATTCCATAGCTTTCTCTTTTGAACAAAGTTCTCATTGCTGTCCTTTGTCCCCATCATTAATAATTTGAAATATGAACATCAAATTACAAGGAGAAAGTTTGCTTTTTCCAGGTTCTATTCTGAACTGTTACTACATTAGAGGGTACCTTGCAGTTGACATCCAGATCACTGTATTTTGACAACTCAGTTGTGGGTCAGTGAGTGATCTCAGACCAGTTCTTGATCCATGTCACCATGTATCCAATTAACCACCTCCTTCCATCTCATAGCTCACTGTCAAAGTGAAATATCAATGTAATCTTTTCTGTATTGCCAAGCAATTGGTGGATCAGAAATACTGGTGCAGTGAAACAAAGCATCCTCTTTGAATTTATCAAAATACAGAAACATACATTTACTCGTCAGTGAATAACATATTGGTATGAAATGCTTGTGATGCTCCACCCGTTCAGTATTGGGATTCTGTTCTACTGTCTGTGCTCCACTGTAGTTGCATATATCAGCCTCAATACATGACCTGTGACACCCTAGCAAATATCTTTGCTGTGCTTTTCCACCATGGCCTATTTTAATAGTTCTGTCATTTCTACATAGGTATAATATGCTGATTTTGACTACAAGAAAAACTGAACTTCTATCACAGTTTTTTTTTTCACAGATGCATGTATTTGTCCAGATTGTATCCTTCCTAGGTGGTCTTCCAACATTCTAGTTAAGACTAGAAAGCACAGGATAAAACACTTCTAAGAAGAAAGCCCAGGATGTAGCTTTTTTGATTAATAATATATTTAACCCACCTGGCAACCTCTGCAAACATAATGGAGTAAACTTGTCTGATAAACGGAGGGAAAATACCAAAGAAGTATTTGACGAAACATTCAGAAAGAACCCAGAATCACTTTTAAAACTATGTTATAGTCCCTGTAACTCTATAACTGCTAAGCCATGAATGATAGATACAAAAGTCTGTGGAGTCTTGGAGTATGAACTAGATATTTATGTGTCAGTTCTAACTATTAATTTTGTGATGTCAGAGGAATGCTGATCCTTCTTCTCAATGAGATGTTAATTAATGTACTTAATAGTTGCTTAATAATAATGGCTTTCAAAAGTCATGAATATTAGGCATTTCACAGCTTCTCATTGAAAAAAAAATAAATTAAATGGACAGTAAAGGAACAAAAATTTCGTCATATTACAACCCAATAATTAACAAAGTATGAAAACTTTTGAGATAGGCCTACAATTAAAAATGTTCTTCAGACATGGAAGGTGTTGTGGGTAACCCTACAATTAAAGAAGGTGACATGAGTAACCCAAAACGCCCTTGCATTCCATATCTATCTCTGTTCAAAATTGTTATTGTCTCTTTCAGACTCTGGAAAAGGGGGGAGGGGTGGTACTGCAGGCACTTTAAAGTCTGTTCAGGCAGGCAGCTCATGCCCTTCTGCCATTTGTATTTTTTACCTCTCTGGGCTCTTGGTCTTTGCTTAAGCAGAGCTCTCTGGCCACATGGTTTGGCTCTTGGTTTCTTGCTTTAGGGCCAAGACAGGGCAGGCAGAGGCTTTTCCTTTTTGGGGTCTCTTTTTGTTGTTTTTTCTCACTTGGAGACATTGCAGTTCTCAGGTTTAGCTGCTTGGGCCCCACTCCAGGAGAGAAGATTAGGGCTGCCCCAGCCCAGCTGCCTTGCCTTGCCTGCTCCTGTCATTCTCCTGCCACAAGGAAGGCATTTCACCAGCTGAGAAGATGAGCAGAGCACAGAGGGGCGGGGGGAAGGACTGACATCATCCTTCCCTTTGTCCTTTGAAGCACACACTTGGCTGAGTAGCATCATCCTGGTGTACCTGGTGGTTTTGGGTGTCTCTGTTCCGGGGAGTCTGAGAGATTCAGCAGTTTTATATGTGGTGGTTATTTGCTGTTACCTCTTGGCTGTTGCTGTTCCTTCTAATAGTAAACTTATTTCTTCACTGACATCTACTGGTATTTGTTCCTTATTGGTGGAAAGGAATTGGTTGAACCTATAAAGAGAGGCAACTCAGTCCAGAGTTCTCCTTTAAATTGTCTTAAACTAAGACAAGATTATCAGACTGTCCTTGCTTTGGTTTTTTTCACTCATATGAGGAGAATTTTCAATGATCCAGAATAAATTCTGAGACATTTTGAAAAACTGCACAATTTGCAGAGTCGTTCCTCATTCTGATGACTTGGTGAAACTTGTTCTGTGCATGAAGCTTTGACTCTGTCCTATTCTCCAATCACTACTTCATGTTGCAAAAGTAGTGGAAGTGTCAAGCTAAAGATTTAATATAATAATTATCTGAAACTAGAGCCATATTTTAGTAATCACTATCAGAGGTGCTGCTGAGAGTTAAATTCATACAGAACTTACACTTCAAGTTCCAAAAATGGGATCACTGAAGCTGAATGAATCCACAGAAAACATGGCCTATACAAGAGAACAATAACAAACACCCCCCCCATATTTGCTTTTGATATAGAAGACTTAAAATATGGCTAGCAAAAAAATGTTCTGAGGGTAGCATCAACTAAAAGAAATTTTCAAAGAATTTTTTTCAAAGAATGCAGACCCAGTTGTACAATTTTAAAAGATCTCAGAAATCCACCTATTCCAGTCCCTTGCATTGCAATTTACGGAAAATTTTAATTTTTTATTTAAAATGAAAGAAATAAATTTTAAAAATTAGAGCACACCCCCCTGAACTCTAATACTTTATCATTCTCTAGAAGCTGAACTCAACCCCAACCCAGTGTTTTCCCCAATATATTTTTCTTCTATTTGATCCCACTTATTCTTGTCTATTCATACATCTCTGTAAACCAGTTTCTCACAGAAGATGATCTGGGGTAAAAAATTTAAACTGAAGCTACTAGAATTCTTTGAAGCAATCACTTAATTTTCATACTTTCATATTATCCTACTTCTGATGCTCTGGTACATTTATATTTTTTTAACTAGAAAACTGAATATATAAATGTTCTTGCTATTTTTAAAACAGGTTTTTTAAAATGGAAAACAAAACTAACATAAAAAGTTTGGGAAATGCATTTTCCTAACATAAAAATATAGAATTTCAGAACCATCCAGAATAAATTCTAAATTATTCCACAGCTGTGGGAAACCTAACTGTCATTCAAACTAACTACTGACTACATTGCTTTTATGATGTACTCTTTAATCTATTTTTCCTGGTTTTGGTTAAGAGCTTCCCTAGGCATCGACTGTGCTCTTAAATACATTCAGAATGTCATCCCAGGTGTATGATATCCTAACTGATGTTAATAAAATAAAACAAAACATCTAAGCTTTATATTTAAGTGGAACATGATTGAAGTGAAAAATCTGGTGGGCATATGATTTCTCTTTAGTTGGGAAAGCATTGAATACCACTTTTTCTATAAACTCATTTGGCCCCTCAAATTAAGATCAGCTTCAGCCAGAAAAATTATCCAAGGTGTACAGTGTTTAATGGAGGTCAGCATATATCCCAGACTCATGTGAACACATATTATGGTCATGTTCACTGAAAAAAAAAAAAAAAAAGCAGTGTCTGGAGACTCGCAGTCTGTTTGTCCATTGCACTGGGAAAGAAAGTCCCATCAGGAACCCTGCAAATACCAAGAATGTCTGCACAATGGTTTTGTTCTTCAAGCACTGAACTGAAAGATAAATGAAATTAGGTGTAGTCATAGAGTTCCTGACTTGCTAAAACAATTACATTTTCTTAATAAATATAAATTTATATTGTTAACTCAAGACAAGCTATTGCTCTTAGTATGAAAAAAAATTAGCATTAATATGCCAGTTTTGGCTGGACAGTTAACATAGTCTGTATATATGTTTAAGACAAGATCCATTTCAGCAAATTTTGATCAAAAAAATGTATTTCTGACCTCAGGAACTCTTCTGGAGAAATTCATAATCCCAGCAGATAAACTGCTTTGTACAGAGGGAGCTGCTGCCAAATATTCAACATATAAATTATGCTGTTCTTGAATGTGTTGATCCCCTGGCAGAGACGAGCCCTAAATAAGTGTCTCATTGCATGTTAACAGTTCATGTGGCTGGCTTTCAATCCTGTGTAATTTACTGAACACTAGAGAGCTTTATTACAAGGTTCAGGAAAATTAAATAAAGTTGAGTACAAATGAAGCATGGGTCATCCATGAGCAGAATTCAAAGGGATGCTGGAAAGCAGGATAGCATCTGTTACAGGATCCAAAAAGACAGATGGATTTCCAGTGCATCTGTTTGTAGAAAATAAAATGTTTTGGCTGAGGTCTGGCTGTGTTTTGTTAGAAAATAAGAAAGATGTCCTAATAAATTGGGCTAACACTCATCTGGACACACTTTTGCTTCTGCCTTAGCATAGACACAATCCCCTTTTGAGTAGGTGAAAGAATGAGAAAGCATGAGATTTCACAGAGATCAGAGGAATAATATGTGAGATAATGTCTCCTCCTAATTGAAGGAACTCAGCTAAAAACAAACAATCAAAAAGCAAAACCCCCATGCAATCAGTAACACAATCAGTGAGCAATAAGACCTACATAAGTCAGTGGTCCCAAAGGTACTGGACCTAACTTGCTACTGATTTGTAATATACAGTCTCTTACAAAAGTACAAAATGGGTGTAAAATGTTACCAGTTTAAAATGCTACACAGCATTCATTTCGTACTGGAGTACTAAACAGCATGCTGGCATGCTTGTATCTAGTATTTAACAGGAGTGTGCCAGCATTAGAAAGGTGACCAGGGTCAGCTGGAGACTGCAAAGCAAGACTTCTTTTTTTTCATGTTGATGCTTACAATTTTAGCCTCAAGATCCATGTTTGACATTACTAACTGAAAATGAAAGGGTAAAGACAGAATGAGCTTTTTCTCTCTGGTTGTGTCATGGCCTTGCAGCCTGTTGGCTGTGCTTTTGGAGAGCATATGGCAACATGGAAATTTTCTCTGTGGAACTCTTGTACTGCTGGAGCCTGAACATGGGGAACTGCTTAGTCTTGTTACAATTACTACATATTCCTGTGCAGCTAGTTGTTAACTGATGCAAGGGACAGCTGGTTATTAAGTTGTGTCTACTTACTAACTAGTTTATAATTTATGTCTTAACTTCCACAGGAGACAGCTATACTTTTAGCCTTCCCTCACAGTCTGTGCGATGAGGGGAGGGAGAGGATTCCCAGGTGCTCGAATCTGCATGGGGCAGCACAGACCACAATGGAAAGTCTGCTTGCCATAACTTTTTTTCTGCAGAAACAGCTAAGCAAGGAACTTGCTTTAAAGGAAAAGCTTTTAGTCATTCTAAAACAGACACCTTGTATTCTGGATAAGTAGTCAAATAAAAAGTTCATCTTACTAAAGTATGATTCAGTTCTTTAAAAAATCACAAACAACCCACCCTTCCATCCCCCCAGCCTCCCCAAAAAACAACTTTTATTGAAACCCAGTGCCTTATTTAAGCTGTGCTGTTTAATGGGCCAGATAATATCAAATAAAGGACATTAACAACAAAATAGACCTCAGTATTTCTGCCTGCTTTAACACAGACTGATGGAGAGTCTTAAACTGTCATTACATTTTTAAAAATAGAAGGTACATGAATAGGCATGCACCTCAGGTTTTTTAGAGAAATGAGTCACAGCTTTTCAATTATGTTTCTTTTCTTGCATCCTTTATTTTCAGTTTAGGAAAAATACCCTATTTGCACATCCTATTGCATCCTTTTCAAAATCTTGTGAACATAGTTAATCTCACCTCATGTGATTGGGATAACGGCAATAATAGCACTGTGAAAAGCAATAGGCCTCATTGTTACTGTGGTTTATTGAAGAAGATAATGAGATCTGGTAGGTTATCTTGAGAGGAATATTGACAAGTATCACTTTACTCAGTAAATATTCTTGTCTATGAGTCAGATTCTATTCAAAGAAAATTCAGTTTCTACTATGAATTCAACTTCACCAATGTATTAGTGTATTTTGGGAAGTGCTTCATTTCTGTATACATGTGATCTTCCCAAGTTATACCCAATAGTACACAGAAATTGATGTCTTCCCCAAAAGCTCAAAGTATTTGTCAAAAGTGTTTTGCAGGAATATTTCTTGCTGAAATTTAGACAGGGAAACAAACTAAGAGGTAGAGAGCTGCTTTTTATAACACAGTTAAAGAGCCAAAAGTATAATCTGCACATCCTGTTGTCCATCCTGGTGTTCAGTCTGTCTGCTATAATAAAGCTTAAAGTATTTACAACACTCTAATTTTGTTGTTGCAATTTCTGTAATTGCTTTAAGTATGCTAGGCTGCTGTAAAAGATTGAAAAAGAGAAGGCAGAGTAGAACTCTGTCTGTGAAAAAAAATTTAATTTTCAAAAGGAAGAAGCAGACTTCTACTTTATGAAGTAATATCTGACTATGGGGTCAAGATTAAAGAGTCTCTAAAATTCTCTGAAATTTTCATCTTAAAGGTAAAGACTTCGTAAGAACTCTCAACTATAATGGCTTAATAAATTGTTGAAGCTCACAAACCCTTTGAAATCAAAAGTGTGCAAAAAGTTCTGGATGAAATGGCACAGGATGCTACATGACATAGAGGCTTCTGGCAATCCTGCAGCTAAAAATAATCAAGAATGCAAGAACTTAACTTAGCACTACCTTAGTTTCAATCTTTTCCCAAAGTAATATCAAATCTTGATCTAAGCACTGTGAGAAACAAGTGGAAGACATACCAGGACAAAGGAGCTGAATTCGCTGCCTGATTGGTATTAACCATTTCTCCTCATTTAGCACTGTATTAGTTGGGAAAGAAAAAGCATTGGAGTTGACAAACTTTAGTTTTTTATATTCTGGGAATAAGGAACAGGTATTTCAACATAATTTCTCACATCAGAATCCAAACCTCCTTTCATATTTCTCTACAAATATTGAGTGGGAGAAAGGAAAGCTTGGAAGCAATTAGAAATAACAGGATGATAAAAGTTCAAGTTCGTGTGCACAGACTACAGCTATGGTGGGTTTTATTTTGAATCACATGTACTGTTGGAACACCTTCTAGGTAGTGCGTAATACACACCCATAAAATGTATTCAGCTAGTAAAAGAACTTCTGGATTTTGGCATTCCCCACAACTGACCCATTACCACAAATACAGTGAGACCAGTGTGCTGGGACATGTCCTACCTGCCTGGTCTGTGTGGAGAACCCCTCGGAGTTTGCACAGAACTGCTGACTTCACAGTCATATGGCAGGGGGGCCTAGTGAGGACCAGCTGCCAAAAAACTCAGCTGAGCATGTCTGGTAGCCATATATTCGGATGTCAACTTATCTGAAGCTACATCTTTAAATGAGCTGCCTGATCTTTAGGAGATTCCATGAGATTGCTGTATACATGCTAAAACTTTCAGATCATCCATGGTACTCTGTAAACTCTGCGAGCTCAAAAAAAATCCCAGATTTTTGAAATTTTTTCAGGCAAAGACAGACCCCTGGACTCATAACAATACATTCAACTCAGAGAAAGACAAGCCCATTCTACCTAGATCTGGTTGTCATGCTTCAGCTAAAATTATGGCACTGCTTGCCATGAGGAACAGATATAACCACTATATATGTAAACCATGCAAAACAGAATACATATTCATTTATCAGGTTGAAGTCAAAGTGGAACATGTATTTCTGAGACTGAAGATAAAGAAAAATGAGGCAAATTTGCTTTTCCCAACCCGGGCATTTATTTGAAAACCTGTAGTAGTAACTGTGTGAGAAAACAAAATGTTGGAGCATGGCAGAAAAAAATTCCAAGGCAGAGAGAGACACTGTAATGGATTTATCTGTGTACTATCAGAAAGGTCAAAGGGAATCTGATTCAAAGTTTTACCTCCTTTATTTGGCTTCCAGTCAATAAAAATAAAGAGAAAAGGAATATTCCTTTGGTGCTTAAATATACTGAGAAAAGAAGGAAAATTATTTGTCCCAGAAATGAGACGCTCTGAATACTGCCATTTACCTACCTGTTGATATGCCTCTTTTTTTAAATCTGAGTTTAAAGAAATAAAAGAGGGAAGGCTCACCACAGCTCCTGTCAGACTTCTCTGTTACTTGGTTCAGAAAATAGGAAGTTAAAAAGGAAAAAACAGTGTTATCACTACATCCACTCAGTGTATCAACAATTGGGAAAGCACAATATTTAAGTCTTAAAAGCCATTATTTTCCCCACACACTGTCTGTGAAGATGAAAAGATAGAGTTCAATGTTTGTATGTGGAAGAAACTGAGGAGTGGCTTCTGCAGGAAGCTTTGGGATGCCTGCATTAAACAAAGAGACTTTTAAATTAAATATTGTATGTAGCTGAAGGAGGATAATATATTGAAATGATAGAAAAGGAAGAAAATTTCAGAGTTATGAGGATACTATGAGGACTGGTTGAACTGAAGGGTGGGTAAGAAATGAGATGCTTGCAGGCCACAAAGAAATGGGTTGAAGAGACTTAGGTAAGAGATTTCATTTTTCACGTGTGTTTAATTATTTTTTCCTTCCTTTTTGTTGCATCGCTGGGGATCTTTTCCTTATATTCTCACTATCTAAATACATTTACACAAATGAGCATTTAGTTACGTTTCAAATTTGCATGTCTACTCTTTTTTTGCCTCAGGACCTTGGCAGATGTACCTTTATTCTCCCATGAGAATTTATGGAATATACATAGCTCCCTAAATCATATCTGACAGCTTCAGTTAATGTGGGCAGGTAGATTTTACACTATGAAATATGCTTCATCCATAACAATTAAAGTGTACTGCACAAGTTATGTGAGCAAGAGATGGAGGGTGTGTAAAGAGTTAAAGCTTCCATGGTAACCTCAGCAGTGAGGATGCAATTGGTTCATTTGGTCCCTTCTGTCACGTCTTGGTGCCATACCAACAAATCATGAACTGTCCATCATTTACACATCTATTTTTAGAGCATCCTCAGCTGCTTTCAATAAAATGATAAATGACACATGTTCACAGAGGGCTAGTACTGGTCACAGAAAGGGCTGTTTCCTTGTGAAATGCAAGGCTGGAGCTCTGGAGCAGAACAACATGACAAAGGTACTGACCTACAGTAAAATCAGATTAGAGGTTTAGGTCAAACTGCCCTTTGCTTTTCTTAGCAGCAACCTGTTCCTAACTAAAGGCAAACAAAATCTACGCCAAAGATGATCAAATATGCTTGTAGCAAATAAGGGAATTGTTTCAAAAGGCTGGTATACCTGCAGAGTCACTCTCAAGTAAGAGACATTTAGTAATTACCTCATCTGTACTGGAGTAGTTCTTTTGTGCTTTAAACAGGAAGGCATGCTAAACGTGTTTAAATAATGATGCATGACCACTGCAAACATGGAATCTTTAATAATGCATTTTTTTAGGACACAGCTCTGTTCATGCAGGATGCCCAATTAATACAGCCAAACAATGAACACAAACTTGTACCAACAATTCATTGGCGTGTCTGCACTACAACAACAACAACAAAAAGGCAGAATACATATAGACAAATGGGAGGAGACACTGTGGCAGGAAAAACATGGAAATAAAGCCCTTGGGTAGTCAGAAGTGCACCAGCAGAAGTCATATCATATCACGGCATTAAAATTCAACAGAAAACTTTCCACCTGGAGTGCCCTAACTGCCTACAGACAATAATGCCTTAAAGAAGTAAAGCATTTCCTCAGTGTCATAAGTTTGCTTCTCTCTTTTTGCTTGACCTTTATAACATTTTTCCTTATTCTGAATGCTCTGCACTTGGTTTTCCTTGCTCCAGTAACGCTTGCTGGACTTATAAAGTATTTCCTAGGCTTTCAAGCCAAGTCTTACATACAAACTCAGGTTCTGTTTCATAATATATCCTGAAGACACACAGCTCCCTAAGAACAGGGAATTAACCCAATATTTTGCAGGTTACAGATACTGATCAGTAACTAATTTTGAACTACTGCATATTCCCATTAACTGTATATAATTTAGAATACAGACTGAAAGGTCTTTGGACAAGAGACTGTAGCTTTTTAGAGCTGTAATCAGTCACAAACTACTGAAACTCACTCTTAAAGTTTTTTCTAAATAAAGTCAATTTGCTTTTAGTGTTCTGACATTTTTACATGAATACCAATATACTGCACACTAGCAAACTACAGTTTTCAGATGGTTTTTCTGACAGACAGAATATATTCTGAAAAAGCAGAACAGTAATTATTTCAATTCCTCTATTTCATTTGCTGATCTGCCTTTTTATGTGATAGCAAAGAGCTTTTTCATAATAACAGGTAAATTCCCATTTTAATGCATTATGTTGCTTTAGAAGCAGAAAAGAGGCGCTCGTTTTTAATATTTCCTTTTCTATATATTCCTTGTCTGAAAGCAGTAAAAAATATTGATAATTGAGGTTTGAAATAATACTTTAAAAATTACAATTAGCTTTTCACAAAAGGACAGATAAAAGTACAGTACTGATTTTGTCAGAAGTTCCAAAGAAAACCACAGAATTGTTGTTTCATGAAAATTATTTTCTTGTTATTCTACAAAAGAAGTCTTCCTCAGCTGTGAACGGGGCTCATTTTAACATTAAAGAAAACATCCTTTTTGTTTCCATGCTTCTCAGAAGCACTGAAATTAGACATGATAAAGACATTTCAAAAGAATGGTTCACTTTCAGATATCTTATTCCAGACTTGTTGCATGTACTTTGTAATGAAAATAATTCATAAACTTATGATTCTTTAAAGACAAACAAAAAAAACAAGTCCACAAAGAAAAAATAATCTGAAAGCACCTTTTCAAAAACCAGCCAAACCAGCCAAACAATTTTATAAAATCAGCTTATCAGCTTTGTTACAAAGCTAATTATAAGTGTGCTCAAATGCAATATTCCCTTAGTTCATACATGAGTAGAATTACATCACATCGCTTTTCTCTCAGTCATTCCACATACTGTTTTGGCACCAGTAAGAATTAATTTTCAAATCTCATTAAAACTTTTAGGGTTTTTTCAGTCTTGCAAAGCCTCTCAGGCCCTTAGTATTAAGCTGACATAAGTGCATAGCAAAATAAACACCCAGCTCATTAGTAAGATCAGCAAGGATAGAGGCACTTTCACCACATTCATAAACACCAGGTTTACACTTCAGAGTTGCATCCCTTGGGGAAACTGCAGAACCCAAGTAGGCATTAAAGGGCCATCTCCTGGGAAATGCCATGGCATGAGGTGGAACAAAATGTACCCCTATAACCCCTTGTTAGAGTATGCTGAATTACGCTGAGTGGATGCTTTGACCACACAACATCTTCCTTCACAAGATTTTAATAAATTGTTCTCACTGTCACTGACAAAGCTCTAAAAGGAAGCAAGTGAAGAAGTGGAGAGATGAAGAGAACAGAGACCTGTTCACAGGTCAGGGAAGAGTCAACTGGGTCTGCTCAGCATTGTCTGCTCCTACTTGCCCTCCGCTCAGGTACCTCCTTCTCCAAAAGAGGGGAAGGGATTTCTGACCTCTCTCCAGTCCCTCATGGATCATCAATGAACACAAACAAAACTGAAGGGAAGCTACCAGTCAGTCTTTAGAAAACAGATATTTAATAGATTTATATTTTTCTACTATTTTCTCCTTTCTAATTCAATGCAAATAGAATAATTTGTGATTAAAAAATTTATAAATACATAATCACTTAGCTTCATGCTGGCCATTCTGTCAGCACTGCTTATTTTGTGTGCCACTCCAAAGTATTCTGAGGAAATACTAATGTACAATTGATGGAAGTGTTCATTTATGTTTTATTGACACAGCACATATGTATAATTAAAATTCACTGGAAGTAATTCTTTATTCCTCAAAACATCTAGATTTATTAACAGAGTAAGTTTCTGCTCCATGTAAACAAGAGTGGTTACATAAGGCTTTTACAAAAATATTTTCTTTAAAAAAATTGATGCTATTGTTAATAATTTGGAATATTTGCATAAATGTGAGCAAAGATGGATGACTTTAAAGAAGTCACTAATTAAGAGACTGAAAGAAAGAAAGGACTAATAGCACCTTATAACCCAAGATAAGCATATTAGCATATTGTATCTCATATCACTGTGGTACTGTCAGAAAGACAAATAATCCTGGTTATACCTGAAGCAGTACTGTAAATAATGCAATCAGTCACAGCAAGGGGCTTTTGCTTGCTGTTCATTTTTTAACATGAATTCTGATTTTTAAATTAGGTTTGCTGCTGAAATATATATATGTATGAAAATGAATAAATTTTTTTTGCAATAATATGCAAGATAAAGGATCTCCCTGCAACTGAGTTACTAGTTGCCATTCCCTAAAAGTAGCTAATCCTTATGCACACTTCAATCTAACTCATACTGCTGAAAGAGAATGGTAGATCATTAGTAAAGTCAATTTTTCAGATTTACTGCCAGAAAAACTGCTTGCTTTTTACATGACAACAAAATCTTTTCCAAGTGAACATTTGTGAGATTTTTTTGAATTAGCCAAAGGCTAAAAAATTACTCACAAGGGAGTAATAAAACTTCAGTTAGTGCTGGTTAGTGCTAATTAGTATGTTGCAGCTATTTTGCATCATATGCTTTGGGATATGTGCTAAGTCCTGAAAACTAGCAGAGGGCACAGGTAATATTTTAATATTTTGATACCTTTTCTTTGGATGAGCCTCTGAAAAACAGTGGTCCCATTTTTCAAGGACCTCTGAATACTAAGACTCTCTCATAACTTAACCCTGAACTTATTGGACAATGCTGTCACCACATTTCCCCCACACAATTAATAATGTCAGCTACTGTTCTTAATAACAATCTACAGTAATCTAGTCCCTTCTGAGCATAGTTCTTGTAGTACTTAAAGGACTAATTCATTTTGTCTCCCATTAAAACTTAAGCTTTAATGTTATGTCCCCTATACATAAATGGGGGGGGGGGCGGGTGGGATGGTGGGGGCGAAACGGTGGAAAAATGAGAACAAGATTCAAAAATGTCTCTTCTTTCTGATCTCTCAGTTTTTCAGTGCCCATTCAGGATACCTCTGTAAGTACCTTGTCATTTTCTCTGTACATCCATACCCTTGATCTGGAATTTGTCTAGGCACTGGAGATCACTGCTTCTAGTAAAAACAAACTAAAATGCATACATTAATTGCTGATATTCCCCATTTGGAATAGAAGCTGGGGACAACCATTTCTCAGGCTTTCTAGTCTGTGCTTTGACCAGGCCCCTGGACCCGTATATTAACAGCACTTTTTCGTGATTGAGGAGAGACCGTGACCGTAGTGCAGCAAGGTGGCGGTGTAGTAATACCAAATTGTTTCTTCTCTAACAGTTACATGTACGTGAAAAAGATGAGTGAGGCTCTTAAGGTAAATTCTCCTTGGAAATCCGGAGAAAACACATGCCAGCAATGTGACAATAAGACAGGAAGCATTCAAGGACACTTTTTATTGTATCTTGGACAATTTTAACACCAAAATTTAAGGCTACTCTGATTTATTTCTACCTCTTCCAAACATTTTATATCAAACAAATTTGACCTGTGCTGCATTGTTAAGTAGGTGGGTATATATGAGTAACAGCAGAAATCTTGTTCTTTAATTCATTGTATTATTATATGTGGTTAGAAAGATTTCCTTATTTTAATGAAAAATTTTAGAGTGGGTTAAACACTGAAATGTGCCCACAATCAAATACAGAATAAGAAATTATTTATTTATGGAAGTGCTTTATTTTTGATTACTTTTAATGACTTAATTTTGTACTGTGTAGAAACAAAATATTAGTTTTATTTCAAGTCAATTACTGAGTGACAGATTCAGGTTTCAAATTCAGCTGTTCCATTTGATAAGTCTCCTAGCCCCAAAATCATAGAGGAGGCAAGACAATGTAATCCATGGGTTTTGGAGGCCAGAGAAAAACAGCAGTATTTTGTGGGTTCTGTGGCAAATGTTCCCAGAATGATGCCATAAGCTTATAACCTTGATGTGAATAGAGACGTGAACTGCAGGTTCTTCCTGGAAAGTACAAAAGTACAGAAATAAAACCCTCTGCCACTTCAGTTCTTAGTTTGCCTGTCCATAGCCATGAACCAAAAAAAAAAAAAAAAATCAAAACAAAACAAAACAAAAAAAAACGCAAAAAAACCCCAACCAACCAACCAAAAAACACCAAAAAAAATGAAAACAGAACAAAAACAAAACTGAAAACAAGACCAAAAAAAACCTAATAAATAAATAAAAAAACCCCAGGAGAGCTAGAGAGCCTCAAACACTACTATCTGGAAGTCCCAAAGATGTTCTCTTGCTCCTGAAAGCCAGATATTACCCCAGGTGTTAAAATGTTCAGCAAATACTGGAAACAGGAGTTAAAGTTAATACATCACTACTTTTTCTTGACTGACTCTGGCCAGGAGAAACTGAAATGTATATGACAGATCCATCTTATATTTGACAACAGTGACTAGCGGTGGCATCTGGCACATTTGCAGTGGTTCTGAGTAATGCCAGCTCTCACTGAGTATGCATATGAAAAGCAAGAACCAATTTGACTTCAAATCAAAGGAATTTTTTGCTAGCTGAGAGACTCACAAAAGAGAGTTACATCTGGATCAGCTGAAACACCAGAATTTATAGAGAGGTTGATCACAACAACGCAAATGTCCCTCTCAAGTATTTCTGCTCACTCTCTGCACTTCAGCACAAGTGTGTGCAATTACCCAAGCTGCTGGCACTCCCGGGGCTATCCATGTGCTTGTTAGCACAAGTATTTGGAAATGCAGGGACGTGAGAGAAAAGCTGATCCTTTCCTCACTCCTAGATCAAAGAATCGAAGGAAATAAGGACTCTATTCTGCTTCCTCTCACTTTCTCCATCCATTTAGTTAGCACCTTCTCTGACAGAAAAAAAAATTATGCAGGGCTGCATCTCCTGCTGCTCCCTATTACCTTCTGAATTGAAGGAAGGAGAGAGAGCCCTTCAGCTCGGCATTCTGTTTCTTCACGGCTTGGCTTGTGCTGTGCCGGGTAAAAAAAGATGACACACTCTTCCATTACTTATTTAACAATTTCTATAGAAACAAACTCAGTAGAGAAAAAAGGTCCAGCTTCTAGTATGTCTTCCTTCTCAAAAATGTAATTATAAAACACTTTTCCCCATAAAGCAGGTGAAGTTCAAAAGACCGCAAAGCCTTGCCTCTCCTCCCCAATACTGAAATCAGTTTAAACCAGAAAGAAGTCTTTGCCTGCTGGTTTGGGAGTAGGAAGGAAAACTCTTTTGAGAAAAGTGATGGTAATGAATCCATCCATGCTTCAAATCACCTTTCTTCTTCAGCTCTCAGTCATTTCTGACTCTGTTTCATCTCTGCTCTTCCTTCAGTTATTGGCATTCTTAGCTTTGCTCCCTCGCAGGCCATAAAATCTCCAGGAAACTGTGAAGCTAAAGGTTTATTTGTTTAATAAATACAAACTGACTAACTCTTGTGTGGGCACTTGTGATATGAGAAGATGGATATGTGGTTTTTTCTCCCTCAGTACTGATTTGCTACTTCTGTTTGGACCCCTCTTAGTTAGAGAGAATTTTATTTTACCATGCTAAACTGACCAAGATTGTGCAGAACAAAAAAAGCTATTGTTAACTAAAGAGATATAACACTACTTTCAACCTCTTCTCCTTGCCATATGCATTTCAGCTGACTCTGTCCATAAAACACAGAACATAAAGCAGTTCTTTTTCTTGAAGGATTTCTCAGAATTTCAGCCATGACTTTCTTTTCTATGAAGTTCTCTTTTCAGTCAAGAACTGTTTTACTTCTACAATGACAAGGACTGTTTAAAACGAGGAAATTCATACCAAGACAACCTTGTAACTACTGATCGGTGACCCATGCAAAACTGGGACGGGAGAAATAATGACAAAACTTACCAATTTACATGTAGCAGTAGAAATAAACTTCTTACCCTGTTTGTTATAATTCACAGATTTAAAGAACAGTCTCTTTAACCTTCTTCTGCAAGAGTAACTTTTCACTAGAGGGTAGAAAATGTTCAAGTAACACCTGAGATAGTTAAGACAGTTCTGTACTCTTGAAGACCCAATAACCTATTTCTGTTTTCTGACTTGTTCAAATTAATTGTAAGAAGTGGCTCTGTGTTTTACTAGCTTCTTGTGGGTAAACTATTCCTGATTATCTCATAAGTACTTAGCATTTAGGTTTTGACTGTAGCCTATAACATTTATTAATGAATTAGTAAGGCAGGTGAGATGCATGCAGGTATTTTTTCCTTGAAAGTTGAATCTTCAGGTTAACAGCCATGAAAGAATAAATCTTTTCAGGGCCATTCCTATGGGATCTCTGGCATATGCAAGGTTAAAAACATACACAGAAATAATACAAAAGTCATCATTTTAAATTAATTACTAAAAATCAAAATACACAGAATAAAATGCTAGTAAGCACCATGAGTAGTAGAGTAGGAAAAGTGTATGAATGTAATGATATTTCCTTTGGGACAAACATCTTTTCATTTTGATTGTGTGGGATTCTTAGCTGAGGTCAGTGGAGTTGATGGAGCTACAAAGTCTTTTCAAATATTTAGTGTAAATCAATTAATTGATACTGTACAAGGACTCTCAGCAAATTTTAAACTTGTTTCCAATAATATTTCTGAAGATGAAGGGTTCAGAAGCTCTGCCTACACTTCCCATAAGAGAAAACTGTGGGATATGCCCAGCCACTGCCCTGGAGGGATGACTGCTGAGATAAAAGATTTTGCAATCTCCCAGCAGGACTCCCTGGAAAGGAAACGACTTTGAGTCATGGTGAGGAAAAGTAGACCCACAATCCTTTGGGAGACACTATGCAGATCATTCTGTAACCCACTGGTCTGTCCCAGACCCTCTGTAATCCATTGGTCCCCTTGCTGATCCCCTGTATCCCTGTAAAGGCAAGCTCCCTCGGGCCCCTCAAGAGAGAGAGCTCATCCCTGGCTCCCCCCTTCGCTGGAGGGGACCCACAATAAAGCTGCCTTCGTGCGGAACCAGCCACACGGGCCTCTCGTCTCTCTCTCTGGTCTGGCTTGGCCTGGAGGCTGCCCTGCAGAGCTGAGCTGAAACCACGAGCTGATAATCACTAAAGAGCTGACAGCTTCTGCAAGGGCTCCTCTGCCAGCAGCTGAGAGGAAGACACCGGACCCCGGGCAGGCGATTCCTTTCGGGACCATCTCCCCGGACCGGTCACCTCTTCCTGGGTCACAGCCACGGACCCCACCACCAGCTGTAATAGAAAACTTGTAAAAGTATTACCTTTGCAAAAAATAGTGCAAGAATATATATTAGAGTACGTGATTATAGAATATGCAAGGAGAGTAACTCACAGACAACAAGAAAGTATAAACCTTCATGGAATGCTTGCCAAGGTGATGAAGAATCCTGGAAACTAAGCTAAGGTTCATGGAAAATAGGAAGTAATTGGTGACAGCCAATATGGCTTTACTAAGGGCAAATTGTGCCTGGCAAATTTGGTAGCCTTCTATGAAGGGGTTACAGCATTGATGGAGAAGGGAAGAGCAACTGGACTTGTGCAAAGCACTTGACAGTGTCCTGCAGGACATCCTTGTCTCTTAACTGGAGAAATATCGATTTGACTGATCGCCACCTGGTATAAAGAATTAGCTGGACGGTCACAATCAAAGAGTTTTGTTCAACAGCTCAATGTCCAGGAGACCAGTGACAACTGGTGCTCCTTAGGGGTCAGTACTGGGACTGGTGCCATGTAACATCTTTGTCAGTGACATGGGCAGTGGGACTGAGTGCACTCTCAACAAGTTTGCCAACAACACTGAGTGGTGTGGCACAGTTAACACACACATAATGGAAGGGATGTCATCCAGAGGGACCTGGACAGGCTTGAGAGGTGGGCCTGGGCAAACCTCTTGAAGTTCAACAAGGCGAAATGCAAGCTTCTGCACCTGGGTTGGGAAAATTCCCAGTATCAAAACAGGCAGGGGGATGAATGGATTGAGAGCAGCCCTGCCCAGAAGGACTTGGAGATGTTTGTAGGTGAGAAGCTCAACATGACCCATCCCATCAATGTGCACTTGTAGCCCAGAAAGCCAACAGCATCCTGGGCTGCATCCAAAGCAGTGTGGAGAGAAGGTTGAGGGAACTGGTTCTGCCTCTCTATTCCACTCTTGTGAGACCCCACCTGGAGTAGGGGCTGTGGGGCTCTCAACCTAAGAAGGACAAAGACCTGCAGATGTCTGTGCAGAGGAAGCCCACAAAGATGGTCAGAGGCCTGGAGCACTCCTCCTTTGGAGACCAGGTGAGAGAGCTGGGATGGCTCAGCCTGGAAAAGGCTCTGGGGAGACCTTAGAGCAGCCTCCCAGTACTTAAATGGGGCCTCCAAGAGAGCCAGAGAGGGACTTTTTACATGGGCAGATAGTGATAGGACAAGGGGTGTCCTTAAACTGAAAAAGAACAGGTTTAGATCAGATAAAAGGAAGAAATTATTCACTGTGAAGGTAGTGAGGTACTGGAACAGGTTGACCAAAGATGTTGTGGAAGCTCCATCCCTGGAAGTGTTCAAGGCCAGATTGGATGGGGCTCTGAGTAACCTGGTCTAGTGGAAGGTGTCCCTACCCATGGCAGGAGGGCTGGAACAAGATGATCTTTAATGTTCCAACCCAAACCATTCTATGATCCTAGGAGTGAAAAGTTACCAGGTTATAATATGCAAACAAGTACACATCTCTGTCCGTATTAAGTCCAAGAAAAATTAGCTTGAAGTGTGTCAGAATAGATGAAAAGAAGAGGACTTAATTTTTCTTTGAAATCCTGTTCTTTTCCATGAAGACACAGGCATTGCAGACTTCCCCTTTGTAAGAGGTCAGGAAAGACTGGCTTGCTTGTTACAGAAAAATGATGGGTAAAGATACTAACTCTGGCAATAGCTGAATGAAGATGATAAATACAGGGGAGAGAGATAAGCTGTTTAAACTGAAGGAAGAGCCAGTGATTAAACTGCCCATTAATAAGTTTAGGCAGGAAATCAGAAAATTTCCTTAGAGTTGCCGAAGATGCAACTGGTTTGTTTGGGTTTTTTCTTCCTTTTTTTCCCCTTCACTAGATTTGAGTCTAAACCACAGTCTTTCCTGCAAGCTTTCTACCTTTGATAGCTATTAAATTAGGTTTCACCTCTTTGGTTCTGTCCAGGTTAAATACATTTAAAGCAGAGCATGACCCAGTGAGACAAAGGAACCAATGGCATTTACTTTGACTGTTTTTGTCTTTTACAAGGTTATCCATCATTTAAATACTGAAAAAAAAAAAAAAAAAGCTTGAAAAAAACCTTAACCTCTGGACAGAAACCACTTGTTCACTCATACAATTAAACCAAAAAGATATACAGGGTCTGAAAATATGGCAGTACATAAACATGATAATTTACAGTTGTATAAAGCCAATTAGATAAATGGAAAAACTAGTTTTTCTTTTCTCAGACAGCAGAAGAATGAGTATATGTATGGGCAGAAATGGTTATCTGAGGTGATGACAGAAAACACTTAAAAAGTAAAACACACCAATAACCTCATTCCTTCCATTGTTCTTCTTTTAGAATCTTCCCTCTTGTGAAGAGACCCAAAGCCTCACTTTAAAAGAGAAGCTTTTATTAGTGTAATTCATAGTACTGATGGTAGACTTTGTGGGCACAAGTCTCTCTACTGAAACACTACACACACAAAAACTTCAAAAGCCATTCAAAATGTTTCCCTGATGACTGTTCCATGAACATTTTTAGATTTCCTTGCATGGCAGTGCTTTCACAGATCTAGGTCTTGCTGTGAGTTAACTTTTAACATAGGCATCAAGCAGACATTTCTGTCTCATAATAAAGCTGTGACAATTTTAGGTACTCGCTGTTGACAAGTCAGAATGCTTTTATTTTCAATCCTGGGGACATTGTTTACTTGTGGTAAAAATCACAGAGTGAGTGAGTCAAATCTCGTCGTGAGTTGCTCTTGACTGTGTCACAAATACATCTCTACTCTGTAATTTTTAAGTTTTGTTATTTTCCCACTAGCTTCACTGGCTTTTATAGTTACTTCTTTTTTACAACTAAGGCAGCTACTAAGTATCTGGGAGCCTACAGAGGTGAGCATTGAATCACAGCAGGTGTTCAAGCAAATTGGATACATGGGTGTTCCGCTGAAAGTGGGACTCATCTTCACAACATTTAGGTGTTATGTGCATTATTTGGAGAACAACTATCATAATAATGTGTAATTCCTACCTTAGTGATCATAGCAGATGATTTAATCAAAGTAAAAATGAGTGTTTCATATTTAGCTGGGAGCTTTGGAAGTCTCCCTCCTGCCAGCTGAAATCACAGGGTGTGTGCTAAGGCTATCCACCAGCCAATTTCACTCAAAAGAAAAGAGAAACATTTAACCTTATCCTGCTCAGGGTTCTGCCACTGACATTGGCGCAGGGTCCACCACCCCTGTTAGCTCCGGGTATTCAAA
Source organism: Coloeus monedula (assembly GCF_965178545.1). NCBI lineage: Eukaryota > Metazoa > Chordata > Aves > Passeriformes > Corvidae > Coloeus > Coloeus monedula. The sequence goes on along the minus strand of NC_138785.1, from coordinate 58,137,548 downwards.
GGTGTGTTGAGTGGACCAGAAACCAACCTATCTTCACTTACAGCTATGTTACAACTCAATTTTTTTTAATGTTTGAAACCCTTTGGTAACAATCTGGGAGTCTGAAGGAGTTTTAACCCCTTCTGTTATGTCCCAGGACTGAATCCAACCCTGATGCTACAGAAGCAGGAGCAAGGACCCGAGGTTAGCCTGAATTTGAAAGTAACATTTTCTACATGCTAGATGTATATATATTTTAAGACCCCTTCAGCACTGACCACAGATCTTTAACTGTGCTGAACAGCATTCATTACAAAAGGCATTTGGTACAAAAAGCCAAAATAAAGACTCTTTATCCCTTTTTTAAAAGCTACTTTACTTCTGACTTCTGACCAAAAAAAATATATAGGGGTATAGTGTACCACTCCCCTTATTTTAATTCCTACATTCAATTATTCCTATATTATTGCCTTGAATGGAAATAATTCTGATAGCTCACACGCAGGAGGAAAATCCACATACTAATAAGCCAAGTTTTCAGGCAATCTAAATAAGGAGTCCAGTAGATTGACTGCTTTAAAAAAGAGTCAACATCCCCTGCAATATTCTCACTCAAAGTGCAGTGGTTTAGAACTTGAGTTTCTTCCCATCTTTCTTCAGGCATATTGATTCATATTTAGTGAATCAATATACTAATGCTGAAACAATTTCAGAATATCTAAAGTTGCTAAATGATAGTTAAATGTGAGCTTATTTTTCATGTGAAACCTCTGTACTGTATTCATTGTTGAAATAATATTAATCATTTTCTTTGTGACATTCTCTTGAGGAATTTTAAACAAAGCCTTCAGTAATTGCTTAGTTATTGCAGACCTGCTTAGTAATTTTCCACTGTATTAAAAGGCATTTGTTACTGAGAGTGATGGAAAAAAATGTACATGTCTGCTGGATGGAGCTTTTACTTATTTTCAGTCAACATAATTACCTTTTATTAACACACCTGCTATCTGAACAAAGGCACACTTTTTATTTAATTGACTAATACCTTCCTAGGCTCATATGTGTAGGATATCTATTCCCTTCAAATTATAATGAACTAACAAGATTGGTTATGTGGGCAATACAATGTTTTTAGTGATTTTGAAAAAAACAAAACACCCTACTCACAATAAAACAATGCCATTTAAGAGGAAAGCCTAATCCAACAAACTGAATTTTGAAGCAACATTTAGAAAAAAACCCCACAGTATTAGTACTAGAAAAACAATTTTTATAGAACATGTATTATATTCTGGTGAGTTCGTAAGGTAAGCAGTATTATAAAGGGTATTTATTATTCAGATATTGGAGTATTAAATGACAGAGATTATCTACCTAAAAGTCAGCTATAGCACTAACTATTACCTGATTGTCATAGTTTAACCCCAGCCAGCAACTGAGCCTCACACAGCCATTCACTCACTGACCCCCTCAGTGGGATCAGGGAGAGAATCAGAAGTGTAAGAGTGAGAAAACTCGTGGGTGGAGATGAAGGCAGTTAAACAGGTAAAGAAAAATCCACGCTTGTAAGCAAGGAAAACAAATAAATGATTCACCATTCTGCATGGGAAGGCTGATGGTCAGCCATCTCCAGGAAAGGAGGGCTCCATCACACCTAACAGTGTTTTGGGAAGACAAACACCATCACTTTGAACATCTCCCCCTTCCTCCTTCTTCCCCCAGCTGTATACGCTGCCCTATGGTATGGAATATCCCTTGGGTCAGTCAGTAGGGGTCAGCTGTCCTGGCTGTGTCACCTCACAACTCCTTGTGCTCCCGCAGCTTCCTCGTGGGTGGAGTGCTGTGACGAGTAGAAAAAGCCTTGGCTTTGTGTCAGCTCAGGTCAGCAACAGCTGTAACATCCCTGTCTTATCTACACTGTTTCCAGCACAAATGCAAAACATAGTCCCATACTAGCTCCTAAGAAGAAAATTAACTCCACCCCAGCCAAAACTAGCAGAGTTATGTCACATTTATCAAACTGATTTTCCAACAGTGCAATGACAGCTAACACCCCTTCAATACTTGCAGCCCACGTGGGAATTACAGCAAGGTCAGATGGGAGACCTCAGAGCAGCAGTTGTGACATAGGACCACACCAGTGTGAGCTGCAACAAACATAAAGTGGGTCCATGTACTTGCAGCCACCCATGGCTTCCTTGACTCAATGAAGTAAGCCCCATGATGTGTTCTGAGGCTTCGCCAGCAGTAGAGGGCTTTTGTACACATTGCTATTCATGACCAGCTCCTAAGAGCCGCTGCCATGTTTACCTGGATCAAAGACATTCTGATCACCACATCCTCCTCCCTTCTGCCTCTGATAAGGGACCCAGGACGACACTTACAAGAACACACTGCAGTGGTTTCTGCTTTTCTCGCTGCTTCTCATCTGCTTCTGTGCAATAGCATATGCTTTACAAAGGGGGTCTCCTGATTCCAGGGGGCACTGATTCCAGAGTACAAAGTCCCCTCAGGCAGGAGGAGTGTATAAAGCTGCCAGACTGCCTGCTAGAAGGTATGGTGGGGCAGGCAGTGGGGCTGTAAGCATCTCATTCAACAAGTTTTTAGGTAGCACAAGTATGAGCACTGTTCTTGCACAGGTTTAGGTAAGAGCACAGACCGCAGCTCGAGCAGCCCGGCTCCAGCTGTTTCAACCTTATCACTGATGTCTGCATGTTACTTCAGCATCTTTCTGTGGTCTGGCCCAAAAAACTTTATCTGGAGAAATGCAGGGAGCAGAATAAATTACATTTATTGAACGCTCAAGCACTGTTTCCTTGACATATTACTTATTTAGGAATATTACAGTACATTTTAAAATGATTTATTAAGGAGCACTACAGCACAATTTCACATTACAAACAGTACTACTACAGAAGGAACATTAAAAAATGGATTCAGATCAACGTCAGAAAGTTCCTTTTCCTTAGTAATTTAACTGAAAAAAAATACAATAATTTTATTCCTGAATTTGAATGCAATTTATACAGGCTCATTTTTCATTTTCCTCTAAACTTTGGAGCTACAGATAACTTTACTTTTTGATACTATTCTAAAACAACAAAAAAGAAGTAAAACACCCTTAACCAGCAATGAACAATTTTTTTTCAGTTAATATGACCAGAAACAACTTTTTACCATGGGATGTATTTGTATGATAGCTGTGTTATGCTTCACATATTCAACATCTCATTTACAGTATATGCATTTTATGAGGACATGCAAAACATTTCCAGAAAAAGTAATTCCTTACTTCTCAACATTAAATATTTTTTCTTCTCCCTCTGTGAGTTCAAATTTTGGAATTACCATGCTTTTTTACTGTGTAGAAGAAAAATCTGAACTCTAGTCTATTGTAATATAACTATTTTTTGGGTCAGTTTCTCTTTCTCTAAAATAAATTTTGGTTTTTTTCTGCTTACTGTTTTTTAACACAGGTTTCCAGAAGCTGCAGTGAAAAGCAAGGTCCACTTTACATGACGTGAGCAGCATCAGATGGGAAAGCAGAGATTAACTGTGCCCAAAATTAGTGTCAACTGAAGTTGCAGAGTTTAAAAATTTTAAAAATAGTTTAAAAATTTAAAAAGAAAAATTTTTAAGTGCTGATTTATCATAGGTGTCTCTCAGTCTAATCAGTGACAGTAAATTGAAACCACTGTGTGAGTTTATGGATACAGTTAATGGTTTAAGAAAGATACAGCCGTTAAGTTTTGAGCTACTCCAGTAAGACGCTGAAATAAGAATGTGTTCCTAAGGTTATTAGCACAGAAGGAAATCAGAAGCAGAGGGAGTACTTGATTGAGTTGATGCCTTTTCCTGGTCTTAAAATCAAGAGGCATACACGGTTAGAAGGGGAAAAGGGATTTTACCTTGGTATTTATTCTTAAGGATCCTTAGGTGCACACGTCCAGGTCATATGCATCGAGATGCACCCCACCGAGTCTATCTCTGTGTCTCTCTCCTCCCGTGTGTCCCCCCCAGAATTGGGTATAACATTATAGGCTTTACTAATTAGCAGATCTATCAAAGATTCCCCAATGAGAGGTTCAAGTGAGCCCCCCCTCCCCAAGGAACCTTCCCCTGGATGGTTCTATCTTAGTTTACAGAATGTGTTCTGGAGAGGACCTTGGGGTCTGAGGCACACTGATCCCTAGCTACGAAGCTTCTAAAATGTTCAGTCTCTTAGCTTGACAAACAAGTCCAAGAATGTGCAAAAAGCACTAAGAATACAGAAGTTGTAAAAAGGTATAACAGGGGTATAAAAGAAAAGGCAAAAAATCTTCATGGCATCAGAGTCAACTCAAGTCTGATGGGTTGCTCTCCTATGGTGCAGCGTTTTATAGAACTAAGGTCACTAAAGGCTCTTTCCTAACAGTAAAATAACTTTAAAATAAATTATCTTGTTTTAAAATATACTAACCTGTCAACCTTGGTAATCATAAATTTCCATTCATTTACATTCTAGGCAAGGCACTGAAACTGGACAAAGAAAAAAATATGTAGTTTCCACAGAGAAAAACCTGGCCTAATGATTTAAGCACTGCCTCTCTCCAGAGGCAGATTTGTGTTTTAATCCTGCTTAAGCACAAATACTTCCATGACTCAGTGCATATTGTTTAGGCTGAACTCAAAGAAACTCACTGTTTAGATAGGAGATGCTCATGTTTGCAGAAGGCAATTTGATTGCCCAAGCCAGGAGGCACTTTAAACCTGTTGGTTTCCCCATATGGGAGTGCAGGAAACCCAGCAAGCTCAGCTTTGGTTTGGAGGGGTGTGGGAAAAGCCTCATCCACTCAGAGCTTTGGACAGAATCCAGCACAGTGCTTCACTTTCACTTGACTTTCCAAACACAGGATGGAGGGAGAAGAAAAGGAGCAGGTTTGTTTTGCACAGTAACTGAATAGATTAAGCAGTGATCCAGGAAAAGACGGTGCTGAAAATCATTTCCATTTGGCAGTTTGTATCTCCTTTACGATGGGACCTTAACTGCCAGGCTAAGAAAGGAACTCTGGCAGAGCATTCCTGACCTGCCTGTTGAATCAGACCCCAGTTTAGGACAGCTAGAGCCACCCTGTTAAAGACCAGAGAGCACTGTGTCCAAAATAAGTCTTCCTGCCATAGAGAACCTTGGGGGCTGGGTCTCTCTTCAGAGTATTACTTAAACATTTTATTCAACAGATCTTCAGTGATGCTCTAAGTCATATTGTTTTTCATTCAGCATGACTATAAGGCAAACAGTATTATTTGACTGTATTCCAGTAATCCTATTATTGGTAATAGGCAGCAGGAAGATGACTCTGACAGTAGAAAAACACATTTTCAGGAACATTCTGTCAATTAGCTTTGCAATCATTATTTCTCAGACACTTTATAGTATCAATCTTTCCACTGAAAGTGGTTATTAGTTTATATTTCTTTCCTAATAAAAGTGCTTTTACTTCTAGGAGCTTCTTTGCTGCCCTCTCGAGCCTGTTGCTACAACAGCAGAGCTGAAAATATTCAGCAACATGCTTTAAATAGTTTCTGCTTTGACTCTACTTCAAAGAACATGAATATTTTTCTGATTATATAAAAAAATAGAATTTACTTAGGTTTTCAAATCATATTGTAAATCAGTATAATATGTCAGTATTATTTTGCATTATATTATTATCTAATGGTACGATAATCTTTCTAATATTAACTGTTATAAAGTAGAGTAGTGCTAGAAAATAATATGAACAAAAAAGAAAAATTTTTGTGGGTCTATTTTTTTTTTTTAACACTCTTCATATATATACCAAGATTGTATGTCAATTTTAATTTTCGGTCTCCTTTTTAATGTCTTCCACATAGTTCTTTCTTAATATGTATTCTAAGAGTAAACCAGGTTCAAATAACTTTTTAAACCTTTCTCAGGAAAGACAAAAATTATGGATCCACTGATTTACCATTTTTTTAATGCCATAAAAACCTATACACTTGCTAATAGCACAGAGGAAAAGAAAACTGCAAATACTGACAAAAAAATGGTGTCAAAGCTGGGTTTATCCTGAAACTGAAAAAAATATTAATTGATTCATATCTATTGTCTTCTCTATTAACTAGATGTTATAATTAATTCACTGTAACCTGAAGCCTTAAACTAACTTTTTATAGAACAAAACCTAAACCCACTTATTTTAACATGCAAATTTCCCTGCCTGCTTTCAGATACTCACTTTGGATGCCAATCCAAAGATCAGTGGGGGAGGGAACAGGAGAGGGAGGGAAAATTCCTATTTCTTTTTCCTACCTCTTCCAGTTAAATACTATCTGGTCTTATCACCTATTGTATACTCTCTGTCAAAATAGTTTATACCTATAAGCTCTCTAAAAGCAGTCTTTATTTACAGTTAAATTTGTTACTGTTGAGCATGTAGGCAGAGGGAGATATCAAGGTAGATTTGTACAAATTCAAGTATCACCTTAAACAGGGACAGCAAGTAATCACTGCAATCCAATTGGCCAAAGGTCTTACCTCTGGCACCCTGACTGCTGAGGAGGTTGCCACCCGAGAAACAGAAAAAGCAGGTACTGAGTATCAGAGTAACACAATGAGACCACGGAGCAACCCAGGCTGCCAATACCTCCTTTTGAGTTTTGAACTGAGAAAGAAGTGGTTGATGTAGCAGCATGAAACCCACAACTTCTTTAATTGCTCCTGGCTAACTTGTGGGACACACAAGACAATGGCACGTCTGACCCGTGTTTCCCTCAAAACATAAAACAAATGTATTGTAATACAAAACTATTTTGGTTTTCTCATCCCCATTTTCACAGATATCATATCACAGTGTAAGAAATTCCCAACACAGAAAAAAAAAAGTTTCACTACTTAGAAGCATATTTTTGCACCTGAAATTTGTTTTTATTTAGAAAATAAATGCTGTTCACTTTAAAAACTAAGATACAAAAAGTAATACTCCATGCTTAATGAAGCTATGTAAGACAACTAAGAACAAATATTGCCCAAATCACTGCACCTGTAAGAATACTAGATACCACTGAAGGAAATGTTTTATGCAGTTCTAACTATGAGTGCAGAAGGAAGATACAATGGTACATGATCACACCAGTCTAAGATTACAAAATCCAATTTCAAAAACCTAAAGACTTCTTGTCTGCAGTGCAGACGGTAACTTTTGGTCTGGTGGCACAAGATACTCGGTAAGCCTGCTATAAACCTGTAGGATAGTTCTGAATTCCACTTCTATGCTTTGCTTGAATGACTTTGAGTGAAGTTAACATTGAGTTAAAAGAAATCCATTTTGATGATAGAATGCATCTTTTGAAAAATTAAGGAGCAACACACTAGAAGGTCAGAGAAACAAAGGGAAGAACTGTGTTCATACAATCAATGCGATGGGAAAAGATGGACCTTACTGACACATGTCAGTAGGTCTGTCATCATGGGTAAACAGACTTCAGCTGAGATCAAGAAACAAATGAACTGCCCTGGGAAGGAGGATCAGCTGTGGAGGAAAGCTCATTTCCTAGCAGGAATACAAAGTAAGAACTCCACAAGTGAGTTGCCTTAAATATTACTGTTTTCCTCCTTTATTTCAATGATTATTAAGAGAATAATTTTATGTCTTATCTTTGTTGACAGAACTCTTCACTGGAACACCAGTGATCTCTGTCATACTGATAGAAAAAAGAAAAAGTCCTTCAAGGAAAAGTTGTGTGGAATTAAAGTTTTTAAGACGAAAACAGCAAAAGTAGGCCTGATGTGGCCATCCTGCTGGATCTCTAGAAAAATTTGTGGAGAATCTAGTTAGAGCTTTCCAGAAGAAGAAAAACTGAAAGTGGCAGTCTTTAGAGCATTCCTTTAGGGCCATGTATAGTATAGTAATTATATATTTAACTCTAAATGGTAGTTGGCTGCCTTTCTCTGCTATTCTACTATCTAATCATCTGTTTACGGATTTATGCTTTTGCCACTTAGAGTGCATCACTCAGAAAGAAATGGGACAAGCCCTCTTGAAGTGATAGATGCAATGTATTTAATTTATCACTTACTAATATTTATGAAATGGTGTGGTTTATGAGGCTTATACTTAAAGCTTTAGATTTTAATAACACTGTAAGAACAAAATCATAAAGATTCAGGAAGTCATGTTTTCACAAAGTATAGTAGTTATGCTTATATTAATTTAAATTAAACAACATGAAATTTACAGTTCTTAATTAAAATAGATCAAATATTAAATAAACTTTAAAATAATAAACATAAATTGATGATAACTTTAATGTCATACAATGGATTAAATCCAGTGTTTTAAAATTACACTAGAGAGGATGTGAAAATTATGTTCCCTTTTCCAGGCTTTAATATCACTCATTTAAACACTTTAATTAAAATGCAAATTCACCTACAGAACAGATGTAAAGAGAAAAGCTTTGGTGAATATGGAATATCTGAGAAATCATCAACCAACATCACAGAACATCATAGAACATTAGATGCCTGCTACTGAATTGGAAATATGTTCACCGTGATGAAAAGACTGTAAATTAAATCAGACTGCTGTACCACCTAGTGTTTTAATTTCCAGAAACCTCATTCTGAAACACTTTCTTATTCTGAATAATAACTTCCATCATCATCAAAGGACTATTAAATCCTTAGCTTTTCACCAAAGTAGTTTTTCTTATGTCATGTTCTGTCATTTGGCAAGCAGTGTAATGCAATGCTGTCGATGTCATATAAATGCTTACATAATGAATTAATGTCAGAAAAGTAAGACAGTACCTCATGGAAATTAAGGGGACAAAGTGATGGACTCAGGGATGTACTGGCTTTCAACGGATTTCACTAAAGTAAATAGTTTGCAGCCTTGAATAAGAGTCTACAAACCAGACACAAACACGGTATTTCTGTACACATGTGCACAGACCAGCACCCATTGCTGCCCACAGCTGCCAGAGCACCCCCAGCTGTGTTGATGCTGCTCAGACCACACTGATGATACCCAGCTGACAAGCTGCTGAGGTCCTTACAGTGACTGGTACTTTGCCACATTGCTTTGCCTTGTTCTCTAAACAGGCATGTTAAATAGTTAAATATGAATGTTCCTGTGCTTTTATCTGCATTTGTGAAGACAACCTAACTAGGTGACATGGCAACACCTCCGACCTCTTGTCCACCCACCTGTACCTGCCCACCACTACATCTCTCCCTTGTGTACAAGCACAACTGCTTGTGACTTGCACTCAACCAAACTGGGAACTGATCCAGTTTACAAAAAAACCTGCTGTTCTGGGGAAGGTGAAGGGACAGCTCAGGCTGCAAAGCAAGGTATGTTTCCCAAGGCAACTGAGCCTGTTTAATAGTCCTCTGCATGGCAGGACACAAGGCCTGCTCCCCCATCAGTCTCTGAAACACCCCCTGCTACTCACTTTGACTTTGAAGTTCCATACAATAACAAGTGTAGCCAGACTTTCCAGGTTATCTTCAAAGCGTAGGCACTTTGCTTTGGAAGTTTATATTAATGCAATATCAAAGCCTGTAATAATGTTTCTATATATGTGAACACGAGCACAGGCATGAGTTTTTAGTGTTTGGATCATGCTGAGTGTTGAGCACATTTAGTTTCTACTATCAAACTCTTGAATGCTCATTAATTCATGGCATCATCTGACGCTTAGAAGCGCAACATAACGCATGGTCTGGTGTAGGGAAACACAGCCTTGTGTTACACCCCACATACAAGATGTGCAATTTAAGTGTAAATGCCAAGATTCCCTGGGTTGTTTTGGTTTTTTTTTTCCTCATGAATGAGCATGCCAATCTCAATCACCCCACAAGTTTCATTTAGAAAGTTAAGATCAGCATAAGATGTGATACTTTCTTCAAATACAGACAACTGCAGTACTTTTCGAGACATAAAAGTGGTGGATGAAAATACATCTCAACAGAGCGATTCTAGTTCTCATGGCCCACTCTGTCTTTGCTGACAAGGGCAGACTTTGTGACAATAAACAAGAGCATCATTTGTGACAGTAATAGCTATATACTGCAGTAAGATTTCAAAGGGTTCTCCTTAGTCATATTTTATACAGCAATTGCCTAATAAAATATTTGATACACTACTGACATCAGCTGGATGTAAGGAGACTTTACACTTATAATCTGTTGTAAAAATAATTCTTTAATTCATCAGCCTAGGATGCTGTGCCCACTCTAATCTAACACAGCTGTCACCCCCACACAATTTTGGCTTATCATAAAGCAACCAATCACAACCTCTTCACTCCTAAAGCTGTTCTGGTGTTAGGACCTTTTGGTTCCCTACTTTCCTCTCCTGGGTCCCTTCTCAGCCTCTCATCCTCCCTGTCCACTCTCCTGGCACAACAGTTCATGCAGGTGGATGGCTCAGGGATGGCCCAGCTGGAAAACAATTTTTCCCTCTTCCTTATTTTTCAGAAGCACTGGGTGTTTGACCTAGGCCACCATGTGGGCTGCATGACCATCCCTCTGCACGTGGTAGTGCAGTGGGGTATGAGTGGAGAAAAGCTGGGGGCTTGATATGGGATAGAAATTGAAAAGGCTACTCTGAACTTCCCATAATTGTCTGAATTTCCCTCCTTCAGATCTACATCAACCTGGGCTGCTGGGTACTTACTCCATCCTATCTGCAGTATAGCAACACTGGCTGCCACGGCTGCCTTATGAAGTGGTACAGAGGATTCAGCTGAAAAAAATAATGGCTGTGAAAAACAGATATAAGAAACTTTGGTATCTTTCATGGATGCAATAAAACTAACCACAAAAAAGACTGAAAAAAAAATTGTAGGGAAGATTTTTCTTTGCCATAAACATGGGCAACAAGACTACTACTTCTAAGCCTGTAATTTTCTAAAGGAGACTGTGAAAAACCAAATATGAAACATTACATATATAAAAGGAATGTAAAAGAATACAGTTATTAATTAAAAATGGATATTTACTTTATTTTCCCTGCAATTAACCCCTATTGGTACAGAAAAGATTGGATTATTATTATTATTATTATTATTATTATTGAAAACAACCACCTTGCTATTTTGTATCAACCACATTGAATGAACAAGTAAAAACGAAATAAAATCTTAGAAGCCTTAATTCATCTGAAATATTTAGTGAAATACTTATAATTTTCTACCAGAGACTGAGCACTGACAATTATTTTCCTGACTAGTTGGCTTATTTATACATTGTTAAGTCTTGCATGTTTTTTATAAAACAATTGTATATACAAATAGAATCAAGTACTTGATACCAACAATCAACTTAGATATGTAAAAATTCTCAGTTAAGGGTGCTCAAGTATGTTCATTTGGAATATAAATAAATGTGTACTAATCCAGAAAAACACAGCTCTAGATAGAAAAATACCGACAAATATAAGACTTTTGCTTGAGCTGCAATTTGCAGCTATTTGGACATTCTCGGGTGATAGTTATTGGTCCTCTTTCTTAAGGCTTTTCTCTCTGCTCAGCCTCCTTCCCACCACCAATCCTTAGTTTTCCTGAAGCAGGTGGAAAAGTAACCTTTAAGGAATTCAACCTCCACCAAATGTGAATAAAATTAGATTTTTTTGAACATTATCAAGTCAAAGATACGTCCCACACAATGCACACATGCATCCAATTACAGATGAGCAGTGTAAAAATACTAGACACTTTATTTCTACAGGAAACAAAGTTAACTGGATTTCACTTAAAAGCATAACCAGAGCTGGTGAGCACCATCAGTCAAGGTGTGATCAGAACATGACAAATGATAATTTCAAAATCACCTACCTTTTATATTTTTCAACTTAAAACAAGAAGCCTATTAAAACTTCTCTTCATGGGTGTTCTAAGGATTCCAGAATATCTCTCTTTCCATTTGCACATGGTCCCCGCAAACTAAATTTGCTAAATTATTTTGCCATACAAATTTACTATTTCTCTTTAAACTGACAAGCAGATGTTGTAAAATATATGATGCTCCATACGGTTTGAAAGTTTGTAAAAAATCTTGTTTCTAAAATTACCGTATTTCAATGCTTTTAGAGCTGTGAAAGGCTTTTCTGTCTGTCTGTTTTCTATACCATAATTACAATTCTGAAGCAGTGTTTATCACTCGAGGATACCACCTGCTTCTCAGAACTGTATTCTTCCATGTTTCCCTCCATGGATCACCTGCCAATGAATCACCAAGGAAACTCATTACCAAAAGCACAAACTCCACTGAGTGGTACAGCTGACTGCCAGCAGATAGTGTTATTTGCTGGTTCACTCAAGTGTGTTATTTCTTCAAATGCTGCACTTCTGTCATATTGAATGGTTCTGCTACGCTGCTTCTCATTCTCATTCGTTACTTCATTTTAATCTCATCTGACTTGCTGGTGTCAGTACAATGTCTGAGCTGCTATCAGAAAGTCTGTGTGAGGCTATTTTAACTATGAAAAGAAAAAACACAGTTCTCATTCTTTTCACTTGTCTTTTATATTGAGGCATTTGCTATTTCATTAGCTCATCTTAGGCATATCATATTCTGGATGAATAAAGAAGAAAGTGAACCCTTCTTTCACACAGTTCAGTGCTTACCTGCAGTTCATGTCAGGCTGTGATTTTCCTATTTTCGCACTGTCAGTCTCCATGAAGGTTCACAGACTACTTCACATAAAATGCAAAGATCATGATTCATCTAGATCTCATCCTAAGGCTTAAGCTGTGACCTAAATGCCTGCCAGTATCAGGTACATATTTTCTGTGACAGCTGGAAGACTTCCAGAATACAATCTTTTAATGTTTGGGTCAAATTTTGCCTTTCTTTCTGTCATGATTTCAGCTGGGATAAAGCTAATTTTCTTTTATCTGGTGCTGTGCTGTGTTTTGGATTGAGTATGAGAATAATGTCAATAACACACTGATGTTTTAGTTATTGCTAAGTTGAGCTTACTCTAAATCAAAGACTTTTCAGTGTCTCCTGCTCTTCCAGCTAGCAGGTGCACGTGAAGGCACATGAGGCGTCATGGCCAGGAGAGCTGACCCACACTGACCAGAGAGCTATTCCACTCCACAGAACACCACGCTCAGTACACATAAACTGTGGGGAGTTAGCTGGAAGGGGGCCTGATCACTGCTGAGGGATGGGCTGGGCATCAGTCAGTGACTTGGGAACAATAGTATTGTGCAGGATTTCTCTTGGGTTTTATACCTCTCTGTCTCACATTTTCTTTACTATTATTATTATTAATATTATTATTTGTTGTTATTATTATCTTAATTATTAACATTTTATTTTGTTTCTATTATTCAACTGTTCTCAATTCAACCCACAAGTTTTATTTTTCTCTCTGGTTCTCCTTTGCACAGGGGAACGCTGAGAGGGAGGGAGTAAACCATGACACTCACCTACTCTAGAAATTCCAGTTTTCAGTCCTTGTATTTTGGACACCCACTTGTGTGGATTTTTCCAGGGACTCTACTGGTTGCGTGTCCTGGCCAGCTATCTGTACTGTCCTACTATGGTTTATTTCTCTTTATCAAACTTGAGGAAGGAGGAACACCTCATTTGCCCACAGACTTAAGGCAGAGGTTTCTTCTCATTACAAGCACTGTGCCCATTAGCCAGCATTCCTTTACCCACCAGAGCTCACAGTTCATCACTTCAAAGCTGATCCAACCAGGTATTTCAAACCACTGAATGTCACTGCTCCATACCTTTACTGTGCACAGTACCTTTACTTCCACAGACAGCTTGGTGACTTTTCATTCTGGTGAAGCCCTGAATGACTTTATGAACTCTTTTCCTTCATAAATGAGTCTATCATATTAGTGCAGTAATTTAATACTGGGTAAAGTCCAAAGATTCCAAAACATAAACAAAAGAGATTTCCTTTTCTTTATTATAGCTACTTTTCTATTAGTCCAAAACCAACTGCAACTTTTTTTATGAAAACCATATATTTAGATATCAATGGTACTTTTTACTTTTCAGGCTTTGCCTTTCTCAGTCTCTACACTTATGTAGGGCATTTACTACATCTTTGCTTAATGACGCCAACTTTATCTTTTTTTGCAGTGCAGCTGTGGACATTAATGGAAACTATTTAAATGAGGATAAAATCAGAGTAAAAAATGAAAGCTAAAATGGCTCAGGTATATTTTAACTCTGAGATATTCAGTGACCTGAAAAGCATGGCAGAGTTACAGAGATAAAAATCTATTTAATCTATTGATGAAAAATGTGGATAATAATTATTACTGAACCAAGCACCATAGATTTTTAATATTTTTGAAGAAGTGAAGGTGTATTTAGATTATGATAATATTAGAAGTAACAGTATTCCTGTTTGGGTGTGCATTTATGCTGACTGATATCTGACAAGATACATAGTTTCTGATGAAAGTCATGTCACCATGTCATCATTTCAAACTATCATCACTTTCATTCAGAGACTGTTCTTGGTGAATAATTAAATTTGGCATAAAATTAAGCAAGTGTTTCTTATTTTTCCTATTATTCATTTAAAGAAAAAGCTAGTTGAAAAGTATATTTAAATTTATGGAAAATTTGGCATCACTATAAAAATGTATAAGGCTTAAGCTCTTTCTCAGTAGAAGATTTGATACTAAATTTATTACTTCCAGTTAAAAGAAAATACTTGTTTTCACTCTTTGGTCAGGCACTAAGTTAAAGAGGTTGAAAAAAATGATTCCTAGGACTAAGGTCTTAAGGATTACTTAGACTGGTTGCTAAAAGATATAAACCAGCCTTATTACAGCAAATGCCAAAATTTATCCTGGTTTCTCTGTAGGCACAGAGCTCATAAAATATTGCCTTCCCATACATTTAGCCCCTTTTGTTTCTACAGGTCTGTTTAGGTATATAAATTTTGACCCATCTGTCTGTCTAACAAAAATATAATAATGACAAATGGGCAGTGTGGCAGTGTTACTGCTGAAAGCCAGATCTGCGGCACTTATTTTGAGAGGAATAGCCTACCAGGATTGCAAGTTCCAAAATGCATGTGAGAGGAGTAAGAATTGGCACAAATTCAAGAAATAGACTGAAGACCTGGCACAAAGTACTTGTTTGGAACAAAGAGGAAAGCTTTGGTTCTGAGGCTGGGAATGTTGTATGAGAGCCTTTAAGTGAGAGGAGTTTGGGGAAAATGTTGAATGGTTTTTAAGTATTATTGGTCACTTCAGAGACTACGGGTGCTGAACTAAAGGAGGATTATGCTTTAATCTTTTTAATCTTTTATTTTTTTTCCCCTAGTGAAAAAAGGATCCTTATGTTTATCTCTTTACTCAGTCTTCTACTTTTTTCCTCATACATGTTTCAATGGGTTTTCATTGACTTGAGTAATAATGTATTTTAAGACAATAAGACTGATGCAAAATATGGTATAATGTTGACAATCTCCTGACATTTGTCAAGACTGCCTTTTTCGTTAATCTATTTATTGAAAAAAATTTTAAAATCTAGCAGATTGAATTGACACTCTCATCTGTAAGGTTAGATCATATGCCCCCATCACTCTTGGGTTTCATCACAACAGATTTCCTTTGTCCTCCCAGGTAGCATAAGGGTGACTGAGAAAACATACCAGTCTAAATCCAGATTGCCTGACTAAACTGACATAATAAGATCACGAACCCAAGTCTGATCAAGGTCAATCAGGTGCTGCTGAGTAGCACAGGAGGGCTGATATTCCCACCATGAAGCCAGGCCTGCCAGCAACGGAGCTCACACGCCATTAAAGACTTTACAGTACAACATCCAAAATTCTTTGGAAGTTATATTTACTGTTGTAGTTGCATGCAAAGTTTCATTTTTACTACAAAGATTGTATTGCAACATATTATAAAGTAGGGAAATGCTCCTTTCTCATTCTTTCCCTCCATCCTTTTGCATTCTGCCATGAATTTACAAGATGTGGTATTTACAGAGAATTGAATGTCAGCTATTTTAGGTTTCATTCCTTCAGTCCCCATACCACTATTTAGTGAACATGTTTTCTTGTACTTCAATTATTCAAGCCACAGTTTCTTGTATTAATTTATTATTGTTAAACCTAACTTAGATTCCTATTCTTTTTGAGGTGATTTATGTCACTGTCTCAGTTTTCTTTTGACAAATCATTAGTGAAACACATTTCTGAAACACCAAGTTCTAAAAGGCAGCAATGTTGCTTAAACAGGAAAAGAGAACATTCTGATGGCTCGTCTCATTTAACCTAAATTTTCCAGAAGTGTATAATACTGAAATCTACTTTATCATAGCACAACCTTTTCATCTCTTAAGAAATTTCCCAAATGTTTTATTATTTTTTGATCCAATTAGCTGCACAGTAGCAAAGATTATAAATGTAAAAACAACTGTTAGAAGAAAAAAAAAAAAAAAAACCAAACAGGCTAAAACTACTAAAAAGGACAGAAATCATTACAGTCTTTTTATTTTTAAAAAACACACTAAGAGCAGGGGAAGACAATACCTGCACTCAGATATCAGTAGAAGCCACTATAGGTACCTGAAAATCCTCTTCAACAGAGAGAACACTGTTGAATGTGACCTTAATGCAGCTGTGTTTGCAAATCTGAAAACTAGAGGTTTCACAGATTATTTACTCTTTAAAACATGTCTCTGGGAAAGCTTGGGAGGTAAAGTCCTAATACACAACAGAATCTTTCCTGTTACAGTAATTATGTTCTCATTTTGTGATAGCTGCTGAGTTTCTATAAATCAGAAAAATGACAAGTGCCCTATGCACCCTCCTCACTAGAGTTCTTCCTGAATCATCCCCTCTTTGGCCACAAACATACAGGCACATGTACAAAACTTTAGCCTATATATTGATGAACAAACTTGGAAACATTTCAGTATCTGACCTGGAAAACACTCTGTAGAATAATTTCATTTTAAAGTTTCCCTTTTTCTTTGCTCTACCTTGTGCTTTTTTAATGAAAGTTTTGCCATCTTTCTGTGATATAACAGGAGTGCTTACTGCTGCAGGCATGATGAATAGTCCAACCCAAAGTGCTGGTCATGAAGCAGAGAGTGTGACAAGGACACCTGATTGCCTGGAACCAGAGCCCTGGCAGCTGTGACTGTGTCTGTAATTCCCTGCTAGAGTGTCCTTGCTGCAGTCAGTTTTGCTGCTATTTCCTATTAGTTATGACTTTATAAACGGCAAAGTCAAAACTGAGGAAATCTCCTTGCTCAATGAGAAGCCTTAAACCCATAATCATAGCTTCCTAAAACTACTAGCAAAATCTAAGCACTATCATGGAGTCAACTTTCTCTATGCTGGACCTTGATACAGAGGAGGAAAATTATTATGAATAATTTACTTAATACAGTGGAGTATTTTTGGTCTTAATTCTAAGTAGTTGGCCTTTCAATATCCTCTGCAGATATCTATTTTATTTGCTTATCCTCAAAAAATCTTACAATAAAACTAAAACAATCATTTGATTAAAAATATGTCACGAAGAATTTCAAAGTCTAACTTGATACACACATCACATATGTATGCATATGTATATCTAAATTAAAATAATCTGCAAACTTGCAGACAATGCTGATACGCTTCCATGTGTGACATGGAAACAGGTTGGCACCTCCACTGCATCTCCCCTATTTAATAAACCAGTGAAACTCTTAATTGTAACACTCGCCTTCATCTGCTCTCCCACAACTCTGTTTCTTGATACTCGTTTACTGCATTAGGGATCATCTATCAGAGTGTACAGAAAATGAGATGGGATTATAAAAACAAACCCAAAGAATGTAACATTTGTTGCCACCTGCCTTCTATGAGCACACATCTCTTTACAATATGAGTATGCTGGGCTCTTCAGATTTTCTAGCTCAATATCCATAGTCAGAAATACGAGACGTTTTAGTGGGAGAGTTTGAATACGACACAACAAAACATCCTCAGCATCTGAATTAGTTCATGCACTGTTACCTGCACACTTCTTCAAATATGAGTTCACATACTCTGAAAATACACATAGAAAAAGCTGTTTATATTGTATTAGCCTGGATAAAGTGCAGCATATGCTAAAATTAAGTAAAGAGGAATAGATAATGATGTAGCATTGGATAGAAAAATGTAGAATCCATTCCTTCCTGCTACAAGATCCTGGAGGAAAAACAGTTTTTAAAAAACTAGTATTTTCAAAACTTTCCTTTTTTTCCGAATTTCATATGGGCTCACAAAACTGACATTTACTGATACTCAAATCCTTGAACTTTGATGCTTCTTAAAAAGAAAATCCAGTAATTGTCAAATTCCTTTGCCCATAATTTCTGTGGAGCTGAGAGTTCATAACTCTCAGGAAAAATGACAGAGCTTCATCAGTTCTAAGAAGTGAACCCATTAGAAATAATAAAACTTGATCAATTATTTAATAAAAGAAGTCAGCAGATGTAAAATCCACAGGTCCCATCACCCTAGCAGAAAGAAATCTCCAACTAGCTGAATTTGTGGTAGTTATTACTGATGCAGTGTGCTTCTTTCAGGTGAGTGTGAGAATTATGACAAAAAGAATAAGAAAAGAAAATGTCAGAAAATTTCCTCCTCAGGACCTTGCTTTCCAACAGAGTAATTCACAGCAAGGTCTAACCATTTCCGGTTTTCATCTTTAACGGTACTGCTCTATAGCATGCATAATTATTAAAATTACTTTGCAGGAAAAAAAATCACCCTCAAATCACAGACCAGAGGGGGGAAATGCTTGATGATATTTAACTGTCTTAGACCTTCATAGAAAAACAGATTTTTTTAAAACAAAATGAAATGCACTCCAGAACTCTGAAACTGTGCCATTACCTTGCTCCTCGTGATTTTAAAGGTCTTGGTTTAGAGACAGATTATACATTCAACATGCTCCACAGAACTGATGTACAACCAAACTTTGCATAAGTCTTTATTTCTGCTAAAGAAACTTTAGTGTGAGACTGGCCATGCATTGAAATTATATGAAATGCAAACAGAAGCAGGGAGAAACAGCTGTTTTCCCAATATAGAAAATTCTTTTGGGAGATTTGTGCAGAAGGAAGCAATAAATGCATCAGCAAGCAGTGACACTCTGATAATTACTGCAAAGCAAAAGAACATCTGCATGCAAGAAGGAATAAAAACAACACTACAGCTATTGAAAAGAAAAAATAAAAGCAACACTTTGATGAGGAATGGAAGAAAAAAAATCCTTCTTTCCCTGAAAACATCACATATTATTCAAGAATTTTACCCTGACACATTTTCGTTGCTTGATAGCTTGTGCTTTTTTTGACTGAAATAGTTTGTGCCTCGTTCAGTAACAGAAGCTTCCATCCCCTTAAAAAAACCAAAAAAAACCCAACCCAAAACCAAACAGGACCTGTGATATGCAGAGGACTTACTTACTACCCAGCAGCAGTTCCTGGGCAAGTCAAATTCACCTACATTTTATTTAAATCAAATGAGCATTCTAGATTCATCCTAAAACAGGATGTGAAAATATTATGCAACAAAGCAAATGAAGATGTACTACTATGTCATATTATCTGCCTGGATAACTCTGTAAAAGTTCACAGGAGAATGTAAAACAGTAAGTTAAGGTCCATGTTGGAAGGTTTGAATAAACCAGCTGGTCGAGTATCTTACAAAGTTTTTCTCAGAAAAATAACTGAACTTTCCAGTTGTAGGTTGGTTAGGAGAAAAAACACCCAGCTAACCTCTCTGATGTCTTTCTGTTTTGTCTTTCCCAAAGAAAATGGAGCCAAAGGACATGAAATGGATTACTCTGGATGGAAGCTTCTGTTGTAACAACTCTTGATTTTTCATTATTTCTAGCTGCCATTAGCCACCTAACCACCCCAAAAGAGCTTTTCTTAGTTTTTCTAAGCTATATGTTTTGGGGTTGGTTTGTTGAGATTTGTTTGGTTTTTTTGTTTAAAGCCCATCAGAAGCAATTAAGTACCTTTGGAGGGGGTTTAAAAATCATCAGTAGTTTTTCATATTTTATGTCATTATGAACTTTACAGAATCAGACTGTGAACTCATGCTATGTCTACTCTGGACTTCTTAGGATCCACCTTTTAGGATTTTACTCCCTACATAAGTTTTTTTCCACTTTTAAAATAGTTATAAAATCTAAAATTTATACTGGAGGTATAGGCAATTTTTATGATCCAGAGAAATTTAAACATTACTATTAGGAATTTGTGAAGGGCAGAAATAAGTCATACAAAAAGAACAGAAAAAAAAGAAACAGTCATGTTCATAGCTATAGCATAAAATCTTATGTTCTGAAAATGTGATTCAGAGTGAATGGTGATGATAGTACCAATTTAACCAATGAATGAAATGCTAATACTTCATAAAGGTTTTTTGCTTTAATCAGTGGGTATTTTTCTTTCCACGAGAAAAAGGACTATGCATAGTTTTCATTTTAGATTGCCCTTGGAATTCTACATTTTTAAGATAATTTGCATCTCTTTTATACAGACAACACTGAATTTTAATTTCCATGAGCCAGAGACAGGATAAAGATATCACTTCCAGAGTCCTGAAAACCAAGAAAAAAAAAAAGCGAGATTTTTTTGCAAGCCAACTGACTGTTTTTCTTGTCTCTTTGCCTGTTTATACTGGTAGCTGTTTCCCCGGTTTCTCTGTACCTGCAAAGGCTGAATCCTGGTCTTAGCTGCCAGGCACTGCTGTAAGAAGTATGAGTAGCACTCTTGCAAACATTAACTACATTCTTTAAACTCTAACAGCTCAGCTACATACGCCAGGTTCAGTGAGTGCATAACTGGCGGTAATGCTGATCTTCACCTGAGGACCCACAAACTTTCAGGTACAAACTCAAGGAATGATGAGGCTGTAAAATTGATGGGGAAAGCAGTAGGAAGGAATGCATGTGTTTTATAAAACATACAAATCAATGTTAAGAAGTTTGTCACAAATTTGCCTAAGTCCCCAATACAACAGTAAGATGAAGTTCTATTTATATTAAATTCCTCAGAAAAAATTCATCTACTGTTGAACATTCATGCACTCCTCCATCCTTTCCACAGCTCTGTACTACCGCCCCGAAACTGCACCAACGTTAAGTTTTTAAACAGAGCGTTAAAGTGTGCATTTTTGGTATAGCATGGATTTAATCACTTGTGTTAAATGTGATTTAAATTGGTTCTTTAATCACAATTTGTTTAATGTACTCAGGATAGCTTAATTTCAAGAAAGTGAAGTGAGAAATTAAGAACAGTATTGATTATGTTGATTAATACAGGAGATGATTAATACCTTTCTTGCTACTCTCAAAGTCAGTCCAGATATATTTCAGATGCAAATATTCTAAGTCAGATTCTTCCCTCCATGCATCTTGTTGATTGTGTTAAATTCTCTCTAGTCATCACCTCCTGTGGTTCCACAAAACACTAGGTAATGGCAGTCTTCAAGCCAAAAAAAAAGGAACACTGCAATGGCAGACAGGAGTGAATTAACAGAGCATGTGCCAACAGGATTTCTTCATATTAGAGATAAATGGAACCTTCTTCAGGAAAGAAAAACACCAAATCCCGTCAATATTCTCCTTATGCTGCTATACATCTGGCAAGTGACCTTCCAGTTATTCAAGCAAAATCTGAGTACAACAAAATTAACATCTCTGGCAATTCATTTGGTGAGGGAGTGGAATAAATCAAGGAAGTTAAAAAAAAAAAAAGCTGAACTAAGCAAAATGTACAGCTGGAACATGCAGCCATACAAACACTCCCAGGTAACCTGCATTGAATATTCTAATCACACAGTCTACTCTAAACACTAAGAGCTTTAGCAAACGTAAACTAATCCTGTTTTCAAAATAATTTTCAAGCAAACTTCATCAATATGTGCGGATTGAAGGACAAAGCTTCTGCTGTGCTTCTTTTATTTCTTATTTGTTAATTAAAGGCTCACAGGGATGCTCTGTAACTCCATATTCATACACTGCTAATGAGGTCTTTGAGTGGAATTACTTATAAGAGCTGAGTTTTCTTCTCTCCACTTCTTCCACCTGGTGGGAGAACAGTGAAACAGAACACTGCCCTTGTTCTCGAACTGGAGATTAATGCCAGACTGATTGACTAAAATGCTTTATAAGGGTTTGGAAATTACCTTGTACTTTCACATTAAAGGATGTACATAACTATTTCTGGAATGAGTTACTAAGACAATTAAAACAATTATTAAATATGACATGCTCTAATGACAAGGTTACGATTTGTCCAACTATATAGTTTTAATTTTATGATTTATTTCAGTAATGTCAGCTAATAATTAAGCAATTGACTTTTTCTCCCTTACATGATATTAGAAGAAAGAATGCATGGTAGAAGATTTCTTTTCCCCAGAAAATCCTACCAGACTTCTAGGTTGTTTTTTTTTTCCATGTAAAAACTGTCTTATTTCCAAAACTAACATTACCCATGTCTTTGAAGGTAGAACAGTGTGTTCCTATATACCTTATGACTATCATATGAACTAGTCACGAGACAGACAACCAGAAAAATTCATCAAAACAACAGCTGATTAACTGACAAATACCTTCTGTTGCAAACCTCTTTCCATAAAAATCTAACCTTGAGGGAAGCATGTGAAAAGTGCACTTATTTCATTCTAGTGTCTCCCACATGCTCACAATAAATAAAGATTAATGTTATTTTTACCTTCTCTAACTACAGAGAAGTGACCTGAATCCCTTTGATAGCTAAATTAACACCACTCAATTTTTTTGCTTTTTGCTTTTTAATGAGCAAGCATACTGAGATACACAAATTACTACTCCAAATGTTTCCCTTAGCTTTTGCCTTTCTCTTCAAAAATCTGCATTTAAAAAAATTTCTCATGAACTCTTTTTCTATTCTTATCACTTAACATTGCACTAGATAGTAAGTAGGTTTTATGTTTAGTCGTACAGTGGACAATTTTTCTGTATAACACAGTTTTATTTCCTTAAGGAGATAGTTAAACTTTTTCTATTTTTAAACCTGAACAGCAAGGAGCTTTGTGAAAAATCTAGTTAAAAAAAAAAAGAAAGACAAGGAAAATTATGTAAGATGGGTATTTTTTCAAATGTCATTTTAATCAGCTATGAGATTTTTTAATTTAAGTGGTCAAATCTGGTTCCAACATTTCCAGTCTCAGAAATAAAATACATTATTATACAAATGTATGAAACCCCAGTTATTTAATTGTATGTTTATCTCTTTCTAATTGACGTGTCCACAATGTGCCTTGATATACCAGGTTTGAGAATCTAGACATTCATCTCATTATTTATAATCCAAAACCACATCATTGTTTTGTATTATTCCTCTGTGTTTTCATGTATTTAATGCCTCTATTAAGAACTCCTAGGAACAGTGTAGATACCAATGTCTTGAAAGTGTTATGAATACAACTCAACTGTGTCATCTTCAGCTTCACCTGTTTACTGTGTCTCAGCCTATGATTAATGGAGCCAATCCTTGCTGGAAGCCTGAAAGCTATTCTTTATTAATTTCCACTTCTATGTCATGCTCTGAAGAATATCATATAGCCTGAAGTGCACTCCTCCTCTCCTTTTTTGCTAAGCCAGAAAGTTCAATTTTTAAAATGACTATAAAAGAAACTAGAACACAGAAAATAATATCTGTAGAAAGTAAAGAAATAACAATGTGTGAAATGAAAGCTGTGATAATGGCAAGAAAATTCTATTGAGAACAATCTTTTTTTCATAAGTTTAAAGTCTAATAGTTATTCATGGCAGGAGCTGCTGCACTGCCTAAGGTCCTGTCACATAATTTTGCTCCATCAACTTGCCATATAAAATGAAGATACTGTTTTTAAATCAGGAAAACAGAGAACATCTTAAGCTAGACTGGTAAAATAATTTAGTGCTTACATCCCAGCTTCCAAGTGCAGGTGTACTAATGGGAGAGCACTGCCCATGAAGATGAGGGTAGCGGGTGACCTGAGCAGGGTGCAGGGCTGCTCCACCCCCCTCACAGCACGGCCAGAGCACAGCTCTGCCAGCTGATCATACCCAGGGGCCCACAGGCAGCTCCCCCTGGCACCAGGCATTACAGCACCTGCCTGTGCTCGTGCCTAGCTTGGTGGGAAGCAGCATGTTCTCATGTGAACATTTGCTGCCAGTAGAAACAGTTCATGGAATTGCTCCCCACTAGAAAAATTCCAGCCAAGCGCTTAAGGCATGAATGACGCGGTGAATTTTGCCCATCAGTCCATCTGATGGGTTGCAAGAGTATCTACACTATGCTCTTTTCCCTTCTAGTGTTAGCACCAATAAATGGCATTTTCATTCCATACTTTATGAGTCTTGAGTGTCTTTTGTAATGAAATCTGTATCAAGTACTACCCCGCTGCATTACACCAGGCCTGTGCATTGAATTAAAGTTTTGAAAATGAAATGGCAGTCAAGAAAATAGAACAAGAAAAAAACCAAATGACCAACCCTCCCCAGACCAAAACAACAACAAAAAAACCAAACCAAACCACCAAAACAAAACAAAAAAAAAAAAAACAAAAAACCAACCCAACCCAACCCAACCCAAACCCAAAACACAAAACAAAACAAAACAAAAAAACCCCAAAAACCAACTAACCAAACAAAAAACCACCATAGTGTATTCGTGCCTTTCAGACACGCTTTACATTGCTCATAGAGAAATATGTGTCTTGGCTTGTTAATAGCAGAAATAAATCCAGACTGAAAAAAAAATAGAAATATGGATTCAACAGTCATACCTGAAAATTTCTTTTGGTTCTGAATTTTTTTAGCTTATTAATATCTGCAATGACAGTGACTTTGGATATATATTTTTTTATATAATTGTTTTTCTGGACCTGTCAGTTTTAAATAGGAGGAATCTTTCTGATGATTTCTATCAGTCCTTCATTAAAATAATGTTCTTCATGTTATTACCATTGTTTTCCTGCCTTAGAATATGCAACTAAGGTCAAAGCTGAAACTGAAACTAGATTGTTAACTATCCCACCACGGTATTTTTATTTTACAGTTCTTTGGCAGTCTTTTCTGCAGGGTGGATTGTATGCTGGGGAGAGATAGAAACTCAGCTGATGTGCTATTTGTAACAGTAAAACAGTTAAAACAGAATAAATATTTTTTTCCACAGTGTGGCAGCAAAGCCTTTTAAGAGGAAGAACTGACTTGTCTCAAGATTTTGCTAAGCCAGTTGAAAATTCTGAACAGATGAAATCAGAGTCCATAGATTCCTTGTCCCCAGTGAATTGGATTCTGTTTGGAAGACTAATTCTCTGCTCTAGAATTCCAAATCACTGCAGAGTCCTTTTTTTTTACTTTACCACAGTTACTTCTTTTTAATATTCCTTTTATCCATTATAAAAGTCTTGAAATACAAAACAGTTCACCAAAATGTTTAATGATGCTTTGCTGTGTTATACAACCATGCTGCAGACTGACAGGTAAAAATGTGAAAGAAACTTTCCGCTGTTATGCCTGATAGGAAGAACTTAGGAATATTCAGGAATAGGTGACAAAAGCATTCACAGCCCAGTCTGTAATCTTCTGGATTCAGAATCACTCCTTAAAAAAGGAAAAATCATGACCACATTTGTATTATCTATGGCTAAAATCCTCCTGACTGCAGCAATGTTCCACACCCATATTCCCTCCCATTTAAAACAAATAAAGGAACTGAGCACTTTTCATCCCTTCCATTCTCTACCTCTACTTACTGGGTACTGCTTTCCTTCTAACCATGTTCAGGTTGTCTAATTTTGAACAGAGCAGGTCTATTTTGCTCATCAGTTGACTTTGTACCTTCTCATAACACTACTTATCCTTTCATGCTTGAAGTCAAAGGCTGAAATTCCTTCTTATAGTTTCTTAAAGGCTTAAAATTGTTGCTATTTTGGAAAAGGCAAGAACTATTTTTTCTAGGCAAATCAGTTATTAGTTTAAGTGCGTTTCAAAGGACTCATCAAGGAAAAGACTTTGTATAGTCATGAAAATAATCAAAGATTTAATGATGGCTATGCCAACTAAGCAAAGCTAAGCAGTATGGTTGATGTATTTTCTGCAATAGATGATGGAAAAATAATTACATTTTAGGAAATTATGTCTAATGTGAAAATGTCTGAAAACATAGTGTTTGCATTAAAATCAGTTTATTAGAACTACTCTTGTAGATTATCCTATGTGACAGGATATGGATGATTTAGACATCTGGCTAAACCTGTATCTATTGTGTAACTCAATAATGAAATTACTGGAGGATCTCCCAAAACATTTGTGTGCCCAATATAAACACACATGTATGTACTTTCATAACGCATCTGTTGTGTGAATTTAAATCTTATTATGTTAATTTGGATATATAGAATATCAGACAAGCCAAAAATGGATAAGAAGTATCCCATTAGAGAGGCTCATTTCTCCTATGGGACTTGCTGACTCATGGTTTAAATATACAGTGATAAGTTACTTCTGTGAAAGAGTCTACTGGTGTGTATCAAAAAGAAGAAGCTATTAAACTGTAATATTTAAATCTGTGGGAGGAAATAAATACTTGGCTACATCAAAACAGTCTTGAGAAAATGTGAAGAATTATTTTTCTATTTAAAAAATAACAATTTCTTTCAACTTTTACTATCAGCAATGCCTGTAAACACAGAATGACTCACAACAATCAATCTTGTAAAAATTATTTTATTGTTATTTTCATATACTGCTAAATCAATATTGACTTCCCAGCTTGTCACCCTGCTTTATCTTCGATAATGGAAGGAGTTGTTTTATCAGTATAAATCAAATTTATCTATGCTTTGCTATGGATGATTTTAAGTTCATTTACTATGAAACTACAGGCACAAGGTTATCCATAATCACCTCTTAACTTCAATATAATATAAAATATTTCAAATTAATTTCAGAAATATTTAATGAAAGCAATTAAAGGAACAGAGCATTGTAGCTGTCTGTGTGCTGCCTGCAGCTATGACATGACCTATGGATTTTAAAACAAGGTAATACCTATATTCAAAACTTCATTATTAATGTCAGAAATTCATTGTCATTTAGCATAATTTGAAATAGATATTTTTAGCTAACAATTTTTTTAGGTTTAGTGTAAGTTAAATGCCATACTCTGTTAAATCCCTGAATTTAACAGGAATGAGGAAGAATATCTAGCCAGTGTTACACAAGGATACCACTGATAGCTCCTACAGCTTACAGAAGAGAGTGGTAATGATACATACAAACACACAAATAAACCTGCTACACAGGTACCTACATTTCAAAAACAGAAGCTGGATTGACTGATTGATTATTTCCTGTGTCTACTAAATGCTGTTTCATTTTGTTGAAATAAAGGAGACAGTAACCTTTCATAAACTCCTGAAAGTACTAGGAGTGATCCTAAAAATATGTGAAAGAAAATTTATGAGAGAAAATGTAATATGGCCATGCCAAAATTCATTATGCAGTAGACTATTTCACAGCAAAAAATATTCACAGAAATTAAAAAACCCCAACCCTAAAATCACTGCTTCAGTAATTACCTAGCTCAGTCACAGAGCTGATTATCAAGTACTCAACATGTATGGGCCACTGAAGTGGAAACTGCTTGAACTTAATGAGCAGTTAGAATAGGCCAGAGTCAAAACTGGATTTCTGTTTGGCTTAGAACCATGTAACAGCATCTTTTCTTGCTACTGCTTTCAGTTTCCACTCTCCAGGAAAGCAAACTAAAGCTGGCCTTGAAATAAAGTGACGCAGGTACCTCAGCACTGCAAGCTCATTAGGAAAGTAAACTAATTGATGTCACTGAGCTCCAGGCTCCCGCAGCTGGTTTAAGCGTAGCCAGCTATTTTTACACTGTAACACAGTCACCAGGTTCAACACTGATATCCCTGCATTCTCTTTAACCACGTTGTCCCTTTTATGCTTCCAATAAGTATCAGTGAGCCTGTCCATCATAACCAAGCATGCTCTGGTGAGCCTTTCCTTGTCACACAGGAAAACATCACCACAGTGTTCCCTTAACAGATCACCTTCAATATCCCCAATAATCAATTTAGAAACACACACAAATTAAGAATCAGATTTTGGTGTTTAGGTGAGGCCTAAATTTTTGCCTCCCTTCCCATTCACTAAAGGTTTTGTGATTACTTCAGTTCAGCTTAGGGAAGTTCATTGAAAATAATTACTTCAATTTGAAATTTATAAATTAAAGTCACTTAATGAAAAATGGGTTTGGCTTGCATAAGAAAGAAAAGAAAGAATTAAAGTCTACCTATAAAGAAGAAATTAACAGAATTTCAGGATCTTGGAAAAAATCATAATACTTGTAGAAAGGCAAAAAAAAGTTCCATGAAGGGGATGTGATGTCTTAATGAAGTTCAAAATTGTTTTTTTACATATATACATATATATATATAAACTTGTCTGTTTGCACACAAATGGAGAATATAATTTTGTTTTATTGTCTGATGCCGCTCCACAAACAAGTATTTTAAAAAACTACCCAGATATGGTTTATAGAGTTATTATAATTTTCTAACCAGCTTCACAATTAGGCAAAATAAATAATGGAATGGCACAGATATTAAAAGTAAGAAAAATGTTTTGAGAAATGGTATTAGAGACAACTATAAACACAAAACTATAGTTAATGAACTAATAATGACCTGTTAATCTAGGAACATTACTAGACATACATATGTGCCCTCTCTATACAAGTAATATATATGCACTCTCCATATATGCACTCTCTATATGTATATATGGTATTTCCAATAATATTTTTCTGTTACATGGGTTTAGGGGATACTGTGAAACCATAGTTTTGGTCTCATAGGTAATGTCACTACCTATTTGTTCCTAATTGCACAGCCAGACCATCTTCACAGAAGAAATGAGGCCATATTATTTTAAGCATATTTAGTTAGTTGTCCCTGCCTTGTTTTCTGCATACCCTTGAGGGATATAATGGATCCAAAACCATCATTCCATGGAGCCTTTCTGATGGTACTCGTAACTCCTATGGTCAAGTGTTTCCCAGACACTGCTGAACATGGCTTTACATATTAAGCTCATGGAGTAAATGGTGACTTGGCCTGTCAATGGAGGTTGAAAATCAGATTAGTTGTAAGACCAAATGTGTATGAATCAAAAATGTAGTTAAGACATACCCAACAAAATTAATGCCTTTACTCCTGAAAAAACAAATATTTATATACATCTGTAGTTACAGAGATGCTACTTTGTAGAAAACTACAACATAACATTCAAACACTCAATTCATTCATTCAGCATCTTATTCCTACATGGTTAAAAACTCCAGTTTCTTACAGATGTTTAAACTCCTTCATATTTATTGAGGAGATAAGAGCACACAAATGCGATATTACTGTTTACTGATTTTTATGGTATCTTATCTCTTAGAAAAATCTAATGAGAGCGTTATTTATTTATTTATTTATTTCTCTAAGATCAACTGAACAGTGAATACTTCACAAAATAAAGGTCTGTGTTCGTTCTCAATAGAACAATGAAGTTCATGGAAGCCAGGAATACGCATGTTTTTTGTGAATTTGGAGGGGGGAAAGGTACTATTAGTACACTGGGAAGCGAAAGAATGAGTGTGCCAAACATTAATTAGTACCTTCCTGCTCAAAGAAGAAATAAGCCACAAAAGAAATTAAGTAGTTTGCTACAGCTGTGCCAAGGCTTTTGAAGATTTCACAGTACCTCCGACGTTCAAAAAACACATCCACTTTTGGCAGAAGATTATTTGGGCTGCAATGTGGTCTCCAGCTGAGATTAAGGGATGCTTATCCCTTGGAAAGCAAGCTCCATGTAATCTGGATGAACCATGCAGGGCAGACACTTCCATTTCTCCATGTCACTTTACAAACTTCCAGGGGTTTATTACAAAGCAGGTATTCATCTCAACGTGGGCTGCAACACACAAACACCCACTGGCTCATCACCAGCTGCCCTGCAGCCCACCTGCCTCATGATTAAAGTGTCTGTGTTTTGGTCCCGTGGCAGATGTGCTTCCAGTCACATGAAGAAAACTCCCATAGGAAAAAGGGCAGCTGGGAAGGAACTGCAGGTCATGGGAGTGACTCATCCAGCTTTGTCCCTTGTCACTGTCTTCTCCAGCACTGAGCAAACCAGACATGGCCAACCCATGTGTCTCCTCCGAAGTGTAACAGGCAAGCAACTTTCATGCTGTGTTAGGAAAGAATACCCGAGAGGACATATATTGATAAAGTATTTGCAGCTCCAATAACACAAGTATTTCACCAAAAGTGGCATATTCACTTATTGCATGTTTATTCTAGTTCAAGAGACTTCAACTCCCAGTATCTATGCACATCAGTGAAAGTAACTAAAACTTCCCTCTCAGAAAACCATGATTTCTTCTGCAGATATTTATAGTTAATCCATATTTATTTTCTCCTTCTCAGCTTCTGACACTCAGAGCAGACCACTTGCCACAGGCTCATGAAAACACAGACCCAGTCACACCACCTTCATCTCAGGCAAGGAGTGCAGGGTACTCCATTGCTTTAAAGCATTTTTAGTCTAGTGCTGATCACAGTGCTGTCAAAAAAAGTGCTTTATTTATAGCAGGCTGCTGATTCTGTCTGAAATTATTCCTATCTCACAAATTATGCTCTGTGACTGGCTTTGTTTTGGGAAAACACGTCTGCATAATTGATAGTGGAATGCAGGAAGGTGCTAACAACTATCAATTTCTGGTGTCAAAAAGCAGCTGAGGCTGAAACATGCTGCTTAATGTACTGGCAAGATTATCTGCTACATGCAGAAAATTTTCTAAAAACCTAACATGTATCAAATAAAGGATATAGTTAGATATATGATTCCATATTGTAACTGGCAGAAGAAATGAAAATAAATTTATTTGCAGCTTTGATCCAATGAATGTTTAAATAGGGGATATTTAAAACTCAATCTTTCACATACTGAATACTTCTTTAATAGTAGGGACCTCATCTTTTGCTGCAAAGATACAGGAAACTTCCTTTTTGAATAATAAAACGCTCTTTGAATGCAGCTAAGGTTCACAAGCCTGACAATCTGATGAATCTTGCGACTATGTTGCACTACCACAAGATTAAAAATCCTTGGCTGTTTGATAAAAAATGAATTGCTTTTTCTACCAAGCATAAGGATAAAATCTGGCAAAAAATTAGATAAATGAGTAATTGTTAATGTTCCCATTTTTTCACATGGATTTTTATTCTGCAGCAATGAGCAGCCTCTAACACCTAAGGTAAAAAATAGCGTTCTCTGTGGATTTTGAATTCAGAAACTAATCTACATTAATGAATGTAAATTAACTCAAATAACAGAAAAACATATAATAAAGGCCCCTAATTTCATAATTTCAACATCTAAAAAAAAAGTTTCACAGTTAATACCAGACAGTAATTTTCTGACAATTTTTACTGAGAGAATTACTGTTCTTCCCACGACAACAATAATTTTAGTGTCGGTATTGTACATGTAGTTCCCACACTGCAGACAGACTTGCCAGTATGGCCATACACTCCTCAAAACATCCTGATGTAGAATTAGGAATTGTTTTTATATGTGTACTTTCATTGTTTTGAAATAAAATTCTGTTTATTGAGCTTAAGGAACTGTGTTTGTGACTGAAACCACATGCAGATCTTTCTGCGATTTTTTAGCAATATCCAAGCCTCACTCACTATTTAATCTTGCCATCTATGGCAGAAGAGCTTCTCTGGCAGAAGGCTCTGGCCTCACTTCTCCAGTTTATTCAGAGTTTTATTCTGCTAGGAGATGGAAAAGAGCTGCCAATTTTTCCATCCTTTCATGTAGAATTGCAGCTATTTATTTTGACTTTATTTTTCACTTGCCTGGTAGAGTCTTTTATTTACCCTGAGTGTTCTTTCTTTGTTCATTTAGCTAATCCTAACTGAGAAAAAAAAGGCTTATGTATCAGAACTAGGTGTACTTCAAGGGGAAAAGACAATGTTATAGTGGAAAACAAATGGATCAGCAGCCCAGAAATATATGGGTGCTTGCCAATTTTTAATTGGATGTGAGGACACAATTGGGGGTAGTGTGAGAGTTAATTACAGTACCACTGGGGAAAAAAAAAGAGAACAAAAAACAAGAGAAAAGAGTAGAATTAAACAGAGGGAAAATGAAATCAAGAAAACTAAGTGTTTGAAATGCAGAGCTTATTGCCCAGGTTTTATTTTTGTTAAGCATTGGACACATATTTATCAGTATGGGATAGAAGTTCATGGTATTAATGTCATACTATTCCAAAGCATGTAATCACTAGGAAGGAACAAAACAGCTGAGAAAACATTTGTAGATGTCTTATACCTTTGGGAGGGCTCTATAAATACTGTAGAGAGATGAGTGAAAGCACCCAACCATTTTACAACCTAGAAACATTGCTGCCACCTTAAGGGAACATTGAAATAACTCTGAGGTGGTCAAGTGTCTACATGTTACAGACACAGAAGAGAAGAAGAAAGGGAACAATAACAGAGAGAAGAACAAACCAACCAGTGAACCAAGTATTTGGCCTTGTAGAGAACCAAAAGATTTAAACAAACATTTAAAAACTGAGAAATTTCTTAGCCTACAACGGGAAATCTTGTTGGGAGGACAGCTGAAGAACTGTGCCTGATGCATTGAGTTCTGGTAGTTTTTCCAGACAAAAACCGTGTTTGTGTACCCTTGACATTCTCTTTGGGAAAGTGTTCTACTCAGTTTTCAGACTGAAAAATTTCAGGAAACTTTTATACGGATGAAAGGGTACAAAGATCTACAAAAATGACTTTTTCATCAGGAAAGTTGAAAGGTACAAGTAGAGGCTGTGATAGGAAGACCAGAGCTCTTGAGCTACAGCTAAATGCACACCAATATTATATTGTGTCCAAAAGTAAAAGGTACTTTGCAAAAAGCTCACTGTGCATGGCATGGCCAAGTAACACCTAGGCCACATTGTCACCAATAGGAATAGCAGAATAAAGATCCTAATGTAGCTAAGTCAGATGCCTGACATCTGTTACCTGTTATAGTACTGCAGGGATGTTCCAGTGGCTGCAAAAGTTACTTAAGACTCTGCAAGGATGCAACTTACTGGTCAAAAACCACAATGACTAAGTTTCCTTGGCCATGCAGAAAGAATGGCATGACAGCCTGGTGAACATGAGCTGGAAGAAAGCAAAAAGAATGAGATATTATTTCACAAGTGAAGCCATAACCAGCATGGCAGAGCTTTATGAGGCAAATCACAGGACTGGAATATTGGTGTGGAACAATCACTTGTTCAGCAAGGTCTCTCAGTGAAAAAAAGGGCAAATGTTGTCCTTTGTTTCAAGAACACATATAAATGCTATAAAATAGAGAAACAGATTTTTCAAATGAGTTTGTTGAATCTCCTGGGGAGTGGGTGCAAACCAAAAAAGGAAAAGAGCAGATGTGCTAAACTGACCCAGGAAGTGAGGAGTACATCTCTTTCTTTTGGCGGAAAGTTGTTGTTTCTGTGAATGAGAAACTTGAAAGTCATCTGAAGGAGAGATGACAGGACTTTAAATACTTAGGTACCAGGTGTTAAAGCTAAGACTTGTCTGACTATCATTGGAAGCAAATTGCCATTTCAGAGTGAAGAAGTTACTATGGCAAGGTTATTTTAGTTTTGGTGCTAAGAGGAAAGAATGGACTAACTATGGTCTTTTGGGAAAATGCAGTCACAAACTGATTTTTAAGGAAAATGAGTTATAACAGCCACAGAGATAAAACAGAAACACCCTCCAATCACACCATCACCATCAAACCCAACAGATTTCAGCAAACTCTGGGGAGTGGTTAATGGTTGTTTAGAAAGATGACTTGAAGTTAAACATGTGCAAGTATGCTGGCAGTTTATGCAGGAAGGTTACATTAAATGCACAAATTGTACCAAAGAACAGAAAGAGTAGTCTGATGCACTTGGAAACCTTCAACAATTGGCTGTCAAAAAGTAATCATACCAAAATAAACCCAAACCAACCACACAAAAAACCCAAGGTCATTTAAGAAAGGAAGAATATAGACAAAAAAGGTATAAAACAGAACTGAAGTATAAAGCGAGTTTCAATTTGCAAGAGACAAAAGGAACAAAAAGAAGCATTTTAAAATACCCAATATATAAAAAAAAATAAAATAAAATAAACAGGTTAGAAAGGGAAAGAAAACAGTGCAGGTAAAGGTAAAATGTAATTAACATCTCCTACACACCAGCCTTCAAAAAATGGTAAACCTTGACCAGCCATTCAAAACCATTTAGAGAAAAAAAGTGGATTGCAAGCTGAAGTATATAAAGAATACATTAATGAATATTTAGGTAAGATGGATGTATTCAAATTGGCTGGGCTCTATTAAATTCACCTTAGAGAAACTAGACAGCGATTTCTGAATCACTAACAATTATCATTATGAGCTTCTGGAAGACAGGGGAGGTCCCAAAGGACTGGAAAAGGGCAAATTTAGCATTTGTCTCTTGACAAAAAGGGAGTGCTGATGGAATGACAGACCAATCAGCCTGGTTTCGATTCATGGAAAGATTCTGCAATAAACTACTGGACTACACTAGAAGTACCTACACAATTTTCAGAATAGATCCCTCTTATTGCAACTTAGAATCCTAAAAAGAAAAACAAATCCACACAAACTAAAAATACCAGCACATGTTTTTTTTGTCAAACGGGTATAAAAAAATGTTACAGGGTAGATGGCCTGTGGCATAGAGAAGGTATGGCAGTTCACAAAACAAAAAAGTAAAATATGTGCTTCTGGCATTTTTGTGCCGCGAGAGATAAACAGGGTCATTATTCTTCAACAGAGAATACATACATAGGACCATGGTAATAATTTATGGGAAGTCACTTATAAAACTGACCAGGAAAAACACTGTAATTGCCAAGGAGAGGCAGAAGTTAGAGAATAAAAGTTTTTTTTTTCCCCAATAATAAGCAAAGCTTTATAAATTGATTTAAAGTCGCAGAACAACTGCATACTCTCTGCAGGCCACAAAGGGCCTCAGATTGGCTCGTAAACTCACACAATTTTAATGCTTGTACAGAAACCTTTGGAAATTATCTGGTCCAGTCTCCTACTGGAAGAAGAACCAGCCTCGAAGATTAGTCCATCTTCAAAGTTAGGCCAGGCCACTCAGGGCCTGGTTCCAGCCATGTTCTGAAAATCTCTCAGGATGAAGATTTCAGTCTCTCTGGGCAACCTATTCCAGCATTTATTCACCCTCAGGGCTGAGAAGTTTTCTTATGATGACACAGAATTTTCCTTGCTGTAGCTTTGGTGGATGCACAAGTCTTGCTCCCTCTCTCTCTAACCAGCCCTTAGGTTGTGCGAGTTCCCCTTTAGCTTTCCCTGGTTCAGGCAAAAAAAGGGCTCTCAGCTCTCTCAGCTGCAATCCAGCCCCTTAAACATCTGGCTGTTCTCAGCTGAACTTGTTCCAGCTTGCCAACCTCTCTGTTGTACCGCAAACCCCAAAGCTGGGCACAGCCATGGGTGGCATTCATCCTCTGTTCTCACAGAGCAAGGAGAGCTCTGCTACAGGACAAAGAACCCAAAACACAGGAAAAGCCATGTTTTTCTCACATTATTATACCTGACTGCATGTGCTCTTAAGATGAACTTGTTCCCCCCCATATTCACTGATAGGCTACAAGGTGGGAAATCACTCCAGTTTTACTGTAAGTTCCCCTGAGGGGACCAACATCACAAATATTCAGAAATTCAGCAAATGCACTCATTTCTAAGTGCTGAAGGAAATCACTATGAGTTTTGATCACCTTAACGTCCCCTATATTTCTAGAGACAAGCACAGGAGAAGCTGTCTCAGATAAACCGCTGACTCTAATTTTTTTTTTCTTTCTCATGTTCAGAAAAATAAAAATATCACACAATAAAAAGAGCCTCTCTCTTGTGCTGCCTCAGACAAAGCAGTGCAGCAAACATCTAGTAAACTCCCAGGTCAGCACAAAGAAGTCAAGCAAGACAAGTTCTGCCTGCAATGTGTCTCCCACAGCATGTCTGTAGAGCGGCAATGAGCCTTCCTTCAGCTGCCAAAGGACTGAATTCACAGTAAGCTTTATACATATATGGTTGAAGTATTAATGCTCATGGTGCATGACTAAAGGAAAACCAACTAGTCCCTATTTTTAGACTCTGTCTCAGAGGTTGTCTATATTCTTCCACCTACATTTTGAACTATTTTGGCTCTAAAACGCATGATTTTTAGCAAAGAAACAAGCCAAGGTGAAAACACCAGTTAATATTAGCCAATGCATCTTCACAAGTCATGACCCATGTAAGAACTCTTAATATTGCAAAAACCATGGAAAAAAATTGTTTGCAGTTCCTTTTTAAAAGCCAAGGACAGAAATCTAGAAAAGCCGTAAGGATTTGGAACCTTCAAAAACCCCACACCCTAAGACACAATCAAAGCAGTCAGCTTTGCCCCTTCTCTAAAAATTTTCAAGCTATTGGACTATTCAGCCCAATGATATTTTATAGGGGAACAGAAAATTATTTAAATTATATGTGTTCATCTCCTAGCACAGACTGCAGAAGCTGTAACCGGGTTTATATCCAGGGTTTCTAAGAAGGGTATTCCTCCTCCACCCATGACTTCAGAGCCAGCACAGGACAAGTCGATAACTTAAGAACTTTTGCACTG
Source organism: Coloeus monedula (assembly GCF_965178545.1). Lineage (NCBI taxonomy): Eukaryota > Metazoa > Chordata > Aves > Passeriformes > Corvidae > Coloeus > Coloeus monedula. The sequence continues at coordinate 58,100,752 of NC_138785.1, read as the reverse complement.
GGGTAGGGCAAATACAACTTAGTATCCTGTAGATGCCTGGGGAAGACTAAAGAAGTGGTATTTACTTTAAGATATCCTTGATGTTTTCAGCCAGGGCTTTATGAGGTAGAGGTAAATTTCCTGCGTAGTTGCCTTGTTGGATTTAGCTTTCTCGAATTTGTAAAACTGCTTTTTTGAATCCTTCTGAGCTTTGGCCAAAATCAGTATCATTTGCAAGATGACTATATGCACTGTGATAGGAACACCCCCAGCACGTTCTGAATCTGCCACAGGGTAATTTCACTCCTCACACCTTAATAATGAGAAACACTGAACCTCGTTATGTCCCTTCATGGTACTCACTTTTATAACCTCCTATCTCATCTCCTGCCTTCTCCCTCATTAGCCATTTTTTTCAAGGCTGAAGAGTTCTGATCTACTTAGACATGTCCTTGTACTAAACCCCCTCCATACCTTTGATCATTCATGCTGGCTTTTTCTGTACCTTTTCTAGCTTTGTTTTGTCCTTTTTGAGACACTGGAACAGCATACAGGAATCAAGATAAAGGCAATGGCTTCATGCAGAGATATAATGATATTTGCTTTTGTTCTCTTTTTCTTTCCTAATAATTCTTAATGTCATATTTGCTGTTTTGATAGCTACTCAGCACTAAAGTGACACTTTCAGAGCACAACTTATTATAATTCGTAGATCTCTTTCTCAAGCAATAAAACCAGGAACACGGCACACCACTGCAGATATAATGGGAGGACTGTGTTTTACATTACTTTACATTTATGACTACTGACACCTTATAACCCATTCGTTCAATGCTTTTCTTCAATTCTTCAGTGTTCCCCTTCTGCCCTAAAAGGAACTTCTCCCTCGCCTAATCCCCCCTTTTGCTGGGATTGTGATAGCAGCAATGACGATGAGATTTAGACTAGATTTAAGGAGGTCACTGGAAAAAAAACCCAACAGTTATAAGCCTTACATATAAGGCTTGGAAACTACTCTAGTTTTTCTGGTAATATGATCTATTTTTCCACCATTTGCAATTGTGAATCAAAGTATTAAAAAGCAGGTTTTGTGGTTTTAATTAAAGGCAAAAAGAAATATCTGAAAAGAGAGATAAACAGGGCAATGGAGAGCTCCTTAAGTATAACTACCTCAGTGGTACTTCACAGGCTTTTCCTTTAGAGAGTCAGCTATATGTGAACTGTTTTCTACTTTTGTAGAATACTTTAATCAATATCTAAGTCTTACTGGTAGAAAAGTGCTTTAAAGATCACTTGAGCCAGTAATTTAACTTGTATGAGGAAGGCCCTTCTGCCTGCTGCTCCTGTTAGCCCTAACATGTACCTCTCCCTCCTCTGACAATTTCCCCGGCTCATCATGCTTTGAACTGTGATTTGCTTTGGTAATCCCTCCCATTTAGTTAATTCCAGCACTTTTGACAATGTTGCCATTTCAGTTCTTTGAATATTGTGTGCAATGTAAAGAATCAAACAGATTCTCATTTAACAGGAGGCATTAAGATGGTTTTACTGTTCCTCTAGAAAGGACTACCCTGCAGGTCTTTTCAGCTTTTGCACTCTCATGCTAAGTGACATTGCCTAGGTTTAAGGAGGCCTAAGACATATCGATACAATTTCTTCCCATCCTACTGAAAGAACAAAATTTTCAGATGATACAGGTTCTTTCGAAAACAAAACAAACAAAAAAGACCAGCTCTACTTGTCCTGTAGATCCTCTGTAAGGCTTTCTGTTGCTTATACACAGTGAACAATCCTTCTGGCATTTTTTCCTGTGCCTTTATCACGTTATTTTTCAAGATTTGATTGGAATGTCATGATATTTTTACAGTTAGGCAGAGTGTGTACATTTTTCTAGTTTCCCTTCTTGGACCTTCTGAATACTGATTTCCTAGTTAGTAGTACATTTGACTCTTCTGTTTAATGACACCTTTTGACACCTTAATGACACCTTAATGACATCTGTTTGGATATTGTAGTGTGAATTTTCACTGAAACTCTAATTAGATGTTTCAAAATTAAAATTATCCCTATTACATCCTAATGTACTTTACCCTTACAAACGATTCTTTCAATTTCCATTCTTTGAACTCCTCATGTTAAGATAGATGATTTTTTTTTCAAGTTAGGCAGTAATATAATGAATTCTGCTGTTCTTATCAGAATATTGAATCTAATTACGTTATAGTGACCTAAAGAGTTGGAGAGTAGCTCTTTGTCAGTAACATTTTGAACTAGATCCTGTGCGCTCTTGCAAACAAACTTAAAATATTTTTCTTCTTCCCTGTGCAGCTGTTAAATTCAACAGGAATTTGTGGATTTTAAAAATTTACATTTGAAATCATGTTTAACCTATCTTCAAAGGGGCTAATGACATTTTTCCATTATAATTGTATTTTATAAGTGGCATGTTCTAGGACATTATTTGCTGAGTAAGTTTCTTAGATTCAGATCCTAAATTATTACATTTATAGCTACACACTAAGAAAAAAATATGATGGATTACTATTTAAAATTGTTCTTCAATATGTCGCATATCCTTCAAAAATGGATGGAAGAGGAATAAGGCATAATGAAATAGTAGCAATATTTTTTCCTTTAAATTCAAAAAACCTCTTAAAACTCTGACAGTACAGTTTTATGTTTTCACTTCTATCTTTTCTTCCTTTGTCCCAGTCTGTTTCTGCCTTTTTCAGCTGCCATTCTACTTTAAATTCTGCAGATGGTCTTGAAGTTTGATTTTCATATTCCCATTAATCAAACCAGGAGTAAAGAAAGAACTCACAGGAATGCCAAAGCACTCAGCAGCCTATATCCACAGGCAGCTTGTACCAGTAGGGGAAGTTGTACTGACTGAAAAAATAAATTCTATTAAAAGACTAAGTTTGAAAGACGCATTCTTCGACAAATATTCTGGTCTGTTTAATGATGTTCTTTGAGAGACTGCCACTTTCCTGTAAAAAAAAAAAAAAAAAAAAAAAAAAAAAAAAAAAAAAAAAGCACCTAGAGGACAAAACCACATTTTTTAAGGAACATGGAAAATCTGTCTAGTCTTTCCTTTCTCCTTCATTAGGGCAAGAGCCATAATTTTATCCAGGTAGGTCATTATACTATGCACTGAGAGTCATGGCATCAGAAAAATGTCTGTACAAAATCATCACAGACCTGATTACTATTTGTTGCTTTTAAGACACACAGAAAAGGAACGTTTGATTTACTAATAATGTTATTTATTAAAAATTATTTTATCTACGTGAAAGACTTTAATGGACATTTTCTGTTAAATGCCCCATGAAATAAACTCCTTGGTAAACAAGGAAAGTATGAAGTATTCAAAATTATATAAACATTGTTAAAATGTGGCAAACCAGTACAGAATTTTGCTTAGAGTATGATTTGCATGCTTCAAGAACACAAATCTCAACAAAAAGTTACAGAAAGGTAAAAATACTGACTCCTAGCTGTAATTTTCTCATATTATCCTTTAAGGTTTTGTTTCAACATTTTCATATAGGGTAGTGAATGAAGGCACAGTTTCACCCATCAGTGGGACTGAGTGACATATCCAAGGATGGAAGAAGTAGAGGTTCAGATCTCCATCCTCCCAAGATTTCAGCCCATGCCGTTTCAAGACAAGTCATTTCCACCTCCTGTTACACAAGGGTTAAGAAACTGATGGCACTGATTTGCAGTTAAACCTCTTTTGCACAGAAAAGTAGTGAATGCACATCCTCCATTCTGGGGTATGGTTCAGGGACTTTTGGAGAAAAGATGCCAACAGCAGCTCCTCGTCCTTGTAAAGGCTTGTGAATTTAAGCCAGGGTTTTTTCTGAATGTATAAAAGAGGAGCCCTGCTATTTGAACACACATATATTCATTCATCGAAAAGGCTAAAGCCTTTTCTACTTTTGCTTGATTTGCTTCAGGTGCTGGCCAAACTAAAAATAGACTTAAAATTATTTATATCCCGAAATATTTTTATCACAGCAGTGAAGAGTGAAGATGCAGCTGTAAATGACATGACAGATTCATATAACCTTAGAAGCCTGTTCTGTCAGTGCTCACCTGGTCTATCCATGACTGATGCTTTGAAAAAACGAAGCAATGTCCTTCACTAAACTCCAAAAAGCCATAAACCCATATGTCTGTGTGACCCCAGAGGTGAAGAAGGTAAGAATAAAAAGGTAAAAAGGTAAAAACAATCAAATGTCATTTCAGTCTAACAAAAATGTTAAAATATCCAGTTTAATAAAAATATTAAAAAGCTGTGTCTGTAGTCTTGAGTGCATATCCTCAGGAAAAATGTAAATAATCCCTATAGGAGGCAAAACCAACATAATTACATTGCAGTTTAGCTCACAAATGATAATAAATCTCAATTTGGTTACTTCAGAGAAACCTTTTGTGTAATGAAATGTATACTTCTGTTCCACCTGTCTACATGTCTCTGAAGTTATTGAAAATGTAAAATAGTCTAATCTCATTCAAAATAAATAAATAGATCATATGACTTAAATGCTCTCAAGGGATGAAGCATTCAATAACATCACTGAAGAGTCAACTAGTCACTGTAAAACAGATCAAGCTGCAAACAGGACTTACTCTTTACCCTTAACAATGACTGAAAAAAAGAGGAAATATTTATGAAGATATCTGCTCTTCAGCACACCTTCTTCTTGCAAAAAATACCTGTACTAAACAAAAAAAATACCAAACCAAAACACAATAATGGGGTTTTTTAACAAATGAGTTTTTTAAAGTATAGAATCGTAGAATGGATTTTGTTTAGAGATGATCTTGTCCAAGCCCCCTGCAATGAGCAGTGACACCTTCAACTTGATCAGATTGTTCAGAGCCTCATCCAGCCTCACCTTGGATGTTTCCAGGGATGGGACATCTTCCACTTTGCTGGGCAACCTGTGCCAGTGTCTCACATGCTCAACATAAAAAGTTCCTTCCAAATATCTTGTCTGACTCTATCTTCTTTCAGGTCAAAACCATTCCGCCTTGTCCTATTGCTACAGGCCCGATTATATTTGCACTTATATATCTATATATGAACACAGCATGGATAATTTCAAATTTAAACAGCCATTTACCTTTTAAAATGCAAATGAGCTTGAGAAATATAAAAACAAACAACAACAACAAAAAAAAACCAACTAGAAAACAAATTTTAAAAAGGATTGTCCCAATAGACACAGAAATAAAAACAAAATAAAACTTAAGGCAAATAATGTCTACAGTTTCAACTTATAGCAGAAATATAAGAAGGATAGAGAAGGGCAAGGAGCATGATCAAAGATAAGGAGTGGACTTCTGTACAAAATTTGACAAAATATAAAATTAGAGAACAGTAGCTCAGTAGCACTTCCAGATGTAAAACTAGAGGACATGTAATGAAACTAGCAGGTGGAGAAAGAAGTATCTTCTTCACACACTGCACAGTTAAGATATAAAATGTTTTTACATAGAATGCTGCAGATTTTAAATACAGAGATTAATCCTAAAAAACCCTACCTTTAAAATTAATGGATTAAAAATATACAAATAACTATTAAATGCAATGTCATTATCCCCTGTTTGGGAAGTCCTTGAATTGTACATTGCTAGGACTCCGAAAACATTCCTAGGACATCCCAATATATGCTTTTTTTTTTAGTACCTTCTCCAAACTTGTTGACCTTTGACAAAGGCGATATAAAAACTAAACGAACTTCATTCTGACCTACAAGGGATTTTTATGGTTTGTATTGCCATTTATATGCCCATAAACCCTCACAAACTCTTCAAAGAGTATAATAATTTTCACTGCAGATAAAATGACCAAATAAAGTTATACTGCCTAACAAAATTAATTCTTTTTGACAGGAAAAGTTTGGAACCAACTATAAGGTACTTTAGGGCAGTTGTTCATGTCTATCATATTTTGCAACCTGCACTATGTCAATATCATGCAATACTAACACGTGCTACAATTTAATCTCTCTCCATAACTTATATGTATTATTCATGATAAATAGTTCACATTTCTATGCACAATATTAATATTCTGCTAACATGACATAGGCTGACAAGAAAGTGGAAAAAAATGGGTAGAGGGCCTTACTATGTCTGCAGGCATTTTTCTATCAGCAACCAAGCAGGCAGCAGAAATAAAGAATCCTCTCGCCTTCTTAGAGCTGCTGAAATGAGCTGTTTATTTGACTAGCAAGTCATGGTGTAGGATGTGAAGCCCAACAAACAAACAAATTTAACACAGCCTCCCAGACAAGTAGGTCACCTCATTTTCAAGGAAGCAATGTCAACAGAAACCTCCTAAGATACAGACAGACGTCTTTGCAACCTGGGTAAGATTAGATGCTGAGAAACTGTGGATAAGGCAGCCTCTTTTTATCAGATACTGACTGCATCTTACATAGTTTACAACTATTGCTTGCTTGCTTGCTTGATTGCTCTTGCTTGCTTGTACAAAGAGTTTATGCATTGCACAGTATTGAATAATAAATTGTGGTGGGATAATCAACCTTATTTCTTTATCTTCTGATTGTAAAGGATGCATTTGCTTAACACTTCTTGCTTATACTGCAACTCAACTATGTCAACATAGCAGGTAACAGCTCCTTCATCACTGCTCAAAGAATTTATTCTCAAGAAGCAATCCCCCATGTTTGCTGGATTTTTTAGGAGAAACTCATTAAACACAGTAGTCCCTGTCATACTACTGAAATTTTACAACTGCATATTCCTTACAAAATCCCACTCAAATAATTTGCTAAATATTAATTTAATGTTTACAAAAGGCAAACACTGTGCACTATAACCTGATGTTTCCTGGGTTTAGGTTTTCACCTGTACTATGTGCATCCTCTACCTGACCATAATTGAATCAATTTTTTGTGACTTTTCCTCTCCAATGAGAAGAAGATAAGCTTTTCATGTGTTTTAATCTTAAAAAATATACATCAGCTTATTGTTACTCATAAAACTAATGAGAGATTTGAAAAGTTGCCACTATCAAGCCACTCTCACAATTAAGAAACTGAATAACAAAATTATGAAATAGTATTGCAAAATAACAAAACTGTTTGAGGAATCAGAATTCTCAGCCAGGAATCCTACAATTCATGTCTCAGTTGGGTTTTGTCCAACAGTATACACAGGAATATGAAGGCTGAAATAATAAATCCATTATTAACATACTGAGCACAAAAAGGAAGTTATTCACAGTGACTTACTTCCATCCATTCAGAGGTGATTCAGAGGTCAGCTATCAGAAAATATCACCACAATGATTAACAGTGATAAACCAGCAAATTCGACATTAGGAATTGTTAGGAAAGGACATGAAAACAGAAGGGCATCCCTGTGCTTTTATATACTGCACTCAACTCTTGAAGAATGTGCACAGTGATGGTTTTCCAATCTTCAAATATAAAGCAAAAAGAAACTTTAAGAGAAGAGGACAGCAAGGATGGTCAGGCATACAGAGTGATTTCTGGAAAAGACATACCCATGGAGAAATGGACCAAACTACAGTACACTCCATGAAAATATCAAGTAGCAATTTTAAAACAAAGGGATGGGACTTTTTTCCTACGTACCATATAATTAACTGCGGAATTCATAGCCATGGGATGTTATGAGGTCAAAAGTCTACACAGACCAAAAAAAAAAGAAAACCTCATTAAAAAGTGGTAAAAAATGGCAAAAGAATGGAATAGTCATTGTGGCTACTGTTATTAACTGAGAAGTTCTTAAAAGTCTTCTTGCTGGAGCCTAAAAAGCCATGACAAGGAAAGATCACATTAAATTTACCCTCAATTTCTCCTATGCTTTTCATGACTAGTCAGTGCATGAATTTGATTGAACACTTAGTATACGACATGATACAACTGTTGTTATGTTTTCATTTCATTATTTTATCATAATTATACTTCAAAATATTTTTTGCCCTCCTCATTCCTATATCATGATATTTATTCCGGAAGTTTGGCTGAGGTCTTTAGTATATTCTCTTCTTGACTAGACAGATTTTCTTTTTCCTGATTTAAAAAGCAAGAATCTCTGAAAAGCACTGGAGTACAAATCAGTATTTCTGAAATCCTGTTCTGACCTTCACCCCACTCACACTGCATGTCCTCCTTTTCTACTTAACACTTTCTTCTTACAATTCTTCTTTCCTTTAAAATCATTCATCCGCAAAATTTAAGTGACAACTATCCTCCATTAGAAGATTAACTCTGTTTAAAAATTATTCTTTGTTAAGAAGTACTATGTCACACTTGAATTATATGCTTGAATTAACATTGCAAAATTTAGAAACATGATTACTGTATTATTATCATTTAATGATTTTCATTTTACAGCTTACTTTTTTATAAGAAAGCCATATCTCCATTTTGTGCTCACACTGTGCCCACTCACTTAGAACTATATATCTAACTATTGTGGAACAAAAATAACATAAAAAAGCAGCTCAGAAATAGAAATTACCATATTCATGACTTTCTAGATAAACTTTTCAGAACACAGTAGAAGACAGAATTTGAACCAGCAAAAGTTACTGTCAAGTTTCCTGATTAAACAGACAGCTCCATAAAATAGCAGAACTTTTAAAAAATATATAAAGAAACATTTATTTAAAAGCCATGACATAAAATTACAGGTCCAATAGGCCTGAAATGCACTACAACAATCTAATTCATTAAAGCCAATAAGGGATAACAAATAAACGTATATTAGAAAAGCAAAGTAGATGATGAAAAGCTATTTTACAAGGACATAAACCTAATCATTAAAAGATCATTTAAATACAAGTGTGTTGAAGTAGTAGGATGTAAAGGAAGCAACTGAGGAATACAGACTACTTGGCTTTTTGAAGAACCACCTTACTGCCCTCCTTCATGTTCCCCCTTGAAAGTGTCTCTATTCTGAGAGCAAAAGAAAAAACAAGTCCTAGAGCAATTTCACTAGTATATATTTCAAACTATGTTATAACTTAAACATCCATTTAGAATTTGAGCTACTCAGTTTCTGCACAATGAGGTAGTTTTGAGAACACCTTTGAGCATTCCGATCCTGTTTTCTAACATTGTCCGGTCAGTATCTTCCAGAAAACACATAGAGCGAGAAAGTTCATTCTTTTTGGGCCTGAATATTTTTAATAATGAAAATTTCAAAGAATAAAATCAAAAAATACACCTTTAATAAGGATTACAGCAGAGACTTTAAAAACCTTCTTCAACATTACCCTTATTTTAACAGCCTAAGTTTCACCATGTAAATCTAAGGCTTGTCTTACCTAACATCACACGTGAGAAATACACTGAAGAGAAAATCTGTTCTCCATGGGGACTATAAGTACTGTTACATGCTTGAAACAGAACAACCTTGGCAACAAAAGAAGGGTTCTGCACCAGAGCACTGTTAGTGTGGCACAGGTTCTCCTCACCTGTGGGTACAAGAACCTCATTTCTTCACAACAAACATCTGGTTTTGGATGCATTTACTCCCGCCAAGCTGGAAACTGTGTCTTAATACCTTAAAAATGAAAACATTTCAGTATTAACTTTATTTTCTTAAGTTCATTAAATATCTTGAATTCTTTTGATTCTGAGTTAATGTTTGCAGTGCAATAACCAGAGAGAAGGTATTTAGATGTTTAAGATGGAACAGTACTTTTCAACAAAGACACGTACATCTCTTCCCAGTATTTAATGGACCATGACTGACTTGTTTGGCAAGGAGAAAAAAAAGAATATGATCATCCAATTAGACTATGATCAATAGAAACAGGATCAGGTAGACAGATAAGTATGAAAGACAGACTATTTCAGGAGAGCCCGTGCCTATCCTTAAATCCTTATGAAGCAGTCTGATGTATGTGGGAAGCAGTCATTTTTTCAGGACAAAAGTCTCAGTTAACATTGTTTTACTTATTCATTACACACTAGACTTGTTCTTTTTGCCATTGAGATAAACACAGAATGAAGAGAAAGTGAACTGCAACATATCAGTGTCTCAATTTTTTTATTTTATAAAAAGTGAAACTGATAAACCACTTTTTAAAAGGGTGCTAGTCATCTTAGAGAATGACTCAATTCACTGAAAAAGGTTATTAGTTTAACAAAAAAAGCTGATATTCTCTCAGGCTGAATTTATGTACTATGTCTACAGTACCTTTTCAATTTATTCTTTACCTAGCACATTACACTGTCATTATATTTGCAGACATACAATATAAACCTATGGAGTGAATCAAGCTTCATAAATACTTTTTTAAAATTCAGGATTCTAGGTGAAAACTGAAGCTCCTAAATAATGTGGAAATGTTGAATTTTGCAGAATCTTCCAAATCTATTACATCCAAATCTATTTTCTAAAGCAACATAGCTCCCCCAGATTTTCCGAATGAATTATTACATACATTTTTGGAATGTTTCACTGCAATGATGCAGTAAGTGCTTTACTGGGCTAGTGGCCTCTCAAGAATCCACAAGAGTTGAATGCAACTATAGATGCTGTTCTCACAGTGTCACAGTTAAGCCTAAAACTTAAAATACCTTCTTTACCTTCCTACTGTCAACTATTTTCCTTGGCAAACTCAGTAATTAGTGAATCTCTCCTTAAACTAAAGAAAAAGTAAACATCAGAATGTCTAAAATCAGAATAATACAAGTGATTTTAGCAACACAGCACCGGGACACTGATAAGATGCTGACAGAATCTAAATCTCTCTCCTTCAGGAATTTGCAGCCATCTGTCCACAATATCTAATTCCTTCCTGGAACCTCTTGCACAACTGCCTAGCATCCTGAGGTATAAAAATACTCAGATCTTCCCACTAAATCCTTGCTGTTCACCTGGAAAAAAAGATATCACGCAGTAGAGAATATAACATCAAAGATGTTCTGAGCTGAGCATGTTGGGATCCTTTGACTAATGAAGGAGATTTGGCAGCCTTAGGCAGAGAGACCATGACGACTACCACAAGAGAGAGTGTTTTACAAAAACACAGGTATGGCACCTAATGGGGTATTTATGGGGTACCCTAATGGGCTATTCATTTTCTCTTCTCCTCAGCTGGTTCCAGAACACCACAGTCACCCAAGGAACTGTCCTTAAACCTTCATACACCCTTTCAAAAGATGTCAACCAACAACAGGAAAACCCATTTCTCCTACGCAGGCATTTGCTCTGAATTGTGTTTCCTATTCAGAAGTGATCTTAGACATCTCTAAATGAACATGCTGGCATTACAAAGCAATATAACATGCTTAGAGTAGAAAATGTCCATGTTTTAGATAATTCTGTGCACCTTCCATGATATAATACTTTTGGGTCTTGCATTTCCCTGTTTAAAGCCTGGGGAGGAGAATGCAGGAAACAACTCCTAGTGAAATAAGATGATGTTAACATTCCTCTGAAAGTGAAACTGTCCACTAATTAGGAAAGGCCAGACTGTCTGCCATTATAGAGCAGATAGAGGGGTTTCCATGTGAAAAACAAAGCAAGCCTGTGGCAGCTGAAACTGGTGAGCAGTTACAAAGTACCCAACTAACAGAGAAATTAAAATTCATGCAAGGTCTGAAATAGAATTATACCTTGTCTTCAGAGAAGCAGCAAGTCAGACAAACAAGAGCAATAAATACCTTGTTAACTGCAAACATAGTACAGTTTAAGCATAGCTGTTCTGCTATAATAATTTGTAACTGTGTTGTCTACTCATATTTTACTGTCACCTGAAATAGCTCTCTGTGGGTTTAACAAATATGACATGTCTGTAAGTGGGATTCTGTGTCACCTTTGCAAATACTCCACTCCCAGTACATGTTGTGCAGTGGCTGAAATGTTATCAGAGGGGAGTTTCATGTGAACTGCAGGCCAGGCAGAAGTTCCACAGTAGGTGCAGGGCACGTTGGAGCATTCATGTTACTTTCTGGGGTACTGTTATGCAGTAAGATTTCCAGGCATGCATACAAACACCAAGACTCTAAAGAAAATGTCAGCAGTATTTGTTAAGAATAAAAGGTATTTAGTTGCTCTGAAATATTTTCTTACATCATTATGCTATGAATGCTGGTAAAGAACATACTTTTCTTTTTGGTATTTCAACTACATTTCAACATTTTCAAACATAAATATGGTAAACAAAAAGCCATGTGCAGAACTAGAAGAGCTATGGTGGTAAATTTTTAACTGCATAAAGTTTAATTTTGTATTATGAACCTTACAGTAATTCAAACTCTACCAACCTAAAAAAAAAAAAAGTAGGTCTTTTCTATAGATTAGATTGAGTAGGCTTTTCCCAATACATATTACACTTTACTGCACAAATAATTTATTATAATAATAGCAATTAATACCACACCAGGTGAATAATAATGGGAAAGCCTTGTACTTTGAAGCAAGTTTTTTTTTATTTCGTTGTGTCCCAGTGCCTACACACCTGCTTGGGCTACGTCCATGCACTGAACCATGGCCTCTGGTAGGTATCATTCTCCCAGAGGAAACCACAGAATAAGCCGAGTTGGAAGGGACCCACAAGGATCACTGAGTCCAGCTCCTGGCCCTGCACAGCACCATCCCCAAGAGTCACATCATGTGCCCAGGAGTGTTGTCCAAACACATCTCGAACTCTGCCAGACTTGCTGCTGTAATATCTAAATGCTGGGAGCCACCTAACAATCATTTCAATGATAGCATAAAAAAGCTGTGAAAGATGCTACAAAGACCTTCTAAAATAGAATAATCACAGAACAAAATCTATTTCCATTAAAAGTCCACTGGCAACAGAGTGCCCGAGGTTGTGCATAGTCCTCTTTATCACATAAAATGGTGGGTCTATATTAATCTTGTGTCTATATTAATATTTGTAAATCTAGGGGAGCAAACAACCTTTAGCCAGGTTAATGTCAGCAAGGACATGTGATGATTTATTATGTCAGACAGACACGAGAGACTACTAAAAGAAACAGGCTCAGTGGAAAGACACTCAACAGCTGCAATTTCTTGAGTACAAATCCAATAAAAGAAGCAGTATGACACTTTTATTGGTATCCCACTACTTCCAGATTCGAAAGGAGTAATTTAGTTTAAGCAACAGGTAATGCAAATAATCTTTGTAGTAACTAAGTCACAATCCTGGCAAGTTACATAGAACTTCAGCATAAAAGAAAGCATGCTTTTTGTATTATTCTTACCAACATCCTTTTTGGTATTCTAAGGTCTTAATTTTAGCTTGTAATCTGAAAGTAAAACTTTCCCAGTCTTCTGAAAATCAAAGCTGAGATTTCTTTGTCCTGTCAGTGATATCTTCAACACATTAGAGACCTAACTGTCCTTAACTGAATTAATGCATTTGCCTTAAATAATGATTTTATTTCCATATAACTTAAATGACCATGAGTTTCCAGTAATTATTATTATCTCAAAACTAGTTCAATTTAACAGTGACATAAAACTGTTGTGATTTTAGATAGCTGAAAGACCATCCTAATGTTGGTATCAGTCCAGTTACTTAAGAAGAGCAGAAAAATCAACACCATCCTCATTCTTTGGACACTGTGTCTATCATGCAACCAAGAATTAAAAAAGGTGTGACACGATTAATACTACTTCTTAGTGTATATGGGATTGAAATACAGCCTTTATTTATTCCGGTTTTCAAATGTGTCCTCAAACCTGTCGGAGATCAAACATCATCAATTGGTGTGGATTTGTACCTGCCTTGTGTACACTGTTTTGAATGTTTCTTTCTGGCACTGACCTTCAGTACTAGTTGATAAAGTCACTTAAATGAGATCTTCTGGTGCTCCAGTGCTAACCAATTTAGAGGATCTCTGAAGTCTTAGTGTAACCAGGAGAACCAAATCTATTTCATTGTACTTAGGGAAATAAAATTATTCTGTCTCTGGCTCCTTTTTGCAGCCTACAATATTCTTTGGGTAATCACAGGGTATCAGTGCTAGCAAACTACTTTCATATAAACTTTCTGGGCTTGATCTAATATCACTGTATCCAGGGGAGTAGCATAAAATACTATCTTGAGTGCAAAAACTAAGAGCATATTTAAGCTATAAATACCTTCTTGACAAAATAATACTGCAAGAACATGTTCATACTGCAGCTGCTAACACCTGTTTCTTTTTTTGCAACGTAGATGAGATCCAACATTAGCCTGTGTCTTGCAAATCCTGGTAGCATTTAATATGTTTCAAAGTGCAAATAAAACAGTGCTATCTTAAAACCACACTTAGGATCATTCTAAAAATAGGAAAGTGCTGGAGGTCACTGTGTAGTGAACACACAGGAGAGGAGCGTAAGTAATTTAAAAGGCTACTTGAAGACTGGTTTTAACATTAAATTTGCTTCAAATCAGTGATTTTCATCCATTTCTTTGGATGTATCCTTTAAATTGTATAAAGAATATTTGAGAAACTGACTCTGATAAATAAGCCACTAACATTTGAGAAGAAAACTTATTACTCCATTTAAATAATTTTTACAAAGCAAAACTGAAAGATCTGTAAGAAAATGGAGTGAGGAAAGGGGTACAGTGTATATAGCAGTAGACTAATTGAAGATTAATTACACAGGTTTCTTTATTCTCCTATACATACACTTCAATAAAAGTAGTGGAGCTCTGTGAGGAGAAAAGAACAAGGCAGGACCAATTGTGTCTAGACAACTTCTGCTCAATGTACACTCAAGGTCAGACCCAAACCCATGGCTTGGTGGGTGGGTTCTTGTCTTTAACACTGACTTACATTTAAGATCTTAATTAAATTTTATTCCCTCTCTTCAGTAACTTATTATCTTATCCACTTCGTCTGAATTGATTTTGTAAGTTGCAAATGTCACTGTGAATCACAGTGCTGGAAAATAAATACAAGGAACACTGAAATATGTGAAAACTGGAGAGCAGGCTGGTGGGTAAATACAAACCGAAGTGGAGTTATATTCATGACGCAGGTTTCTGCTCCTCAGAGGATGCCCCTTCTTTGAATGCAAGGCATTTGATATCCCTGAAGGACATTACTCTCCTGTTTACTGCTGTCTGTTTTGTTAGAACCAATGTGCCTCTGGGGAAGCCATTCACTCGCATCCACATTTGGGGTGGTTTGCTGTTATGATAGCAGCTGGCTTACAAAAGCAGACAAAGACTGCAGTGGCATGAGAAAACGTGTCCTGGGCAAATAACATCCTCCAAAGAGAAGCCAAAAATGTAATCAGATTGCAAAGTTGTATCACAACTGCTGTAATTCATAATTTCTTACAACACTATTGTTACAAGAAATTGAGTAATTTCAATATGTTTGCCTCCTTTTTCCTCTTCCTGAAAGAAGTTTATGACTTATGCATGGAAGAACCTTTTCTCTTCTTGATACTTTCAAACCATTAAGACCATAAATGGACTTAGAAACAAAAATTGGGGTGATGAGGTATGTTGCAAAGAGATTGCACAGAAATGAGTCTCAGAGGGAAAACAAAACCCCACAAAATGTAATTACCTCTAGTTAAACGCCAACATTTATGATGTATGAAAGGTCCTCACTCCCCAGCCACAATGAGTGAGATGCCAGGATTCTGAAGTACCACCAGCAGGAAAAATAAAAGTGCCTGGGTCCTGTGAAACACATCACGAGGGAACCAAAGTTATGCAATTGGGAAATATCGTGTCATATTAAGATGGCATCGCTGTGAATGGGGAGTTTCAGCAACTAAACCACTTTCTCTCACTTCTGGGGGCAATACAGGAGCCCTCCTACTCTGCTAACCTCCTGCAAGTGACTGATGATTTCACTCTCTTATTAATCAATCAACTAATTAATTAATTAATATGAATTAATATTTAGAGTCTCCACATTTCAACCCTGCCTTCTCCTTCAGGAAATCCAGCCAATTCCACTGACTACAGGTTCAAACCTGCACGCTTCACTTGTTTTAATAGCAATGAATCAATTCCAGAATATGGCCAGATTCACTTTCACATCTAGACAGCTTCATAAACAAATTCAAATGGCAAGATTATACTGATACTATATAAAAATAATTACTCCTTTTTATGTGATAAATTTAAGTGTATCCTCAGAACTGTCCTCTAGGTTAAGAGCCATGCTTAAGTCATTCCTCATCAAATGCAGTATTTCCTGCAATTATTTAATTTTAGGTGTTCTGCTTTCATTGAAATTGTTATTTCTTATGTCAGACAAACAGTGTTAATCTGATGGCTTCATTTTAGTAAGCATTCTTAAATTCAGAGAATGCAATATATAACTTTATTCGTGGAATCCGACTGGAGACAGTCAAACCAGGATTTGACATACAAAGTCTCAGGTCTCAGGTGGAGCAAGGATGTAAAATTGTACTAAATTCAAATACGTTTGGAAAGTTACAGATAAACACCTATATTTTCCCTCCATAACAAAGATATATCATTTTGTTCTGCTGTCCAAGAGCCAAACCCCAAAAGGAAAAATAATCCAATGTTTCCACAAGGAGAGAATTTGAGGAACCCAAACATTCACTAGCCATGTAAATTTCTCTACCGATACAAATTCCAACAGAATGAAAGAATAAAATTAAATCAGATTATCCAACAAAATGCATTGTTACTATTACTGTTCCTGAAGATACTAGTGTGAAATATCCCAAATCCATATCCATGCTTTTTGTTTCGGTAGCTGCACACCACCATCTAGTCAACTTATTAAAAAATGCCATCTGACCAAATGTGCTAACATCTAAACCAAAATTACTTCGAAAAACTGTAGATTTACGGTGGGTGCATTCCTAGGACTGCAAAGTAAATACTGAAAGTATCAACTTCGAAGCAGTTAACACAGTATTTTGAAAATATATCCTTCAAGGGCATTCACTATCCTTAGCCATGTCAGAACTGAAATACATTTTTTTCATCACATATAAAATATGAGCTGTCTCCCCCATGATTCCTATTGTCAGAAAGCATCATTCCTTTCAAAGTAGGGCAATATATACACTGACATCTTCGATACAAATAACAACAGCTTAGTTTACCATAGTGAAAGGGCTAAACCAGATAGATTGAAAGGCTAGGGCAATTATACAAAAAAGGTAATAGGAAAACAAACTGACAGATTAATTATTCCTAAATCTTGGTTGTAGATGATTTTGCTACCATAGTTCTGGATGGGATCAAGACTCTGCCACTGATGCCTTTTCCTGGTTTTAAAATCAAGAGTCAAATACGGTTAGAAGGGGAAAAGGGATTTTACCTTGGTATTTATTTAAAGGATGCTTAGGTGTACACGTCCAGATCGAATGCACCTTAATGCACACTGCAATGCACACCCCCAAAAGATCTGATATAACATTACAGGTCTTACTAATTAGCATATCTATCAAAGATTCCCCAATGAGAGGCTCAACTGAGCCTCCCTCCCCAAGGAACCTTCCCCTGGATGGTTCTATCTCAGTTTACAGAATGTGTTCTGGAGAGGACCTTGGGGTCTGGGGCACACTCATCCCCTAGCTATGAAGCTTCTTAAATGTTTAGTCTCCTGGCTGAACAAACAAGTCCAAGAATGTAGGCAAAAAGCACTAAGAATACAGAAGTTGTAAAAAAGGTATAACAGGGGTATAAAAGAAAAGACAAAAATCATCATGGCATCACCATGAAGGGAAAAATTAACAAGGGGCATTTGTTTGTGGTGTACCTCCAGAATACTCTATCTACCTACATTCACAAGGTACATGTCAGCGAGGAAACTATTCCTGAAGTGAGATTCACAGACTTGTGAAATTCTAATAGCTTGAAAATGTGCCCCAGCAGACACTGCTGTGTGATGAAACAGTTTATCAGTAGGAGACACTATTTTTATCTCTAATCAAGCAGGTATAAGTGTATGTAATCTAGTCTTTCAACTCCCCCATCCCCCCCCCCAAAAAAAGCTCTTCCAGAGCACATTACCATAATTGCAAATTTCTTTTTCAACTTTGCAGGAGAGGAAAAAAAAAAAGGAGTTTTTTCAATGCATTCTACATCTAACTCCAAGGCTTAAATGGAAAAGCTTCATATTTTTACTCTTTCAAAAAAATAAAAATGGATTAATCTCAACAGGCAGTTGTCTCTCATGGATTATTAGGTCTCTCAAGAAAGCTTATATAACCCACATAGGTCTTATGATTATCTTGAAAACCCAAGGAAACATATTATTATCCTCTTAAAAGTAAGGGGCCCATATTTGCAACAGGAGTTTGAAGAGAAAAGTTATTTCAAGTTTTTCCTATTTCAACACTGCTTTTTTACTTCAAAAATTCTTTTAACTCCAGTATGTGCAGAAGTTATTAATGGGGGTGCAAAAAGCACATCCTGCAGCACCAGACAGAACTGGTAACCGAGCTGAAACTTTGCTATGAAAAGTCCTCACATAAAAATGAAAGCCTGACAATTTCAACTGATGAGCCCAGGTGAATGACCAAACCTATCTGGTCATCTGTACCACTTATTAAAATAGACAGAACAGTTCCAATGGAAAAGAGCATTATTTACGATGAAGGACCTAGTCCCTAAAGTGTGGATTTCTGGGTACGGTCATACAACAGAAAAATAAAGCTGCAAGTTAGAAATTTTTTATTTATCTGAAAAGTCAGACTGGATCCTCTTTTCTTCACTGTTTGCATTTCCCACTTATATTTCTTTCTGGTTTTTTTTTTTCTTGTATATTTTTTTCCTTACCAGTTCCCATATCTGGTGGTACTTTGTTGCTCTTGCTTTATCCCTCTTTTTCCACCCCTAGATTCTTTAGCCTTGGAAAGCTCCCTAACCCTCTTCTTCCATTGCTAAAAAACCATTTAAATCACCCATACATGCTATTCTGATGCTGGGAAGTATATGGGGGACTAAGTTACATGTGAAGATGGAAGGGCATTTTAAAAATCCTTAGGAAATGCCAAGACCAGGAGAAACCAGGGGAATTTGAATTTCCTTTGTCAGTACCCTTTGAGAAGCTGTCCTGTGTCCTGCCAGATCTTCACAGGGCATAGCAAATGCAGTCATGCTGAAATGACTAACAGCAGCAAAAAGGACGTTTTTTCTGACTTAGACTGATTACTAGATGGAAAAGGAAGAAAAATATCTTCCACTCAAGATGGTAAACAAATGCTGTTGCAGCTAAGTAAGGAAAAAAAAGAAACACTAAGAGCAAAGCTGAAAGTCAAGTGGAAAGCAGAGAGCAGAGTGTCCTGTGTTGACACTAGGATGGAGCCATGACAGCATAATTTCCACTCCAGAGAGGCAGAGGGAGGTCACTGGATCCTCCTCGGTGCAGAAGGGCAGGGGTGGCTGATTCCTTCCCAGAACGCTGAACTGCTGTTTTAACAGCTCAGCCCAGATCTGTAGGTCTTGGATACTAGTTTGTATCTGAGTGTGTGCATGTGTGTGTGTGTGTGTGCACAAAACAGGGATGTGTGTGCATCAGAATTTTCTGTCCAAAGACTGCTCAAATTTATACTTGGAATGAAATAGCCTAAAGCAACCAAGCAGCCTATGTTGTTGAATATTTCACATGTTAACCAGACATATGCGTACATCATAAAAGCTCTTAGACATCTCCAGCCTCCTAGGCAGCAGGTGTAAATTTTGCCCCATGTGCAAGTCACACAACATCAATGGAGTGATTAAGGATGACATGGTTCTGAAATCTTGAGGGAAATACTATGCCTATAATCAAGAGACAGATGCAAAGTGACCTATTTGTGCAACTCAACTCTCTCATCAGAGGTGATACTTGGCCACAGTGAAGACAGCAGAATTGCCACATTCTGTGGACTACAGCCTTTAATATTACTCAGAAGAATGCATTACAAGATCAATGAAAAGTTAAATTATCTGAGAACTGACTGAAATTCTCAGAGGACTTAAAATTGCAATTATTAATACTATTTATTATCTTTAAAAGACTTGGATAACCCTCAGTGGCACTTGCAATTTCCATAAATAAACAAACAAACAAAAAAATCCTTCTAGTTTGAAAAATAAGTGCATTTGTGTGAAACTAATCTAAATTTCCCAATCAAAATTGGCTCAAGGCAGTTCTGCATTTTTCTTTTTTGCAGGCATTCATCTACCAGACACTGTCATTTTAACTTCTGTAAAGTGATTTTATCCTAACTTGGGTATTGCACATTGTTTCCATTCCTTTTAACTCAGCTTTCTGGGAGTTCTAGTGAGGGGAAATCAGTATTGCTGCTAAACCAACAGCGAGAAAAGAATTGAACATCTTTTCACTGTATATATTCTATGACAGCATCTGTGCTTGATTATCTTACCAGCAAATTGTACAGATGTTAAATGCTCAAAGTATAAAATGTTGCATATGTCTGTACAGCTAAAGAGACACACACATTTCTTAGTGCACCATCTCTGAGATTCAGAAATAATACTAATAAAGGATAAGCAAGATGGATTTTTTATATTAAGTCAGAAAACAATAACGTGCTTTTTGAAAACTGACTGCAGAGTGATTAATAGACCTGATATTACAGTGTATGATACAAAGTGGCTGCCAATATAGGACTATGAAGTCATGTTACAAGTCCCTAATGTAAAAAAAATAAAATGTGGTTTGTAAGTTTTTTTAAGTCATGTTTTCTGCTCCAAGGAACACAGTAATCTTACCTCAAAGGCTCCAAGGAGGAGATTAATTCTGTTGGTCTTTATCTGCTAACCAACTAAATATCAGAAAGGCTAAAATATTGCCACACTTGACCCTCAGATTTCCTTTTCCTTATCTGCTAGAGGAGAAAGTGAGAAAGATAATTCTTCATATTTTTCTAGGAAGAGGGTAAAGAGGACAAAGTGGCTGCGGCGCTTTAAAAAAAAAAAAAAAGAAAGAAAAAGCAAAGTAAGAAAACCCAAACAAGCAAATCCTACCCCAAAAGTTTCTTGGGTTAATGGAAGTTACTGTTTTTGCAATGTATGCTCTTCCAGATCTCATCCTTCAATCTCAGCAGACTAAAGGGATTGCATTTATAATAATTATATTGTCAGGAGTTAGCAGTTCAACTCATAATCAATTCAAGAAAAAAAATAAAAGAAAACATGAAGAGGAGTATTTTTCTATACTTTTCAAGAAAGTATATATCTTTTCTTCAAGAAAAATCTTCTGAAATTGTTCTACCACTTTCTCTAAGAATAAGAAAAATAATTGCCTGAGATTTTTGTTAGCTTGTGTGTGCATACCCACATGTATGTGTATTTTGGTCTTACAAGCTTTGAGACCAAAATGCCCTCTGTGCCAAATCTGCCAGAACAGTTATGAACAACATAACTCCAGCCACAAAAGCACAAGCTGGCCACAAACTGAATTTGCCATCAACATGCTTCAAGTTGCTCATCCTCCCTTCTCAGAGAGAAGTAAAGTTGCCTACAGAATGACTGCATGAAAAAATGCAAAGCTGTTCCTGGTTTTCTTACAGTAGCCATACATGAAAGGAATTGCAAAACTTAAAAGGCCAGAATTACCCCCTCTATTGTACTACTATACCTAATGCACATAAGCTTGAAACCCACAGCTGAGTTCAAGAGAAGGACAATATTTTAAATAATTCACTCCAAAAGAAATTGCTGGACAATATGAAGATATTACCTGATATTTACATCCTATTATTTAATTTAACTTCTTTAAGGATAAACAAGTGAAAACAGATACTCAACTGTACTGAGCCATATACTAACAGAGGGCAAGACAAGGTCTGAGAAAATACAAAGTTGAACTGCTACTCTCTGACTTCATTTCATCAGCTAAAAGACTAAAACTAAAATCTTCTAAAGGAAAGAAAAAAAAAAAGAAAGAAGGAAAAAAAATCAAACTTCATTACATAAATATCCTATATAGAAGCTACAACTATACAGAAATAATCTAAATACAGATAAACTAGGCCTGACTGAATTATAGCAATTTCTGTAAAACCACTCTGGCTGGGTTTTGAATATCTATTATTTTATTAGCATGGGTTTTTTTTCCTAAAAGGATACCTTTGGGTTGCTCTGGCAGGTTTATCTTCATGATATATGATCCCCCTGCCCTATTTTGCATAGTACAAATGAGACTATAGAGGAAAGTTTAAATGAGCAAAACCAGCATTAACCTGTATTACTGAGCCATTCATTCACTGGTATATATGGTATATATTTCAAGATAAAGACTCTGCAGAGAAAAACACAGGCACATAAGAAGTAAACTGAATTTGCCATTAAAGATTAATTAAGAGAAAACATGATGAGGATGAAAATTAAAAATTGTATTTATGTAACTGTAGTTACGAACAGGAAACCATCTTCTGCATGTCCCTCACCAAAGCAGGGTAGTGATTAGGGGGTGGAAGACTCTGCAAGGAAAGTAGCAGACTTCTTTCAAAAAGCTTCTTTCCCCAGCACCTGAGCAGCACAATTTTTTAATCCAATTGAACTCATCACTGAGAAGATTGACTAATAGCAGTAAGCATCTCCATGGAGGCTGGGTGTCTCTGAACCTGCTCTTATCTACAGTCTCCAGCAGAACTCAGCCAGATTCCTGGCTGGCAACTAGAGCCAAGCACACATGGCCTGAGATTCCCACTGGAAAGTTACTGCATAGATTCACATCCATCATAACTGTTCCTTTGCTGAGGGGGAAAAAGAAACAGCAGTACATGGAGAATGCCCTAGAGTATCCAAAAATTTATTCAAAAATTATGAATGCTGGAAAAAAGACAATGTTGAGCAGTTCTTGACTTTAAAATCTAACTTTGTTTTTAAACTATGCAGGAACTGGGACATGGAAGTAAAAAAATTTTTTACCTGTCATGGGTCTGAGATCTGTCCCAGGAAAACTGGCTACTGCTTGCAATTTCTCCTAGTATTTACTGAAGTTTTCCTGTTCACATCATGGAATTAACTATCTTCCTACCTACGAAGGTTTAAATGGTATAACTATTCTTAATACACAATATTTAATATGGGAAGGATATAGAAACAAAAAATATTGCCTATGAAAATGCAAGTCAATATTTTATTCTTGAGCAATGAAGAAAAATCATAGAATCACAGAATGATTTGGGTTGGAAGAGATCCTAAAGATTATCTTGTTCCAACCCCCAGGGCAACCTTCCTCTAGAATGATGATTTTACTTGTTAATTACTAGTGTATAAAGCAACCACTGAGCAGGGAGAACATGGGAGGAAACCGGAAAACAGGGCATTGGAAGCAGAAGAAACAAAACATAACACTTGAGAATCTGTTCCTATGTGGTTTTTACATTCTCAGTGATCAGTTCAGAAAGTGATGGAGCTTACTGTAAATCATCTGCTGCAGCTGACCAAGGCATCCTTTCCAAAAAAAAAAATACAATGCAGAGGTTTGCCCTTTTTTTCAGTCCTACTTACTATACTATTCTAGACTGCAAAGTAACCATTCAGTTGTAACAGGGTTACAATTTGCTTCACTAATGTATTAGTGATAAGTTCTTGCTTCCCCATTCAATGCAGCAAGCCTTTGCGTATACTTTGCGACTTAATTCTTGAATGGCACTTTTCTTCACGTAAGATTTGACTTATATATCTGCAGGGCAGGAAGAAAATTTTCTGTTTCCTTGAATCTTAATAAATCCTTGCTCTCCTGGATGTTCTTCAGTGCAGTCTAATGAAATTCATAGGATATCTGTTAATTCATAACTAGAACAGTTTTTATCTTGCAATTTTCTTCTTGCTTAAATAACAGTACAACAAGCCCATTATATTTAGAGATTCTCCCAGGGATCTATTCAATCATCAACTTGTTTGTGCTTTTTTTCTATTGGACCTTATTAGGCTCATTCTTTACCATGTTTCTGAGAATCTGTTGTCCTACCTGTTTCTCCAAAACAAGCCATAGATTCTTCTTTAACAGTTCCCTGACATTTTTCAGTCAACATGAAGAACCATCTGTTCTCCTTGGCTTATAATTGCTATTCTTTCACTTTAAAAGTAATACTATTTACCTACAAGCCTTGAGCTTCAGAACACTCTTCACATTATTCCTTCCTTCAGTGTTTTTTATTACGTCCCATTCATTATCTTTGTCAGACTTACAATAGATCATAAGGTAAACCTTGTAACTTACTTGCATTAATCTTGTATTTGCAGGTTGTGGTTGAAATAATTTGTGATGCATTATGTAATGTATAGTCAAATTGAAAGCTATTGTCTAGGATACTCAAAAGTCTATTTCTCAAAGAAAGTAATTTTTTATTTTCATAAAATATAGAAGAAATTGGTTTTTTTCTGGCTAATAGCTAAATGCTTTCAGAATTTTTCCTGTAACCCTTTCTCTCTCTTTACATCTCAAATGAGAAATAAGGATAGAATGATTTTATGGGGGGAAAAAAGGGGAATAAAGAGGTACATTTTACTGTCAAAAATCATCATAACTATTTTAAGCCTCTTCTTAAAGACACTATAATATCCTTTAACAAGCAGTTCAACATTTCTGAGGAAACAGGAACAAGGACAGTCTCAGATGTAAGAAATAAAATAAAACAGGAGAATTGTATTTTTTTCTGTACTAGCTAAACATGAGGCTACATTTGAACTGAGTACCACCAGCTGTCTCAAATCTTTTTCCTGCGCTTGTTTCAACATGACTGTGCTTTGATGGCTCAGACAGAACAAAGGAATCCCGTGCCAATCTGTACAAAAATATGCAATGTGCTAGTATCAAGCAAAGGCTTTAAAACAGCAATGATCAAACCTTGAGTTATACTTAAACTACACTGTACAACCAGAACCAATGTCATCACTTCTAGATGCAATAAGAATTCCCTTGCAACACTGTTGATTAATGTATATATCAGTTCAGAAAGCTAAGCTGGCAAATGACAAAAATCCAAACAGCATAAGGGAAGTAAAGATTTATGGAAGAGGAAGTGTATACATGAGGAAAAAAAGAAAAAACATTGAAGAAGCAACAGTAGCCTCAAAGGGAAAGGATATGCTAATACAGGTTATCCTTAAAATGACACACTGCTAGCATCTTGAGAACAGATGGACAGTTCACCTTATAAAAATGGCCACAACATCTACTCAATTGAATGCCCCAAATGGTGCCTTCATTAACCACGATATCCTCTGTGGACTTGATGGAATGTGGAACCTTGACAAATTAATTTTCTAAAACAGTAAGTTTGGCTTAAAGTAAGAAGTATTAAAACTATTTAAAGTTCTAATTTAGCAGATATTGTGAAACAATGGCAAAATGAGTATCTCAGTAATGAAATGTTACTCAAATACTGAAACAGTAATTAAATAATAACACCATTAGTCAGCAATAACCATGAACAGGTCACAAAACTTTGGCACCTTTTCTCTGGATTTTCACTACTCCGCCTTATTACAAAACTGCTTGAAAATATTTTGGTTTCAGTTTTAATTTTTTCCCTTAAATCCCACAGTCTTACATGATTGTCAAACTACTATTGCTGAGACCCATATTCAATTTTATATTACAATAATTGTCTTGATATGATATGATAAGGTTCACTAGTATTGTAAAAAAAGTATTTTTCCTGATAAAAATTATTGTATTAATAGTGGGGATTTCACAACAGCAAGGAGGGAGATTGGCAGTTCTCAACACAGCAGAACCAGAGTTTTCGGGTTGCTGAACTAAGCTACAGATACCAACTTCTTGACACAGGCAGAAATAACTCTCTTCTGTTTTATCACATTCAGGAGACAACCTGACGCCTTCCCTGAGATGCTGTTAAATGTGATAGGGTTTCTTTATGCCTGAGAGTCTGTAGAAATACCCAGTCTATAAAGCCATAAGTGTGCTTTGTTTTCCAAAACAAGGAGTAGGCAGCATTTATGCTCTAAAATTTTCAAAGAGAAGCATGAGGCAAAAAGAAATTCCCAATTCCAGTGGCACTAGGAGCAAGACACTTTTTTTATTATGTTCTTCCTTCACACCTTCCACGTCCATTGCATTCACAGTTTGCATGAAAGGACAGCTACTGCCAAAGCACTTTTATCAACCTTTCTGCTTTGGAAGCTGCTACAAGTTCTAATGCATTCTCACTGTCTTGCTATTTATCAGCAAATCAAGTTTCTTTACCCAAAATTCAGAGGAGTAACTGCCCTCAATTAAAAACTAGCAAAAAGCCCAGGCCTGTTAACTTTTAAAGCATTCATAAAAAGACCTGTTGTTTATGTCAGGCTTTTCAACAATGTAAATAAGAATGGTTTGTTAATTAAGACACAGAAGAAAAAAAAAAAAAAGCAGTGCAACAAAACTGAGAAATTTGACATAACCACCTGGAAGCATCTCCTACAGAACTTCCCAGAACTTCTAATTACCCAGTGCAAGTTACATGAAAGGCAGAATGGAGGAGGCTATTGTAAGGCTACTTGGCTCAGAACAATTTCTAAATAGCATTTAGTATCAAAAATGAAACTAATGAAGCAAACAAAAGCAATTCTCTTAAATGAAAGAGTGAAATATAATTTCTGTAGAGACAGAAAAGAGAGCTACAGAGCACTCCCAAAGTTCTCTTTTTTTTTCCTACAAACACCCAGGGAGAACAAAGAAGTATACTGACAACAGCTGACTCCAAAACTAGGTGGCTTCCTATAGTTTCAACCTAGCTCAGCATGAGAGGGCTATAAGACTTTTCCAAAGAGAAGTATATACTATAAAGACCTAAACAAGAGCATAAATAAATTAATAACCAGCTTGTCTGTCTGTGCCTCTTCTAAGTCCCCAGAGTCAATTTCATAAATTCGTGCAGTTAATAAAATTCTGACAACAGATCAGACTGAGATTTTAGATAAAACAAAGACCAAAAGACCCCAAATTAACTTCTTTCAAGGAAAAAAGTGTACCTCTAGTTCACAATCAATCTGTCAGAATGAAAGTGCCCTTTGTCCTGAATATGAAAATACAGAAAAGGAGTCCTGAAGCATAAGTATGTGTTCATCATTAAGTCAAAAAACCTGTAAGCCAAAACTCAACAGCAATAGGAAAAAAAAAAATCAAGTTAGCAGTTTTAGCAATCGCCTACGATAAAACACTGCAATTTGAGGTAGATAATGCCTAATATACACAATCTTTCATCACTTACAGAGTCACAGAAATGTTGGAAAAAAACTCCAAGATCATCAAGTCCAACCTTTTGTGTCCAAATTGCTTCGTTTAGAAGGATTATTTTGCAAGATTTTTACAAAAGGGTCACTGCATGATTGTCATTCAACCCTGGACTATTAATCAGTACTGCTTGTGATAACAACCTGAAAGCAAATTAGATATTTAAGTGGTGAGAGTCATGCAAGCTTAAAGGAGCAAGAGGAAAGCAGTGAAGGGTCAGGAAATTAAACTCATGATTTGCAGGCACTAGCTAAGGAGTATGTGAATTTAATGTATGACTAATTACAAACTGGAAAGACAAAAAAAGCCACTGCTGTATTACAAAGCAAAGTAAACCTTTTACTCCATTGAGTAACTGCTTGCATTGCAGGGGCAAGAGAATGAAAAGGTAAGTAATGTGAAGAGCTTCTCAGGTAAAAGAGAGCTCTTGAATGAAGATGGCAGAGAGCTGCTAAACTTCACTCAGAAGCTAAGGCCAGGACAGTGAAGGACTGAATCCTTCATCTCTATTTAAACATAAAAACAAACAAACTAACCACATGGAAACTCAACAGACTCTTTAAGAAAAGATACTTCTGGGGTGAAAGCAGATTAGTATCTTTCTACAGTATCTCAGCAGGTCCTTCAAGGACATTCTGCAAACATACTGCTTGGATATGCTTTGAAACTTCCCTTTAAGAACTGTTTGTTGGATATACTTCAAAAATTTCCTTAAAAAAATGTTTAGTGGGTTTTTTTTAGAATTCTTAGTAGAAACCAGGGGCTGTAGGTCTTCTTTTGAGGGAATAGATATCACTACACAGGAGCTGTGGAAATTAAATGTATACTACAAAATTATTGAAATAGGGCACAGGGAAATCTGCATCCAATTTTTCCGTCCATTGACTTAGAGCAGTATTACACAAGAACATACCATATATATATATATATAAATAAAAAAAAAAAAAAAAACCTTAATCAAGTGTTTGGAAAATTATCGAGATAATTAAAGAAACCCTGTGCCTGAGGTTTCCTATCAGCAAATACACAACTATTTCCATGGCCTATAGCATGCTGGATACATTTCTAATGCAGTATTTTAAGTATGTTTTAAATACATTCATTGTATTTTCCCTAATATGAACTTCACTAAACTCCTCAAATTTTCTCCTAATACAGATTTACCTAATGTATACAGAAATAACTTAGCATTAAAAAAAAATGAACTTTTAATTCAGCAAGCTGAGGAAAAAAATGAAAAATTATTCATAGCATTTTCTATCATTGAAGCCCTTTTTTTCTATAACATAAAGAAGCTGAGTTTCTGGGAGAAAACCCTTATTGTACATTATAGGAGATATCAAACGAAAAAACAGTCACCAGTTTTGACAGCTTACATACTTTGTGTATCAGTAATTGACATCCATATGGGGCCCTATTCTTTGGGTTTTGAAAATAATTATCTTCCCTGCTGTCTGCTAATTACGTGTTTGAGAGCAAGAACAAACTGGTCTTTTAACATGACTCCATACCTTGACACAGGGAAAAAAAAAATAAAAAAGCAGACACCAGAGCCAAAATCAGATGTTCTTAAGAAGACCAAGAAATAAACAAAAAGGGCCTTTGTGAGATAAAATATTTCCCAGAATTTTTTACCCACTGCAATTCTGTACTGCATTTCTACAGAAATGGAAACATCAGAATGTAGATCTTAAGTTCAGGGCCAGGCACTTCAACTTTTATACTCTATCTACAGTGACAAAGCACCTCTGCCTTCTGGAATCCCATTCTGTGCTATAACAGTTCTGCAGCATGAAGGACAGCTGTGACCAGCTGAAAACCAAAGGGGCATTCACAGGCATGAGCATGAGAGGAGAACTGCTGCTCAGTTCAGCAGCACTGTAAAATAAAAACAAGCAGACAAACAAAAATACAAACATAAAAAACAAAACCAAAAATCCACAAACACCAAAACCAACCCCTATTTTACCACAACTTCTATAGCTGACTTCTTAAACTCTTAAGGGATAGGCAGAAGTCTTCACACTTACTATTTCCTTGCAATTTATTTTTCAAATTTTGATGCATAATGATATTGTTTAAAATACAACTTTAAAAGAAAAATACTACACACAGTAAAAATATCTACTAAAAACAATGACCTAAATGTAACGGGTTCTTTAAAAAAAAAAAAAACAAACAACACTTTAAGAACACATTTTTTTTTAAATTGTACAGAGTGAAACAAATTAAATTTTATAAACTTCCATCTGGGATTCAGGATGTTTGATTGCATTTTTACAATCGACTGAAATGAAAATGAGTAGTTTAGCTTAGCAGTTGGTACAGTTCTGTGCCTGGAAATTTATCATAGTTTGCCATGTAATTTAAGCACTCAATTTCCAACAGCTACTGCTCTCAGTCTGGGGAGGCAGCAAGGAAAAAAATCTACAACAAATTACACATGATGAATTTTTAGTAGCCTCAGTAGGGGGTTTTTTGTGTCACTAGGAGACAGGATACTGGGCAACAGACTGCCTGAGAGAAGAGGTTAACAAATTGGGTAGTAAAAAGAAGCTATGTGGAAGGTGACCTTCTGAGAAAGGTATTCCAGCCTCTGGCTGGGATGAGGAAAGGGTATGACTGCTATAGAATTATATTAAAGCAGCTAATCACTCACTTCTGAAAGAGAGTTGTCCTGGCAACTTTGCTTTGTATTGAGTCATGTGCTACTGCACTTATGTGTTTGTATGCCTTTGACATATTTTCTTGATTGGACTTTTCAGGAATCCAGTGCTGGAATGCTAAGTCTTTAATCCTACATCATAAGACAGATACCAAGCTACTTAATTGTACCAGAATGACTTCTGCCCCAGGACTGCAAAGGATTAAAGCACAGACAGCAGTTTTAACCACGTTTTCTTGGACTTCAGCAGAATGTAGGCACCAGGGTCCCATCGTACTTACCCACGAGCTGAATCAACTTGTCCTTGTCAGGGAAATGGTGGTGAAACAAAGTCTCAAATCAGTTTTGCATTCTATCTAGTCAACCATGCCTTGTTTTAGAATGACGAATCTTAATGATTGGCATTAGCATCTTTGAAAGAATCTCTTCAAAGGCATTATTGAGTCTCCCAAAGCACTGGAGCAAGAAATTCATTCCTCTTGCTGTGTTTAGAAGAAATTCACAGTGGCTTATATAGATACACTCTGCACTGGTAACGTGTTTTAATACCTTCTTATTCCAGTAGGAAGCAAAGAGAAAAGGTTAAAAACCTCAAGATTTTTAAATTCATTTAAACAAATGAGTGGCACACAGTGGACTGGTTGTAAGGAGAACACTGATCTTTCGAGGCAGGTCTCGTGGCATCAGCTCCCTTCAGTATGTGCATGCCCACTTGATTTGGATTCACTACGTTTAGGAGTCTGCCAGTCTTTAATGATAGGTTAGAAAAAAATAAAGGACAAAGGCAGGAAATGGAGTAGTTACAAGTAGTTACATCACATCAGAGGGAAGTTATAGTGAAGGAGTCCCTAGGAGGTAAATGCTGAAGCTCCAAATATTCAGCATATTCATAAGTGTTCAGAAAAACAGGACTAATAATGAAGCTAGAAAAATCCATTTATGATTTTCAGTGAAGGGTTAGTGGAAGAACTGCAGAAGGACCTCAAGGAAGTGAGTGACCAGGGATGAAGTGATCAAAGACAGCAGGCAGATGAAACAAAGCAGCCAACTTAATAATATAAGGCAGGTAGGAAAACCAACTTTACCTCACACCATAGGGTGATGAATCAAGACAGACTACAAGCACTGAAAAATGGAAACATACTCTCATAATTCATATGTCTACGAAAACATTGGCTTAGCAGCACTTTCGCAAAAAGCAAACAAAATGTTTTGAATTCTTACAGAACTATAAGAAGAATTGAAGAGCAACCATACAGAATTGTTAAAGTAGGGGGACTGTACATTTTTGAATATTACAAGACCTGAATTTCCTAGACTATAAAGGACTTAACAGAAAGTAGCAAAAGCAGAGCACCTAACTGTATATATACAGGTGCCACTGTGAACT
This sequence comes from Coloeus monedula, assembly GCF_965178545.1. Taxonomy (NCBI): domain Eukaryota; kingdom Metazoa; phylum Chordata; class Aves; order Passeriformes; family Corvidae; genus Coloeus; species Coloeus monedula. The sequence continues at coordinate 58,069,536 of NC_138785.1, read as the reverse complement.
TCAAGAAAAAGAATTTGAAATTTTAGTATATAGCACTAGTTTTGCGAGTTCAAACCTATTCTGTAAAGAGCCCAAATAAGTGATGCTTAAATGCACAGAGATAATTTGGAAAAATCTAAGCTAAGCTCTACTCATGTCCTAACTACAGACCTTTGGCATTGCTTCCTGTACCATATTCCATCTGCAGGGAGCTGTAAGTGCAGTGAGGGTCTTCCACACTGCTTCAGCATGTAAGTGGGCAGAAACATGAAGCAGGATAGTTCCACCAGCCATCACCTTCCCAGTGCCCTCTAGACACAATTATATGTGTTTGAAGGCATTTTCCTTCAAATTCTGCTCCTCCATGGCCCAGCTTGCTAAAGCTCCAGCACTGCACATTTCCCTTCACAGCCCCCAGATCACAAGCACACCATGATCTTTACTTCATTTTTTCAGTTCACTGTGGTGCAACCATTTCTGCCTCTCATCCTTTGCCTTGTCAGACTTTAAAGATTTTAAAGCCAATGCACCTCCAGGTAGGGGTAGATGTAGTTGCAGTATTCAGTCTATTTAAGTGTGGAATGCTTCATCCCCAGGTGTACACATCCCCAGGTGGTATTTCTTAAGTAGCTGTGGTGCAGTACAGATCTGGTATTTGATGCAGATTAACTAAATCTGGAAAAAAAACAGTAGTACAAAATATAAACTAAAATGTTGCATTGTTTGGAAAGAATAGTGTTGTAAAACTTTGTTGTTGTTGTTGTTCATATAGTCATACATACAATGCCACAGTATACATTTATCCTCCAGGTAAGCTGTAATCAAAAGAAAATCTCAAACCTAAACTTTCTCACTTTGATCAGTAGCAATACATCTAAAATACACAGTCAACCTACAAGCACTGAATAGTGTAGACACTTTATTTTCTATCCTTACATGGCTCTCTTTACTGATGAACTCTACCAGGTAAGACAGGAGGTAAGAGTACTTCTACTAATTTTTTTAGAAGGGGGAACACATAGCAAATTGCCTATTTACACTGTCAAGATGCATCACAGAATGGATCAGATTGGGAGGAACCACAGTAGGCCATGTGGTCCAACCTCCCTGCTCAAGCAGGGTCATCCCAGAACCCTGGTTTCGCATCCAGACAGTTCTTGAGTATCTCCAGTGTGAGAGATTCCACAACCTCTCTGGGCAACCTGCTCCATGTGCAGTCACACACACAGTAAAGAAGTCCTTCCTCATGTTCAGGTGGAACTTCCTGAGCATTATTTTCAGCCCATTGCCTCTTGTCCTGTTGCTTGGCACCACCAAGCAGAGCCTGGCTCCATCCTCCCTTACACACATCGATGAGGTCCTCTCTCAGTTGTCTCTTCTCGAGGCTGCACAGACCCAGCTCCCTCAGCCTTTCCTCATAAGAGAAATGCTCCACTCCCTTAATCATCTTTGTCACCCTCAGCTAGACCTACTCCAGGATATTAAAAGAATTCTATTACATTTTGAAGGGTAGTTTCCTCCTTGATGAAAAAGAACATCTTTTTGCTATATGGTACAACTTGATTGATGAAAACATCTCAGCAGACTAGTCATGAAAGAACTGGCCTTAGTCCTACACTGTCTCAACAGGATGACATTTCAATTAATGTCACAGTACGATACTGTACAGACAACAGGTAGGTAATTTAATAGATCAGTCCAGAACTTCCTGTAAGCAATACATACAATCCAATTAGTTTCTCACAATAGACTACAGCAGTTATTTGAGGAGCTTCAAGTACTTCATCTGGGAAGTCTTCACAGGGGCAGGAATGCCCTGCTGTTTCTATTTCCATCTGTCACTCAGCATTAAAGTTTCAGAGCACTGTGAACGTGAACATGGGGGATGTTGCGGCACTGGAATTCACCTGTGTGTGGCGAGAGGGAGAGTGCCCGAATAGCAATGACACTTCCATAACCAGCAGTGACGGTAACAGATACTTAAAACTGAAAGTGAGCAGTGACTGTCAGCCACCACCATCTCTGTCTTCCCCAACATGGATTTCAGTTACTGTTGTAACTCACTGGACGCAAAAATCAGTCCATTTTTGAAGGAATAAGTATTTCTACAACGTATTTCTGAAAAATTTTGCCTTCGATGTTACAAGTTCAGAGTGCTGACAGTTAAGACATGACACCATGCTGTCCACTAAATATTTCTCTCGGACCAAACTCTTCATTGGTACAGATTTGCCTGCAAGGCGTGAATCTGGTACACAACAACACAGAGGTATCAGAGGCCATGCATAAATGCACATTTTCATATACTAGTGTCACTTGGGCTCTTCTTTCTCCTCCATCTGCTCTCCTCACCCTCACTCTTGATTCTCCTTAAAGTCTTATTTTATATGTTCTGTTCTCTTGACATTAAGTTGCATCTAATTTTCTTCATTTGGTTACATTTTAAAAAGTTAATAGCTGATTGAATAGATTAAAGATTTTCTTGTCCTCACTAAAAAGCCCTGATGCCTTTTCAGGAATCCTGAGGAGCTATGCACATAGGCTACTCAGGAAAGTTAATTATTAATTATCAGTAAGGTGGAATAGTTAAGATTAATTCAGTCACTGTTGAGACCCACTCATTCAGAATTTAAATAGAATTTGGCTTCATTTCCTTGAGAAATGAATTATGCTAAATTAAATTGAGGTTACTTCAGTTCTTATTCTTCTGCAATGTAGTAGTTTTACTTAATTTCAATTAAATCTGCACACGAAGACAATTCCTTAGATTTCTCTTTTGTTGTAACTCCTCTCCTGAAGTGATAATGGAAGAAGTTTACAAAACTTGTGTTAGGCTACATTACAGCAATTCAAAAGCAGCTTATCATTGGTGTTTAATATTTTTTTGTCTGGGAACAAACAGATGATAATTTGGGGAAATTTACTAAATATATATAATCACTAGAATCACATTTACAGTAATTAAGCAATTTCAGATGCATTTTCTACAGAAAGCTCTGCAGATTTTACTGCTGTGGATTCCATAGGCATCACTGATAATGAATTAGATGGTAAGAGTACTGATTGTACTTGACATGAGAGATGGTGATTTAAGCACATTTCAAACTTTTCAGTGAAAATTAAGTTTGTATAGAAGAGGGATTTGTTTAAAACTGGGTGTACTTATATATTTTAAACATATAATTTTATAAAGGTAAAAACCATATTTTTTATATAATCCAAGATAATCTAAATAATCAACAACAGTTGATTATCCTAGGTATATTTACCCATACCATGTGTATTCTACCTGACTAGAAATTAACCCAAATTTTTTGGCCCCAAGCTGGATGCATCTGTGTGTGTCAGCACCACATTTGACCAGCAACTTTCCTTTCTTAAGTGCTGCAGAAACCAGAGCCCCCCAACAGGCATCACGTCCTTGTTCCAAGGAACTCATCTGAGGGGAAAGCCTGACCTGGGATTTTTAAAGAAATTCTTCAACTAACGTAATGAATGTAGCGATTAGACTAAAGAAGCTATGGACAAACTTTTGAGAAGTAAATGATATAAAACTCTAATTCCTATTTTCAGAGTTGACTAAGGAATCCATTTTCTGCTGACCTTTACAAGTATTACTATAAATCAAACATAAATTATCAACTGCCACTTTTTTCCCTGAAATTAAATGAAGTTTACAATAGCTGTCACAGACAAGTCTGCACTGCACAAATTCTAAATGTTGTTTGATTTTATTCACATTCCTCATAAAGGTATTTAAAAAATTACAAATATGGTCATAAAAACTAGACTAACATACACGAAATCTAGTACCTCTTTTCAGATTTATTCAATTTCTTAAACTAATGAACTACGGGTGTTGATGAAAACAGACTTTTTTTCTCTCCATCCCAAACACTTTTATTTTATATTTAAAATTAATCACACTGCCTAGATGGGCACTCCATAAAAAGTGCAAGAGGGTACATGAAATTGTTACCAGTTTTAAAAGCTAAAGAGCCTATTTGACATACACACACAATAACACTGTATATGCTTATTTTCAGTTTATGTATTCTGAAGAAACTAATGACAAAATTTATGAAAGTATGGCATCTATATTATTTGGAATAGAACATCAGATGCAGAATTAATGACAAGTTAGAGTTCAATACTGCAGGAATCTAATAATAATCAATATATGTTGTATGTTCAAAATGTTCAAAACATTAGCAGAAACCCTCAGTAGCAGGGTCCATTAGAATATCTGCTGTAGCTTTAAAAAAGAAGTTTACAAAATAAAATAATTTTTAATTTTTTGAAGCATTTCAGGGGAGTGAACCCCCTAGATCCAAGTATACACATACTTGCACCACGCTACAGATTTCAGTCAAAAATACAAAGACATAAATTTACACTTAAGAAACAGAATATAAAGGTAATATCTTAGTTAATGCTTAAAAAATTGAATTTATCCGATTTCTACAGCTTTTTGCAGTGAAAAGTTCAGGAGTTTAATTCCAGACAGTTTTTCATTTGTTTGTTTTATTTTAAATTACTTCAAAAGTCAGTATTTTAATTTTGGAAATGAAAGGAATATTACAGTGAATTGCATTGTCTTCCATGACAGGCTGTCATCATGAAGAGACAGGAGGCAAGTGAAGAGTTCACCAATTCAGAGACACATAAAAATCCATAGGCAGAATTTAAATTAACTGGGTTATACACACAAACGTAAATGTTACAAATTAATCCGGTCTGAAAACACCGGATTTAAGTAAAGCAAGTAAACACCTCCACACTATACCGGGAAAGAGAACAGTGGTGGTGACAACCGGGGTCACTGTGTTACTGCACATAAACAGGTGACTGCCAGTGTAATGGGACATAAGGCTGGCATTCACCAGGCACAAAGCAGTGTTATCAGTTCTATTGTTTCTATTTTGCTGTATCAGAGCCAGTTACACATAAAAACCAGTTAAAGACTGAAGTGCTGTTAGCAGGTAGTTCAGTACCCATGTATTTCCAAGCCAACATATCACTGCCATTTTCCAGATTGGCCAATAACTTCATATCCAAATATGGTATTGAATTGGCCATTATCCGTCTCTAATGTTTCTACAGAATTCAAAAATTAAACAGTTCAATAGAGAAAATATTTTCTGTTAATACAGGTTCACATATAAGACAGCCCTTGCAGACTGGTAAGTATGAAGATGTGGTTATCCACAGCCATCCATGAAACTAACAGTTAAAATACACATTATTACTGCAGTCACTAATGTACATACATATATTGTCATATTTGGGTGAATGAGGTTGTCATGGTTTCTCATTTTTATTCTTAGCTTGTATCTTTCCCTTAACTGCCACAAATAAAACAATGATGCAGGTCCAAAAATACTGGGGTTTTAAAACGTCCATTTGAATGATCAGCTATTGACATCGATACTGATAGGATGCATCCATCATCCCTAGCTAGCCCTGCTTTAGATGTTACATGCTCATTTCTTCTAACATCCCTAGAGCTTCTAATCCCTTTTCAGGGTATCTAAAACTACAGGACATAAAAAAGTATATACACACACATTTTCCTATGGACTAGTTCATAGAACTTAGCCTAAGGCTACTCCATCGTGAAGCCTAACAAACCCAATATATCAAAAAACACATACAGTAATTCTTATTAGTAAGATGTAAATCAGTGTCTGAAAAACTATTTCAGTTGACTTCATATTCAGTTTATGATTCCATGTAAACTATCTGTTTTAAACTTCTGGCAATTGCAGGAAGGTGCTCAGGAGAGATCACTTATTTGAGAACAAAAAGACGCAGAATTACAGCTGCTGAACTGTGATACTCTACCATTGTTTGAAGCAGTGATAACATCCTGACCCCAGAGAAGTTTATTTTGACTTTTGGGGCTGGGTTTGTTTGTTTGTTTGTTTTTAAATATCAAGATTGATGAAACTCATGTAAAGGAGCACTTATCAAAGGCTTCATATTTTTCTTAGGTAAAAAAATATCAAACCAATTAGTGAATGCAGGTTGTACTTCTTGATGGCATGTTCCTTGATAAAACAGGTTATCAAAGGTAATTTCTAGTCCATTTTGTCTTTTTTTTTGCACAGAGATTTTTTCTGGCCTACTGCCAAGAGGAACATATCATCTGAACATAGGTGTGGGAGGCCTCACAACTGCACTCCTCTGACTGTCCTAGCTCACATACCTATCACTGCCAAAAGTCCGAGACTGCTTAGGACAGTAGTTTGTTCTGAATTCTTTCAAGCGCTGCTCCTTGATAAATCCAGGAGGAATCCCTTTTTTTGAATGCAGGTTACCAATATAAAAACACAGGAACTACTTGTATTGGTTCAGACTAAGGATCCATCTAGCTCAGTACCCTGTCTTCACCAACAGCTATCAATGTAAGCCCAGTGAAAAGGAGAAACAGAACAAGCACTTCGAACATTTTCCCCTAACACTTTCATAGCCATGGACTTTTTTCATCTCAGGGAAATTCTTACATATTTAATCTAGATAGTGTGTCCCAACAGGTTTGTTTTCCAACTCCTTGCTTAGCTGGTCCCTCTGGACTCATGCAGAACTTTTTGCACTTACAACACCCTTTAGTAAGGAATTTCACACGTTTATCAGCCCCAGGGTTTTGTCTCTGGCCAGTAATAGTAAGCTCACCACCTATTCATTTAGACATAAAGCTCATTTTGCCCAGCATACCACTTCACTTTACGCTACATCAAACTTTATCTGTCATATTACTGTCTTTGAGAATCATTGCACAATGTCTGTCTACAGTAGAAAGTCCCTATAAAAGGAACAAAAACATAAGAACCAAAAAACAAGTCTGTGCATTCCAAGATTGTATTTATTTCAGTTTGCATCCAAAATTCTCATTCAAATATATCCTGCTCCTTGCTGCTTCTATACTCCAAGTTACTCTGTACAATTATTAAATGAGAAGTACACACACAGTGAAAAACTGTATTATATTGCACAAGGCTGAGACAGTCTTAATGCTGCCATTTCCTAACATTTTGTCTGCATGATTTGGTAATTTTATAAGAGTTCCTTTAGGAATATTTTTAAACATAATATCAAGTGCTGTGTCCTACATACAGCTGAATTTTAATACTATCTTTATAAATGGCATCAGTAGTTTGGACTCTTACAGCAACAGTACAGACCATAGGACTTATAAAAGGAAGATCATGAAGGATGACCACAGGATGCTTTCCAATGTGTCATTTGCAAGAGAAGCTGAACTGTATCTTTCATTATAATTAAGATTCAGACTTGGAATGAGAGATTAAAACCTCAATTTTTTTCAACAGAAATAGTATGCAGCATGGTAACTTTGTCCTTTTCCAATTAACACACCATAAGAAGCCTTAAGATTTCAGTGAAGGTTCTTTTGGAACGATCTGGAAAAAAATCTTCTTTAAATAGGTTATATGGTGGAGTTAATGTCTAAAAATCATGAGCCAAGTAAAATATTTAAACATATTTAGGAGAATATGTTTAAAGATTAGGGTATTGCCTTTAGATGCCCCACTTCGAGATAGACTCAACTTCACAGGTGCATGAAGTAGTAGTGGATATCTCGAATATGCAGGATTATAAAACTTGAAGTTGAAACATTTTGCACAACACTGAGATGCAAACCAGGAAGAGCAAAGGCAGTCTATGTAAACCCATTTCTGAAGAGGAGAAAAAAATATAATTTTTGAGCGCTTAACTGTAATTTATTATAATACATTTTCTAACAAACTATGTTACTTGAAATCTGAGCAATTTTCTACAAAATTGCTGAAAGTTCACAGTAAGTCTGCAGCGTGTGACAGGCATATAGGTAGGATAGATTTTTTGAGGGAACAAAATAAATATTTTTAATTTTCTCCAATTCGAAGCAGAATGCATCATAAGTGCATTAAGTTAAGGCATTCTCAGCTTTTCCCAGAATATATTTCACATTGCCTGCTCCTAAGTTCAATACATATTGGTCTTTTGTCTCAGAGCAATGTCTGCACTACAGCCTATTCTAAACAAAAAGCCTATTGGAGTGATAATATATACAGGGATAGCATAATATAAAAGAAAAGTGTTTTCAAAAGCCAGGTACTCCACAATACAATAAACAAAAATTCCTAGACATATTACAGGAGAATTCAGGCAAAATTCAACTAATATATTTACTTAACCAACAACCAAAACAACCCAAAAAATTTGAGAGTTTTTGTAGATTTTGTTTGGTTGGTGTTTTTTCAGATATTTTTCTCTCAATGTGATATTTTATACTCAGGCACCTCTGTCAGCTATTATATGAAACCTACTCAAAATCCCACTTTGCTGACATGTGGTATCCAGCACACCCTTCCACTGAAGGGATTTCCTTCAGAGGTAGATGAATTCCAAGACAGCACCCGCAAAAGTTGCCAATCCTGGTCAGGAAATTGGGCGAGCATAAAGTACAATGCAGAATTTCAATGAAATCTGGATCGGTTACTTTTAAATTAACGACACTTCTTTCCCTAAACAGGACATGGCAAATATTTCACTCTTGCACATTGGAATTTGTGAAATTATACATAGAGAGAATATTGCACCTCTGTACAGGAAAAGGTTCCGAAAATCCAGAGGTTCAAACTACCTCATAGGCAACACCCAAGAGATGCCAACCTTGAATCTGGAATTCTTTCCTATTAAAAATAAATGAAAAAATACTAATTAGGTTGACAAATAATACTGATTTCGTATTAAATAAAAAAGAAAAAGGAAATATTTCAGCAATACAAAAAAGGCATTTGGAAACACATTAAACCTATGTTTTCCCATGAATGTTGACATTTTAGCTTTTCCATGACATCTTCAACCTAAAAGGTCCTTTTAAAATAATTTTATGTTATATCCTGTTTGCATAAAAAGGGGAACAGTCTTTTCATCTGCTCTTTTGGTCTCATACTTTGTTTAAGATTATTTTGATATTTTGAATTATTTTTGTCTTTTAATTTATTCTACTTCTCATATTATTTACCATAGAATTTACAGGAATATGGTAACCTGCATTCAAAAAATGGTGATTCCTCTTTGATTTACCAAGGAGCAGCCCTTGAAAGAATTCAGAATAAACTACTGTCCTAAACAGTCTCAGACTTTGGCAGCAATAGGCACATGAACTAGGACAGTCAGAGCAGTACAGTTGTGAGGCCTCCCACAGGTTGAGATCTATGTTCAGATGATATATTTCTCCTGGCAGTAGGTCAGAAAAAATTTCTGTGCAAAAAAAAAGACAAAATGAAGGACCAGAAATTACCTTTGATAATCTGTTTTATCAAAGAACATGCCATCAAAAAGTACAATCTGCATTCACTAACTGGTTTGGGGTTTTTTACCTAAGAAAAATATGAAGCCTTTGGTAAGTGCTTCTTTATACCAGTTTCATCAATCTTGATATTCCAAAACAAACAAACAAACCCCCCAGAAAACCTAAAAAAGTCAAAAAACCTGACATCAATCCGTAACTTAATTTTAAAAAGCCTAGAAGAGTGAGATTACTTCAGTTTATTGGAGAGAGTAGAACTTCATAGCCAGGGTTGTTCTCACTTCCTTCATTCCCTGTATACATATATGCTAACTGGGAATTTGAATCTGTCCCGTAAAACCTGGCCTCCTATATGACACCTAATAGGTCTTATCAGGCATTTAATAAAAACATGCCTGAAAGGGACATAACTGTGAAAATTTACCACTGAATTCAGTGACTGTTTTAGCTCTATCATCTCTTTATTCCCCATACTTTATCAGTTGTGATGGTTAAGAAAGATTTCCTAGTCATTGCTCTGAAATCACTTTTCCTCCATTTTAAAATAACCTGTGACCTACTTCTTGATCTCACAATGATTTATTTTGTTATTTATATTATGCAAATCCATCTTGCATCCAAAAACTAAAACATTCTCAAGAGCAGTGCCAAGACTTTACGACAGTGTTTCAAAGACCAGCTGCTTGAAAGTCAAGAGGCAGGAGGCAACAAAGTAGGAATTGCCATGACATTTGGTTTGCAATCTTCAAGCATCTGAGGCAGTATGTTTCACTTGTGGAAACACATCAACTTTCTATAGAACAGAAATCATGGAAAATTAAAAACTTTGTTTAAAAGACTATTTCTTTTCACTACATTTTGCTATCAATCATAGTGACTTGCTGTAAAAAAACAAACTGAGAGAGATCTGTATGCATTCATGCAGAGACTGTCACTTAAAACCCATTGTAAAGATTTATGCAGCATTTACCTTCAAGCAAGGGAGTAGTTTCATTAATACTGGTTCCAGCTGAGTTGACTATTAAGCACAAGTCCATGCTTATGTATGATACAGACTGCTATAAGAAATAATTTTTATTTTACACATTTAGATTTACCACAGAACAGGTCTGTAGGGCTATTAATGGTTATGAAACACAAGTTATAAAACCAGTAATCAACAGTGACTCCTTAGCTGGGCCCATAGCCAGTAAACCCAGTCTGCCTCCTATACCACTTTGTTTTGTTTTCTGAGCAATGTAATCACACCAGCTGCAGCAGAGCTTGTACCAATGTGTAGATTAAGTATATATTCAACACGCCTATCCATACAGAAAGAAGGGATGGATTAGACCCAGTGCAAGTACTTTCAAGAATGTGTAGTTCCTAACTATAAAGTATAATTTAAGCATTAAGGAACACCTGAAAAAGAAATTAGAGGCCAAATCATATCAACAAGGAAATTAAATTATGTTCACCATTGCACTCCTTAGTACACATTTACACTTTGAAATTTATTGGTCGCTTGCGTGAGGAGATTGACTGCTTCTAAGAAGTTAAATAAGCACACTTTTATGTTTCTGATACCTATCCTAAATTTCTGAATGCTCAAGATAGAAACAGCAGTATCTTTAATATACGAAGTATAACTTTCTAACACTTTGCACTAGGCTTTCTCATTCATCTTCATTAATTATCAACTGATTATCAACAGAATTAATTCTGCATTAGATTCTCCAGGGTGAAAAATAACTGGTTTGCAACAGTTGAAGTTATTGAACAGGACTGGGCTATGCAAGAGCATAACAGTGGAGCTCTACCTCCCTTAGCATTTCAGGTATTATAATATTATCTTGTTTGCCATATAATTTGAACATGACGAAGTCTATTAGCTTAATAAGAGTACTAAGATACCACTACCTGTAGTAAAAACAAACTGAAAATTTCCAAGGAACTATCTCAGCTCTTCCTATGAGTGGGGATTTTTTTCTTGCTTGCTTCTGTTAAAGGCCACTCCACTTGGCTTTTTACCATTGAAAATGAGCTGTTTAATTATAAACAAAAGAACTTTAGTGATAGCATATGAATCAGTATCCACAGCAAGTCTTGATAATGGTTTTGAATTGTGAGCTCAGAAAGGCTGCAGCACAAATGTCAGTCTGAAAAATAGTGTAGTGTGTGTGCATCATTCGCCAGATAGGAAAGGAAAAGCTCAGATGACTTTGTGAAAGGAGTATTGGTATGAATTTCTAACACATCTTTCTTCTTGCATCATATATTATTTAATTTCCATAGCAACCCACTGGAGCAAGAAGACTGTTTTCAGAAAAATCTGAATTGATGTAATTCACAAAAGAGAAACTACGATAGGCTAGGAGTGATAGAGAAAAAGGCAGGGAAATTCTGTTACCAGACACTCAGAGTTATTAAAAAGCTTTGTCAGATTTCCGTAAGTTACAAGCATCCTATAAAGTATGCATTGCCAGTTTGTGCTATGGCCTTTATAGCATTGTAATCCCAAATCTGATTAATTGCATGCATCAATTCTTCCAATAATTACTGAAGAGTCAACTTTGCTCTCAAATCTTTTCATCAGTGCCAAAACGAAAACCACAAATAACCAACACACCACCACCAAACAAACAAAAATGACCAGCTGAAACTGTCAGATGACTTTCAATAAGTGGCTTTTAATTCTCAACAATCATGTTAGTATAACTGGATATTATCTGCTGATGCTGGACTTGCAGCTCTGCAGGGGAAAAAAAAGTAACTGAAGTCTAGAAAGAAGCACAATTATATTTTATAAATACAGAATGACATCATGTAAGTTATCATATTTGTCAGCTGTTGAGAACAACCATAGAAAATGCTGAATTGTGAGAAAAGTATCTTTTCCAAAGTGGTAAGAAGAAAACTACAGCATCTGCTCAGTCTAGCTTAGAAACCTTCCCTGGTACTGCACACTTTGTCCAAGGTTACAAAAAAAAATTACCTAAGGAAAGTTGACAACCACCAAGTTTCAAATTCCTTAAGGGCAAAAGCACAAGTGTTATTTAAAATTCCCTACAAGATACTTACTATAACATCACATTGACTGTTTGCAGCTGATTTACATCTTTAGATAAGCAAAACCAAGCCTTCGAGAAAAAGAATGTAGTGTGCTTGTCAAAGTAAATCAGCCCAAGAAACAGTGAAAATAAAAAAACCGTAAGATTCATCCTTTATGACCAATGTGTCCTCTCTGCAGTACCTTTAACATGTACAGGTGGACAGGTGTAAGCATGTACACTCACATCCCGATTTGGGTTTGTGTGTGTAAAGGCTTAGAGAATGTCAGACTGTCTAAACACTGTAACATCAGACTATGCTGTTTTCATTATGCTCAGCCAGAAAGTAGTTCACAGATCTTCTTTTATTATTATTTATAAGATGAAAGGAATGATAATATAAAACAATGACAACCCTAGATTATCCTTAGGCAATTCTCTTGTTATCATGCTGAACAGCTCGACTACAGAGAAAAACAGTCATTACCTGTGTGAAGAGAACCTGTGATTAGCCTGAGAAGGTACTGGGCAAATTTCAATATTTCCCGCTTACACCGCTTCCTACAGCCACTCATCTTAGGCAATGGGGTATTCCTCTGAGGAGAGCCTGAAGACTTTGCCAGTAAAGGCAATAGTTTCTGCCAGCAAACTTCTGGGGCAGCTCAGAGCCTCACACCGCCTCGCCGTCTCCTCACGGCCGAGCAAGCTCCCGCCGATCTACCTCGGGTGGCTGCGCAAGGGACGCCCGCGGAGGCCGGCGGTACGGGGCGCGGGCGCTGCCACGGCACGGCGCGGTGCGGCACGGCTCGGCTCGGCTGGGCAGGACCCGGCTCGGCAAGGCTGGGCAGGACCCGGCTCTGCACGCACAGCTCAGCTCGGCTCTGCACGGCACGGCTCAGCGCGGCTCTGCACGGCACGGCTCAGCGCGGCTCTGCACGGCACGGCTCAGCGCAGGCACTGGCGCGGCCACGGGCGCCCCCGCCGCGGCCGGACCCGCGACTCAGGCACCGGCGCGGCCACGGCTGCCCCGGCCGCGGGCGGCTCCGCGGGCGCGCAGCCCGGCAGGCGGGGCGGTGCCGGTGCCCGCCCCACGCAGGCAGCACAGCACCGCCCCGGGAGCCGCTCCGCTCGGCGCTCCTCCCGCGAGCAGCGGGCGGGCAGGTGGGAGCTGGCCCGGCCACGGCACTGCTCCGTTTCCGTGGCGCTGGGCGGGGGGACCCCAGCCGAGAGCAGAGCCCTGCCCGGGCCGGCCGCGCACGGCGGAGCCGAGGGACAGTCCTGCCCGTGCCAGACCTGCGGGGATGTAATCGAGGTGTGAGCTGGCGGGGCTCCACTGCACTTGCACTCTTGCATGTCGGTCTCGGGCCCCGTAGCCTGTCTGAAGGTCATGGAAAGGCCGGGGCACTGCACACCTGTACAAGAGGAAGAAAGAAGCAGAAACCCAGCTGGTAGCTCTCTGCGGGGACGTGCCCCTGCTTTCCAGCTCCCTGACCTGCGGCAGCTGGGAAATAGGCTCTGGCACAGTTAGCTTTGTGTGGTTAGGATCTCTCCAAGGAAGTCTCGGAAGCTACCTGTACGCCTTACTGTTCCCTTACAAATTCATTGTGTTCCAACTTGCTGAGAAGTGTTTCTTATTAATAAAAATGATCTTCCATAGTCTTCATCCATGACCACAGAACCCAAAGAATATATGTTTTCGTTTCCCTTGGAATACTTCCCTCCTAGAGAACAGCTCTATTGCATTAGAGGGTGATGCAATATGTAATGCCTAATACAGTTAAAAAGAAAAAAAAAGACAACCCATTAAGGAAAAGCTGAACAGAAGAAAATCATCGACTGATCTAATTTTAATGACAGCACTGACCATAAAACATTTTGGTGAATGCCTTTAAAAAATTACAATAAACAAATGCACATCTTCAAGCTATTGTCTATATTATGGAGTGCGCAGAGATAAATACATTATAGACACAATACATCAAAGCATTATCAAAGTTGCAGTTAGATGACACAGTTTTCTGTGTCTGCTATCTGAAGCACAAGCATGCTGTCTTATGCTTCCAGTGAGGCTACACAGATAATGGAAAGAACCAAAATAAAATAGCTCACAGAAGCCCCCAGGTTACTCCAACACAGGGATTAGTCTGAGAAGGATATGGGCAAATTCCAGTATTTTATGTTCGTACTACTTCCTACGGCCACTCATCTTAAGCAGGAACTAATTTCTTGGCACAGTTTCTTCTGAAAAGACACAATACAGTTTGACCAAAGAAAACCTCCCAAAAAAAGACCCCCAAAATCCAAAAAACTTCCCACAAAAACCTCCAAACAAACAAACAAAAAACCCCAACCAAACACCAAACACCCCCCTCTCCCCTCAACAAACCCCGTCAGATTCTGAAGTATTGGAGATGCCAGTGTGCCTTACAGATTTCTGAACTCCTCTGGTCTCTGCAAGGAAAACTCCTTAAATAGCTGGTAGAGGCAAAGAGATACTGAAACCATTAAGTTAGTATCTCTTCTTTAGAAGAGGACTGAAGGGTCAATGCAAATGGTTCTCAGCTGGAGTACTTGACCTTTTTAATCCTTTGACATCTCCAATTGCTTTATAGAATTTTCACTAGCAGTGTTGCTTCAAAATAAGGAACTGAAAATAACTGAAGCTTAAAGAACTGAAATACTGGTTTTCTAAAGCCATAAGCATGTATCACCAACACCATGCTTTGATCTTCTTTCCGCCCAAAAAAACACCTACAAACAAAAGAGTTCTGACACTGTTTCCTAAGCTTTTACGTTTCAACACGCCAATAACAGTAATTGCTACCTAAGGAGGAGTTCATGAAAGATTTTTGACTAGTTTCACCAAGATATTTTTAACAATCAGTGCAGTATTTTGATAGCTTTGGATCTAAATCTATCTCCCAATACTTCTCTGGTCAGCAGAAAAGACTGACTAAGACTAAAGGTTTTTTCTCCCAAATCAAGAGAGCAAATCAGAGAAAAGGGCACAGGAAAGTTAGAATAGAAAATGGTAATAAAACTACCATAGTACTTTTAAAAAATACAGTGAAATAATACGATGGACAGTTGGACAATATCAATTTCTCTATATTGGTAATACACCTTTTTAATTTTTTTTAATTGATGGGACACACTAAGGTCCTCAGTCAGAGCCAGTCTCTTTGCACTGAGGTATATAAATACTTTTTTATATCTACAAGCTAGGTCCATTCCTAATAATTCATAATCCAAAGAGCTGAACTAAAACCCATTGAAAAAAGATCCTCTTAATGTCAGAAGGGTCTGGATCAGTTCGTAGAACTGAATCAGTTCCAGACTTTGGAACCAGGTACTTAGAAAAACCACTATTTAAGTATAACGGAGGAGGAATAAAACAAAACAGAAGGTTTTTTTCAGACATTAGGAAAAGCAAATGGAAGGAAAAAGTAAAAGCTGTTTGTAAACTGGATTTTCAAATCATTTCACTAAGTCCAGCTCATGGGCTCCTAGAATAATATAAAATACAAAATTACTTTGTTTTGAAGTACTTGGCAAGAATGAAATGACTAGGGAGGAAACATATGCAGTTTTTGTAAAAGGCTGTCAACAACTGCAGTCAAGTTTAAAAGCAAAATGGAAACATTTCCCTGAATGTACAAAGCATACTATAGCACAGTCAGAACAAACAAATTTATAACAATAAAATATTTTCTTCCTTTGAGGGTTTCTACACAAAGCTACAAGAAAAATCTTAAAAATCTTTGTCACCATGGGAAGAAAGCAGTGCAAAACCAAAAATGTATGAAATTAAATTCTATTCAGTCCATAGATTAAATTCTACATGCAATTTTATAATTTCAGTTAGGGTCTCAGCATCACAGGTCTCTGCCCCAGGCCTGCCTGTTGGCAACTGAAGTGCAACCTAACCATTCTTAGAGGAGGGTACACACTGATACAGCTTTAGGCTAACACTACGAAAGAAAAAAATTACACCAATATTGTAGTTCAGAGCTGGTCATTATTGGAAGGTATGTATCAGTATTTATTTACTTTTTCCTGTGTAGGAATAGAATTTCACTATAAAACAGAACAAACCAAAAGAGAAATACATTAACAGCAACATGAAAACAAATTTTTTAAGAAGTAAAGAAAACCAATGATTTTTAGATTGCTTAGGTTCCTGGGACAATGTGTTTGACTCTTCTTTCAAAAAAGAAAAAATCTAAACCCCAAAAGCATTGCGCGTCACATAACTGACCATTGCAATATCCTGGCATTAAATGGTGAATAATGATGAATTAGCTAGCATTATAGTTTTGTTTTGAGAGAGAAAAAGTTACTAAATACAGATTTTATTTAATAAAAAAATAGGAAAAACATCTCTTAAAACATTCAAGAAGGAATTAAATTTGGTTGTTGTCATATTAAGTAACAATGGCAAAGACTCAAATGCCAAAAGCACATATAATGGTTTAGGGAGAGAAAAAAAAGCCATCACAAATATTTGATGAAAAGAAAGCCATAGACTAGCGATGACAGTGCATGCCAAATATAAGTTTGCCAGTCTGAGAATAAAAAAAACCAGCAGAAGCTGAAGTGACATATACAGAGCACAGGTTGATAGGCTTCTTACAGGCAATTTACCTTGTATACCTCTTTCATTTGCACACAATCCTCTGACTTCAAAAAACAAAATTTCCTCCTGAACTAGCCCTTGCTATTGACTAAAAGCAAATTGAAATCTTACAACAAAAATCAACTCAATTAAATGTTTCAACCTCATCAGAAAGGGTAACCACAGGAAGTTATCCAGGAGCACAGAAAACCTGTAAACAGTTTCCTCGATGTTGACTCCAGAGGATTGTAAGAGCTTTTTTTTTCCTTAATGCAAATACTTAATTCCACAACTGATTTTTTTTTTTTAATCAGAGGATTTTTAACCTTTTTAATTTCAAACAACAGTGATATTTACAACCTAAGCACATGGCAATCAATAACAGATGGGCAGAAACAAACAGATGGGTGAACACAAGGTAACAGCAAGATGTTTACGATAGAGCATAATAAACAGCTGCCACAAGTAGATGACCATCATCAGATCTCTTCAGTTGCTCCTTGCCTGTCATAAAAGTAAGGGTCCTCCTAAATTACAATCCCTACTGTATTTATTTTAATAGTTCTGTGGACTTATGCTTCTTGACTTGACAGTATTGTGCACTGAGGTGTCCAAAGTTCACCATCATTATTCAAGTGGATGCAGCAGGATGAGAGTCATTCATCATAGAAGTCACTGGAAACCGCAGAAGTAATTCCAAATTATTCATGATGTCTATGAAAATATCAGCTACCACTTTTAGCCACAGACAGTGAATAGCAACAAAAATTCTCTTGGACGTCATTTGCCCAAATTTAGTCTTGGATATTAACACAGACCAGAGATGGCTGTATGATAGAATATGAGCTGGGGAAGCAGAGATGCAGGCATATGTTCCCTTCCTAACTGATCAGCAGTTACATGATAGCTAAGTTTACTTAGATTAAAATGCTATAATGACAACAAGGAACATGAAACTATTTCTTGCTCTATGCATTCCATATTAAAATGGATAGCTATGTGGGATCAGGAAATTATCACATTCTGTCTTGTGGGAAAAATAACTTCCACAGAGCCCAGGACAAAGAGTGAGGGGACTGCCAATGTCCCTGGTCATGAAGACAGATGTACTTACCTTCTTTAATTCTTTTTAAACTCTTCATATCAGAATTAAAACCTTCCTATTAGCCAATCTGTTACTTATTCAAACTGCATGCAATGTTTTTAAATGTGGAACACAAAATAATAAGAAATTTTTATTTTGGCCTATGCTAGTGAAAATTAATACAGTCTTCCCACTTTTGTCTATAGTTTTTAATTTCTCCTGAAAGCTTGCTAAGAATAATATCTTCAAACAGCTCTGTTGCTGTGTTTAAAATAGGGCTACAGAGAAATGACTGCTACCTCACACTGTTTGCATAATATCAACAAATTATACATGTGCTCTATTCTGATAGCTAATACCTGCATAAAATAAATTACTTTCATTGCTGTTGTAGTCCCAGACTTTATAGGTTCAAACATTTATAGTTTACATTTATGTAAACTAATAAAACATGTTGGCTTAGCCAACCATAATTTTTGACCAGTGTAACAGAAGTACTTAAAACCTTTATCTCTATTTTTCCTACCTTCCCAGAGGTAGCTGCTCTCAGAATGCCTTTTTTTACCTACTCAGTGTCCTTGAAGCTTACCCCAAGGATTCATTTTCACACAACACTCTAAGATGATACTGCAGACAGTCAACCAGGAGCTACAGCTGCCTCAACCTCCCCCACGGTCCACCTTGCCTAATTAAACATTCATCACTCCCGAATGCTGCAGTGTCAAACATGAGCAACTTCCCAGCCTGACCTTCTACAGCCAGCCAGTGGTTTGTGCTGGAGAATAAACAAGACTGGGACTTATCTGCTGAAACATAAAATGGCATAATGCAGTTTTCATGTTGCACATTAAGTTCTGTGCATGCACTGTAAAATTCTCACTGCAGAAGCCAGAGTACTCACTTTTAATATTCAATATATTATAGAATACCTGTATACAAATCTGTATGGGCAGTGTTATCAATAAACTTTCTACAAAAAACTAAAATAGTATCTTCCTTATTATACAGATCCTGTTTTTTATGTATGGTCATACCTTTCAACTTAAAAATATATTATTGCTGAGTATCCTCAAATAAAAATAGAAGATTGAGGCACACTAATATCAAGTAAATGAGGTTTTTTGGGTTGTTGTGTTTTGGTTTTTTTTGTGGCTTTGGAGTCTTGTCTGAGTTCCATTTACAAGAAATTTTGGGGTTACCTCCAAGACAAAAGAGAAAAGTTCTTATAACTCATTTAATTGTATCAGACTCTGCACATATTTATATCTATATTTGATGGAAGAGAAATCTGAACAGAAAAAACCAGAAGGAAACATCTTTCCTGTTATAGAAACCATAGCTATAATAATCTATAAGTTCCATAAAACTTTGAGATTTGATATAAATAAAATGTATCCATATCATGTCCATACAAAATAAAAATATTGTAAAGGTTGTGTTTTGACCCCAACACCTACATTAACCTGTTAAAGAGAAAAATATCAGAAATTGGTTGTAAACAAGCCAATACTGGGTATGCAGCATTCTTAATAGAATAGGCATTGCACCAAATTAG
This sequence comes from Coloeus monedula, assembly GCF_965178545.1. Classification (NCBI taxonomy): domain Eukaryota; kingdom Metazoa; phylum Chordata; class Aves; order Passeriformes; family Corvidae; genus Coloeus; species Coloeus monedula. The sequence continues at coordinate 58,049,955 of NC_138785.1, read as the reverse complement.
CAATGAGAATTCTATAACTAATACAGCTTAAGCTAGTAATTAAAATATTCAAAAGAAGCTTTTTTTCACAATATATGTGAAAAAATACACCTATGTATATATACCTACATCTATGTATGTATCTATACTTATCTGAAATATATATATATATAGTTTAAAAAAGGTTGACTTCATAGCTTCAATAATTATCTGTTGCAACTTATTGCAACTTATTCACCCCTAGGATTTCCCATAAGTGGTCAAAACCTAGAGTTCTTCTTCCAAGTCAAGGGCTTCCCCACAGTTTTCAGGCATTTTCTTTCCCCTTTTATGCTAGCTATGGCTTGATCCTCTAATTAACCTAAAATTTAAGATGGAAAGTGGAAATCCTTAAGTTTTCACATCCTTAACTGGCATGAATTGCAATGTATTTCAGTGAATATACTGCAGCTACTACCTCAGGGACGAGAAAGACAGAAGAGAGGTACCACAGCCCAAACATTTCTTCAAAGCCTACATTTTGGTTGAAGCAATTTTGCAACAGCTCTCCTTCACCCACAATTTGATTCTGTTAATTATTAAATATGAAGTACCAGTGTTGAGAGCAAGTTAAATTACCACATTGCTAGGTCTATGGTCTGTCTTTTCCCTCCTGGCAGCGTCCTGCAGATATTGACAAGAAAAACAGTTCATCAGCATTCCTGGGGAATCCTTCAGTAATGCCCTTTGGGGAACATGAGCAGTTACCAGTCTACTCCAGATTTTCCAGAACAGTTGTGATTGTAATAAGGACCCATAGATCTTCTTCCCACATAATACAGCTGATGAGCTCTCACATAAAGTACGTAAAATTTGACTGACATAGAGGAAAACCATTTTAAATAGAATTGATCTGATCATATCTACAGTTCGATTAACCTGAGCTAAACCTTGCTCATGAGTAATAAGAAAGGTTTATATGCACTTAAAACTCTACCACTCTAAGTAATATTTTTTCTACTCTGCACCCTTATTTTCATTACAGGCAAAAAAAAAAATTCCAAAAATCATTTTATTATTATCTCCAGGCAACTGGAAATTCATGTAGGTTTTGTGATACAGATTAAGCCTGAAGAAGCTACCCATTATGTGCTTCAGGCAGGAAATGGTCATCAGGGATATGAATCAGAGGATATCACACCCATTTAACATTGCTGGACCTGTAAAGGAAACATCTGAGTCTGTGTTAGGGTCTTGAAGCTGCACACTACATACAGTGAGTAGATTTTGATGGCCTTATCTGTGCAGTATCATCGTTTCCCTATCTTCTATCACATATTCTTCTGTAACTGTATGGCCATTTCTCTGACAAGTACGGCCACAACTACTTGTGGCTTCAGGGCAAACCTCCCTCATCTGCCCTTTTCATACCACTTTAAACCGGTCCCTAGGGACCAGTCCTGAAAAGAGGCAAAGTAAATCTCAGAGATTAACAGCAGGAAAAAGGAGCAACCAGGGAATTCAATCTCACATGTGACACAAAGGCATCGGGTGAAAGACAATTTTTGGTTCCCAGGTGGGAGCACTTAGTGGTAGGGCAGGTACCTGGGACCGTGTGCATGAGACCTCAGGAAACTGTAGAAATTGAGTATGAAATCATTGCAGTCTCCTAGCGACAACACTCTTAAGATGTGATCAAGTAAAGGCCTTAAGCATAAACACAAAACTTTTTTCAGCTCTACAGCCTAAGGAAGTGAAGCAGTGTGATTATGAACTCAGCTACTATAAAGTTACAAGTCAGTGACAATGATAATAACCAGTATATGGTCAAGGTGAGTATAACTTCATTAGTTGCCTGTAAATAAATATCTAAATCTGAAGCCTAGAACAAGAAAATAAGTAAAAGGCTGGTAATAAGCACAACTCCAAACTCTACAGATCAGTACAAAGGACAATAATTTTGAGATAATACACACACGTTATATCATCAACACTGATACTCAGGAACATAAAGATACAGAGGAATATCACTGCTTGTATCTTTCATTGTGAGGAGAAGAAATACTACTAGAAGAAAACAACACCTGTACACTAGAAGAACAGTGGTAAACTTTAAACTTTATAGGGTCTTATATGGTGGATATGAATACTACTTCTATTTAGGCTGTGCAGAAATTTCCTTGTTCATATCAGCTGGTCTGTGCCTCAATATAGACCTTCAGTCACCAAATAGAAATCATGCTTTATATTACAAAAATTATGACATCAAACTTTTTCCCATCAGAACAGGACAGCTATCTTTACTGTGGTAAGTGTATTAAAAATGGAAGAGATAAGCTCTTAGGTCAAAAAAAAAAAAAAAAGCTATTAGAGTTATCTTATGTCCAAGGAACAAGACTGGGGGGAGGGGTGAAAAACTCCCCAGAAAACCCAACAATCCTTCACAATTTCCAATAGACAGCTAACTTGTCAGGTATCAGCATCTTAATTGCAAAGATGCCCTTAGCAGTTTTATTCATTTATGGTATGTCATACAGTTTTCATTCCTCTCTATTAGGTAACTCAACTCTTAACCTCAAGTTCCTTTTGATTTAATAATCACATTTTATCCCACATTATTTTACCTTATCATTATCTAGATTCCTTCATATTATGTCTTCAGAGATAACATGGATAGGTCACATTTTAATACTTTACCTCTTTGGTTTTCCACCCAATGAAAGGACAAAAAGAAGATTAAAAAAATGGGTAATAAATGTTTTAACATGTTGATATTTTTCTTGAAGGCAAAACTTTAATCTGAAAACAATCATAGGATTTCCTCACTGTTTTAATAGATACTGCTTTGGCTTCTTTGGAACATTCCATCTTTTCAGAAAAAAAAACACCAGGGGAAAAAAGCTGAGTGGTTTTTGTGACTGCCTTGCAAGTGATTTATGGAAGTAGAATAGTATCAATAGGAGGACATCTTATTTCAAAACATCCTACGGTCTCAGGGAAGATTACAATACTATCTAGGGGAAGATGTTACGCAAACCAAATTTTTCATGAATGTCTCTAGTCATTAAGTTGCCACACTATGATATCGTATGTCAATATGAGCTGTTGATATTACTGCTATTAGAATATTTTTAATTCTGTTTACACTATTAACATTTTAAATAAGCTAAAAATTAATTCATGGCTTTGCAAACATATGGATCTGATATAGATGTATGGCATGTTCCCTCCCTTGTCCATAGCAAGATTTTATGCATAACACCTTCTCTTACTATACAAATCTGTTTGCAGTTTGCTTTCCTGCCTGTGACTTTTTATCAAAAGTTGGTCTCATGGTCATCATTTAGGAGGAGTGCCAACTTCTGAACTTGCTCAGCAATGTGAGAACAATTTCCCAGAAGTGCACCCATTGTGAACTTGCAGCTCACACAGGTCACCAAAATGCACATACTTGCTCATAGACATGAAGTAAATAAATTTTCACTTTAAATCATGCAAGACATTGATATGACTGAAGTAGTAAAGGTACATGAAGGGAGGAAGAAGGACAGTTTCTATATCAGTCCTTAGGTCTTAAAGGTAAATTTTTGGGCTGGGCCCTTCCTCTGCCTCATCCTGAACCTCCTGTCATGGTTTTTTTTCCAGAATGTGAACTTTCTGAACCACTCCCATCCCTTGCAACACAGAACTAGTTTACTTCTGTGGACATGTACAGACCTCATTTGCTTCTCCCAAGAGTAGTTAAAAAACCCCATCTTTCTCAGGTCCTTTACTAGATAATCTAGTGCCTAGTTATTACCGTCTGATATCAAAAATAAAAAGAAATCTGGTTTGCCAGGAGCAATTGCTATTCCTTTTGCAGAGTGCTTCATTTAAAAAGAAGGTGATCAAATTTTAATGATCTTCTTTTGTTAGCTTAAACCAAGTGCAAAAATTCTCCTGTCACTTCCCTTGGGTTTGAAGGCCATCATTTTAAATGGCACAACGATTTTGGTGGTGAAAATTCAGATACTGATTTTTTAAAGAGATGGTAAAAGTTGTAACAAAAATGTTACAGAAAACAAAACCATAAGCAATCAAATAATTAATGCCAAGGCATTTTTCCAGAAAAAAGTTAAGGACCCTTTGGAAAGCAACATTCGACCTTTGCTTTTATTTAGAGATTTTATTTCGTTCTGTATATGAAATGCTCTAATTTGCAGTTAAGGCTGGGGAGAAAGGTCAACATCAAGCATGATTTTTACTTCTTGTAAACATGTGCAGAATCTGAGAACTCTAATTCTAACAACAAAGACATCTAAGAAAACCCAGGATTGCAGGAATAATCTGTATTGAAGAAAAAAATATTTTTAAAACAGCTGTGACTGTATGAGTGAGACTGGTAAAAAAATTACCTTGAAATAATTTCCCTAGAAATATACTGATGCAGCCCTGGCTCTCAGAAAGTGCATATAAGGATAATGCTTTAAAAATTCTATTAAACTGCAGTGGATGCCTCTTGCATTAAAAAAAATCCCAAACAAACAAACAAACAAACAAACTCTTTTTGCTGAATCTCAGAAACAAAATAAAAGTCACCCTAGAAAATTTTGACTTTCCAAAAATTTCTTGGCTCAGACTTCTTGGCAAGACAAATTTTTATTGTCAGTCTTGTAATTTGAATGGCCCATCAAATCTGAAAAACTAAAAGGCAAATTTCCTGCATTTATGCATGTAATAGACAGACTTTCCTTCTATTCTGAGGTTTAAATAGCTTCCCATATTTTAAAATTATAATAACAAGATGCATTACAAGAATTGGTTTCCCCATCACTTTGAAGAGGAGACCATAAATTATCTTCTTCTTTTTTCTTTTTTGTTTTTTTTCCCTTTTGATAACTCAGTGGGCAAGTTTAATGGTAGAGTTTAACGGTAGAGTGACATGCAAAAGGCAATTATAAAAAAAAAATGTTGTTTTAGTAGAGCTGTGTAAAGAAGTGGGTCATAGAATAAAAAATACTTGACAAGTATTTGGGGGGTTTTGTGGTTTGGTTTTTTTTCTTCTTTACTTGTAGGAGAACACTCAGTAATATTAGACTGTAGTGAAATCCTATTAACCAGGAAATACAACATGGTAAGTTTCTAAATTTGTGGACAAGTGGCAGAGACTCAGGGTTACACTGAGAACAGAAGTGTCAATGAGAAAAGCATGGCTGGAAAAACCACTTAGCAGAGATTCAGAAATGTTCATTTTCTCTGGCAAAGGTTTTAATTGCCATCACAATGCAATTCCACTTCTGGTTGCAAACTACTAGTCTTTATTGTGCTATTAGCTGTTTAAAAGGCCATCAGCTCAAACTGAGCTTCTGGAGGTCTGAAGTCCTGTTTGTTTGCTGTTGTAATCTTGACTCACAACCACAAACCACTGCTGGCATGGCCAGCACTGGCTCTGAGACACAAAACCAAAATGCTTGCTGGTGTCCCATGCAGAAGCTTCTGGGGAAACAAAACCCCCAACCTAACAGCAACAACAAAAAACCCCTTCTGCTCATGCTCTAACTACAGAGAAGGATTATTTCCCCCAAGATCCCAACAATTATTAGACCATCAGCTTCACAACCATTTGTACATACAAGTAGAAAATGGAGGAATGAATTGCTTAGATAGAAATCCTGGTATTTGAGTCCAGAAAAGTTAAATTGGAAACACAGATCTGAAAAGCACTTTCTGGGATATCCACTCTCATTTGTGGTTAAGATGGCTTGGATCTCTCAATCCAAACAATTTGTGTAGCTTGTTCCAAACCAATTTGCTATTAATCCCATGCATGAATTTAGGTAGAGCACTTCCTAACCCCCTTCTCCCAACCCTCCTCATCACTACTTCCAAGTTCAGCCCCAGACCTATAGTGAAAGGGAGGCAGGAAGAAACCATCTTTGTCTGCACTTCTCCTCCCCATTCAGGTTTTGATTTGAAGTCCGTGGCCAGAAGTGAAAACACCTGGATCTGCAGCAAACAAAAATAGTACTTTATCTATGGTATAGGCCTGTATTTTGCTATATGAGACAATTGCATCAGCTTTTCTTCCTTCTTCTACCCTTTTCAAGAGGGTTTTAACTCAGATAAAATTGCATATTAAGAGAACAAAAGACTCTGTAAGAGAAGAGATAGTGTTTTCCATTACATGACAGTATTGTCACAAGCTACTGGAGCAGAGTGTCCTAATTGATAGTATATCAGGAGTGACCCCAGAATTGCTTCCCAAGTGTGTAATGTAAGAGGTCATGCCACCTTCAAAAGAACAGATTTGAAGTTCAGGGAAAACATCGTTTATTGAAATAGTATAAAATAGGTATGCAAAAATTACTGAGAGCTTTTAATTTACCTTTCCAGATATCACAGCTGGAGGTGGGGAGAACCAAACAACAAAAAACTCAGCAGGAGTTACAACACTGTGACTAATCCAGAAATGAAATTTCAACTCTTAGGAGACAGCCATAAAGACACGGAAGTGCTCATTTCAGCCTAGACTAGTTGCAGCACTTAAAAGTTGGGTGCAAAGAAGAGTAAGAACTGCATCAAACAAGAAAAGAAGAAGGATTGCTTTGAAAGAAACACTTATCTCAATTCTTACTGTGTTTTATGTTATTCAGTCCAGTCTGTGGAGAAGGAAGGACACCCAGGCTGTTTCAAGTATTCCTACTTGAATTTTTTCAATTTTTTCTAACCTGCAAAAAATATGATTTTATTTCAGCATGTAGTTTAACAAATCTTATATGTATTTCCGAAACTGAGGAGAATTTGAAAACCAAGCAAGAATGCTGATGTGTAAGCGTTGTGAAATTTCATTTCAGCCTGTGATAAAAGTAAAGAGTAGCCAGAAGATGGCAACTGGAGGCACATTGGACACAGACTCCTAAGCCAAGTCTCCGAACACAAAGTTAAAAGAAACAGCTGATTGAAAGAGAAGACAAGAAGTAAATATTCATTCAATAATTAGCTTTATACTGCAGGTCCAAGACTTTTTTCCAGAGCATTCTAAGTTAGAATCCTATTTGAGATTTCTTTTTAATGAATGTGTCATAGTTCACAATTTATATTAGCTCAGCTAGATCATGTATTCCCTCAGGATCCTATTCCTACTGAGAACAACAGATGCCTTCAATATTCAACCTTGTTCTTTTATGTTTGTGTCTCTCAGAGTGCAAATTTTCCTACAGTTTAGGGAAAGTGTATAAAGCCAGAAAATGAAATTATGTCCCAAGAGACATTCTGAGTATTAAACTCAGAATAAAATATTAGAATAAAACATTTAACAGCTGAAGGGAAAATCCCAATTTGGTAAAGATTCAGGGACTTGCTACCTGTCCTTGATGTTACTGTTTCCCAGAGCTGCTACATGATATGAAAAGCCTTTGTACTGATAACCTACAAAAGTATTCTTTTTTTGGTCACTCTAAGTAAAAACCAGTATCAACAGGTTCTTGAGAAACATGTGACAAAGCACTTTATTCTGATATAACAATCTCCTTTAAAATTTCCATATGTTCTTATCTCCACATGGCATTTTTATTCATCATTCCGTCTGAGTTTGATATTACTTTTTACCTCTGTAAGATATCACAACAGAAATTTACTGCAAGTTACTGAAATTTACTGGCAATCTGATTCATCCTATCTACTTGCCAGCTTTCCACTTATCACCAATTTAATCTCCTACTCCAGCATTTCTTCAGTGTTGCAGACTTCCCTCAGTTTCTCTGAACGCTTTCCAGCATACTGAACCTTGCTGATTTTCAGTTCTCACCATCTAAGCATTTTACTGTCTCTCCACAAGAAATACTCTGAGCCTTTCCAGAACATTTTATTCACAGAAAACAAGTATCCTGATTCATTCTTTTACTCTTTGTTGTACACATAGGGCTTTTTTGGTAGCAACCAAAAATTGGTTGGTAATTTGATAATCTACGTTGATCAATTTTATAAAACAGTAAAAAATACACGATTTGTAGAGTAACACAATGCCCTGTGCTTAAGAACATGGGCACAATTAACAGATTACTCTCCCTGTGTATTCCTATATGTACAATATCTGTGTAGATCCCTTCAGCGTATGGATGGAGGAAGCAGAAGGGTGTGCCTTCTCAATATAGGTTTCATTAGGACAGAGAATGATCAAAACCCCTGTTCATGCAAAACTGAGTTTGTGATTAGAGATCTAAACCAAGATTGGAAAGGGAAGCTCACAGGGAAACAAGAGTTTCAGTTCCTTCATATCCATCCAGGAATTTATTAGTATAAGGAGAAACAAAGTAACTTAAAAAAAATATGACCTTCCACAAACATCAATGTGCATCAGATCTCAAAGATCATTTCTTGAATCAGCATAGGTATTTATGCATTATCAGTGCTCTCTGCAAGCTTCTTTCCCTCTGGGGAATTTTCTGATAGAAATATTAAGTTCAGAGATAATTTTTACCTCCATCCTTGCTTTGACATTTACAACACTTTAGAAATGCATTTCCTCTTCAAGGATATTTTCATCTATTAAAGAATATTTATGAGTGCTGCTTCAAAGAAAACTACTGGAATGAGAATTCAAGGGGAAAAAAAAAGAAAACAGAGTGAAGATTTGCATTTGCAACTGTTTATGCACTAACTCCTAGCAAGACAAGAAGTGCCACCTAAAATGTAAACCTAAAAACTTAGGTTAAAAAAGGTATTAGTGCACAAATTATATTCTTTTATTTGTTCAGTGCTTAAATGTTTCATATAAAACAGAACACATAAAAAGCTCAAAATGGTACTACAGGTAAAGTGGCAGGAAATTACCTAAAAGTAACTAAACTGAAGACAACTGAAGAAAGGTGGCAATGCTGGTGGTTAAAGGAGGTTATTCTCCCCCCGTACTTTGCTCTTGTCAGATTTCACTTGGAGTATCACTTACAGTTCTGGTGCCCCCAACATAAGGAGGACATGGAGCAAGTCCAGAGGAGGACCATGGAGTTGGTAAGAGGACTGGAGCACTCCCCTATGAAGACAGGCTGTGAAAGTTTGGGCTGTCCAGCTTGGAGGAGAGAAGGCTGTGTGGAGACCTCATAACAGCCTCCCCATATCTGAATGGGCCTGCAGGGAAGCTAGGGAGTGACTTTTCATCAGGAGCTGTACTGATAGGAAAAGGAGTAATGGGGGGAAAAAAAAAGGGGAAATTTAGGCTCACTGTTGGGGTGGTGAGACCCTGGAACAGGTTGACCAGAGAGGTTGTGGATGCCCCAACCCTGGCATTATTCAAAGCCAGGTTGGATAAGGCCTTGAGCAACCCGTTCTGGTGGGAGGTGTCCCTGCCCGTGGCGGAGGGGGGCTGGGACTATATGATCTCTAAGGTTCATTCAACCCCTTAGATTTCTATGATTCTATGATTTTGTGAAGCAAAGATACTATATGATTTCACACAAGGCTCAGAACTAATTGAGAAGCTTTATAAATGTGGCCTTTGGATCCAAATTCCTTTGGATCACTAGCATACACCTCCAGAGTAAAACTGTCCTTTAAAAATGCTAAACTCAATAAAGGGTTCATACTCTGGAAGTTAGGGCAGCATCTGAAATTTTGTTTTAGACGGGATACACAGTATACAAACTTCCAAGCCTCAGGAACTAGCTGGATCATCTGGTGATAGCATCCAAAAATTCTATTTCATTCACTCCATTTCTTGTTACAAAAATCCCCGTTATCATTGTTACACTGGCTCTGGGGCTTCAAGGTGTTAGCTGCACCTCTTTGTCCCAAACAAGAGAAGAATAAACAGGATAGGTTTAAGTTTTCAAGCATAGGGAGATTACTATTTAAAAACCAGAGCCCAGTCTTGACATTGTTAGCAGTACCATACTGCATTTCCTTTTTTTTCCAAAAAAAAAAAAAGAAAATTGCACAAAACTCCCCTACTTTCCATGCAAGACTTCACTCATTAGAAGTTTGGGCAGAAAAATCAGGCTCCTAAAAACACCATCTGTTTGTATATGCACAAACCTGCTTTAAAATCATTCAGGAATTTCAGCTGTTCAGCTTTTTGTTTAGAAAGGGAAGGGAAACCCAGCAAATGCTGGATTGTACACTTGTAGATATTTATGTAAGGGATTAAGAGCTGCATAAAAAGCACTTATTTTGAAAATTTTGGTGATAAGTTCTGTAGAGAGTAACAAATACATGAATTATAAAACGGGAGTCACGTTTCTCTAATTATTCCTAGTGAAGCTTAGAAGCCAATGGGGTCTCAAAAGAGCGTACTTGGCTTACTTAGTTCACTTGGAAGATGGCAACATTTGTATCACAAAACTCAGCAGCTTTCTGAACAGTTGGTGCACAGACATTTTAATGCCAACCCCAAGAACACCATTTCCAGCCATGGCATTTCTAGGGAAATAGCTACAACTTCCCACATTCAGAGATGGGTACAATCAGTTGTTTCCCAAGAACTTATCAACCAAAATAAAATTGAAAAAGTAGTTGATTATAAAAGCCTTTGTCACAGACCTCTAGTGAATGATAATTCAGAACAGTCTTTACTACAGATTAGAAGGTAACAGTATTTTCAGTCAAACAAGACTGTGACATCATCAAATTAAAGCAGCAAAATATCATAAGTCTTCTTAATTGTGACATCTTTTATTTATCAACACCAAAACTACAGTTGCCCAAAAGAAAGGTCAGTTCTCAGTATCTTTATTTAGATATTTGCATTTAAGAAATTGCTGAAATGTCCTTAGATTTTAGAAAATGTATTGAGCTTCCATTTTGATAAACTGCATATTTTTTGAGTTTTGCAGTTGTAACTCTGTAATTGTTCCAAGTACTTTCATGCACTAGAAAGGCTTTGATTTCCCCTATCTAGCATAATTATTTCCTTTGTAGCAATCAGAAATCCACTAAATATTTTGCAAGTATAATGGCTCCTAATAAAAAAAATCACAGGAATGAAAAAACATAAAGGTCTCAGACACTGAAGAAAAAGATACTTGAGGAAACTAATATATTTAATACATGTATTTCCTTGTATATTTATTCAAGAGTGGCTTACTCGTATCTAAATCAATTTTCCAATAGAGTCAAACATGCGGAAAGTCCTGCTAGTGCCAGCTAAAATGAGGGTTTCACCCTGTCTATTACCAGGAGAGGTGAAATGGTTTATTTGGGGTTACAAAAGGCAAGAAGCTGAACAATTTCTGTCAGTTTTGAGTAATGATCTATCACTCTTATTCATTACAGTTTCTGTGTGTGTTTCAGGGCACTAAGTATTTTTCAATCATAGAAACAGGGAGAATTACCCAGTCTGAAGAACTTGCGGTCTGGAAGAGTCAAAACAGACAAATTGGGCTTAAAAGAAGGCAAATAAGCACATTAAGACTGAGTAAATTTAGACATTTTGTGTGATCAAATGAGGTGTAAAATTCATGTTGTAAAATCATAAGACCTTTGCTGTTCCAACCAGCCAGTATTCCCAAATTGTCTTCATGCCACTGCCTATATCAATTATTACAGGTATTTGACCTATGAACTCTATTTAACAAAGATTATGCTCTCTGTGGCATCACAAGACATTTTATAGAAAGCCAAACAAAGCCAAGGTAGGAAACACTTACTGAAACCACAGAAACACTCCTGTATTCTAGAAAGGGGGAACTTCAGATAGAATCCTACATCTATATCTATAGATATGTATTTCAGAGATTGACGAGTAATAAAAATAAACAATTAGTCCTCAGGGTATCACTATTGTCTCAGCTTACAAAGAGAAAGGAGTTCACATGAAAAGTATTTTTAAGAATTTTTCATCAAATTTGTTTTATGGCTCTAAAAAAATTTGTCCATAAGAGAGTTTACAAGGTTTTACTCAAATACAATTTATCTTTCAGTAAGAAAAAAGCCCTCACAGTTCAAACAATATGGATGACGTATTGGAAGCTTTGGCTTCTTTGGGTAATACCTGTTCTTTAAATGGTTTTCCTTTTCTTTTGCAAGGCACAGGTATGACTGGTCCTAGCTGTACCAGTCAGAGAGAATCAGGAAAATTAATTTCATGTAAAAAATGTATTATCTATAATTTAGTATTTACTCTCCATTTTTATGTGTCTATATTACACAATATTTGCATTTCAAAGGCCAGATCTCAAATTCTTAGATCATCAAAAATCCCAGTATTGGTAGAGGTGATTTTGGTCCCATACGAGCTTCAGTCAACATACACATGACAATACAAGTTGTGTAGCTGTCATACAAATAACCTAGAATTAACTTCCCTTGTGATGGCAAAGTTAAATTGTTTACAAATTAATTGATTTCCCAGTACATAAATATTAGGAAGCTAAATTTCTAATGGTGATCTTTCTAAGAATATATTTTGAGAAAAATGAGTTGCCTGTAAAACATTCTATTATTAACAAAACCAAAACCCAGTTTGATTTTACCACAATACAATTAACTTAAAAGAGAAAGTATATTTTTGCACACAATTTCAGCAAAGCCATAGCTTTAAGAAAATATGACTTGAGTAATAAGTGTCACTCACTATCAGAGGTAGAGACTGTGACAAGCTCCAGAAAAGGGCACTGCTAGAGTCTTTTATTACTTTTTATGTACCATCACCCAACTGTTGTTACGGAAATTCAATTACCATTTGAAAGGTCATTTATCCAAATTATTCAGTGCTACAAAAGAAATCTAACGTGCAAACAATTTAGATAAAGAATCCTACTGATCTAGAACCCCAAGTTGCCTGCAATTTCTCACTTGGATTCAACTTTTACAGGTAAGTGTTCATCGTGCTTAGAAAAAATAATTCCATGAAATGCACACTGACAGTAACAGTAGCTGATTAAAGTCAGACAAATAAGTTTTTATACATCTTATAGTATCTGCCAGAATATTTCACCATGTAAATACCATAAGGAAAAATACTGAAAGGTGAATACTGTACACTACACAATATTTTGGTTGTTCCCTCATACTTGGACAAATAAATTTTCCACTCTAAGTATGTGTGTTTATATATTTAATTCTCTCTATATATTTGTACACAGAGAGATAAAAATATTCTTAACAAACATTTTTTTTAATAACTGACCTGGTTATCGAGGCATTGCATATCTGCCCATAGCAAATATATTCACTGCACATGCACAGCAGCAGTTTAAATTTAATCTTTTGGGTTCTCAAGGTCTCATCCTTCACCTAATTTCTTGCTGAAAAATCTACAAGTGGGTAACATTTGATATAACAGTCCATTGATCTGGGATGAAATTCTACCCATTTTGACCAAGGTAGTTGGGCCACCTGCACTTAACCCAGATAAGGAATATATAGAAATATTTCATGCCACCACAGGTGAAAACCCCTGGGCAAGGGTTTATTGAGCGCAGCTATAATCCCTCACCAGGAAGGGAGCAGTGAACATTTGGAGCAGGCAGTTAGAGGAGATGACAACCAAAAATCCTTTCCAGCCTAAATCATGTGCAGGGTTTTGGATGCTGATGAAGTAGCAAAGGGAACGACATCAGCTAGTTGCCCAAGCAGCACATGGAAATCCAAGTGCTGTATAGTACATCATCTCTTGTCTTTTTTTTCCGGCTAATTTCTGTTTTGTCATTAATACAAACAATAATTTAAATATCAGTTTCCTGATGTGTAAATGAGAGTGAAGTTTATTTCTGTTGAGGGTCCTCATATGTTCATATTCAAGCACATGAACAGAAGAAAAGAAAGTCCTGAATCTGAGGAACTGAGCATATTTGCAGTGAGGACATAATTAACTCTGACACTCTCTTGGTGAAAATAAGCTGAATATCTGAAGAAAGTCAAGTTTAGTTTCCAAGACTTGAAATCACTTTTACAGTAAACTAAGTGTAAAGTACAGTTTTTCCTTTTACAAGAACTTTTTTTTAATAAAATAATTGAAAATAAAAAATGTTAAAGCATAAAAGTTCAAGTCTTTTTTAGAAAACTCAAGGTACTCTGGATATGCCACCTGTTTTACTGGAGCAAATGTTAGGAAAAAAGCATTAAGTAAAATCCAAATAATTTTAACAAAGCCTAGTCTTCACTCACAAGTGAAGATATTTATCCATGGAATATTTCTTCTGGAATTTCTCAGTACTAAAACACAAATACAAAATTATCGGTGGTACTAAGGAGTCAGGAAAAACTGTAGTAAAGTGATAATTAGTCTCAAAAAGAACTACACTTATTAGTAAATTCTGAAGAGGATATTTAGGGAGTTACAAAGAAGCTGTATTTGTTTACATGTCATTGCTACCATATTCTAATTTAGTAACAAATAGATTTTGTAAGAGGAATATTGTAATGTCAAAAAGGTATTGGCAAAATATTAGACAAAGAAATGGCTGCTTTCAAAATAGGCATTCAATACTACAATATGAGGCATCTAATACTACAGTACGCAATACTAAATATGTTCGCATATCTTAACTGTATTTATACCTAAAGTTTTCTGCCAGGATTAGGAAACAACCTGGGAGACATTCCTGGATAAAAAGCTATTTTTAGTTTTACCAAAAAATGCATATATGTGCAAAGAAATTGCATTGATATCTACAGCAGAGTGCCTGCAATGTATTTGCTAGCTGAAGGACACACAGTTTGACAGGAGCTTCTACATGCTTGGGTTGAAAGGGCAAATTTGTTCAGCCAGAGAAAACAGAGGATGAGAGACTCAGGAGTTGTATGTTATGATGACATTTGCAAAATGATGGCCAAACAAGTCTCACTGGTACTAGTTTTTCATGTTTTGTCAGTGAACTGACAAGGCAGCTATGCCACTTTACCCACAGAGTACTCAGCAAAGAAGTTGATGGGAAAAAAGCTTAGCATTTCCATGGACACTTCCTTAATATGTGAGTCAAAGTGTATATCGTACCAAAGTCTGTCTTTTTGTGACATAGGTATAATTAACTCAGTCTTGTCTCACAGGGATGTTGTGAGTATTAATCATCCCAAAATATGTCTTAAGTCCTTCTACAAGGGCCAGTACTTTGAAATTTTACAAACAGTTAGTAATCTTATATATTAGTAACACAAAACTTAAACCATTTTCTTCATAATATGAGAATAATTTTTTAAAGAAGAATATAAGATCCTTCTTCATTTCAAAATCTGACAATAAGCTATGGTTTCATTATAACAAACAATAAGCTTATTTTCCAGCTTAAATTGGAAGCAAAGATAACTGAATGTCACTTTTTTGTCAATTGGTGTGTCTACACTCACAGCTATCTCTGCTTTTGACAATTTAACACAAACAGAATTTGTTCCTCTAGTAAATAACTTACTTAAGTTCCTCTTTTTAGTAGCTAAATTTACTATATGGTATTCTAAGGATAAAGATAGCAGAAGAACACAAACTTTTCTTGTGCCTTTTTAAAATAGACTATATTTCTAGCCATTTATTCCTGTTTTCTAAAGACAACAAAACATTGGTTTACATGTTCATTCATTCTATTCAATACTTTAAACTCATTTTTCTTTCCTGTTTTTCCTCTTTTTAGTTACAATGTTCTTTAAATTACACCAAAATCACACAGATGATTACAGATAAGCATCCCTTATGGATTTTACTGTGGTTCCAGTAAATCTCAGAATATATCAGCGTCAAATTTCTTGTCCTGCATGTAATAATATCATAAGCATCTCTTCTGGACTGCAGAACCTGTGGCAGCTGCCTGGCTCGGTAAGAAGTCTGCTGGTTCAGAGTATGACCAGTCACAGCAGTGTCAGCATACTGCTAACCTCATGTTCTCTCAGAAAACACAGCTTTTGCCATTACTTTAATAGTTTAATATATCACTTTAGTTCCACATGACACCAGCATACAAACCATTCTGCAAAGATCTTGCAAAGTAATGGCCAATGCCCAAAACAGCTCTTGTCAGGGTTGTGCCTCTTGAGGGGAGGAGACAGAAGCATGTCCCCACCTGTTTATGGAAAATGGGGATCATGTTCCTTTTGGCAACATTCCAAAGCAATTTTTGATGAGAGCAATGCTTTTACAGTCTAGAAATACAATTTTAAAAATCTGAAAAATCTTGTGGAATTTTCTAGAAGCTGAAGTCCGGATGAGAAGTTCACAAATAAATCTGTGGAGCATAGTACAATATAAACAAAAATATTAAATAGGAACAGAAAGCAGATAAATGCATGTGGTCTGTCAACTTTAAACAGCAGCTTCTCACAAAGCTGGCAGAGAAGTAAACAAAAGCTATCAACTGAGCTGAGAAGGACTAAGCTATCCAACAGAAGACAAGAAATTAAGTACCATGAAGTCTGTTTACAGGTATCTGCTACTACAACCCAACAGAACAACAAACACATACTCAGCACCTCAGAAAACACTCTGTGAAGGTATCAGTTCTGCAATAGTGGGATGCATTTTCCCCTCAAACCAAGGATGCATTAGCATGATGTATATTGCACAAACAAACCAGACCACAGAGTTAATAACATCCTAAGAACAACAATTTCCTCATACCTTTAAAAGACATGGAATACTGACCTTTATGTACCCACATTCACCAGCTTTGCTCATTGTCTTATAAAAGAACAGGGGCTGACACAGGGGAGCAGGAACTGAAATGATCTTGAAGATATCCAAGAGTGCTATTGATTTGCTTTTTTATTCCACTGCATGCTCAATGAAAAAATTAGATTAACTCAGTCAGCTAAATATATTCTTGGAACTGAGTTGATGTGTTTAGCTATTGAATAGGAAGGGAAGCAAAACAGAAAAAAATAAGCTGCATTTCAAAATATCAGCCTTACCTCGGACAGTTCATGAGATCCAATTTTTACTTTGGAAGCGGTGAAGATTCACTACTTTTGCAGTGAGGTTGTGTTGATTTCATCTAATGTTACTGCAATAATAGATAATTGCCTTTTTTTGATTAACTCTAACAAAAAAAATTTTTTTTTCATATTTTCTTAAGGCAACTAATGAGACTATTTTCTGCAGAAGTGTAGAGAAGGGTGTCATTGATTAAGAAGGCCTCTGAAGTTACCTGCGTATAGAACTATTTTCCACTCAATTCATATGCAAATACACAAATACATTCCAGAAAACAAATACAGAAAGCTATAAAGCCACCTGGTGATCAATGGTGATGTATATCACAAATTTGGTCCAATTAACTAGCCATTATCCTACCCACAACCTCTCTTTCAAATGAAAAAGAGCAACAAGCAACGAAGCAAACAAACCCCAATCCTTGCCAATCTGTCTAGATCTGTAGACCCTAGTGCATTAGCAAATCAGATTCTGGAAACCCATCTCACTCACATGTACAAACGTTGGTAGATAACTTCTTCATCAACACTGAATGCCTCTGAATAGGTTTAATATACCAGCTGAAACTTGCAAAAGACACTCTCTTTATCCTTTAATAAAAAACTACTTTCTATGGAAGACTTCCTAGACAGATTTAACATTGAATTCTTTCTGATTATCTAGGATATTCATTAAACTGAGACTTTTTGCATGCATCTAAAATTTGTCTTCCATGCTTTCTCAGGTCCCAAAGGACTCAATTAAGGCATGGTTCTAGTATATTAGTAACAACATTTTTTTAACTGTGAAACTTTCTTCCAATCAAAAAATGCCAGTACATTCAAACCCAGCCATTTTGTGGAAAAATAGACTCCTTTCAATGGAAATCTGCATAACTAATCTGCTTCTTTCACCAGCTCTTTAGAAGTTCACCCTGCGGACTTCTGTGCCGTTCTAGACCTCTGTTTCCAAGCAGTTTGCATGTTTCCCATGACCAGCTCAGCATCTCGCAGGATTCATGGGATGCCAGAATTCACTACAACTCCTGTTAAATCCACCGTCCTCTGCCCACCCAGAGCAGCCAGGGTGCAAGATTCTGGCATTCACTGATACTCTCCACAGATAAGCAGAGCAGACCCATTGCAAAGCAGGTGTGAATTCCTTCACAGGACTCACAACTCTGTATGTACAGCTACAATATGTTAAAATTCACTGTTGCTACATGGCTGCTTTGGACATCTGTAAATCTGGGTTTGCAGGATATTTCCACAGCAGGAGAAGCACTGGGAAGCACAGGCTGGCGTGCTTTCAAATGCAACATAATTTCTCAGTGCCTTGCCAAGGGTTTTGTCAAGCGTAATTTAAAGCCTTGCAAATAACCTGGCTTTTACCACTTCCTTTGGGAAGCAAATCAACAGCCTTTTATATTTCACTGACAACCACCCAGCATGACAGTAGGACACTACAACACCCCAGGACTCCACTCAGAGAAGATAAAACCCAAGGACTTTCCTGAAATTTCCCTATAGCAGATACATTATTTCCTCACCTCTCAAAGGAGCTGCAGATTTTATCCATTTACTCACTCCCTACACACACAGCGCAGTTATTCACAGCCCTTCTTTATGCCTTCACCATTGAGATCTGTACTACAACTACTATAGATTGGACAGGGGATCTGTTTCCACATGTGAGTTCCCAGGAAAATAAACCCCAATGATCAACTCATATGCTGAAGATACTTGTACTTTGCTGCTACACATTTGGGGATGTGTAAGAATCCAAATGAGCTGCAGCATCCAAAGCCAAACAAACTGAGTTTCTCTCTGCTACATCCCACTGGTCAGAAATGCAGTAAAAAAGCTTCTGCAGAGTTTAAAGAAAGGGTAACCCTTTGTCTGTGCACAGAGCCATAAAACAGGTCCTGTAACTGTGTCACCATAAATGAATTTAATGTTGTTTGGCATAGATTTAGGAATTGTGGTACTGTAGATTTACAAGCAATGCCATTAGGAACAGACACTTAAATTCACAAACAACAGATGAACATTAAACATGTTTATAATACTATATACAATGTCCCCTACATGACAAAGCTGGAGAAGTGGCTGTAACTCACCTCCATATTGGTATATCTTACAGCATACATTTATATCATATGGATAGCTATTATTTTCCCTACTGCTACTATAATGCAACTTTTTTTTTTTTTTTGGATGGGGGGCACAGACACCAAGTTAAGAAAATTACAGCTGTCACCAAAATATAAAAGCATTTCAGTGATACTCAGAACACAGAAAAGGTGTATTTTTTAAAGATTTAATAGAACTTGAAACTCTACAATCAGCATTCCAAAAATTAACATTAGACCTCTTTATTATTAGATAGCAGTAATGAGCCTTTTTTGTTATTTCATGGTTGGATTATTAAACTAGATTGGGCTTTTGCCAGACTTTTAGACTTCTACTTGAAGCTGCAGGAAGTGCTTAATGACTTCAAAACCAAAACGAAATGAGATAATATCTGAGAAATGTGCAGTTTGTTGAGACAATGGAACTGAATCTCAGAGGACAGTCATGTTTTTTGATTGTTTCTGCCATCTATTATCATAAGCCTTGGGCAACCTATTAGTAAGTTAAAGTAGTAATTATTTTTTTAAAAAGAAAAGCATAGCTTATCACCCTGGAACTATGTTTTGAGAGATTAACATTTTTCCTTGGAAATACAAAGGAGTGGTTTTTAACAAAAACAGGAGGTAAGTTTCAAAATACCTTTTTGATATGGGAATAACTATTTTAAAGAAACAGTGTTCAAACATTTGTTTGTTGAAACAAAATGTTTGAAACATTAAATGTTGACTGATAAAACATCTAAATACTGGTATTGGAAAACACAGTGACAACTTTTTACATTTAGTAGTGCACAGTTTCAGAGGATTCTATTTACTGGCACAAATGAAGCCATTTCTGGTGCCTGTCTGCCACCATGGCCACTTAAAAATTCAGTGAATGGTCTTTGCATTTCTAAATGATCTCTGGGACAGCAGCCAAGGCCTTTAGACGAAGAGCTCAACTTCTGGATCTGGTCAGCAAAAGCTGGCAATATATTTCAAACAGCAAACAAAACAGCACTTAATTGAATGATATTTACTTAGATCAAAATGTTTAGAGGGCAATTCCACTTTTTCTTACAATACAGTGTATAACACAACCAGAAATGCACCTCAAATTCAGCTCTGTGCTTGGGCTCTTTTTCCTTTGGGACAAATTCTGTTCAGGGCCATCCATGAGGTCCCAGAGCCTGGGAAGGTTATTCAGCTGGGGAGCCACCCCTGTGATGCACACAGCCCTTGGAGAAGTGACACGGATGTCTGTGCCAGCACTTCTCTTACACCCCACTGCAATGATTAGAATGCAGAAAGCTTCCACCAGTGGTACTCTCCTCGACATCTCTGCTGCCTTGACCCATAAGCCTGGGTACAAAAACAACTGTTTGTACACCAGATACTTTTCAGAGCATTGAACGACAGCTGTTGTTTATGCTGCAGAAGCTGGCAGAGCAGAAGGGACAGTGCTATTCTGGCACCTGAATAATAACTACTTTTTCTGAACTCTGGCATTTGACATTGAGGCACTGTGCTCAGTAGTGAAGTCATGATGCCATTATGAGACATGAAACTGCACTGCATTATTACTAGTGTAATTTTCTAATGAAACAACTTAAAATGCATCATTTATACTCAGCTGAGCACATTTGCACTACAATTTGACATGTACAAAAATAAAATTAGCACCTGAACGCATAAGCAGGGAAGTATGGAGTGAAAAATAGTTTTCACTATATTCATTCTAGAACAGCTCTGGAAATTTAACTTGAATAAGATACTAGCCACAATAAGAATCAGATATTTTGGTTAAATTACATAAGGTATTGAGTGCACCCTCAGCAGGTTTGCAGATGACACAAAGATGAGTGGTGCAGGCGAGGCAACAGAAGGACAGGATGCCATCCAATGGGACCTGGACAAGCTTGAGAAGCAGGACCATGAGAACCTCCTGAAGTTCAACAAGTCCAGGTTCAGTGTGCTGCACCTGGGTCAGGGCCATCCCAGAGATGAGCACACCCTGTGAAAAGAACCCATTGCGAGCAACCTTGTGGAGGAGGACTTGGGGGTTCTTGTGGATGAAAAGCTGGACCAGAGCCAACAGTGTGCACTCACAGCCCAGAAGGCCAACCATATCCTGGGCTGCATCCCAAGCAGTGTGGCCAGCACATCATGGGAGGGGATTCTCCCCCTTTACTCCACCCCTATGAGACCCCACCTGGAGTGCTGCATCCAGTTCTCAGCACAAGAAAGACCTGGACCTATTGAATCAGGTCCAGAGGAGGCCACAAAGGGTTATAAAAACTCTCTCAGGAAAATAGTTTGAGAGTTGGGATTTTTCAGCCTAGAGAAGAGAAGGGTTTGGGGATACCTCATTGTGACCTTCCAGTACTTGAAGAGGGAGTATAAAAATATGGGAGAGCAACTTTGTACATGGGCAGATGGTGACAGGACAAGGGGGAATGGCTCTAAAATAAAAGAAGAGAAATTCAGGTGATTTTAGTAAGAAATTCTGTGAGGGTGGTGAGGCACAGGTTGCTCTGACAAGTTGTGGATGCCGCAGTCTGGGAAGTGTTTAAGGCCTGGTTGGATAAGGCCCCAAGCAACTTGATCTACTGGGTGGCATAGTACAGGAGTTAAAACTGAATGTTCTTTCCAGTCCCAAACCATTTCAATTCTATGACAAACCGTAAAAAGGTTTTTGCAAAGACTTACAACTAAAAAGCTCAGGGCTAACTCTTCCTCACAGTTCTTTTTTTCCCTGGGTGGAATTCTGTGCTCTGTATCTGTCTGCCTGTCTCTCTATCATCCTTCTAAAATGGGGAAGGAAAGCAAGAGAGATAAAAAGGAAAGATTCATTAATGAAGTTTCAGATGGAACTAAGAGGGCAAGCAGATCAATCTCCCTAGACAGCATCTGTTTGAATATCTGCTCGCTGTCTGAATTCCAGAACTGCCAATACCCTGTAATAAAATGTTATGAATAAAACCTTAAAAAAAAATTAAAGAAGTTTCCATATGCCTTTGTATTCTTTAATACTTAAGAATTCACAGCTTGGTTTTAGGGAATTTTTAGCAATTTAAAACAACAAAATAATATATATATACACAATCCTATACTTACCAGAATTCGGCGGTTTGTTTTAAAACTATAGTCTAATGTTGGTAGCATCTTCTTTTGTTTTACCTAGTAGAAGTGAGATATCAGAAGTTGCTAACCTTAGTCTACCATACAAAGTGTCCAGTTCATAAAGATCTAAATTGAAATCCTACACAAAGACCAAAAGGAGTTGAAAGCAAGTTTATGTGATGCTGATGCAACTCATTTTTTATGTCCATCCTATTCTCCTTCAAGCACTTTTTTCCTATTTTCAGTGTTGTGACAGGCAGCAGTTAAAGAACATTTAACAGATAATGAGAGCACTGAGTGGTTTGAATACCAAACCATAAGAAACTTCATAGAAATCAATAAAATCTGACAGCTTCTCTCCTGTGCTGCATTTCTCAAGGATGGGGTGGAGAGAGAGAAAATGATGCATAGGTAATAAAGTTACCAGAAAGACAAGGCCATTTTCTAAGTTGCACTTAAATGACAACCCTTGGAAACCAGCAATGCTTTCTCAATCCCTATCAGCTGCTCCTGTGCATTCTTTAAATAAGTGTGGCTCTTTAATTCCCAGTCACTCAAAACATACAAAACATTTCTTAGGCTTGAGACAGTTACTTCATGAGTGGCTGACTGTTCTTTCAAAATTCCTTTTTCTATTACTTGTTCCTGAGGAGTCCAGTTTTCTGAAAGCTGTTTAAATAATATACTTAGCATCCAAACCAACCATAAACTTTTAACAATATCTGGAACAAACACTAAATAAAAGATGTAAAAAAAATGTTCCACAATAATCTGTGAAATTTGTGAAATTTGTGCAACCTGAACAAGCAGGAAAGTTTTTGAAAAACCTAAAACTTAACCAAAAGCTAAACAAAGTAAGTCCACGACTTAAAATTGTTAACACAGAGTTCTAACATTTTCAAGAGTAGCACTTCAGATACAACCTGTCCAAGTCTACAGTATTTCTACAATGTGAAGTGAGCTGCCACATGGAAAAATTACGCATAACCTTCAAACTGTAAAATGAAGCAGTCAAGTCAAGTAACGGCTAAAATAAAGTTTTTAAAATCCATTTTATAAGTGAATGAAAAAACTACCTTTCTATGTGCAGCTAGTGATAGAATCCATGAAAACTGGCTTTAGTTAGAGCCACCTAATGGGACTTCAGAAATTCTACAATTCTGAGCAGCCAAAAATTAAGCTGGATATCATCAGACCTAATATTTCCAAAGAATAAAATGCTAAAGTTTGCAAATATATATTTTAATGCTAATTATGCTGTTTAAATAGCTTTAATGGTCATTTTGTATACTAATCTGTTTTAAATAATTTCACATTATATACTTATACAGGCTTATATTTTGTGTTTAGATGAGTCTGTATCATAGAAGCCTTGAGGTTTCCACATTATGTGCCTGTTAAATACTTCTGAAATAACCATGGATGCATTTCAGATGGCTACCTCATTTTGTTAGGTAAGTAACCTGAGAATCATTTGCCTTTATTTTCTCCTAGCATTGCCACAGAACAGGCTGTCCATAATTAAATCACCCAGGCTTTGTGGTGTGTCAGTATTAGTGCTCCTCTCTGGAAATAGCATGCAGTTAGGTGTGCCATCCTGCAGTCAGAGCAAAACATAGCAAGGAAAAGACAACACTGTGAGAAAGTACCAGTCCTGCGTCTACACTTTATAGTAGATATTTTCTTTTGGTTTTTATTTTGTTGTTCTGTTGGGGTTTTTTTAATTATTATTTTTAGATATACTCCTCTTTCCTTCATGTGTTCCCATAAAACATTTTAGGACCTGGAGGAATGCAGAGGCTGGAAATCTGTGAGATGCATTGGGCTCTTTTAAGGACTACCCACAAATGAGCAAATATCCATTGCTCATTTTATGGACAGGCTAAAGTTGGGCTTTGGGAGTAATCTAACTTTTTTAATGGATTTCAAGGGAACTAAAATTATGTGTCAGCTAAGGGTTTACTCAAGGTCAGTGAAAAGCCAGCTGGTATATTTGCATCTATAACAAAATGCATGTTCTCTTAACAGTCTGTATAATCAAGGAATGAAAATAATTTTCAAGGTTCATGCAATAAAATGTCATTATGAATAACAGTTATAAGCTGGCCCAGTTATTTTGAGAGCGGCAATAAAGACTTTCACTTTTCATATTGCATTTTTTATTTCATTTTTTGGTTGCGGGGGAGTCAAGAATCACATTAAAAAACATATTAAAAAATCCTCATGTGTCCTCTACTGATTATCGTTTGAAAACAAGAAGGTGTCCTGCAGATCTTATCTCTTAAACAACTGAAGTCTTATGATGAGAATAAGTTAAAATGTGCAAATTTTTATTCATAGAAAAATAAAGAAAAGTCATACAAAAAAGAGAAAGGTAGGATATAAAGAGGCTGGTAGATGCAGCCTCAGCTTGGGGCTGCACTCCCCAGGCACAAAAGGCCTGCAGATGTTACCAGCTGTAGACAAGGTGCTTGGCTGTATTAAAAGGATTTTAAAGCCAAATATTTGAACTCATGTCCTTTCTAGCAAGTTATAGTCACAACCATGTTTATTTAATTGCTCTGTAAAATGATCAAAACTAACACTTTCATGCAGCAGCCAAAGTCAGTCATTTGTTCTGTGTTTTCCCCCTGTTGTTTTTGGGCGAATAAATTTGGAGAAAACAAAACACCAAGCAGGGCAGGGAGTGTCAAGAGCTTGCAGGATATATGTTAATTCCTGCATATCACTGCTAACACACCAGAAAATGCTAATTGAGGCCAATGTCAGCAGGAATGTAAAATATACAATTTGAGAACCCATAGTTGCCAGCTACTCTACATGACAGACTTTTAAGGACTTGGTGAATATGGCCATCCATCTGAGGAGATGCTGGTAAGATCACAGCTCCTAACTGCTGCTAAAGCCATGGAAAGTTCTATGCTATGATGATATTTTGGGGCTGTTATCTCTAGGCAGAAGCAGATCTCCAAATATACCCAGATACACAACGCAGAGGGGCCAAGGAATTGCAAGTTATTCAAGTGTATGGCTTCACACCTTCAACTGGAACCCCTTTCCTGGACCTGGACGAATTAATAAGTAAACAGAAGGTCACTTGCAAGACAGAGTAAGCACATCTATGATGAAAATATTAAGAATTATAAAATTAGAGGTACTTGATCAAAGATCTCCATGTTAGGTTTCGAAAGAGAAATTGGAGCAAATAAAGAGCATTACTTCTCCTTGTGTAGCCTTCCATCATCAGTTACCTGTGTCTTAAGGGTAAGCAGAGCTTTAGTAAATCATTGTTTTCAATAGCACTGAATGCATTTTTCTTACTTGAACTTATCTAATGTCTTTTGAAGTTATCAATAATATTGTTAGAAGACGTGAACTGTATTTAATTAAGCATTGTGTGAAAAACTGTTTATGTCTGGCATTTAATACTTTCACGAGTTATTCCCTGACTTCTGTATCCTTGGGAAGACTTGGACAACCTTCCCTATTTCCTTCCCTTTTTCCTTTCTCCATTTATATGCCAGTGTCCATTGATTATCTTGATACTTGTTCTCCAAACCATATCCTAAAGTTTTTTTAATTTCTCCTCACACGAAAGCCATCCCATTAAAAAAACAAACAAACAAACAAACAAACAAACAAAAAACCACAATATGCCCTTTCTGAAAGAAGTAGGCAGAGAATTTATGAACAGCATCGGTGATATATTTTTCCTTTCCATCCACGTTCCCAAGGGTATATACACAAACAGGACTGAGTGTCCAATTCTGAATACATACATTACCCATTTGTATACTCTACATTTATTACTAGTAATTTTATTCTTTTTTTTAACTTTCTAATTATTAAGACTTGCTAATTTATTAATGTGAAAAATTATCTCTTCCTATCTCTTCCTATTAATTCTTATCCCATTTTTTCTTTTATTTAGTCTCTTACCAGTCTAGAAGTGCACCTTTCCTGTTATCCCATTAAAACTATTTGGTGAGAAAATTTATCTAAAATTTCTTCAAGTGTTTATTATACTTCCATCAATTCTAGCAATTCTGAAAGCCTACCCTAAATTCTACCCTAATTAATGCCCTAGTGTGCAATTTCTCTCTATAAAATAACATTTATTCTTTCCTTTTGCAGCACAATTTTATTAATCTAATCACTTCCACGTTTTTGTTCTATATGTCAGATTTATTAGTCTGTAATTTCTGTATGTTTTTAAAGACTATTTTTACTTTCTCTCATTCCTTTGGCACTGGAGTCAGTTTAAGCAAGAAGTTAGGCACCATAATGAGCAGTTTGGCAACTTCACAACTTTGCAGTTTGGCAAGCTTGGCAACTTCACTTCATTGACTCCAGAATTTTGTTGCTATTCATTTTACAAACTTATTTTATTTTTATAGATTCATGCACTGGAAGAATTAATGATTTGTAGGATCATCAAGGAGCTGTTTTGTAAGAGGCAAGTATGCCAATGGCTATACGGGAAGTAGACTTAAAACATCACTTCTCTGCCTCCTTTGGACAATAATTTCAATCCACATTTCTTCCACACAAGCAAAATCTCTAGCCATAAAATTATCAGGCTGGTTTGAGGAGTCATTCTTTCTCTCTCATTCAAATAATTCCACTTTTCACAGTAAATATTAGACTGGGGCTGAGCACAAGAGAGGTAAGAGTGGATGGAGTACTGGTCTCCAGTATAATGATCTTTGATCTCTCACATACAAAAAGAGAAACCTGATGATGCTTTCTTTAGAAATACTGATTAAACATACCCTACATTTTTAGTATTTTATATATTTTGATGTTTTAAATGCAAGATAAGAAGTTTGATGCTACCAATTCAATGTTCTCTATTTAACATTGTTTCCCCTTTTTTCTCAGATAATAAGGTAAAAAATTACCCTGCTTTTATTTGTGTGCACTGTCATGTTACAAATCTACAACAAAAATAAGAACAAAATTAATGTAGCTCAACTCCACAACTTTTCCACATTTCAGTTACTATTAGGCTGCAGCCTTTTGAAAGCTTTTGTTTTGCTCCAACACACCTGTGAACATCTTGTGCATTTTTATACCTTACCTGTGATCTCAGTTGTCACACAATTTTTTAGTCTTACTGTGTAGTTTCACATGAGGAAGAGGTATGACTTTGGAATAAAATGGAAGAGGAGCTACATCCATTTTTCTGTACTAAGACCATTATGATGCCTGTCAGTGACTATGGAGGAACACCATTATGCATGGAGCATTAACACATTAAGGCATTAATGACTCCTTTGAAACTATTCCTATCTGACTTTCCATTTCTGCTGAAGAAGCCCATCATGCATATTAACAAGATTACCCGAACTGTTATATCTATAGAGGTGTCATTACTCAGACTCTTGACTACATGAGTACATAATTTAAGAAACCTCCCAAAGTAATAGTTGTGTAACAAACTGTGACTCTTCTGGAAGACAAATGTAGTAATGGGCAAAACCTCAGTCTACAAAGGCTCACAGGACGTATTAATGCTCAAAATCCCTTTAAAGTGGAACGAAATATAATGATACAGAGATTGAAGGGGTTGGGGATTAATGTTACTGCTCTCATGGATTAAGCAAGTACTGAAGACAGGAGCTATGATTCCCTGGGATTACTCCTGCCACATACCTATTCCTCCCTTGCCCCCATCTAATCTCAGTCATCCAACTTGCAAATCAGTCCTGTCAGTATATCGAACATACAGCTTTCAAAATTCTCCTCAGATGCAGAAAAAGAAGCCAGTTTTGCAGGAACTGAGTGAGGGGAGTCAAGGATAAAGAGGAGAAAGTTTTGGAAACTTCTTTGGTCCTGTGAATGCAATTCTGAAGCAGGACACACTTGGGAGAAAAAAAACTTCAGGATGATTTGAAGAGAGGGGAAGGGACAGTACTTCAATTGAGATGGGCTGTACCATACCTCCAAGGCTTTTTGGATTGACTGCAAAAGTCAAGGCTACAGAATTGTTTAATAGAATGTACATGAAATAAACTAACAGTAGGACAGTTTCTGCATGTGCTAAGTCTCTAGTCAGTGGATATACTTAATATGTAAGAGAGAGGTGTGAGTCTGAGCCCTTCACTTGAGTACACACTTGAGAAAATTGTAATAAAAATATGCAGAAGTATGTTTTTCCCGCCTCAGTTCCAAAGGATGGGTTTCTCCATTCTGGAAAAATGATGGCTGCTTAAGCAAACACACACCACCACCTTAGCACCAGGTACTTACAGGAGCACAGGATATTAGGTTCATATTTGGATGCCTCCTTGGAAGCTGTCACTTGCTGTTTGGATTGTGCTGTACCATAAAACAGCTCTATGCGTAACAACTGATTTTTGGTGTCCTAAAGAGTACTAAAATAAGGCTTTGTTCTGGAATGAGAGGAAAACAACAAATGGTATGAACCTTGCCAGTGGTTGCTGCTTTGCAGTAGAAAAACAAGCAAAACCATAAGAACTCACAAAATAGAGTAACAGTTACCTGCCAAAGCATCCCACAACCACAGAATAAATACAACTTAAAGCCAAGCAGCTGATGAGGCATCTAATCTCTGTTCTTGAGGCTATTATTCAGAAATATCTGCTGCTGTGCATAGTCTAACATACACGGATTTAAGCAAAAGGCAGGCTTGTTTGGTTTGTACTTGTCTACTCTGGCAAAACAGTGGAAAATACCATGAAAATATTAAAACTCTCCATAAAAATCTGCATGTGATTCTAACCAGTTCTTCATGCTGCTGGATTTCAAGAGGCTAGCAATGAAGAAAACACCTGAAAGCTTAGGAAAAATAAAAAAAAAAAATGGGTGAAAAGAAGAATAAATTTTGTATCAAATACTGAAGTCAACTTTATTGGGGAAAAAAAATCCAGACAAAAATAAGTGTGATTTGGGGCTCAAGGGGCTAGCAATTCATGCAATCCTTCATCACTGCTTAGAGTTTAATATTAAAATTATCTTTATAAGATTAATATGTGTTCTGAATAAAGATTTTGATTTTCAACTTTTTTTTTTTAAGTCTACTCACAAAGGCTGGAAGGTTAACATAAAGTTATTATCATACATTACCAGAACTTCATTTTTCTTATCAGAAAAAGAACAGTAGGCTTTTAATCAATACAACTAATTTAATATTTCTGCACACACATAAACACAGTGTGTTTCTGCAAACTACCATAGTTCACGTTTACCAGAGTTTTGGTGGGTTTAAATACATGAGAGTTACATATCGGAACTATGTGCCTGTAAGGGCACGTGCTGTTCAGCTCTAAGTGTTCAACTTATTGGTTACGTATCCCAGCCCCAGTAGGAGTTTAGTCAATAGAGCCTAAAAAGGGATGACCATGTACATTCCTGATTCAGATCTTCCAAACACAGCTGGTCCTTCAAAGAAAAGCGTCACCCTAAACATTCACTGGCCCAAGACATGCCAATAATCTCTCCAGTAAAAGCAATGTCTAAACTGTAAGAAGTTTCAGCTTTCTTTTAAGGAAAAAGTGAGACCTAGCAGATATGAATTGAAATAACTAGCTCCTTGATGAATAAAAAAGAAACAAAACTCCTGAGCGTTGAAAGTGTCAAAAGTGCCAAGTTAAGCCTCGTTCATGCTCATCAATGCAGAACTTTTGGGACTGGGTACAATTCTGCTTGCTTTCTTTATCCTGAAAGCTTCTGAAAAGGCTTCTTTCTCACTCTTATTGTTTAACCTCTTCAGGGGATATTCTACCTTTCTACTAGTCACACAAGTATCACCCTTCAGACTCTGATGGACTCAGAAAACCTTTCCCCAAGCTGAAAATAGGTGGAGAAGAGGAATTGGTAGTAAGTTCAAATAAAATTGCAGGAAAAATTTCTCACAGACAAGGTGGTAGAGTGCCAAGCATTTTTCAATAGTAAGGCATTGTCTGGACAAAAATAAGACCAGGTTTGGGCTCAACAGATAACAACACAAAACATTTCAGCTTAATACCAGTAAACCCTGCTCTTCCAATAAGCTTGAAGGTCTTGCTTGCTGTAAAACGCTATTAAAAACAAACTAAAAAAAAAAAGGTTTTAATTGCTTTGCATTAACAATTTCAATTCAGTTTTTAAATCAAACAGATCTCTCTGTAGAAAAAAAATCCAGTAGACCTCTCCATCATAACAGCTCAGAAGCAATAGAAATTAAAAGCATTGGAGTGAACATGTTGCTTTCTAGGCAAAGGTTGGATTTATTCGAGGATTTCTGCAGCTTGGATCTTACCTATCACACTTTGGGTAGACAGACTACACAGCCAACATTCGTTGTGAAAACTCTTATAATCACTAAAAGCAACAAAAAATGAGAGCAGTAGACCAGACAATTACCCTTACAGACGAATTTTCACTCAAGACATCAGAAGGAATTATAGCAACTTCAATAGGAGAGTTTACTAAGGGGTGCCACCTAAAGGGCTTTCTTTTTCTGTATACTGACCTAAATTTTGTGCTCTGTTTCCAGAACAAAGGACATTAACTTGGTTTTGAGAAAGTATGCTCCTGCAAGC
Organism: Coloeus monedula; assembly: GCF_965178545.1. NCBI lineage: Eukaryota > Metazoa > Chordata > Aves > Passeriformes > Corvidae > Coloeus > Coloeus monedula. The sequence goes on along the minus strand of NC_138785.1, from coordinate 58,019,411 downwards.
AAAGCCATTAATTAATATTTCAGAGAATTAGAAGTTCACTCATGGAATGCTGTTTTAGTCATTCATTCTTATCCTTTAGCCTAGTCTTTTACTGAATACTTGCACTCTAATAGAAATAGCTCTCTCCCTCTTAGGACCCATAATATTCAGGAGCCAGTGCTCCCTGACTCTTCCCTGTTCGATTGCTCCTAAGTGAGTTCCAACTTTCACAAAGAACTTGGGGTACTGCCAGTACAATTTATAGCTGTATTAGTAATCATCATATGTGGCCTGTTTACATTCTTACAGCTTGCCATTTGTAAAGGACAAATTAATTCATTTCAGTGTGATGGAGTGTCTTGGGGTGACTTTATGATGTGTATCCCATATCACTGCCCTATGCCCCGAAATTAATTTTTGTGCCTTTCTATGCCTTTAAACTGAGCCTGAGAAGGGGGAGGAAAAACTGAGCAAAACTTTTTCAAAGCAGTTTGCAGCTTGTTCAAGGTCACATAGAGATAGAGACTTTTTTTCAGCTGTGGCAGGAGAGCGAGAGGGAAGGGAAGCACCCGGCTTGCTCTTCTTTCCAGCCAGCTTTTGGCAGTTTTTTTACCTCAGCTCCTTTTCCTCCGGAGAGTTGAACTTTTGTTTTCCTGGGACTTCGTTTTTATACTTTTCTCTCTGCTGGACTGTTTCAACATCAGAATACATTGGGAGGACTTTCCACCGAGGACTTGGCCCTGGAGGTGGGCCCACCACCCCGTCCCAGCTCCAAGAAGGGGGAGAGAGATCTACGGAAGGACTCTGAATTTCCCCCCAGGTTTCTCTCAGCAGAGCGGGAGGTTTTATTATTTAGCATTATTATCCTTTTCCTGTGTGTTTGTTAAATAAATAGTTCTTATCTCTTTCACTTTCCTTTGAGGAAAATTTATTTTTTCCCGAACCTGGTGGGGGAGGGCTGGCTTTAACCTGCCTTCTCTCAGAGGATGTATTTCTAAATTCAGCCAAACCGGAACATGGAGAGAGGCTCTTCTACTACACAGATCCTTCCATCATTCAGTCACATACCTTTCACTATCATCAGTGCCATCAGGCAGACTGAGCACAGGAGATATCAATAAAGTTGCCCCACTTGGCTCTGTTGGAAGTTACTGAGGCAGATTTACAAGCATACAACAGGGCCTTGAGAGGCATCACAGATGAGAAGAAAGAGATTAGGAGATTACAAAATTGTGGCAAACATGGTAAGACACAGCTGATAGTTATATTTCTACTGTTTTCGTTAAAGAAACACAGAAAAATAGAGAAAGGATTCATTTAGGTTGATCAAAGGAGAACAAATGAATTCAAATGTGTAGTCAGCACATGACAATGTTCACAAAATCACGGAATGGTTTGGGAGGGAAGGGACATTAAAGATCATGTAGTTCCAGCTCCTGTGCCATGGGTAGGAACACCTTCCACTAGACCAGGTTGCTCAGGGCCCTATCCAACCTGGCCTTGAACACTTCCAGGGATGGGGCATCCACAGCTTCTCTGGGCAACCTATTCCAGTGCCTCACCACTGTCACAGTGAAGAATTTATTCTGCATATCTAACCTAAAGTTCCCAAGTTCTTTCAGCTTGCATCCATTACTTCTTGTCCTATCAGCGCAGTCCCTGATGAAAGTTCCTGATGCTGGGGAAGAAAACTAGGAGTAAGGCTAATCTGTAATATCAAGTCCAAACTGTAATGCAACATTATTGATACCTGGATCCAAATGATAGTCAAAACTTGTCCAGAAATAAAATAAAATAAAAAAATTAAGCCCCTTCTTCCTGCCTTTAGTACAATGCCAAGCCACCACTGGCATCTCCAGCAGGCATGAACATGTCTTGTCCTCATCTGCTCCCTGCTGACTGTGTGTATCAGCACACCAGTCTCGTTCCCTCAGGGGGAATGCAGTGTAATGTAACTGGTGCCATGAGAAGCACTCCCACGGTGAGACACAAGCCCATGTGCACAGTAATATGCCGAAACACATTTTGCTACCTCTTCAAATTCCCACTTTCCATCATGACAGCAGATAAAACTCTCAAAAGATGGAGGGTATCCTAATTAATTCGATAAATAAATTCATTCAAAAATACTAAGACATTAAAGAACAACGTATCATTTAAAAACATTACAGTCCCTTCATATTCGTAATCAGTACTAGAAAAAGAAAGTGAGGAGGGCAGAGATAAAGACCACATTATACCATTTTGTCTAAACTAGCAACATACAACTGGATTTGAACTGAAAAATTTCATTAGATATTCAGAAGAAATCATTTCAGACATAGTACACAGATTTTATCCTACCCTCTTCTTTTAGTTTACCAAAGCACTACTGGATTTGATAAAATCATTGCCTAGAGAATACTGGAAATTTTAAACTTGAAAAATTTTTTTTTTTAAAATGGTATTAGACCTCCTCATTAATGTAAAGATTTTTGTTTACAAAAGGAATCTGAGGTGGATTACACTGAAAACCCTAAGGGGTGTCCAACCAAGCAGCCACAGTTTTATTCACACTACTGATGTCTAAAATTCAGAGCAAAGGGTCAGAGGAGAAGAGTTACCAGAGGAAACCCTTCCTGAAAATGCTGTCAAAAATTGCTTGGTCTAACAATGCAGGAAAACACCTACAATTTGTAGTCAAAGAAAACAACTTACTAGTGGAATATAATTTTTTGTTCACATTCATCAAAAAATCATTCTATCTATTTCCCATTAAAAGAAACAAAGTTGCCATTTAATCTGAGGTACAGCACATAACTTCTGTGTGCTTAGTCTGTGCACTTGGACCATAATCTGTTATTTCTCACTTTTTTATTAGTCAATTTCATACCTATGCAACATATCTGAATATTTACATAATATATGGATTTACACTACAAATCTATATTGGGTTGACCCTGAGTTGATGGACAGTCTTTAAGACCTATTACGCTTCTCACAATTTACATATTTAAACCGCACAGAAAGGCGGGACTTCCCCTTTTTGGTCGGAGCTCGCCTGCTGGAAGGTGGGGGGGGGGGGCTCCGAGCCTCCCAGCCACTGCCCCTTTCCCCCTTTCCCCACGCTGTGGCACGGACCCTGGGTGGCTGGGGGGGACTGCCTCAGAGCCACAGGCAGCTAAACCCAGCCATGGACTGCTCACAGCTAAACCCATCCAGCGCGGCTTCTGGGGACCGGCGGGTCCCTCTCCTCTCCACGTGGAGCCGGCGGAGTCAACGGGAGCCGGCAGAGCCTCCTGTCTGCAGCCAGCACACTTCGTGCTGAACTGAAGAGGACACCACGCAGCCAGCAGCACAAAGGGAGCGAGGCTTTCCCCACCGTAAAGGCTGAACAAGAACACCCTTCAGCATGGCGGCGTCAGAGTCAGAGAGAAAGAGAAGTGAGTCCCGTGGGACGGAGCTGGAAATGGCGACGGGAGAAAAGAGGGCGGTGCCGCGATTCTGGCGCGCAGCTTAAAAGAAACCTTCTTGCATGCCGTGGTAAGAAACTGTAATACCACAAACTGTTTGTCTCTTTAATCCATTTGAAGAACATGGGGGGATGGAGCATCTTCGTGTGCCTGTGAAGATTGTGAAGAGTGCCTATGCCAGGCTATATAGAAGTAGTAAGAGGCTGCTAGAGACTTGTGGCGAAGAAAAGCCTTTGTATGCAGGCCAAAATAACTTATCCTTAAAAAGATTAATAACCCCATGTGATGGCCCATGTTTTGTAGTGTGAAGGAACTGTGAGATTTTTCATGGAAGAGATGTTCTACACACAGCAGATTGTTTGTTTCCGGGCAGATCTGCTGTTGGTGGCAGTTTGGGAACCACGTGCAACTGAAGGAAAACCCTTTTTTCCTTAAGCATAAGAGAGAGACTTTTCAAGAACTGCAACACTGACTAACATCCCATGTTCTGTTATCCTTGTGTGAGCTGGGTAGAAGGAGAGAAGTGCTGGAAAGGGGGGGGGGGGGGATTTGCTTTAATTTTGTTTTGTTATTTTCTCTTTAGTTTTAAATCTATTAGTAATAAAACTCTTTCATTGTACTGCAACTGTTTAAGGTTTGTGCCTGCTTTGCTTTTCTCCTAATTCTTATCTCACAGAAGGAAAATAAGTAAGTAATGAATATTTTGAACCAAAACCACTACATTTAATTGGTGTTTCCGCCCGGTTTCGAACTCAATCCACTACAAAATCTAACAATAAAATTGAAAGAAAGACAAAAGATATGAAATTTGTAAATCAGTTATGTTCTAAAAACTTAAGAAAGTTTAAAGCAACTGATGACTTTCATCAATATTGCTATTTTTCTAGAAGAATTTATAAAAAGAGATAAGAGATCACATTTCTTTCTGGTTCTCAGCAGCCATCCCAGTACTCAAGATGATAAAAAAAACATATCTCTTTTTTCAGAAACATACAAAAAGGGAAAATAAATTTTTCAAGTTTTGACAGACACTATAAAGAAGCAGAAGCCCCTCCAAGAAGACACTATGTACACTGTTTGGGGAGCAGTGAACACAATCAGTGTGGACATAAACATGGAAAAATTGTCAATCAGTGCTGCACTTTTGGATTGACCAGTTCACTAAGACAGTGCTCAGATGGACACTTCTGGGCTGTGAAGTGGACAGGATTTTATCTTGCTTCTTCTTTCAGGCACGCTGGCTTGGCTTAGTGCAGCACCTCGTGAGGTGTACCCGATAGCTCAAGTATCTCAATATGGCACAGCACAAAGCTCTGCAGACATAGGGTTTTGTGGCTCAATGACATGCCAATATGGTTTGGAAGCACGGTAATTTACCCTAAACTATGTAGACACAAATCAAAGCAAAAACATGAAAGCTATCAGTGATATACCTGCTGATTCTGATATGATAATTAAGCAACCACATACTACTGAAAGTTACTTTTATTAAAAAGTCAAAGTGTTTTTTAAGCATTGTATCAAATGCATATACATCAAATAATATATAATCAATTCAGTGCAGAGCAGTTATAAAATGTAGTCAGCTGCATTTTAAAAAAACCCTTTTCACCTCATATAAAATAAACCTCACCTTCCTTTAAACATCAACAATTCATTTACAATAAATCAAAAAGCAGGAAGAATAATAAAGTAGCACACTAGCTAATTGCATCTACAAGCAATACTATTAAGAGAGAAATTATTAACTAACTACTCCTTAACAAGCTATCATACAACACAGAAAAGGGAGCCATAAAAAATTAAGCTGGTGAGGGACTACTGCCACTTTTATTAACTTGTTTTCTGTCAGAGTTCATCAGTCTTGCTTCTGCATATTCCACAACACCAACGAAAGCACAACAGCTAACAAAAATACTTGAAAGAATGAAAGCACAACAGCTAACAAAAATACTTGAAAAAATTTCCACGGGGTTGTTACCATTACCATTTCCCTGTTACCACTAGGTGGTGATAGCTTAACACGGATCAGCTTTCATTTTGGTAAAAGCAGTGTAAACTGCCAACTGGACAGTATAATTTCAAATGAAGTTTAAAGGTCCTCTCTGTGTACTAAAAAGAGGAACACTTAATCCTTTTAACTGCGTAAATTGCTGTAGCAGAGACTTACCTGCTTCAGTCCCATCCTTTCACCCTGCTCTTATCTGTTGAAACACTTATAGATCCCTTGAAGAAAACTCAGATCATTCACTCAAAACAGCATTTCACCTTGTTTCTGGCTGAGTCACACCGCTCTTGTATGCTCTATAGTCTTTTTGTAGCAGATGCTTCTAAAAAATCGTGACACTTCTATCTTTAAATCCTTTTTTCACAGCACTACTTGTAAAGCTGCTTCCACAAGTCTATTAAGGCCCTCAAAGGTGAGGCTGCCGCTTTTTATTTGCCTCAAACTCTCCTCTAGATTCCTAAGGCAGTTGAAATAGATTGCTTTTAGATAATACTGATGTCACTCCACTTTTTATCAGAATGTTCGAGTCATAAATTTCCCCCAAGTTCATTCAGCCACAAAACCTAATCACAAGTGCCCCTATCCAAAAGTAGCTAAGTCCAAGATAAAATCACTTCTGTTGAAAGGCTTGTCCACCAGGCACACCTGAGCCCTGTTATCCTCCTTGGCTGCAGCTGTAAAACACTGCTTGGTTTGGATGGGGATGGGACGTCTGTGTGTAAGTTATTTGTTAACATAACATGTTTTCCAGTAAAGTTGTTTCTCTTTAACTCACACCCAATTTCTGCCCTGTAGTTTATAGCTCAGTGCAGATGAACAATTTGGAATGAACTGAGTATAATTTATGTCAAGGAAATGGGGAAGAAGGATATAACAAGTACATTAGTTAATAGCATGGCTTAAATAGGTTTTAAACTAAAGCTGAGAAACTTCTACTTAAACCACAAGCAATCCAACATAAAAAATCAATAGGAAATCAGAGTTACGAAGCAGTAAAATACATGGACCATTTCCCAAAAGAGATAGGCTTTCTCACTAGACTGAGAACCATGCTGTTCTCAAGTCTGCATCAGACTGTCATTAAAGAGCACATCAGAGAATGATAAACTCCTGAAAATAAAGAAAACAAACCCAAATCCTTAATTAAATAACTTAATCTCCTAAAAACTTGCATTTTCTCCAGCAACCTATAAAATCATCTGTCAGTTCTTATCACTTTCCTGATGTTCTACCTTGCCCCGTGGTTCAAGCTCGTGCCTCTTCCATGATACAAGGCATGAATTGTACAGTACTGGTGTGCCACAACATGAACGGCCTCTCAGATTTTTCACCTGGATTCAAAACTGGTTTAAGCTAGCAGAAGACTGAGACCTTGGCCCCAGTTCTGTCATGCAGCAAGGAATTCAATGCATCAGTTATGGCTTGTATAAAAACAAAACCAAAATTCCATGAGAAAATTCAATCCACAAGTCAATCTTGTATTATGAAAAAAAAAAAAAAAAAAAAGAAGATGCACAAAGTAAAATCTGTCTTTTTTCAGTGGTTGATCTGTTTCCTTTCAATTCATAGATTTTCTTCTTGGCCTTGTACTGATCTAAAAATCACTGCAGTTAATACTGGTAGAAAAGTTAAACTCTCTAAAGGAGAAATTAGAATCACACAAGTCTGCACCATTCAGCACCTGGTCAAGTTTCTAGTACTCTTAGTAATCCCTAGTTTTAGAAGCACTGCTCAGATTCCCAGGGTAGCTTTCCACACAGCCAACCACCTTCACTAGATGTGTTTCTGCTGCATTTCTATAGGATCCTGTTTCAGGGATGAAACTTGTGTTGGTACTGTTTTTGCTGCCACCTGTCATGCTCCCTAAATTCACTTTGAAAAGAGAAATAGAGGCCAAGTCTCATTCCTCCAGGCTGCAAGAAATATCACCTCCTTTTCTGGGTTTGTATGATACAGATTTTCTTCCACTGAATTAAGCTCACCGTACTGTCACTTACTGTAAATGAGAAAGCAAAAAGAGCATTTTAAAGCACCCCAAGCATAAAATAAATGCTTGAATAATATTATCAATGTTGTTTCAAAAAAAAAAACAAACCACCAGCAAACAAACAAACCCATGAGGGAAAATAATAATAACCTCAGGCAACGTCCACAGTGAATTCCAAAGTATAAATAGCTCCGTTGAAAGCAGAACAAAAGTTGGGATGGGTTATCATGCAGCTGAGCCAAAAATAAAGCTTCTTTGAAAATGCTTTAGAGAATCTCGTAATTCTTACAAATCTTAATGCCTTAATCTTTCCCTTTAACCTTTCTCCAGCTAGATAAAAGGAATTAAAATAAAGCTTCTGATTCTGAGGAACAGAATGTTTGGTATCTATTGTTGATAAAAAGAAGAATAATAAGCCTTTGAACATTTCTTGACCTCTCCCTTTGTATCAACCTAAAGAGAGCATTTTTGTAGGTATTACATAATTTCAGTTCTAAAGTAGAAAAATTCTCCAATAGAAATTTTCCTTTGGTCATTTTTCTGCAGTAATTGATGTAAAAAAACCCAAAGGTATTAAATAAAATACATCTTTGATTATTTTCATATTTATCTTGAATTTCAGTTGCTAAACAAGTCAAGCGCAAATTATCAAAAGACTAAAAAAAGACTGAAAGAAAATAAAATTGTTTTCCCTTTATTAGGACCAACATCAATCTCAGAAGCCCAATCCTTTTCATGCTAATGAGATTGCAAAATGGCACAAAAGAAGTCAATTAAGAGAAGTTGTCCCTGTACCTTCTTTAGGCTTCTTTCTGTTTCCCTCAAATAAAAGAAGTTTGTCTTCAGTAAGTATGGAGTGAGCACCCTCCCAACCCAGTGTAGTTTATTCTGAATATTTGCTGATACCTTCAGAAGCAGAAAAAAAGTTCCTCTTTTCTTCTCTTTCATATGATATAACTAAAATTATTTGGGATATTTAGACTACCTTTCTTTTTCGTACCAGGAATGGTGTCTCCTCTTACCTTAAAAAATAGAGTAGGTCTTTTCATTCATTAACCAGGCCTACTTTTGTATTTATCCTTTCCTGAAACCAGATGGGTGATTCTTAATAATATGCTGCCGAGATATACAGGACATTAATTATAAAGAATCTAATATCTCCATGTAATTTTATATTAGCCCATGAAGTGCTCTGAAAAACACAACCTGATACGATGTCTGATTGATTCTTAAATTAGTCACTTCATGAGCAATGCAAGGTGGAATTTATTACCAAAATCAAAGAATGCTTAAACAACAGCGTCTCCTAAACATCTGTGTATTCATTCTTCATTCAAGAAATGCAAAATGACTCAACTTCAAAAAACTGATATTCCTGAAGGGGAATATTTCAGAAGGGACAATTCTTACTGCATTTTCAGAGTTGAAAAGACTCTCTTTTACCACACAGTCTTTCTGTCTTCAGAACTATCATGTGCAAGATTTCCATGAAAACGCCATTTATCATCTTTGAGCTGTTGGTAAGAGATAAGCAGGTCATTTTCTGTGGGAGAGGATGATATTGGAGCCACAGAGGACACCACTTACTGACATCACTAAAGACACGGAGCTTGAAACAAATGACATAGAGAGCCTTTAAGATGGTGGGACCTTCTGTCAAAACTTGAGAGTTGTTTTAGGCCAAAAGGCCCTGTCTGAACATTTCTCATTGCATTTTTAGTTTGCAGAATGAGTTTTTCCCAAGTGAATAACTTTCTGTATATATTTTGTATAGTACTACTTGCTGATTTCATGGCATTTTAAATGTGTGCTCTGTGGTGGTGCTGCTTTAAAAAGAAAAGCAGGGTAACTAAGTTATTAATCATAATTTGCATCCATTAATTTCTTTCCAAATTCGCTGACCAGATGAAAAATGTGCCAGAGCTTTCCTGAAGATGATAAATGAACTACAACTCAGTAAAAAAAGGTATGGAAAAAGCAGTGTGTATCTAATTCATTAAGGGATGCATTAACATCATGATACACCTTAGTATGAAGGAGAATTATTTTTAATTACCTTTTTTGAGCGTGGTTTACCCTGAATAGCTGCAGTTTTGGTACTCCTACCACCCACTCATTACAACTGCTCTAAAAGAGCTTCTAAGAACATTTTCTTCTCTTAGAGAGGCTGACCACCATAGCTGGAAAAAAAAAAAAATATCCAGAATATTTTTCACCTGTAAATTATTATTTCATTCACCTGAAAGATTTTGTGGCTCTATATCAACATCAGTTATTTTTTCTCACAATACAGGAACAAACCCAAGTTATGCTATTTGGAGCTCTTGTATTTTAACTTGTATTTTGTACCAAACATCAGTTTTCCTAGCTGTTAAAAATGAAAAAAAAAAAAAAAAAAAGAATTCATTGAATGTTTTAGGTTTGAAGGGATCTTAAAAAGTCTCTAATTTCAACCCTCCCACCATCCACTAGACCAGCATGCTCAGAGCCCCACCCAACCTGGCCTAGAACACTTCTGGAGATGGGCCTTCCACAACTTCTCTGAGCAACCTGGGCCAGTGCCTTACCCCCTCCCTCATCATAAAAACAATCTCCCTTATTTCTCATTTAAACCTAGTCTCAGTTTAAAGCCATTCTCCCTTGTCCTATCAATACATGCCCTTGTAAAAAGTCTTCCTCCAGCTTTCTTGTAGCCCCCTTTAGGTACTGGAAGGTTGCTTCTTCATGCTCCCAACTCTCACTGCCTGTCTTCATAGCGGAGGTGCTCCAGCCCTCTGATCATCTTTGTGGCTCTCCTCTGGACTCCTTCCAACAGGTCCATGTCTTTTTTATGTTGGGGTTTCCCAGGGCTGAAGGCAGCACCCCAGGTGAGGGCTCATCAGAGGGAAGCAGAGGGGCAGAATCACTTCCCTTGACCTTCTGGCCACGCAGCTTTTGATGCAGCCAGGACACGGTTGGGCTGCGAGCGCACATTACTGGGTCATGTTGAATTTCTTGTCAACCAACAATCCCAAGTCCTTTCCTCAGGGCTGCTCTCAATCCATTCTCCTTGCAGCCTGTTCTTTTGCTTGGGACTGCCCTGATCCAGCTGCAGGACACAATCACAAAATCATAGAATGGGTCAGGTTGGAAGGGACCATAGTGGGTCACATGGTCCAACCTCCCTGCTCAAGCAGGGCCATCCTAGAGCACATTGCACAGGATTGTGTCCAGACACTTCTTGAATATCTCCAGTGAAGGAGACTCCACAGCCTCTCTGGGCAACCTTGCATTTGGCCTTCTTGAATTTCATGACATTTACATGGGCCCATCTCTCAAGCCTGTCCTGCTTCCTCAGGATGGCATCCCCTCCCTCCAGTATGACAACCGCATCACACACTTGGTGTCATTGCCAATATCTTTGGGGTACCTTAAGCAGTTCTATCAATCTCAAACGATGCTTTCCCAGTAGTTTTGGATCAACCACCAGAACTAATATCTGGCTGTTTTCAGATCTCTACTCACAGCCACAAGCACAGTCGCTACTAATGTCTCAGTAATGCTATTTATATGAAAGGAATGAGGTTTCTTTGGACACTTGCTGCAGTGCCTTTCTTTCCAAATTTGTAGGGAGGTATCCAGTTTTAGAGATGACAGGAAAATAACCAGATTGCTCACACTCACTGAGCAAGTGGCAGCCTGGCAGATCTGCCACCGAGGCCAATCTCAGCAGCCATTGACAAGACTCTGTGCATACCTCCAGGAGACCCCACCCATAGGTGAATGCCATTTGTCTCTTCTAAGTTTTTCTGTCGTTAGAAGCAGCTTTCTTTCCTCTGCACTCCAGGGGGGAGCTAGATGCATGCAGTTCATTCTGAATAGGCGGTGAGAAGTTCACAGTTCCCAAAAATAGCATTGTGTACAGGCAGTAGCTGTGTCTCAGAAGCAGTGCAGCTCTGCTTACATGGCATAATGCCTGCTATAGTTAGCATTGCTTAGTTGGCTAATTAGCCGAGGGAAGGTCCTGCATGAGCACTTGCATATTTCCCACTGCAGAGTTAACTCAGCTATGATATCTCTGCATAATTCATCACTGCCCAGAAAAAGAGCTGGACTCCTGGTATGTCTGTATGGTGATCAAGCAGATAACTACACAAATATCTATATATCCATCTCTGTGGTTTGACCCACATTTCACTCCTAAGCTGATCGAGTGAAAGAAGAAATTCTGTTCTTAGTTTACATGTCTCAGGGAAACATATATTCAGTGAATATTTTACCTTAAAAACATCAGAACACATACTTGCACATTAAAAAAATTTGCTCATTACAGGTCCATAAACTTTAATTGTCCCTTTTTAATATATTTTTATAGTTCCAAACCAACTATTGTATTTTAGATAAGTCATTCCAGCAGAAGCTGCACAAAACTGAAAGAATATTTATATGATAAGAAAAAAATGTAAGTGGAACCATCGAACTTTTCCAAAGCATAGTGCTCTGATACTTCCAGCTTATGTAATTAATTCAAATATGGCTGCTTTATTACATCCTTTTGACATTTAATTTACTAAAATAGGACATGATAATGATCCAAAAATATTACTTGGGGGAAATATCTCATTATCTTGCCTATGTAAGTGGGCATGTTTTTTCTCTGGCAATGACTGCTTTTTATGGAATAATTAGAAATATATGAATTTATGAACTCATACAGTATTTTGATAATCAGTATTTTACTTGGAAAAAATCTAGAAAATGACAGCATTTACTAAATTAATGAAAAGTAAATGTATAAAACTTCTAGCTGGAACTTGAAAATCTTCATAAAACCTGAAATTAAGATAACTCAAAATGATTAGAAAATTCACCCCAAGGATCCCATAGAGCATTGCTAGGTGTTTAGAAAAGCTGAGAGTCAATGTCTATGAAATGCAAAATGTTCATTTCCTCACAGTTTTTTCCTTAGTGAAGTAATTTATTTCTGGCATAAAGAGGGGTTTAAATGTTATTTCTCAATTGGCAGATTTTTTACTCAATTTTCAGAAGCTCTGTTGTGCAGCAGGCAGAGGCAAGAACAAAGGCACCTGCACTTCTCCGAGAAAAGTTAAGAATATTCCTATAAGTGACATTAAGTAAAAAGAATAAATCATTTCCTGCACAATTCTCCAAGAGCCTAATGCAATGAAAGGCAGCTGACAATCAGACTTCTGCTCTGACAACAGATGCTACATTCTATAGTTAACTTCAAATTATTTTATGAGCTACTGAAACACACTGATGTATGTCCCTCTTCTGTTAAAATTCAGTAAGTTTTAAATTTTACTTCTAGTTCATCTTAAGGAAGATCAAACCTAAAAATTGCTCAAAAAATTTCATCTGTATCTTATCCTTAGAAACAGGACTATGGTACCCTGGTGGTTACTGTGACCAAAAATGTAACCACTCAGTTTGAGATGTCGTGCAGAAGGTGACTCCTTCAGCAACGGCAGGACAGGCTATTGTGTGGGTGGACCGGTGGATCAAAGGACAAAGCCTTGCATCAATTTTATCTGCAGTTCCCAAATCTTCAGAATCTCCAATCCTAGTGCAAAGTAAACTGTATGTTATGCAATCACAAACTGACAGCCAGAGAAAGTACAACTGTAGGACAATTTTAACAGCCAGTATAGACACTGTGGAGAAGAAGCCAGATGTGTTTATACAAAAAAATGACCCAGAAATCAAGAATTTAATTGCTGTCTAAGAATCAACCTCTCACTGAATTGTAGTGCCTCACATAATTGTGAAGGAGTTTCATACAAGTTGAAATCACTTACATAATATACCAGCTCTACAAATCCATTAAGTTTATGATCATTTATTATGAGATATTTCATAAGCTCAATATTGTTATTATTATTTAAAAATTACAAGACTGGGATATAAAAGAGCTGCCATTTTAAAAATCTGATCAAAAATGGATAAATGGGCTTTATGATACTGAAAGAAGACAAGAAAATTCTCCTTTTTGTATTAGAACTTTGAGGACTTGTGAGAAGGCCATATTTTGGATATGTCTTCATTCATGGCCCTTTAGAGGAATGTTGCAGCTCTTGATCAATCAAGAACCCAGCAGAGTTTGCCCTGGCCTGAGGCATTGTCTTCCTTCACAAGTTTTCCTTTGGGGCTTTAAGTTATACCATTTTTATTCTGGGTTGGTGACTGAATGAAGCAACTTGTTATCCCAACCAAATAGCTTTTGCTGGCTTTATTTTGATCACAAGATCCAGAGGCTGATGTGAAAGAGCAGCAAATATTGTCCATCTCAACTTTTGCATGGCTTTCAACACTATCACACCACTGTCATAGGTAAACTCAGGAAGTGTGGGTTGGAGGAGTGGACAGTGGGATTATTTGAAAACTGTCTGGACAGGAGATCCCAGAGTTGTATTCAGTTGCACGGGATCTAGTTGGAGGCCTGTCACTAGTGGTGTCCCCCAAGATTCAATACTGGGCCCAGTACTGTTTAATTCATTCATCAGTAACTTGGATGAAGGTCCAGATGCCTCCTCAGCAAGTTCATGGATGAGACAAAGCTGGGAGGAGTGGCCAATACCCCTGAGTGCTGTGCGGCCCTTCAGAAGTGATGCCTTAGGTTTTAACTTCCATATTTTTCAAATCCTGTACTGCCCAGTGGGTAACTCTGAAGTTTTTTGTAGCCTGTTAACTTCTGCTCTCTCATGCTGGGTAGACATAACAAAGCCTCTCTGGGCCTGCTCTCCAAGGACACTCAGACCATCCTAGGCCCAAAATGTGTAAACCAACATTTTAAGAAGGGGGTGAGCTTGGGGAAACGACATCATTAACTGAAGCTTTAATTGGAGAATTAAGCCTGATATGCAAATGAAGCAAACCTATAAAAGTGTGAAGAACTCGTGACCGGCTGTCCATCTGCGGGTCCATCTTGGCAGTAGCCTCTGGCTCCCCAGGGGGTACCTTTGAAGGCCCTTCAAATAAATACCCACCTTTATTCCCTTACCCTTGTCTAGTCTCTGTTAGGTGGCCACTTCAGGAATCAGAAGGACCTGGGCAGAAAGGAACCATTTGAAATTCAACAAAAGCAAATGCAAGATCCTCCACCTGGGGAAGAATAACCCCATGCCACCAGCACAGAAAAGCAGTCCCACAAAGAAGGACCTGGCAGCCCTGAGCCAGCGGTACCCTTGTGGCCAAGAGGGCCAGTGGTACCCTGGGGTCCATCAGGGAGAACACTGCCAGCAGGTTGAGGGAGGTGATCCTGCCCCTCTACTCAGCCCTGGTGAGGTGCACCTGGAGCGCTGTGTCCAGTTCTGGTCTCCTCAGTACAAGAGGGACATGGAGCTCCTGGAACAGGTCCAGCAGAGGGCTGTGAGGATGATTAAGGGGATGGAACACCTCTGTTAGGAGGACAGGCTGAGGGAACTGGGTCAGTTCAGCCTCAAGGAGACACAGCTGAGAAGGGACCTCATCAATGTCTTTCAGTATCTGAAGGGAGGGTGTCAGGAGGATGGAGCCAGGCTCTGCTCAGTGGTGCCAAGCAACAGGACAAGATTGTTCACTGCCGATACTGCTATCATACTTCTTGCCGTGTCTATACCAATATTGAAAGCTCATTGAATAAAACCTTTATGAGTGATTCAGATCTTTCCATATATTTCTCCATTAATTCCATCAGGTAGGCTACATAATATCAAACTTGCTTTGCAATTCTTTCTTTCAAACTGCCATGTTTAATAAGTTGTTGCCTACTATGGCATACGAGATTTTTGAGAACAACCTGAGGTTATACTGATATCATTGACTGCAAAGTATTAATCTTAGTATTTACCCAATTTGTGGAATACAAATGTATCAATTGTGTATCAATTAAAATTACACTGCTTAGACAGTGTATAATGAGAAAAAAAAATCACATGTTCATATCCTCAACTTTCATTGTGCCAACACATTATCTTTGTCCCATTAAAGAGCTTTATGCCATCTGTACCATCTGTGATACCAGCTGGTACATCGGTCCAAAAATATCTCTTCAATTATAGTATACTGATTAGTTTTTATATATATTCAATTGTAGCTTAACTGAATTATAAAAAGAAATTTATACTGGGGTTTTTTCCCATTTCTGTGATTTTATTTTGGTAAAAAAATTCTAAAACTTCCTGTTCTTTTCTTGAGATTTGGAGATTTTATAGTCTGAATCACATAAAATGAAGTAAAGAAATAGTTAAAATGAGGTTATAAATTAAATAAGTTAGGTATTGACACCATGTTCAAAATGAGACACTAACCATTTCAAGCAAAAATGAAATATTACTTTGCTATAATTTATTATTTAAAAATCACAGAATCAACTTTAAAAAAAAAGAACACTTTTTCCCCAAAATGCTCCTTCTAAACAAATACAACATAGGTAATTTTACAAAGCTAACAGTTGGGTGATATTTTGTTTTCCTACATAAAGATTTAACTTATCAGAATAGGGGTATTTATATAAAGCAAATTGAATGAAATTCCTTTCACAGTGAGACTTGATGGCAAGATTCTCCTTCATTCCAGCAAGCCGAAATTTAGCATCATACAATTAACTGAAAAGAGTACATCCTTCTGTACCCCTCACCCTTTGTAACTTAGGGATTGATGCCTGTATCCATCACATTACCTCTGCTTTTAAGCTGAACTACAAGCAAGGATCTGAGCATTACGTCATGAATCCTTCCCACGCAGAAATTCTGGGGTATATATTAATTACATAGGAAGTATCCATCAAAAGAACTATACTGTGATCATAAATCATAACAGCATTAGTTCAGCCCCTTTCTACATATGCATTATGGTGCAATTTTTAATGACATTATGATGTGTATTAGTTTGAACAGGAGTTTCTTTTGATAAGTTAATTTAATTCACGGATATTAGCTCTTTACCAAATTCAAAACTTCACACTTTCCTCATTTTGTGTCCCCAAAACTTACTTATCAAACATTATTAAAAATCTGAACTGAAAACAGACTTCTCTCTGATGTTCATCACTGCAGTGTCTGAGTGTTTCACAAACATTACTACATTTATATTCAAAATATCCTTGTGAGATGAGAGGTTATTATTATACCTACTTTATGCAGAACAGAGGCACAGTGAGATTAAGATCAAAGGTATTGACTAATTTGGGTACTTGGAAGAAAACTCACGGAAGCTCATTTTCACAATACTTAATACACAGCCTTTCATATATGTTCAAAGCCTAGTTAGTAATAGTGCACCTGCTAAATATTCTGCAAGTCACACCCCAAGGATTCACTCATAAAACAAGGAACACATAGTGTCAATACCTAAAACTGGTCTTAACTGACTCCTTTCATGTCACATCAGGGGATGTTTAGGTTAGATATCAGGGTATTAGGAAAAGGTTTTCACCCAGAGGGTGTTTGGGCACGGGAGCAGGCTCCTCAGGGAAGGGGTCACAGCATGTAGGCTGACAGCATTCAAGTGTTTGAACAATGCTGTTGGGCACACAGTGTGATTCTTGGGGTGCCCTGCACAGGATCAGGAGTTGGACTCGATGATCCTGATGGGTCCCTTCCAAATCAGCATATTCTATGATTCTATGACACAGGGGCTCTGTGGGAGAAGAAATCTGGTTTTCCAGCATAAATTAACCATATGGACCTCTTTTCTTTTTTGTATCCTGTTTTGTTCACTATTTTCTAAATTGCTCGTTCAACAACTATGGAATTGCATTTATTTTTTTACTAAAAAGTAGAAGGGTTTTGGTTTCAGACAAATTAGACAGCTAGGAAAGAGATAAACAGATAGCTGCAGTAGGTTACTACATCCCCATATAATTCAAAACTAGAAGGAGATGGAGTAACTTCTGTGTTTTCTCACAGCAGAGAATATTGAAATTCAGAAACACAAGAATGGATTTTATGTTACTCTAGGGACATACTGTGATGAATCCCCTACTCCATCTAAGTTTGATTTTTCTCACTGGTCACTTTTCATCTCAGTTTCATCAGAAGTGGTATGAATGAAAGGACTTAGTTTAAGCAGTGAAACTATCACAGCTTGGAATGGGTAGCTCTTGTCAACTACAGTGCCTTCAGCTAAAAAATTTTACTGTCTCAACCAGCAAAGATAAACACAAACATGTGCAAAGATAAACATAGAGACATTTGTAACAGCTCAGCTGATAGATGCTACAGTCAAAAGCTGTCATATTTTTATGGCTTTAAATAAATATATACATTAAGTATAAAAAGGAATTCAGATGTAGTGATGCTAATTATATTCAGAGGAACTTGGTGAAGTGAGCTGACAGAGGTTTAACTAGGATGTATTCTTGCTGGCAGTCCTTCTTGCTGTTACATTCAAGACAACTTGAACCCATGCATATGCTTAGGCCAGCAGGAGGTGATGAAACCAGCTTCACCTTACTATTGCCCTAGACCTTGGGTTCTCGTCAGAAAAAGGTTTTCTCTGCTGTCGAGGTTGATAAGCCCAAGCCTTTCAAGTACCTTGCTTTTACACTCACAAGACCAAAGATAACAAAAATTAATTGATGTACTAGAAGATGGCTTTTATTATTAGAGGTATTGAAATTTTTCAACTTCTTCACCTATTATAATTTTCCTTTTCCCACCCTGGATAACAAAGAAATCAGGTTGGCCTCAAACATGGAGGGTTGCAGAGAACAGTACAAAAAGCACACAGGTAGCTCAGTATTTTCTGCACCATTTTCTGTGACATGTGAAGCCAAGTATGCCTTCTGCTTTCCTACACAGTATAGGCTTGCTGGCATTTGGCTGGGGTGATCTGGAAAATTCAGTTGCACTGTTGCCACATATGACTAATATTGTCATTGAGCCCACTAAACATTTAGATGGCTTGGTGAAAAACTTCACCTCTGTGTTGACTTTTTATTACTTTCTTGCACACAGAAAGTATGAGTAAGAAAGTTACAGAATAACTGAGAACGCATCTCCTTGCCAAGAAGATACTGCTACTGGGAGGAACAGCAGGGAGGTGCCAGCAGGACAGCGTTACTGCAGCAATAAAAAGCCCCACATCCTCCCACTTACCTCCTTTTGGGCTGAAAGCCGGGCAAATCTATCCTATCAGAACTGTTGTGTGCCAGAACTACCAAGACCACACTGCAGCCTCCCACAGAAACAAGCATTTAAATTAAAGGGGAAGTGGGGGAGGCATGGTGGGACCAAACAAAGCAACATGTAATTTTGTCGTTTCCTACTGTTTTTCCCTCCTTTCTTCTGCCTGAACTTTTCGCTTCTGAGATATGCTGGGCTTCCTTTTATTTTGATCTTTTGTGAAAAGTTATCCAGTCATAATGATCCAGCATGACAAAAACAAAACAAAACAAAAAAACCCTGAGTTTGCATGCTTCTTTTAAGAAGCTGCTTCTGTCAGCTACCTTGATCTCCAATAGAAGTGCTCCTTCCAGTCGCAGGATTTCTTCCAGGGACAGATGCTTGCAAATGCAGTTGTGTTACAGGGCACTAATACCCAGTAAATTCGGTAAACAAAATGCAGATATCGCCAACCACCACAACAAATTCTGTTCTTTATGAGCCATACCATTTATTATAAGACATTCAGAGCTCTCATTTAATCTGGAATAGTCTCAGTATATTTAGCAATTTAAATTGCTGGAATAATGCCCAGATGGAAAGTGGCAAGTGATTTAAAGATTGAGTCCATTTTCTAAGTATGCCATGAATATAAAAGTCCTTCCACTTAATCTAATATGCTTCTTTGGCCTATTAGCTTTGGATTGATAAAATGTTTTTAAATAAAAAATCAGCAGTTGGCAGACACAGTAAAAATCAAAGATACTGTGAGTACAGAGACTTAATAGGAATATATATTGGTTTCTTAAAGGGTATATTTAAGTTTCTAAAAGTAGTGAACCTCTACCATTTATTGTATTCCAAACCTTTGATTGCTAGAACTTGAGTTTTAGGTAATAGATTTTCAATATATTAGCAACACTTCTCTTTTTTTCTTTCTAAAAATGGGACACCGACCTTTGCGTAAAAATGAAGGAAAATATGGGGAAGTAAAATTAGACATCAGATTCTGCAATGGAGAGGTCAGAACTTCATAGCTTGCCTTCATGTTTAGGGAATATAATTTCCATATTGTAGTGCAATGGATAAGTTTTAAATATCTGCATCATATTGGAGAGGTAACTCCAATTTTGCTAGAGAAACAAGAATTAGAGAAACTATTATATTTCTGTTATAACTATTCCTTACATTCTTCAGCCCAGTTCAAGAAGATGCTAGGATTGTGTTTTAATAGTTTAAACTGATTGAATAATAAGGCGATCTACGGCAAGTAGGATTAATGATCTCAACAGAAAAATAAAATTTCATTATTTAGAGTCCAGAGTGACATTCCTGGAAAGGTTCCAGTCAGCTTGAAGCAGTCATGCTTCTTATATGAAAAGAAAACACACATTTGTGATGATTAGTCAAAAACTAAATGGTTAATAAAAAGGGTCTGTTCATAGCTCTTAATTAGAGCTAATTTAAAATTGTGCACTCTTAGGACACTTATGCAAACTGCTTCGTGCTAATACTGGTCTGTAAGAAGAGAAAGAGACACAAAGAGCAAAAAAGCTCATGAGTTCAATGTGCTGCTGTGCAAATGCAGAGCTTTTAGGCAGCAATCTTCCATGAGTTAAGGCTTCATCTTCCAGCATCCTGGCCCTCCTGATAACGGCAATGCCGGAATTAGAATGGTGTCAATTGCAGGAGACCATAAAAATCCATTCTGATATGAAGGAAACAAACCTCCAAGAGAAAAGGAGAAACAGACTTTGTTGTGTAATGTTTATATATCCAGGGAAGCATAAAGCAAAAACTCCATTAAGTGATACACCCACACCTTTGTGAGTCTTATTTCTTAGGGGTTAACTGTGGAGCACAGTTTATCCTTTGAATGTCAAACCCTAAGGAAATCTGATTTCCACAAAATATCATTCTCCTTACATTACAGGCACATTCACTCTAAGAAGAACTGACTTCATAATCTGCATTTTGCAATTTGCTATCTTTGTATTAAGCATCTTTAAAAACTTAGTTATGGATAATACTTACTTTTATAGGCACTAATAACTGTTTCAAGGGCTCCAAAGATGCATGTATGAATTCTCCCCAGACTGTAAACTAGTGGTTATTGCAAGAGTTTGGCCACTTTATTTTAAAATTTGGAAACGTTTAAAAACCTTGTAAGTACAGAGTAAAGCTGCAAGATTTTTTGTAACGACTGTGGCCTCTAACTATTAATTTTAAAACTTTAAGAAGAATTAAAAGCTTCATAAGATATATGTTCATGGGGTGCTTCTTATGAGAAATATATGAGAGTGATTATTGAACTTTCTCAATCCAAAAATGATGCAACTTAATTTTATACATACAAAAGTGTGTGTCAGAGCCTCACATTTTCATTACCTATATGCACTACTCCATTTGACAATTCTGTACACAAACATGCAGTAAAACCCCTCTTCAAAACATTAATCACTCTGGAATTATTCTAAATTGTGAGAATCGATATTTTTCCAATTCCTATTTTACTGATCTGAAAGGCAGCAAGAATTCCTAAATAGTACACTTTCCTGTTAATTTGTGACATTAACTATTACTGCTGCCCTGAAGAGAGTATTAGAAGTCATACTGAGGTTAGATCTCTCCATGCTACAAATTTAAAAGAAAATTCACCAGGGAGAGTCTCTAATTTTATTGCCATGATTTGTCTTTCAGAGTTAGCATTTGGCAAGAAGGGAAAAAAAACTACAAGGTGCCCCTTTTTGCCAGGTAACTTAATACTCCTTTGTCTGAGATTGTAAGCACTGGCTTTAGTGTAAAGCAAAAGAAAAAATACTAAAAACAGGTTATTACCCCTCATCTTTTTTCCTTTTCTTAGCATTTTTAAAACAGTTTTCTCATACCTAGTAAATATATACAACTACATCTTTATTCTAATGTGAAGAATGATTTAGCTAAGAATAGAATCCTATATTGGTTTCAAGGAAAAAATTTGAAATAAAAAAAAATGTCCACTTAACAACAACACTTTTACATTTAAAGGGAGTATATTCCCATTTTCCATCCAGTTCAGTGAGTTGAAAAAATATGTATATACAATGGATTCAATATTTGTTCAGAAGGTAAAACTTCAACATAAAATGGATCATTTGCACTGAGAGCCAGAAGGTATGAGGCAACAGGAAACCTTGACTTAATAGAGCCAAATAAGAAAACAGTGATAATTCACAGTTCATGGTAATTACAGAAATACCCAAAGCAATATTGAGAAATGTTCATTAATTCTGAAAAAATATCATTCAAAGACACAAAGGGAATAAGCTTTTCACCCTGTAAGTTTTCCTGGGTCAAAGTTCTGGGTAGCAAACTTACTTAAGATTAACATGTACACCAAGAGCAGCAGCATCAAATCGTAAAACATTTCAATAAATATTTCAAATAGACAAAGTGGGCTCATCATTGCTTGTTTTGAATCCTCAAGTAAATTTCTTTTTGTAGTTTTTACAAAATAAAGATTTCTGTATTGCCTAAAACCACTAAAGGTTCAATTTTTAAATGGATTTCCAAGTTTTTGTGTTCGGAGCATAAAATCTCAGATATGTTAATCTCGTCAGTCATTACTACATGCACTAATAGACTGCAAAGCCTCCTTTTTCAGCATTCAAGAAATATTGCATAGGGTTATGATCTAATTATTTACATGTTGACCATCTAGAATGGAAAGGAGAAGCAGGTTCGGCAAGGGATACAGTCCTTGGTCTCTCCACAACTTCTCTCTCCCTTCCTCAATTCCTCCTTCTTTTTCTGCCCTCTCCCTCCCCTCCTCTTTTTTTTCTCTTCAAGGCTTCCAGACTCAAAATTGCAAATCCATGTGAACTGCAGTTCTGTAGGCACATAGGACAAGTATATCCTACCGCCCATAAAAAGGTCCTCTCATGTAAATCTGCAATTTCAACAGAAACCAAACAATGCTCAAAGTATCTGTGAGAAAGCTGAGGGGAAAAAAACACAAAAACTACAGGATGTAGTTTGAAGTGACATGAAGTAAAAAATGACACATCTGACAGGCCATAAAAATTCAATTACTGGACAAGTTAAGATCTGAACTGTGTATCAGCAATCCTGTAGGAGAAGACTGTTAGTAAAGAGCAGCTGCTGGGACAAGGGAATGAAGTCAGGAGTATACAGTACTCCTGAGACTGAATATCCATTATTTATTGTTGTTTTCTGACACTTTTATTTCATATTTATGACCATTTATTTCATATTTTTCCTGTAGGGAAGGTTGACTAGGACCAGGCAGATTTCAGGAACTATCACTCCACGCACAAGCAAACAAAAAAGATGCTTTTGCTTCTGTAATCAAGTTAGGAAAAAAATCATGTTTCATGAGTCATGCTAGTTTCTAATTAAGGCAGTTGAGGGCTTCAATAGTGGAATGCAAACCCTGTATGTAATCCAGATGTCATCACTTTCAACCTTACATGTTGTCTTTGCCTCATCACTTCACTGCTTAATAGAAAAGCACACAGGAAGTAATGCTGAGAGACATTGAAAAAATATTTCAGTCCGAAGGATGCCTATCCTACATGAAAAAAGGTTTTTGTTAATCTTTAACAACTAGGAGGAAAAGTTTTTCATGGTCTTTGAGAGACCATGAGATGTGACTAAATTTCAAAGCAATGGTCAATTTATCTGCATAGGACAAGCAAAGGCAAATGAGTCACAGGAGACAAACTACTACCCTGTTCACACAAAGTCCATGTTTAAAAATCTGACACTGACAATCTTCAGCAGGAATTTTTTGAGCTATCCAAGGTCTGAGACAGTATGAAGTACCCTAGGCAAAGAAGAATTTTAACTAGCTCTGAAATAACTTGGCTATTTTTTCCTTACATACTTTGTCAAATGTACTATTTGACAGGGAAAAACACACACGATGATTGACAGCTTGGGATTATTCCTAAAGCACTCATATCTCAACTCATAAATATGTGATATGAGGAAATGCAAACAATATAAAAAAATAAGTAAACAGTTGATCATGTATAATATTTTTAGCAGTATGAAATGTAGAGTCAGCAGTACAATGCCTCCAAATTTATCGTCGTGAGAGATAACTTGTTGTCCTCTTGGTGTCTCTCATTTGCATTTTATTAAATCTGCAGTAAATGTATATTCATGGCATAGAATGATCATGAAAGACTCATAAGTGCCCGAGGCAGGCTGAGGAGGCTGCCACTTTAGTGACAGGATACTTCAGGGCTGCCCATTTTTGAAAGTGAGCATTTGAAATTGGAAGTTTTTCAACACATCCTTAAAACTTGGGCTCAGAGTTCACTGCAGTATCAAGCTCTCACTGATGCATTCTTGGCACTGTCATAGTCTGTTCCTCTGGCCTCAGTTATAAGATACCTGCTCTCTGAAACTACTCTCTGATGGAATTAGTCAAATTACTGAGCCTTGAGCATTGATTAAAATACTGAGTTTAGTATGGAAATGTTTCCCATTGACAACCATGTTATTCCATTTACTTTTCTTTGAAATACAATAAGGTGTGCTTTTTTTTTTAATTCTCTTGATCATTCTTTTGAGGATGCACTCATGCATTGAATCCATGCTGTTCAAATACTGCATCAAAAGGGTTGAGTATAATTATCTTTCTAGTACTTATGGTATAACATTTTTCTTATTCCTAGATTTTGAAACAGGAAGAGCAGGAAGACATTCTCAGTGTGAGGATATTCTAGAATTTTATCACAAGAGTGAAGATTTTCCGTTCTGAAAATAGAGTTAAATCATCCCAACATTGCAGTAAATCAAATATTTATTTTCCTGCTCCAACTTCATAAATGGAAATTGTCTCTGAAAGAATAATTAATTATGTGAAGCTAAAATATGTTGACAAATTCAGCTGCAAGATCATACAAATAAACTAAAACATGAATAATGAATTGTAGAGGAGAAACAGTAACTGTTTTAAAAGAAAGATCAAATATCCATTACTTACCAGCATTTCCAGATGCAAACTGTTACAAGGGCAATGAATTACCAAATAATCTGGTATTTAGAGTTATCATGATTTTTTAGAAATATGAACAAAAAAAATTCAGTTGCTTTTTAAATACTAAACTGCAAGCTTCAACTGCCTAATGACTGTTTTTATACTTCACCAGTGTAAGTTACCTTAAGATAACCAACGGGGAAGCTGATTTGTGCAAAAGAATATCTAAGTGGGAATGAGCCACCAGAATATGATTTCAAAACCCACTTTCATTCTTCCAACAGAAAACAGTAGGTATTGAACAAGTAGCTCTGTAACCACATGCTCTTAGTTCCTACAGCACTGTCATGAGTACTAGGAATGCTCTGTCATTGCAGTCCAACAAAATTTGGCCAGTGAGGTCACCTTGGACAAGAGCACAGTACTGAAGAAAGTGCATCAGGATATCTGTCTTCTTGATCCTGATATGTATTCAAAGCTTCTTGTAAAGGTATCCCTATGGTATTCACTTGGTTCTACATAAAGCAAAAATAATAGCTTCATTTTGAGTTAACTGTGTGTTAGATTCTGATTTTGTTCCTGTTGGAGTAGCCCAGAGTAACTTAATTGAGCCCAATTTTACAGTGATTCATCTGTCTGCTAATTCACTTTACCAAAATAAAACAAATCCTTAATTCTATCATCACCTATTGACTGTTTTAAGACCCTTTTGGAGGTGTAAACTATTAGCCAGCTTTGAAGGTACTGAAGAATCAGACCTATAAACTTGACTGCAATTTACTTTAGATTCACTTCATTTCTAGAAAGGAGATTGCTTCAAGCTACTGAGATTGATGATAAATAATCCAATGAAAAGAATTCTAAAAATTCACATGAGCAAAAGGATGAGTGTTCTGAAAGAGTTACAGAAAGTCTGGGTTTGCCTCATTAGCTCCAGTAACAATACAAAAAAAGAAAAAAGAAAGTGCAGCAAATTATAGGTACAACCTGACACAATAACAGGAAAACAAACATGTATTTAGAAAACCATAATATGCATGTGATTAAAGCAGCCATTTGTTGGAATTATTAACTTAAAGCTTTAAAATTGAGTGTAGCTAAATGTTTGTGCTTAGATTAAAAGGCATATGAAGCACTTATTTCCCTGGACAATGCAGAGATCGGGAAGTTTAAAACCAGAGGTAGGTTGTGTTTAACCAGAGCATTATTTCTAAAAGATGGAACTAAGCTACTAGAGCATAGCCTTTAAAGTAAATGTGTAAATAAAGTAACATATCACACACTCAGGTTATGGTGACTTAGCTCTTCATGACAAAGCAATGTCATGCATTTTTTTTTTCATTCTGTTTGACACAAATTGAATATACCGAGGACCTGGTTTTAGTTTTGTTTGGTTGTTTTTTTCTGTCATAAACTGTGTACAAGGGAATGAAAAATGCTGCCAAAATGCAAAATAATTGTTTCGGGCAGTGTGTTTTCTTCTGTTTCTACATAGTGCAAAGTAAAAATATAATGGTAAAAAGAGGAATCTTTGCTGAATAAAATTCTTAACTGTTTGTATGTTCCTGAGGGAAATAATGTGGAGCAGATAAACCATCGTTTCAGGATGGTTGCTGTTTAATTTATTATTCATAAAACAGCTCA